>NC_132934.1:115926333-116558666 GCF_034638445.1 Ciconia boyciana
AAGCAGGAGATACTATACCACTTAGGACAAATAAGGGAATCATGCCATAGTGTACTAGGGGCCAAAGGTCATGGAATGGATTCATGCCAAAAGTTGGGACTGTCGCACGGGACTTGTTCCCAGTATTGCATGCTAAATCCCAAAAGTGTGATCTCATGTCTGAACAGTAGACACATGGCCTACTGCCTAAAAAACCTGTTAAGTTGAAGACTATACCATTGCTATTTAAGTTCCACAGTAGAGAAAAATAAAGTAAGAGATATCTATGAATAAAATAATTATGGACCACTACCAAAGTATCATTTAAGCAGTGCAACACAGTTTACATATAAAGAATAAGCAGAGAACATTTTCTAATCAACACCTTCAAAACAGGTAATTGTGACTGTACCAGCGTTGTAATGTGTACAACAAAAGAAAAGTTAATGTCCTGGAGGTTTATTTAATAAGAAAATCACCCTAACATCTAATCAGCAGGAACTAATGTTTGTACTGTGCTATGATGATATATAAAGCCACTGAAATACTGCATTGCTTTGTTCACTCAGATTTGCATGTATTTGCTAAGCATTTGATCTCTGGATGCTTTGTGTACTGCACAATGAATGGGTGAAATGAGAACAAGAGAACTAGGCTGAGTGAAGCAAAAGGATGTTACCATCGAAGTTGGAGACATCCGAAGTTCCAAGGTGAAGGGGGCAACACCACATCCCTGACTCAGCAGTATCAGTAGTTTTCCTTGTTGGCTATCAGCCAAATTTAATTCCGAACCCTGTATGGGGGTTAAGATTCTTGAAACAGTAACCGAGCAGTAAAGAAATCTCTGCCTTTTTTGCTTTTGAAGGATAATTGTCCCAACTGTTTTTCATTGTCAGTATTGCTTATCCTACCAACTCTGTAGGCTAGGTGTTCATTGCTTAGCAAAGAATAGATTTCATCTTCAATGCATTTGAGCTTCATTTCGTGGTTGTTTTTTTTTTAACATAGTAAGGTGAAGTGAATGTCTAAATGTTTGTTATGCATCTTTATGGTCCAGGTTCTGAGTTCTATTGACTAAAATATGGGCATCAGGAAGCCATGTGTGATTCTCTGCTAATCATTAGCAGAGATTCTCTGCTAATCATTCTTTTGCATGAAAATGGCCCAAAACATATACCACAGCATCACATCAGTTATTTTTGATCCACTAACAGATGTCCTTGTTGTCAGCCAGCTGGCGAAGAGACAGCAGAAGACATTAAACTGGTGCTTGAAGTGGGACAATATGTGGCAGCGAGCCATACCACCACTTTTACTTTGAACATCAGCATGTTGCAGGTTTAGGAGGGAGTCATCTATGTTCCCAACACCTGCAGAAACTCTGAGAGAGCAAATGTCTTGTTTGATCACTTACAAGGGCTTTGGGCAGGTTGGCCCAGAAGCCACCACCTTCACAGAAAGGAGTGGTGGAAGGCAGAGTTTACAGGACTCCAAACCATACTGCTATGTTTTTGCTTCATTTGAACTTAATTTGCTTCATTAATAAAAGAAGATGTTTGACAATTAGACTTGCTTTGTGCATGAACTCAGAAAAATACAGTGGAATAGGGCTCGGAAAGATATCTTTGGGAAAGATGGGAAACCCAAAGCAGACATTCAGCAGTGTGTGATTCCATTTACGATGCTTTTGAAAACACAAGTGTAACTCCCTTTGCTCTCATCAGCAGTTTGATGCCTGCTTTTCAGGCCTTCAGAGTCCCTGAAATTTGAACTCACACCTAGTGGGGTACTTGATTGTGCCTCCATGCCTCCAATCCTCTACGATACGGTCTAACCAGCAATTTGTCTTCGATCTTGAACTTCTGTTACCACTAGCATGTACAGGAGAACTACGAAAGAAAATGCTCTGTTCTGATGAGACTTACAAAGGATTATGAATTTGAGAGCTAATAATTGATTTTACGTACTAGAATCACAGTCCAAGCTGAAACAGTGAAATACAGAGTGTATGCTTTTAAGGGTGCCATGTACAGTATTTTTACTGTTAAAAAAAAACCAAATAAAAATAAATTCTTATGATTTTACCCACTGATGATGTAGGTTAAGTTACTAGTAATGCTGTGGCTTATTCAGTTAATCTATGATCAGATTTAGTAGTTATAATAAATTATCCCAGGACCTTCAACAGGGTGAAAATAAAGGAACTCTTAGAACAAGTGGGATTACAGGTTTTTTACTGTTGTATGATATGTGGTTCCAAAAGGTTCCAAATGCCCCAGTAGCCCTCCTGCAGGCTTCTCAGCAGCTCTAAAGAAAAGGTTGTTTTCAGTTGTGCCTCTATCTCTAGTTGCTCGTGTTAAAGGATTCCAGAAATGTGCTTTCAATGTTTCTCCCTGAAATCTTGGAGAAAAGAATAAATCCTCTGCATAACATATTACAATCTCATAGGAACCTACTGCTTTACGTTTTTGTGTCTATTTCTTGGTTTTAGGAGGCCGAAGTGAGGTTATGGTGAAGTCTGTGAGTGGTAGTGTGAAGATGAATAGCAAAAACCTTGTAGTATTTGGATATTCAGAACTTTAAAAAAGGAGTTTCATCAGCAAGTGAAATTAGACAATGTTTCTCAATTTTAACTATTTTGTAATCATTATGGCAAATTATGGCTTGTAAAAAGAGTTTTAAGGGAACAAATATTTGAAACAGTTTTCTTTTTCTTACTTTTTTGCATTTTTTAAATTCAAACACAGTCTGTCTTGTCTATGTGCCATGTTTTTTGTAACTTTTGAAAGCAATGCTTTAAAATTGACATCTCGTCAACCACTAAGCTGTGGTAATACAAACTATCCAGTTCTAGTAAACAGCACTCTATTACTGGATTTAACATTTCAAGAATTGTGGGCTTTATTAATAGCTAGATTTTTCATTTTAAACCACTGTCTTTTATTAATGGCTGTAAAACTGTAGGAACTAAGTGAATGGAACGGGAGTAATTTTCATTTTAGATATGTCAATAGTAATTTTCTAATTTTGCACTGTGTTTGAAGACTTGTATACTCAAGTGGCAGACAAGTTGATGATCTGAAATCTAACTTGGAATGTACAATTTTCTTCAAAAAATGTATGTGCTACCCCACATATCTTACAGCTTTTCTTATGATGCCATTGACGGCTACTTGAGACTGCAGTCTTGTGTTTCATAATGTTTCATCTGAAATGGAGGGTTACCACACATTAAGATCTAACCGCTCATCTAAAGGGAAGGCATTCAAGGTATGATGAAGCTTCACACATAGATAGAGATGTTGTATTTTGCAAGATGAGAATCTTACATATTTTTATCAGGAGCCTGTAATTCAGATTATTTAAAGATCAGTATACCCTGTTGCCTCCCTGTGAAGGTGGCATTCCTGTCACTCTCACATGAGAATCAGGATTTAGAAAGCTCAAGCAGGAGCTACGGCAGCCTGCATATAGTTCATGGTGTTAAAACAATTAGCTGGTATTGCCAACAGAGCTTTAAAAAAAAAAAAAGACATTTTAAAAGATTCAATACAGGTTTAGTTTGGAGATATCATTTTGTTCTTGGATTATCGTGGATGACCACATGAAGAAAAACAAACAATTGAAACCAGGATGTCATTAGGAGCTTGGATGAACATGGTATGGGGAATCAAGGGGTTTTTTTGACAAAAATTGCTGTAGCAAAGGCAATTTCTTATTAAAGAAATTACCTGATTAACTCTGATCAAGGAGTTTTACATTAATATGCTATACTGGTGAACAGTCAGTATCAAACTAGTCAATAGGTTTCAAATGGTGCAACATTACACTGTCCTGATCCAGTTCTTGTATTGTCTTCAAAGGCTTTTTGACATGAGATGGATGAATTTCTCCAATGTGTCCTCTAAGGGGCAGCATTGAAGAGCAGGTCTCGGTAAGCGGCTGCTTCTTTTCATAATATGGAGTAGGTGTCAGTAAGTGACTAACAAATTAGTGCTTATTCTCTGTTGTCTGGAATTACGGGTTTTCAAAGGTAAGCAATTTGTTTAGGAGTCATTACTGCCAATCTGTCAAAAATCCTGTAGCAGACATGTTTCAGTTTAAGTGATAAAACCATTGGAATTCTCCCCTGCAGAGTACTCAAAATCATACAAAAAAGTTGGGTATTTTGTTAATTTTTTTTTTTTGTAAGAACCTGATGGCAGAGCCTATTTGCATTTCTTTCTTGTGAGAAATATCAATATTATGTCGTTTCTGGAAGCAATATGTCATCTTGACTAATGCTAATTAGATAATGTCAAGTCTTTCCCATCAGTATTGCACTTACTTAAACATTATTGTGTGGGTGACTTAATATGGGAATATTCTGGGGTATTAATATCACTGGCTTATTCCTCTACATTAGATCACAAGAATATCTTCTTCTTCCTTATTAAAGTCCTATAATAAGGACTATAATAAGGATAAGAGGAAGAGCTTGGCATTAATAATGACAAAATGGTAGTGCTTGGTCCTTCACTTCCAGTCAGCCTCACGGGCATGGATACTCATTTAGGAAGAACAAAGTTCAAGTGCTCTTTTCCCCCTCTGAAAAAGCAGCAGTTTACTGTCCTTACCCTACTTTGCCTTGTCAGTGTCCCAATAGAAAATGGGTAGAGTCTTGTTTTCTGGGTAGGAGCTGTCCCTGGGTAAGATGGCCTTTGAAATTGTCTTGTATAATTTATCTGCCAGAGCAAAGTAAGTTTTTTTTTTCTAGCATGCCTTTATAAAAATATAATATCTTTGGATTTATAAAAATATAATATATTTCATTGGAACAAGCAATTTTGTCTGAATTTGGATTCATGGGGGAAAGTGGTGTGAGCATCCATCATTAAAGACCATATCAGAGATGCACAAGGGTTCCAAACCAACTGTAAACAGGGAGGCAGGTCATAAGTCTGACAGTTTTTGACTTTGTAACCATAACCATTTCTTGTTTAGTGTAGTTCATTCTACAGAACAAGATAAATTCATGCGCACACATCCTGTCATTGTGGATGTCATGTGCCTGATACATCTACCACACTGCTGAACTGTCTGCTCTGCTCTTGCTAGTTATCATATGTTTTCTCTTCAGAGAGGGAGGGAGGATAAATACCTAGAGGAGGTGTGAGGACTTCCTGGACTATTATAAGCCACATTTAGTAATGAAAAATTTTTGCTAATAGGTATTCTAGCATTTATTGTTTCTAAACTTCTCCTCTATGTTTGCAGCTGGCACTATTAACTAAGGCAGTTTCAGTGCTGAATCAGCAGTGAGGTTTCAAGTATGGGCAGAATACCAGCTGCTGCTGGGGATTTCACCACATTCTTCTGAATGCTGATTTCTTCCTTATAGCAGCAAAGCTTCATGAAAAATTGTGTTGACTTAAAAGTCTTATGTGTGTATCCATGAGAGCATGATGACCTCAGCCATCATCAACAAGTGAGGCTGTAATGTCTTGTAGTATCCTCTTCAGGTAAGTTCTTAAGTAAGGTAAGCTAAGCTAAGTATTCCCTTAAGGAATGGCAAGTCCAATTGAAATGGAGTGATTACTCTGCTTTTACACAGATATGAGAGAATTATCTTTTTATCCTAGGACAGCTGGATGTTGTTTAGTGGCACAGTTGATAAGCAAAATTGATGCATTTGTGTTTAAGTGCTTGCAAGAAAGTGCTGCTGTTTCCAGTTAGCGAGTGCTAGCCAATGCTAGCTTTGAACATTTGGCTGCTGATCTCCCAGTGAATTGCTGCACACTGTCAATCCATATCCTCCTTCATCATTCCCTGTTGAGATGACATGCCACCATTCTTCCCAGAATTAGGTTCTAAAGGTTATTTCCATCTCTATGCTGATGTGACTGAAGCGTATAAGTTTGCACCTGCTGACTTCTGACAACAGTGAGGCTTTTCAAGTAATATTTCTAACTTCAGCTTTCATCTTGTTTTCCATGCAAGAGATATGCAAGGGTCTTTGGCAGCATCATATCTCAAAGGCTTCAGTTTTCTTCCTCTCAGCAGAACTAGTTTCCCACAATTTCTGTCTAGAGTTTGCTGTGGAAGCGATAAGAGTTTTTCACCAGTCGGGCTTTCAAATGATTCAAGATGCAGTTATTTCCAGATGCTCTTAAGGCAGGTGTAAAGATTCTTGAGTCAACACCTGTCATTCCACATTACGTTGACTGAGCCAATTTTTCAATTTCTCTGCAACAATCTCCTTCGTTAGATCTGTATGATCCTATATAAGTGAATTCAGCTATTGCGTATCAATTTGCCATTAAAGTTTCTTATGTGCTAGTTTTTAAGTAAGGGCTCGATGTATGTTTCATGCTGGTTTTAGTGACTTAATTTCATCTGATAGGGTTCAGCCATTTATGAGTGTAGAGCTTGGAGAAAAGTACATTATTTTACCTGTGTTAAAATACTACCTAGGCAAGGAGACAGGAGGTAGTATCTAAGAACAGTAATGAAGTGCTTTGTTGGCTGCTCCAGTTGTCAGGACTTGGGACATTAGATTGTGAGTGAGGTGCAACAAGACTAAATAATGTATATTTGATCTATAGCTTTCCATTATCCAAAAGACAAGAAAGAAGTATTCTTCTCTGCTTCTGGATTTCTGGCTGGGAATATTGTGATTTGATTGCATCGTATTGGATGTTCTGTTCTCACCTAGGATAACTGCTGCTGTAGAAAAAAAACACTTCCCAGTTCCATGCAGACTTGAAATGGTTATCCTTATGGACTGCAAGAAGAGATAAGGTCAACAAAGAAATTTTATTTTTGTGGCTGGTGGGAGGGTACTTATTCAATTACCATGGCAGACAAATGGAATATACCATCTAGCTTTTAATATTTGGCAAATTCTGAGCCATACAATCCAAGTGGTATTGGAAATTCTACAGGTAATGTGGAGTTAAAGGACATGACTCATCAATGGTTATGCTTTCAAAATCAATTCTCTATAGCATGGAGCAGCTGCACCCTGATCAGCCCCAATGTCAGTAAAGGGGACCGAATCCCTCCCACCGTGGGATTTTTAACAAATTTTGCTGCAGAAATAAGTTCATCAGAAATTGTCAAAAATGAGATTCTGTTTGTATTCAGAGGAATCTATAAAATGAAGATTTTGCTTTGTGTGCAGTTTTAGGAAAAGCATTTTTTTTTTTTTAATTTCTCCTCGGAACATCTTCCATATGCTAGAATATTTAAAGTGTATTTTAAAATAGTGACTGGCAATCTGTGAAACACCATTTTAGCATGAATGAGGTCATATGCTACTAAAATACTACTTATACCAGGAAACTGAGATGAATTGAAAGTAGCACAGCTAAAAAAGGGAAGGCAACAGGTGTTTTATTAGATAGCAGATATTGGCTTTTTTTTACATCTGTAGAATAACTGATACTTTCATCCTAAAAATTGTTACAAATTTGCATGGTTTTACTACTGAATATCAGTAAATCCCAGTGTTCCTAATTTAGAGTGTTTCTTTAAGGTGTTTTTGATGAATAAAACATGATATCCTCTTCTAGCATATCACTAGCCTCATAATGTGATACAGGATTGAAAGAATTTTGCTTGGGTACCAGGCATCTGATGACTAAGAATATGCTGGGAACGAAACAGGGCAGGCTGTGCTCCTGCACAAAAAACCTGGAGTTATCAGCATTCTGTAATTTTCACAGACATGATGGTTAGGTATGTGCAGCCTGTTATAAAGAAGTATTTTTTGTGTTGCAATAAATGGGAGAGTAATTTTCTTAGATGCGCAGATTTTAGTCACCTACTTAGTGAATAAGAGAAGTGGGATTTATCTCTACCCAAACTTTACAATGCCTTTGACTATTAATTTAAGCAAGTCATGGAAGTGAAGCACCCTGGACTTCAATTTCCCTGTTGTTTAAAATTGAGATCTTCCCTAGTTTATTGTTATAAAGTAATTTAGAGAACCTTTTAAAACGTGCTGTTTAAATCCATATTGTTGAGGGTTTTAGCACCATAGCCCCAGTAATAAATACATGATAAAACGGTTACAGTCAAATCATTCACCCTGATGCTTCAAATGTAATGTTCTGTATACAGAATGCTATAATATTCTCACGTTTTAAAAATATGCTACCTTCCATAAAGTAGTAGTTTCAGGTGACTAATCATTGTGTAAAGCATGGAACTGATATTTAAATGCAAATCAGGGGCCTTTTGGTTTGTGCAGTTTTGGTATCTTAGCACATGAGTCATAGCTTTCGGGAGCAGCACAGCACTTAGAAGAGGAGTGAGCATATTAAGTGAAGTACAGGTGATCCCACCTTCTTTTGTAAAGTGTGTATAATAATACAGATTTAACTAGAAACACTGACATGTTTAAAAAACATGTATACAATGGATACAAAACATAAAATGGTTATGAACTCAATTTGCAAATGCACATACTATTTAAACTGAGTACAACTGAAGTGTCAGTCTGGAAATGTGGAGTGTCAGAGCTGTCTGGAAAAACCACCCCTGGTCTATTCAGCCGTCATTTCTGTCCAAGACCCGTGCTGTCATGGCTGTTGAAGATTTTGCATGTCTTAAGATTTTACGTAGAGAGCCTTTTTTAAGCTTTACTGTAATGGCATGTAATGAAGGCACTCATACCATCTAAATACCATCTGTCCATACAAAGCAGAAGAGGATCTTAACGACTTGGGGGAAACCCTGGCTCCATGGAAACTGAAGCAGAATATTTTTAGTGACTTTGCTGGAGCCAGGATTTTCTGTATTTTCAAACAAATACTTTCACAGTAATTGGACCTGGAGCTGGAGATCAATATCAACTGCTGATGGTATTGAGCTGTAGAATGTTATTTGCAATAATGGTTGTGATCAGATCAAATCTCTCTTCCCCCCCTTTCAAAGCAAACACATAGGGAGGAACCCTCAATCTTTTCAGAAACACATCAAGAGAAGAGAAAATGGTCAGCATAGTCAGGGGCAGTCCCGCTTTTCACTAACTCTTTAGGGCAGAGCCCATAGTCTGCTCTGAAATCACACTGCAGTTAAAAAGACAGCCTCACCAGATACCTAACTAATGGTGTAGCTGTCTGATACCCTCCCGGGTCATTGCTGGGGGAAAGGCAGTGTGGGTAGAATATCTTTGCAGTTTAGTCATTTCAAAGTATGAAAAAGGTCTTTTGAGGCCACAGGGGCAACTGCTGGCTTCCTGAGATTTGCACTGATTAGATCAATCCTGGGCTAGGGCCAGAAGGTGAGGGGGTGAGGAAGGATGAAAATTTGACTTCAGACCTTCACGTCTCTATTTGTCCTGCAACCTCTCTGTATCTCAGCTGAGCCAAGAGAATCTAGCAGTGTGCCTATACAGGAGATCTGGGTTAGATAAACCTTTTCCATCTGGAATTTAAAAATATAAAATATACCTTCGGAATACATTTTGAAATATAAAAGGAGGAGAACCTCCCTTTCAAGCACAGAACAATAAATATGAAGATGTTCTGTATAATCATTCCATAATTGTTCTCCATTTTTCTCCATTTGTTCTCATGACTGTGATAGCAGTCAATCAAAGCATTCATGTAGGCAGTACACGTGCGTGACACAGCTACAGAAAATAAAAGTTTAAGCTGAAGAAATTAATCTCTCTTGTGATACTTCAAGATTTATCTATTAATTGCTTGCCTGTGGTTTCAAAACTGACAAAAGCTATCCAAAATCGCACTAGGAAATCCTCTGAGTTCAGTCAAATCTCTGATTTAGTCAGCTTCAGCTATCACTGCCATCACCAGCTCATCTATAAATACATCTGCTTTCACAGCGTACGCATTCTGAAATTTGCCCGTTGCCTCCTCAGAAGTGCAGGGCTCTCGCCTGCTCTTAGACAAGCCCGGCTTGACCAAAGCCAAGATGAACCTAGCCTAACGTGCCAAGCCCATCCCTTGTTGTCAGCTTTGATAGTCGCTGCTATCATTTGATAGTTCGCTTGTAGCCAGTCCAAGTTGGCAGTGTCAGCCCAAGCTGATTGGAGCCGCAGACATTTTTGCTGACTGGAGTCATGCTATCTTTGCCAGTTTGCTGGAATAGACACAGACACTGATTGGGTCATGCTGAAAACATTCCTGTCCTATGAAGCAAGTCTGTTTGTATTTTAGGTTTGCCAGGACTAATGAATTAAAAACCTTGGGCTCACCACAGTTTGCTGCTTAATAATGCCTGTGACAGAAGGATTTTTTCCTCCCTGAAGCGTGACAGCATCGTAATCCCTCGTCACTGGCAAGGAGAGGAAGGAAAAGCGGAATTGTGGAGAAAAGCGGAAAAGGGTGATCTTTTGGGACAGCAGAGCCTATGGGAAGTGCAGGTAGCAGCATGTTGCCCTGACAGCTGTCTCAGCTTCTCAGACCTTGTCAGTTTGTTGCTATGCAGCAGGTGCAGCCTTTTCTTTTATTGAAGCTTTACTCCATAAAGGCAACGACAAGCCAAGGCAGTGGCTGGCCCTGGATTATACAAGTGCAGACACTCCGCTAAGTGAGGTAAGGCAACAGGTGTGAAAACTGAACTAAATTGATAGAGCCGTAACAGCACTTAATCTGAGTTCTGCTGCAGGTTTTTTATGGAGAAACAGCAGCCAGTTCCATAGGCAATTGTGGTGAAGAAGGGAGCTGCTCATTAAATCTCGTTAAATTCCAGGTTGCCCACTCACCCTCATCTCTGCCTACAGAGATTGTTCTTCACGCATGGAGAAAGCAGGTGGGGAACTGGGGGCCGTCAGTCTGCGTGTTTCCTGTATCACCTCATTTGCACGCAGGCTGCTTCCATCCCTCTCTGTTCCCTTTGATTGCTTTTTGTGGTGAAGAGCTTGAAGATTCCGCACAAAAAGGAGTGAAGGGATAAATGCAATATAAAAAAAATGGATAGCAGGGTAATTGCTGCGTATAAAGATGAGATTTGGTTTTGTGGATTGGAATAAGAGGAAAACACTCTTGTGTTATGATAGCATTCACCATTGCTTATTGAAGGGGTATTGATTTTTGCCCTCACAGAGTACATGATTAAAAAAGGTAATTTAAAGACATCGCAGACCACAGAGTATGTGACTGGGATAAGACAACAGATTTACTCCTAGCAATAGTGTTATGGCAACTTTAAAACCTCTAGCAGAATGCATCATTTTAATTTCTTAGGCTATGATACAAAATGTTAAGTATACTCTTATGTGGAAGACCACTTGAGATAGTAAGCAGATGGAATGTGTACCACCAACACAGAATGATGAACAGCCTTGTTTCAAGGATGTGCTCATCATTTAAAATCTCTTTTTTTTTTTGCTTTGCCTTGTATTGGGAGATATGGAAGGGAAATATGATAAAGAATTTTGGTTTAGTAGTTCTGTTGTTTTTTTAAAAACAATGAGATGTCTCAGATGTTTCTTATAAAGTGAGGGTCTGGGGGAAAAAAAGAGATCAATAATGCTCAGAAGGTAAAAGTTGTTTAGTCTAATGGAATGCCCTTAAAAATAGAATATTTCAGTTGACTCCAGAGATGTTTTCCTGTGTCCAAAAATGTACTCTGCAGCAGTTTAGCTGACTTTTCTTTGTCTCTGCCCAATAGAGATCAGTTCAGCTTTTGTGTGTCTTGATTATTAGTAATGGGGAATAAAGAATGATCCCTGATATCCTTTATGTATTAGTAGAAAGAGATACTCTCAGCTCCAAATAAGATTTATTCAAAGTAATGATTTCAGAGTATTTGTTGTCATTTTAAGAAAATATTATGCCCTTCAAATAACAAATTTTTTGTGTAGCATTGCTACAGAGTAACCGTATCACTCTGCTAGCTGAATATTAAGGCAGACAAAGCAAATAAAAAAGAAATGCTGAAATTAATGGGCCAAATGCAAATTTGATACTCTTCCACTGATTGCAAGGCAGTGATGCCAGGGAAGAGTTTGATTCACTTGTGCATCACCGAGGAAGATTATAATCTTGAAATATTGTTCTGTTCTACTGACTTCCTGAGACTGCCAAATAATTAAGTGTAAATTAGAATGAATTGTTGGGATTTCCATGCAACACAATAGCTACTTTAGCGAAAAACTGCAAGACTATTGGCTTAGGAAACTGTCTTTTGTTTTCACTAGCTAAATGCCGTGTTGTCTACTGACGTGTGGTACAACTTTTAGTAAATTAATTGTATTTTCCTAAAGAATTTGGTTTCTAATTGACTGAGGAGTTTTTACGGTCATTTAAAAGCTACTCTCATAATTGTCTGCATAGTTGGTATGGATACAATGCACTCTGGATAGCATAGTCTTCAGTCCTAAAATAATTTCTTTATGGGCAGATCTTTTGCGTGCATGAATTCCCACTGGCTTCATGTTCTCCACACATGGAGCTCATCAGAAGATTAATATCTGTGAATTTTAGCAGCTTTGTGCTAGGTATACAAGGAGATTAAGTTTGCGTTCAGCTATTTAATAGAGTTTAACCAAAAGTGCTCATTCAGAAGGTTAAATATACATGGTAGAGCTCTGAGTACAACTTTTGAGTGTTCAGAGATGCTTTAATTATACCATTACAGATCAGTAGTAGCTAATTCTTTTGTTGCTCAACAATTCTTTAGAGCCCTGCTTGAAATGAACTAGCAGTTTTCTTAATGGACAGGGTTTCATCTCAGTAAAACCACTTTTTGGAGCTGGTGGTCTCAGAAGAAAGACCGAGGAGTGAATAAGGTCCCAATCTGGGAGTCAACCCCATGCAGACAGACCCCTACACCTGCACAGAGCTCCACTGAAGAATCACCACCAAGGTTTGGAGACCCAGTAACTTTCTGACCATTAAGGGTGTGATGATCAGGCACAGTTTGACTGGGGGAGCATGGGTGGAAGGTAGGAGGATGGGTGCCTCCTCACTGACACCACGCGGAGTGGTGTGCACGTTTCCAATCACATGGCAGGCTTGGGGTCATGTTACTCTCAACTCCCCACCCCTTCTTCCTTCTTCACCTTCAGAACCAGGCAGCATTGCCACGAGTCAAGGCTTGCTGAAGGGGCAATGGCGGGGAGCAAGCAGGTGAGGAGAGGGGAAGCTTCCTTTGCCATTGTTCTTTCTAATCTGTAGATAGCAAAAGAAAGGCAGTCTCTGCACTGGATTTCACTTGAATCCTTTTTAAATGGAAAAGTGAAATGGCGCTCCCTTGACTTTGATTCTAAACGTTGCTTAGCTAGAATGAGAAAGGTAGCTGTGAATGCATGAAAAGCATTAAAACTCATTTGTTGAATGGTGTCACATGCTCTGTAATAAATATATTGTTTGTATTATTGCAGCTGGAACAAACAAGTAAGAGCATTGACTCAAGTGCCCACATGATCACCACCGCCAGGGTACCTGCTGATAAGCCAGTACGAATTGCCTTCAGCCTGAGTGACTCCCCAGGTATATTTATGGTTTAATTTATGGAGTAAACCACAATGAAATAATTGCTTTTAAATTTTACAATATCAAATGAAGTCCAGTGTTATGGGTGGATTTTTTTCCTGAGTGATAGCATGTGATCAGTTTTCCTGTCTGATAACTTTTAATGTTTCCATTAACAATTTCATTAGACTAAAACCCTAGACTGACAGTTTAGATCTTAGCTTTCTTTCAGTGGTTTGTGGAATATACTTAGGACTGTAATTAACTATCAAATTTACTTGCATATGCAGTGTGTCTGATTTTAAGGAATTTTAAAACAAGAAAAGCAAAAGGATATATTGTACTAAGATGAGGCTAGGGCAGGAGGAGGCTTTGCCTTCAGCAGGAAGGTTGGAAAGTGCTGCACGTGCCCAGCTTCGTGAAAGGTTTCAGGAAACGGATGCCCCACATGGCATGTTCCCTGAGAAAGCAGCAGAAATTTCATTGACATTTATCCTGCCAGCTAGTGCTGATTGAGCATTAATTTCCCCAAACATACTCTGTACATACATGGACCCTTTGGCCTTTGGAATAGACAAATATTATTAATTTGCACCTTAAATATTATGAAGGTCTAGAGAGCTGTTGCCAAACAGTAAAAGTCAGAATGAAAGAAAGTACATCGGAAGTTGGGAAGCATCCCCAAAAAAGTTGGCTGTGCTGGTGTTAAAGGTGAGTGCCTAGAGTCAGGGTTGAGATGTGTTTATGGCATGAAATATAAGAATCTCTGATAACGATAACTGAAACTCACTGCTGATGAGTGCTTTATGGGACAGTATGCTTTGTAGGGTTATGTGTGAGGCCGCTTCCTGAGCTTTGAGTGAATAGTGTCAGCTTGAAAACAATTTTCTCACTCTAAAAATATTTTAGAATATGCATTATCTTTCCTAGCTAACTGTTGTGTAATATTAATTTGCAGCCTGAAATAGAATCTCATCCGCTAAGCAAGGGAGTTTAAAACCAAACATTTTCATGTATTATTGCACATAACTTTCAGCTCATAAAGATGAGTGACACAGAAAGATTGGGACAAGGAATATGAAGAAGCACATGCATCTATCTGTGTGCCCTTTTTTCATAAACTAAAATAATCTGGTAATTACATTTTTATTACAGAAAGTAATAATGAATCATTCTCACCTCTCAAGGTATAGTAACGTGGTAAATTTCTTACAGGAATTATGGCAAAGATAGGTCTTGAAGAGAGATGTAGAAGAAAGGGGAGTGCTCTTACAAATTATGGAAAAAGAATGCTTATGTGAGACACTGAAAACAAGTCAGGGAAAGCTGAGACCATGAGAAAATCAAAGAGGGTAGAGTGGTTTGTGACAAGAGACGGCAGTAGGAAATGACAAGGTTGTGAATAGCTTGGAAGAAGAGGACATGAAAGGGAGGAAGCCTAGCTTCCTTAACATTGCATCATATTTTATTTTTTACTTTTCTATCCTGCTAATAATTCCAGCCTCTCTCTTAACATTTAGAGAAAGAAATTCAATTACAGAAAGGTAATCTTTTTCTGCTACATTTTGTTAAACTTTTCCATAATTTTGAGTCCTGTATTGTATATATACAAGTGTTCCTGCAGTATGCAATCCAGAATCAATGTGTGTACTGATAAAACTAAATAGCAACCAGTAAAGTGAGTGCCATGTTCTCCTCCGCATCACATCCCAGTGGGGGCTACCAGGAGGTCTAAATCAGCATACTGTTTTACCATGTCACAGGAATTCTGCTCTTACTCTTAGTGGTAAGCCTGAACATGGTTATTATATTTGATATATTTAAAGAAGGCAAAGGAAATGAACTTTTATCAGGTTTGAAATTTTCCAGCAAACCATAGTTGAATCAAGAGAGTACAAATAAGTATTTAACACTTTTATTTTTAAGATAAGCTGCAAAAACATTTAACAGATAGACCTTTAGGTATTCCATATTTGGCACTTTTTTTTTCCCTCCTTATTTTTTTGTATTTCTTTAATATTTTTTTTCTCCTTGACAAGGATATTTGTTTTCAGTTCGAACAGGAGTTACCTGCTGTAAGTGTGATAGTAAAGCATCAGGTGAGACTTGTGTATTGCTAGGGTATATACAAAAAGTCCTTCACCAGGGCTAAGTGGTGAGGGAATCTGTCTGACTTAAGCTTTTCCTTAAATTTTACCTCACTTGAAAGGCTCAGTGACAGTTTTCACCAAGTAAGGCTGCATTCTCCTTCCGGGGCCTGTACAACTGCTTACTAGGAGGAACTGGCAGCATAACTAGATATCAAAAGGGGAAATGGAATGTTTCTTCTGGGTGGTGATTATCTCACTGGCTAGGATTGTAACCAAGCACTGGGTGTGAGGAGCAGCGAAAGGAGAAACTGCTCTCAACTCATGAGAAGAGATTACTTTGTGTTAACTGACCTACAAGAGCGGAGCTGGCTTATCCCGAGTGTACAAGAAATAATTTAATTGTGTTATATTATTTGTCAGTCAGCATCTGATGACTGAAATCCTGGCCAGGTTTGTGCAGTATTTTTAATGTGAATGCAGGCTAACCAGTTCCTTAAAAGTCTCAGGAGCAGCCCATCAGCAGGTGCTATATAAGAAGGCAGTTTTATTGTGTATCTCTTATTCCTGTATATATAGATATCTATGTTTGGCTCTTTTACTCAAGTTCACTAAGCTGCCATCAAACATAGGTTTCCCAGGGTGTGTCTGCACATCGTATTGCACCAGTTTGGCCTAAGGTACTGTTTTAAATTAATTAATTTGAAACATATTATTTCAGCCTATCTTGTATCACTTGGAAACTAATGCAAGTTACACTGAATATGGTGTTCCAAAATTTAAATAAGTGTTCCCAAATAGAAAGTTCATTGTAGTTTATCAACATCAATTTAATTAAACCAATGAAATTCGATATGTCCTAATTTATTTCACTAACACTTATTTACTGAACATATTAAGATAGAATGATTACAACAGGAACTTTATTAAATTTAGACAAGTGGATTTGTTTTCTGTAGTAGTTCTAAGGAAAGGTTTATAGGTAAACATCTCTTCACCTTCCCTCCTAGAATAAAAGCTTGAATCTAGCTGACAAGTTCTGCTAGTGACATGTGGTGATAAAAGACTAGTTTTGAAATTATTAGTAATTTCTTTTGTTTGAAATTTGTCTACCTCTGATAGCACTCTCCAGAAAAATCACTGATAACAAAGACAAAATATACATCTTCTAATGAAACTCACAGACAGCGGAGAAGTGCAATATTTTTGCAAGCATAGCAAATGACTTATTTTACTCCTCTTTATGCCTTTGTTATCCTAGTGACCATGAAGATTTTTTTGCTGTTATAGTTGATAGTGCGAGACTGTTTTGCAGTGGTTGTTTCTTCAATAGCAACCTTCAAATCCCTACTCCATCCTCATTTTGGTTGTAATGGCGACAGAGGCTTTCCAGCAGATAATGTATTGGTTGAAAACCAGTGGGGACTGCTAAAATATATGGCTAAAATTTACAAAGCTAGTTTCCTAAAACTACACCGAACCTACAAGTAGCTTGGTCTTTGGGAAGTTAGCCAGGAACTTAGGTGAGATGATACCCTCAAAGGGATAGTGGCTGTGTGTTCATCAGAGGATGAGCTTTAGGCTTAGGTATATGGTAGAAGGTATATGGAGTAGGAGGGCTTTGCTCTTACCTCTTCTGTTATGGGCCATTGCTATTTTTGGGAGGTCCACAACTCTTATTATTGAGCAAGCCTTCATAGCCTATTCCTGGGTCAGGCAGTGACCATTCCCCACTATTTTACAAGTGAGGTAACTGCGAGGTTGTGTAAGGTCACGTCAGGCAGGGCTGTGAATAGAAGCCCGGGAGCTTCACACAGCAGTGCCAACTCGCAGTCACTTAGCCACACAGCCTTCCAGGATGAATTCGATGAGTCTATGCTTGTCTGTCAGTAACCAGGGCTGGAGCTGCTGGATCTCACCACCCTCCTAGGGCCAAGACTGGACCCCGATACACAGCTTGCCAGTGTTGTCCTGCTGCGAGTTGCAGTGCTTGCAGTTGAGTTTGAGCAATTTTCCTGTGTAAGGGCTGATCCACTTACAGGATAACAGTCTACTTATGTTACCAATTTAATTCTTTAATTTAGGAGGAAGAGATCTGAATACACTTGCCCACGCATGTAGGAGAAAAAAATAGTACCTGAGTGTATAATTAAAGACTGGATCATAACTCAGTTACTTGAGGAAGCAGAGCTGTGGTTGGCATTTCCTAATTTTTGAGTGCTTGATTTAGCAACCTTAATGTGCTTTTAACACATTTACATTTTTATGTTCTATTTCTGTCTATCCTCTTGAAGATCCTAGAGAAACTGTAATTTGCAAGTTTATACTGCAAGCAAATCATAGATTGTTGTTAAAGTATTTATTCATTAACTATTGACCGTAGCCCACAGTTCAGCTAAATGGAGCAGCCACGTAGGAAGTGACTGAGGTGTTATGCTTCATTGTACCAGACATTGGGTCAGTCAGACAGCTAAGTGTGAGCGATCTCACTCGTTCATCTACGTGATGGAGGTCTGGGCTATTGGCATCTCCAGAAGGCCAGAACATGATTAAATAGGTGAAGCTTTCCTGAAAGCATGATTCATTCTCAAATGCGCAACATTAGCATGTATCAGGGGACTAAGTGCATCATGGCATCACTGATAAATAGTAAGCCTTTTGTATGAAGACAATCAGTCTTAATACAGCTCAGCCTTCTAAATCAGATGGCTTGTGTCGATCTCTGTACCACACATTAGAAGCCCATCTCACATTTGTATTAATAGGTGCTATCAGCAGAGAGACAAGAGCTCACCTGGGCAGTGAAGGCTGAGCAGCTTAGCCTTGCTGTCTTTACACAAAGCTGCCCATCACACCATTTCAGCATGAAGGTGCGTTCGCTGGGCAGCATGCTTAGGGAGCTTATTCTTTTGTTATGTGGCTAGTTGTGCTGTAGGAATGGTCAGAGAGCTGGCTCTGACATAGAAGGGTACTTTGCCTCAGCCCAACTGAATGGAAAGCAAAAGGAGGAAGTGATTTCCCTGGAGACCCTCCCTCAGATGCTCTCTGTTATAATGAGTTTTCAGCAACACGCACGGCAAATGTATGAACCTGATGAAACAGACATGGAAGTCAAACTATTCCATACACATGAACCAAGTCTTGGGTTAAGAAACCATCAGCTGTATGTGCAGAGAGTTCATCTTGTAATCAGAATACAGGTCTTCACCTTTAGTGGACTTTTAAATATAGACCTTCAAAATTAGTTTCAGGATCTATGGGAAATCAGGAAGTGCTACTCATTTAGAAATCGTGCAACAGATACTTTAACTTAGGTGGCTGTGATGAAGTCCCTGATCTGACTCTTTCACATCACAGGTTAGTGCTGTTGAGTTTGCTGGGATGGCCATAACATTCATGTGTATGTTTTTCCTCCTTTCTTGTTTTCTTTTGACCAGAATCTTGACTCATTTTCAGGTGCAGCAAGTTGCAGTCTCTGATTTTTTTATATTTTTATTTTTAAACAAAATATGTTTTCAATAACCAGCTTGAATTACAAATCCTTTTTCTTTACGAGTGACAGGGAAGGGAGCAGTAAAATAGTGACCACAGGGGTGAGATGCTGTTTGTATCTGGTGAAGAATCAGCCTAGTTATTTTCAGGGTTTTGTGGTACAGAAAATCCACTAACTTTATTATAAAGGGGGTCTTTGATTATATCAGTGATTCCTTACAACAATCTAGGCACACATTAAATATTGATAATAAATTGAGAAAAGGAGAAAAGATATTTCTGAATTCTGTTGTCTAGTTAAGGAGATGTAGAATAGAAAAGAACAAATACAGACAGATAAGGAGATAGTTATGAGAGTATTTTGAAATTCAGAACATTTTCTTTGACATTTCAGACATTTTCACTGTTTCTGATTTTCAGAATCATAGATTTTTAAGGCTGGAAGCCAGTGTGATTTTGTCTGATCTCCTGCGTAACACCCAGTATTCAAGCTTGTAAGGACACTAGTGATTCTTTTGGAAGAAAATGCAAGAGTTTATAGCTTTCCTCTTGATTTCTGAAAACATCCTCAAAAAAGTTTTAGGAGGTGAATGACTGCTGTCATTTGCTTTTCCCTTGTGTGAAATCTAAATGATTTTAGTTTTCACCAAGTGATTTTTGTTGTTATTGTTGTGGTTGTTACTTTGACAACAGTGAAATACAGACTGACCTGATGCAGTAATTTATTTCACTGGAAGCTGTGGGGACAGTTTTTTGTTGTTCTTTTTGTGGAAAACAAGCTTGCAGTTAGCTGTGAAGATTTCTGTTAATTTTTGTAAACTAAATACTTCAGCTGAAAATTTCAGAGGTGCCTAAGAGAATTAAGAACTCAGAAAAATTTCAAGCCAGTGAAGTCCCCAACTTTTCTCGATGATGCTCTGCACATCAGATGATGATTTAAACAAGTATAAAACTATCATAACTAAAAAAAACCCTAGCAGCTGTTCAATAGATGCTAGGGCAGGCCCATTATAAAATGTACTATGGTATGCCATAATGGTTAGGATACCAATATGTTCTATTTTTAGTACCATTGACTCAGTCACTTGAGTTCAAAAAATAAGCAGGGAACATCTGTTTATTGAAAGGATTTCCTCTATAGTAATTTCTCTCTCTATTCCATCCTTTTTAAAGTATTTCCAAACTTTTTTACTGGTTCATTTCTGAAGATAGTCCAATATATTTTCTAATATTCTGACACTGCATTCATTTTGTTTTCTTATTAGTATCCGATGCAGTGAAAAAGTAATTATTTGCTGATGTTTCTTTAAAATTCTTGAGGTTGCTTTTGCTTTGTTTTTCTTAAGTTAAAGTTGTTCGAGGTCCCTCCTTAAAGCTACTGTACCAAAGATTGTACTGCTGTAATTGTCAAAACAAATAGCAGCTTAACTGCCGTCCACGACTCTGGTCCAATATCTCTGTCAGAATATTTAACAGCTATTCAGCCAAATATTTGTAGAGCAGCTGTACCCCTAGTCGGACTGAGTCCTATTCCGTCCTTCCTTTTAGCCTTGCCATATGATTCATCTTTCTTCTTTTAGAATATTAGTCTATTTTTAAATATTGTACAAGAAAGCAACAGCAAATTAAAGGTAAACACTTGCATATCAGTGTGATACAATTCTATACAATTAAAGCAATTTAAGTATTTTCCAGAATGGACATGTTTGGAACATGGTGTGAAAAATGAAGTTGTGTGTGTGTGTGGGTATGACTTTTTGTTAATACTAGCAAGACTCCTACCCCATGAAAATATAGAGCTTCACTTTGTTTCCTGAGGAAGTTCAAAACCTTTTGCATTTGCCCTCTGTATCACTGTATTTTTTTTTTCTTCTCTGGGCATCCCTTCCTAGAGGCGCCCAGCTCTAGCTATGTTAGTTAAAGTCAGGCTCTGACCGTATGTGAGCCAGTTATGTTTATTCTTCATAGGCTTATTTTACTTGTTCCCCCTAACCTACTTTGCTGTACGACCACTGAGGGCAGGATAAAGAGATAATAAAGATTCGACAAATAATTTAAATCCTAGTCTGTACTCTTTAAGAATATTCAGGATCCTGCTTTGATATGTGGTCTTCTTAATTTTGTTGGGGTTTTGTTGTAGTGTACAGGTCTGCCAGCATAGAGCAGTTTGCAGGATCTGACCTGCGTTAGCAATTTTCTCCTATGAGAGCCATCCTTTTTAATCTTGACACATTACAAATAACTGACTCTGTAAGCTAGCTAATAGTAACCTTCTCTTCACCTCCCGTAACCTGTAGTAAGATACATAAACAGTCATCACAATCCAATGCAAAACTGATAGTGTGAAAGTCACTGAGAAAGAAATATTGCAGTGGCTAGCTGTGACGCTACCAAGTATGATTCATATTTCTGATCTCAGTCCAGCTACTAGTGGGCAGGTGTCCACATCACAACACTGACGTAACTGGCACAGTCTGTCCCACCTTTGCTGGAAGCCTGTACTAAAAATAAATAAATAAATAAAAACATCGTTTGGCTTGTTGTCATGAATGAACTAACTCTAGCCCATAAGGATTGTTATCTACAGGTTAGAGTAAAGACATTTCTTTGCAGTATGGAGAAATTTGTGGTGCTTCCCCATTCTAATCACATCTGTGTAGGTAACAGTCTTCTGGTTCCAGGGTTGCCAGGCTGGTTTGTATGTTCTTGTGGTTGCCTTTGGGTGGTGGGAGAAAAGTTTCTATTATTGTTGGTTTAGCCTTGGTAAGTCATTATATTGTGATGGGGAAGATACCTTTCCCTTCATTCAGGTAATGAACTCTTTGGTAGTAAGGATGCTATCCGTGGAAGGTTCTTTACTTTGCAGTGTAATGGAGAGCTCAGGAAGAAAGATTGTTTGGATTTATTGTTTTTATTAAATTATCACATGTCCTACTGCTCTAACTGGCTTTGTTTTGTTTCTTAATCACTGCAATACAAAATAGGCTTTTTGTCTTTCCAGCACCTAAACATTTTCTTATTGCCAACCCACTAGTATTTTCAAGGAGTCTATTAAGGTATCTCAATGGTAGAAAAATAAGCAGATGTGGGGGTGTTTGCAGGATGCTGATATTATTGTGAATACATGCAATGTAGAACTACATTAAACGGATCATGTGAAATGCCCTTTTTGGTAGGCATTGACTTTTAACATCATGTTTACCTTTTAGATGATGCTTCCCCTGAAAGCTTCCCTTTGGCATTTCCAGAACTAGATCAGCAGCTGCAGGTAAACTATTTGATTTTTACTACAGTTCTACTTCACATTCACTAGATTGGTTATGATAAAAAAACTCTGGTTGTTAGACTAAGGTGAAAGTTTTCAGTGATGCTTCTCTAACCTATTAACATTTAATAAGCCTGTGTATTTCCATAGAAGAAAAAATTGTCTTTTCAAGATCTGCAGAAAAATTGATTTGACATTTTTAATCCAATTGCAGGGAAACGACTATTTAACAATCTCACCTGCTTTTTAATTTTTTTTTTTTACAATTCCTGCGCAAAACACAGCACATAACTGCTGCACTGCAATGAAGAAGAGGTCTTGTGGTTTTGATGGGACAAGGAATGAGCCAGGTGTTATATTCTCATGCCTACAGGCTGTGCTAAGACCGGTATGATCAGCTTTCTCTGAAGCATTCCAAGAGAATGCAAAGGTGTATTTTGCAGTGCCATCTTATCTCTAAACTTGGGTAACTAAAGCCAGTCATCAGGATTGATGAGAGCCTCCTCAAAGTTACTCTAGTTCCTGCTGCATAGGCAGCAACCCTAACGGTTGCCCTAGCAGGTGTCTGCAGACAGCACGAGATAAAAGTGGTGAATCCTTTTGTGACTGCTCCAATTTGTCAGCGTAGCACAATGGAGCCCCGATATACTGGGCAATCAGACGGCAGTTGATGGCAACTCCATGGTTCACCAGGCACAGAGCCAGTTCTGTATCCAGGGATTATTTCCCTTTCCTCTGTGGCGGTTCTGGAGTGTTTGTTGGCTTTTGTAAACTACTTCAGATCATCTGTTTCCCAGGCGCATTTAGACTTCCTCTGATATTTCAATATGAAGGCAGTTGTTTCCTGAGTGTAAACTGAGAAAGGCATTAGCAGACCGTGTTGTCCAATGATGTCATCCTTCCTGTCCCCATCAACTAGTGAGACAACACTGGAGGGCTGCTGACTTAAAGGACTGACTTTTCTCTCCTGCTGCTCTCATCAAAAGGATGACTGAGGAAGGAATGGAGGATGACAGAGACTCTTCTTGCTCTGTCTCTCTAATCCGGAGAATCGGGGCAGGTTCCTTAGGCATAACTAGGAAAGATTAAAGGAACGAATAGCAACTTAAGATTTGGGCTGAAAGGAACAGGGTAGTCTGTTGGCCTCTTCATTCCACTGATCTTCCAGTGCAGCAAAGACGATTGATAATTTTTTCCCTCAGAAGAATTCAATTTGAGAAAAGCGATATTGTTTTGTGGCTGAAGCACTGGATTGAAAGTAAAGAACCTGCATTCTGTTTCCAGCTCTGTCAGTGACACATCGTGTATCCTGGAGGAATTGCTTCATGCCTCTGCTCATCTCTGAAATGAAGTTAATAATTTTTTACCTTTTTCGTTAAAGAGCATTGAGATCAGTGGGTGAAGACTGCTCTACAAGAGCAAAGTATGATTATCATTACTGCTGTTGGTACATAAAAACAAAATTACTAGCATTAGATGTAGGTACTTTATAGGTCAAATTATGATTTTTTTTTATTAGGACTTTTATGACCCATTTCTGGAACATATAATATACTCTAAATGTGTAATTTCATGAGAGACTGAAATTGCTCCTCTGGAAGCATTCAAGTCTGCTGGATAAATAATAGCCCTTCAGTAAAAGTTTTTTGAGTGCGCACTAGAGCAATTCCACTAAGTACACCCTCTTGGTCTGCTAAGTACCTGACATTTTTTTCAAGGGAACCTTTCTTTACTCTCATGATCTCAGTATGATAACAAATTCAAAGAAACAGTCAAAGGCTTTGATTCAGATAATGTTCTTTTTATTATCCTTCAGAAACTTTTTCTGGTATTATTGAGGTAGTTGAAAGGCTAACTTATGAGGACTATCTGGCTGACTCAACCACTCAAAAGTATAAAGTTAGTGGTAGTGCTTCATCCTTTAGCTTTTCAAGCTTATGTGCATATTTATATTTAGATGCCTTTATGTTCAACCAGAGGCAGTTAAGTCAACACAGGGTTCTGTGCTGATGCAGAAGTAACAGGGCATTTAGCTTTAGCAATGAAATCTTGAATTTCCTTGCTTTTGTCAATCTGGATCACAGCTTAAAGTTATAACTATTTAATGTAATTACATTATGTTTATACTGCTTTAAAATTTCAAACAAGAACTAACTGTAACAAAGTTATAATTTACCTAGTTGCATTTTCTTATTAATTACTTTTTGAAATTGCTATAATCCAAACTGCTAAGGGTGTGTCAGCATGTGGTTGCAATTTAATTTAATGTAACCATACCAGCTTTGAAACAGGTAGCTCCTGTATTACAAAAGCAAACTACAACATGGGCTTCACCGGGACCTGCAGAAGTACTGAATGGTGGTGTCCCTTGTCATTCCATCCATGCTTTTCTCTATCCCAAAGTTAGCTAGTATAAAGCCGCACACATGAAGTGTCATGTAAACGAACCCTTTAACCAACTGTGGCATAGCAGCCTGAAATGCTTGAATTTGTAAGAATGCTGGTACATATTTTCATAATAAAAATATCACATCTAGAGCCACAACATTTTCATCACCACACCATAAATACAGTCAAAAGCATTTGTATTTTATTTAAAGAAGCACACTATAAATGCAGGGTAGGTGGCCATATAATAATAGGCACTTTAAAAAAAAAAAAAGTAATAACTTTCCAGGTTTCAAACATACAAAGGAAAATTTTGAAACCTGTTTTAAAAACAAAACAAACAAACCAAAAGGCCAAATTAGCTGATCTTCAGGTTGGATTTTGAAAGCGGCTTGAAAGCTATGTAAGTTCACCAAGTGCCTTGGAAAATCAGAGCCTTAGAATTTAATGCATGCAGGCAGCAGACCACAGCCTGAGTACCAAGCAATTTGCACCTCTGTTTTAGGCTTCAAGCCCTTGTCCTTCTATGTTAGGCCCTGGCAGACAACTTGGCTGTCTGAGCAGAATTACCTAGCGTTCCCACTTTTCCTACCACGATCCTACCATACCTGCTCGCTGGGCACTGGTATCCGATGGCAGGGCAAAGTTCAGTGCAGCCTCCCCCTGGCAGGGTAATAAACCCTGCTGTCCAAGCACTGGTGCCAGCTTTACAGAGGTGGAGGTAGGATTGGCTGGAGAAAAGGTATTTCTAGGAGACTAACTGCAAATACCTAATTCTCTATAAGGACTCCTACTAGAGGACAATCCTAGTTGAAAGTTACAGCTTCTTTCTGAAGAGTAAAAGTGAGCAGTCTAGTGCTGTCATCTACTAGCTAGGTTCAGACCAAAAATGTTGTCTTTTCCAATTACCTTTTTGAATTTTACATTTTTCTACTACTCAGAGGAAGAAATTCCAAGAAGCAATTTGTGAGAAAATAATATCAGTTCTCTAACTCAAAAGTTTTGCTTTTGTGCTGGTTTTTTTTTATTTAAAAAAACACTAATGTATGGTCAACCAGACACAAAATCCCTACGTATGAGAACAGAGCAGTTTAAGCTACATGCAGGAAAAGCCTGATCTCTTTTGCAGCTTTATTATTAAAAAACCTGCAAAGTTCCTGATATGCTACCAGTGAAACAAAGCTCATATTAATATACTTCTTGCTTTCAATTCATTTTGTTTGCGGTATTGGAAATTATTCTCTTCCCACTGACGAGCAACACTTTGAATGAGGCCGAAGCACCTGCTCATTTGGGCTTCAGTGTCATTTCCCCCCCGCCCTTGTGTGAGCCATGTGGTGGGCAGCGCAGCGAGGGTAGGCTTCCTCCGTTTGTCAGTTTGTTATTGGGAAACGTTAACCTTTGCCTGGTGTAAAAGTTGGACTGGGCCTTGGAAGGCTCTTCCTTGATTAGCTGCATAGTGGGTGGTGGCCCCTCTGACAGACACTCTACTACGGATTACCTGCTATATTTAGGCGCCTACATCAGCATCTAAGGCCTTGTTGTTTAGGTCACTGAATACAGAGGAAGGTATCTAGTGTTAAGTACCCGCATTACTATGCCCTGTGTGCTCTCTGTCCTGTTCCAGCATTTCCTGTGACTTGCTCAGTTCATCTCCCTCTTCTCCGTCAAATTCTTTATTCCAGCTGGGAATTTGATCTCGAGGAGGGAAGAACGCAAGTCACATATGGATGCGCAGGGTGTTCTGTAATTCTTTATCATTCTTCTCATGAAAACGTGAGCTTGAGAGAGGCATTTATGTCATATTTTGTATTACAAATCTGTTAAGATCAATGGAGTTAGATGACTGAAAAATTGCTGCAACAGAGAAAAGGCTCCAACCATTTATAATACAGTTTGTTAAGTCAAGGGGTAGTTTTTCATGCTCTAGTGGGAAATGTCTGTACAAAAGAAGTAATGAAAGTATTATGAAAGGGACAGTTTGTTGTGTGTGATACAAACATTTAGCAGAAACCTTGTCTACTCTGGAACTTTAATAATGGAACTGTTGCTTCTACTGACTGCCAAGACTCTTGTTAGACACATACAAATTATTTTAGAAAGTTTAAAAGTATACTGTATTTTTAAAGGGTATGCTGTATTTTTTTAATATGTATTAAATTCCAAGAGAATTCCTAGAGTACCGTGGTAGTCTATAATTAGACTTGATTGCCTATGAACTTGATAAGTCTCCTGTAATGCTGCTGTGATAACTATGATCTTAGATTATGTAAGACATGGATGTTTACAAAGTCAGAGCATCATACTAAGGTTAGAAAAGAATGGAAAATCTCTCAGGAGAGGAGAGCAAAACTCTCAGTTGCTCCCATCCAGTCGACTTGAATTGCTTGGAGAAAAGAGAACTGCTTACTTTCATAGTAAAATTAGACTAGACTAGATAAATCCTAGACTAGATATCTGAAACTGGTTGAAGAGTTCCAGTTGCACAACAAAAAGTAGCTGCAACGTGCAGCTATCACTTTTGCTTGGGATAATGTGGTTTCTTCCATCATGGAAGAGTACACAAGGCCATATAATGAACATGGGCCACATGCAAAATATTGGCACTGAACTTTCTGATTTTCCAGAATAGTTTAGCTGAAAATTAGCAAATTTACAGGAAGTGAGACACCACTCTTTAATTAGACCAATGCTAAAGACTGCCTTCTAGACAAGTCCACGTGCTCAGCTGGCAAAACTGCATGATACAATTTTTTCTTTAAACTTCAACCTTTTCAGGATAAAGTTTTGCTCTTTTTTCACAGTAGAACCAAAAAGTAAATGCAAACAAACAAAGGTGAATTAAAAAATAAACTGTTTTGAACTTTTTGAACACTTGGGTGACACTATCAACTATACAACTTTTGTGGATATGGAATGCTGATACGCATAAGGGAAGGCAACACTCACTTTGTCATGTGAGTGAGGGAAAAAAAATACTGAAAACTGTCCTTTTGTGTCCCCCAGCAAAGATTTTAATTAGAACAGCTCCTTCAACCTGTCTTAGGCTCTTTCTGTTTCTTCATGAACTGCCTTTGCATATCATCTTCCAACATCTTTCATATCTGGATTCCAAACAAAAACCTAAAGAAACAGTGTGTATGTCTTGTAAAGATGTACATACATATGTGCAGTTACTGAATAGCCTATAACAGCATCTCTTAGTGTCTACTTGCTGGATTCTGTAGAAAGTTTGTCAACGTCACAGTGAGTTATTCAACAAAATACAAGGAAAAAAATCAGACCTTGTTGAAAATTGGACATAGTAGGATAGACCCCACTAGTATCACTGAAAGCTGTAGCTTTTGTACTAGCTTTGTGAACAAAATCAGAGATGCTGTGTGCGCATATTTTGCCAGCACAGGAAAATGAGAGTGGATGACACTGAAGCCTGAAATAAGCAGGATTAAAAGTAGCAACTGTTGCCATTAAATATAACTTTCTTTGGCAGGGGTGTTTTTTGCTTATGTAGCAGGTATGCTTTTGTATATATTAATTTATGGACGGGCAAGATACTTCATGAAGTAACAAGCTCCGGCTGTCCTAAGGAGAAATTAAAGTGTGGCTGTTGGCTTCAGAGTGAAAAAAATATATACTACAAATTGAACTTTATTAGGGCCTGTTGTAGTCACCTGGGTAAACTAGCAACTCTTACCAAAAAAATAGTATACAGAATTCATGGATGAAAAGTGCTTTCTACTGGGAATTCCAGTTATTTTTCTCTGCCACAGGAATGCCATCGAGGTAGCAACACTTCCCATGGCCTGGCCACAGGCATTCAAAAAAGTCATTCCAGGTGGAATGGGGAGCAGAGAAAGACTGCTTGGATAAGCTAGGGAAAATGGAAATTTCATCTAGGATGGATTAGGGGAATGCAGCTTTACTGAGATGTAGGTCTTGGGAAGTATATGAGAGCCCTCTATAAGTACATCTCAGGGGTAAACACAGGTAGGACAAAGAACCACCATTTGAATGAAAGATAGTGCTGGCACAATGAAAGACTATACAAACCTGTCTTCAACAAAACCAAACTGGAAATGTCAAAAATGTTTCTGATCCATGGTGAGGCTCTGGGCCAGTCTTACAACTGAGGCAGGGGACTTTAGCTTTTCTAAGACAGAACGGGGCAATCCTGTGAATTGCAGGATTTGCTTCTGATAACAGGGGACTGAACTCGCTGATTTTGCAGGTTCCTCCCATTCCCATTTAGATGAGTATGGGCTAGTCCCGTAACTGTTACCATTATGTTATTGTTTTCTTTTCTGTGGAAATATGTTAATCCTGAAAATGTCTGCTGCCTAGTTGGAGTTACCCCTTTGAAACAAGGAAGTTTTGCCTCTGTTTCTGCATTTGTTTTTCAGGAGTGTGCCCTGCCATCTTCTGAAAATGCTTTTCTTGGTGGGAACAGATGTATCATTAATTCTTTGCACTCTTGTTTATGTCAAAAAAGTAGGCTGTTAGACAGGGGTAAAATAATTTCTGTGCCAGAAATTACTCGTGGACACTGTAGGTACTATCTCCAAAACCTTTCTTAGAAATTGCAAAATTACAAAAGAGCGAACCAAATTGTCCAGTCATCTAGTCATATAAAAACATAATCAAATTTACATTTTAAAGTAAAAATACATTCAAAATTAAAAAAGTTCTTGATATAGTGCTCTAATAGCATCAGACAAGATTGAAAAGAATTGTATGAACAGAATATTAGTAAACTAATTGTATCTTTTGTCAGTTTATTTTGAGTGATAAAATATCAATGTAAGAAAAAATTACACTGAAGAGGAAACAATGATAGGAAGGGGTTTGAAAGTCAGCAACTGGTTCTAAGTGGGAATTAGATACTAAGTCTTAGCATGACTAGATAATTTTTAGCTCTCTATATATATCTTTTGAGTGGGAAGCTGGAATATAGTAACTGAATGCTGCTTTAATTTTTAAACTAGTTTAAACCAGCTAGATTTGCAGAAACTAAGTTGGAAGCAAAAGCGTTTTTTTTCTTTTGAAGTATCACTGTTTGGGGACTTTCCCCCTGGGCACTGTTCAAAATTGTTTTACTGTGACGCATTTGTTGTTTGCTGATCTCTGGTAGATACCAGAGATGCTACTTTGGCTCACCCTTGCATTCTTGGATTAGAGCACTGAGACTTCTATATTCTGTCTTGTTAAATTTATGCTTATTATTTGGGTGGCTATATGAATGGTGCTATTGCTCATCCACTTTGAAATGCAATTAAAAGCCCTTTCCTAGGGACCAGATTCATCAAGTAATGGACTGCCCTTTCCCTGAGGTCCCAAATCCTCCGAGCTCAGAGAGAATAAAACAATGTGCTGGGAAACAATTCTGCCACAGCATTTTTACATTTAGAACATGGAAAATGAGTGTCTGTTTTAAAATTTCAGTGAGGAACCATGTACCATCTACAAGTACTTGCAAGGTCCATACATTAGTTAGCACAGTTACATCTGTGCATTGGGGTACATCTGAAGCCAATTTACCCTGCCTCCTGGATAAAAATACTTTTAATCTTTGTCTCTGAATATGTTTAGTAAAATTTAAATTTCCAGTTTAGCCAAAACAAAGGTTTACAAGATCATAAATAGGAAAAGTCTGAAGACTTGTGCTTTTCTTTTCCTAACAATGTCCTTGAAGGAATATTGTACTACAGAGAAGAGTCAAAGTAGGACAACAAGAAATACAAAATAATCTACTTATATTGTGAAAGGCAATTGGATGTTCTTTAACTGGACAGTAAAGGAACTATTTTAAGTGCTTCCTTTTGCTTCAAACAGGTGGCTCAAGCATGCTATTTGGAGTTCATTTACAGTCAATTGATTCATGGCTAATAACTTAAAAATACTGCACTTCCTGAAAGTATTATAGCCAAAATGTGACAATCAAGCCTGAAGCCTAAATTAAGTTGCATTCTTTTTAAGGAACAAAAAGCACTGGCATTTAACCAAACTGTATTTTCAAGATCTTGGTTGAAATGCATATGAGGAGTCCCAGGACAGAGTGGTTCTATTTGCCATATTTATTACCTGCAGTGTGGATGGAAAAAAAATTTTAAATCTTATTGCAATAATGTTGGTATTTAGGTTAGGAGGTACAGTGCTTTTGCCTTCACCATCTCTTTTTTATCTGATTTTTTTTTTAATTGCTGTCATCCTTCAACTCTTAATCTCACCTGCACCTCTCATGGAAATTTAAAACACTTTGCAAATATAGCTGATTTAACTCTCACATCATTTTTACTAAGTATGTCCCCTTCTTCTACGGGAAATAGAGATGCAGAGAAACTGAGTATGATCTTGAGCAAACTACTTACAGCTTGAGGCATTGCTGGGATAGAACCCATAATGACTATTCTATGAGTCTGTGATATGATTCTATGAAATCTTGGCTGCACTGGAGTCAGCAGTAAAACTCCTGTTGAGTCCAGCAGAATCAGCCCCAGTGTCCTAATTCACAGTCCTCTCCCATTTAGTAATAAGCTGGAAGAAGCATTGCATCTATGAAAAAAAGAGTGTTTAGCCAATAGCTTTCCATGTCTTTTCTTCTCATCTTGCAGAATTGGAGAATAAGAGCTTGTTGGCACTCAAATTACCCTTCTGCTCAGTGCTGCAGTTTCTGCAGTGAAAACATGCTCATGTATTTTATGGGTCTGACCAATGCATCAACTTTAGCATTCTTATATGACTGTAGCTGAAAAATAGGGAGGTAAGGGAGAAATCTTTCTTTGAACAATCTTTAGGGATACTTTGCAAAGTTGACAAGGAAAGTTCTGAAAATCCTTAAAAGGTTTGAAAGTTTATGCATATTCTTAAGCAGGGAAGTGTTTTTTTCCCTTCCATGAAAGGCCATCACTAGGAATATTTGGCCGTATCCTGCAGTTAGGGTGAAAAAAAAATCTTTAAGTATTCTCACAGGAATTAAGATAAATATTGTATCTTTCAAAATATGTGTTTTTTCCTAATATTTCATTCAAAAGCAATATATATTTTCTTCTTCTTCCTTTTTTCTTAAAGCCTCTGCCTCCTTGTCATGACTCTAAGGAATCTATGCAGGTGTACAAACAGCACTGCAAAATAGCAGAAGAGTACCATGAGGTCAAGAAAGAAATTGCTCTGCTGGAAGAAAGAAAGTGAGTAACTTTTCCAAAGTATTTACTGTTGTCTATTCTCTTTGTAAAATCCTGTTTTAAACATGAGGGTTTCACATGATATTTTCTGACCTTATACCTCTGCCTGACAGTCACAGTACAGCACAACAGTTAGGCCATTGGTCCATAGGATCAACTGGGACCACTAAGGACACAGAGTTGTCCTAGCTGTGGGCCCTCAGTTATACAGATGTCCCTTAAAACCTTCACTGACAGCCTCTAGGTCACATAACAATCTAGTTCAGCTGGTGCAAGTCCCCTTTTTAGTTTTAGGAATTTTTTTTTTTCAATTTAACTTTACACGTTTTAATGAAGAACATAATGGATCCTCAGTTAGGTTTAGAGTAGTTGACAATATTAGTAAACATTTTTGTGTGAGGTGCATTGTCTCTATGTACGTTGACATTTTAGGTGTTCATATCCAAAGTGCATAAGCTGGAGAGTTTTTTTCTTCTCTGTGGCCTATACTCATACCCCTGTCATCTTTGCATGATTATTAAGTGGCAAAGCGCAGTCTGTGACTCTCAGTCCCTTTCACAAGAAACCTGAAAAAGAAATTCAGAGAGAGGAAAGAGGGTGAGTAGTGAAAGTTTTTAACAGACAACCAAACCCCAAGGAATAACAGTTACTGCTAAGTAGACTTTCTCTTTCAAATGCTTTTTATTTTTACATTCACACTGAAGGTGACTTCAAGCAGTGTTGCCTTCCTCAGGGAAAGTTACCTTAGTGTCAATCTCTGAGACTTCTTGTGAAAATGGAGACCAACACCATCATTCTTCCAAATGCTGCTTGAACAGAAATATTTGTAATATAGCAACAGGGGTCAAAAGAGCTCTGTTGCAGAGTGGGATTTGAGTAGAAGGTGGGCCACTGTATCTGTTTCATAGCAATCTTTGCACAGCTGACCATGCAGTTCAGCCAAGTTTGCATCCATGGGAGTCTTCAGCTGCAGAAGCAAGCTGATGGGAGGGAAACTGGTGAAATCCTGTAGTCTTACAAGTAAGATAGCCAAAGATCCCCTTGAATCCAGACTATGCAGGGTAAGAAAGTGAGACTTGTCTTTATTGGGGTTGATAGCTACAGGCACAGTATAGTTAGTTGTTGCCTGAAGTGTGGGAACTAGCTGAGGTTTCCCACTACAAATCCCCTTCCACTGTAAGACCTGCAGGCCACTCAGTTACTGACAGATTGGCACAAATGGTAAAAAAGAAGAAAAAATAACCAGAAGAGATTAACACTACATAGTCCCAGTGTTTGCATTTGAGTCATCATTAATTAAACTTGGCCAATCAAAAGTAATTGGTATTTTTAAAAAGATTTAGAGAAGATAATTAATTAAAATAATTTTGCAATGATTTGTCAAATGTGATTGTCTCATATAAGCTGCTTACATGTGTATTTAGCAACCAAGTGAATTCAGTGGAAACCATGTGTATTTGTCTCTGAAAATCCAAACTGAATATAAAATATTAAATAGTTGTTTAAGTGCTTAATTTTAGACGTATAAACTCAAAAGGTAGCCTTACATAATTTGGTTTTTAGAGTCTACTCATATAAAAGAATTCTTATTACTGACACATCCCTGAGTCAGTTATGCACATTTATGAAGTAAGCTTGGAGCCCTTGAAAACTAGACTCACATATATATTTTTGCATTTACTAGAATGAAAAAAAATGCTGTTTCAATGCATTTTCATTTATCTATGGGATCTGTGGTACTAGCTGAATTAGAAATGTTTTACTCCTTGGAAATGGCAGATAGATGCACAAAATTGTTTACCTGAGCTCAAAACTATCCTAATCAACCTCTGAGCCCAGACGTCAGCCTCTCAGCAGTGGCTATCCTGGATGAATTAAGGGGCTTCAGGCTTGCATTTTCCTTCATTCCAGCAGTGGATGTCAACAGTGGAACAATGTGAGGAAACTTCCGCTACTGCTACCTTTGCTGAACCTGTTCTGTGGATAGAAGATTTCATGCCCCAGTAAACATATGTTAAAACAAGAGTGGCTGAATAAGGCAGCAAAAATAATTATATTATTGTGATTCTTATGTGCCTTCTAATTACATATTTGTGGCCTAGATATTCATATGCTGTGTAGCTGTGAAATGGCTAAGCATGACAAATATCAGTGCAGCACCTTTCACCACCTTCCAGATCTCTTAATCTGAAGAACTGGTCCTACAAGCACTGGGACTGAAGATGCTTAATTTCCTACAGGTTGATGCACTGTAGTAATAACAGAATTTTGAGGTTTAAAAAGCTGCAAGTACCAACTGAAGCTTTTTTCCTCCAGATGCGAACTATTTATGACCTCTCCCTCCAGGTAGTTTCTCCATTTTGTAGTATTTTGGAGGAGGTCTCACGGTACTGCCTTTCCTCTTTGGGGTGTCTTTCCTTTCTGTAGCAGTCTGTTTTTATAAAACCTTCCAGGAACTAACTGGGACCTCTTCAGTGCATGAAGTTTGGTTGAAATTGGAAGGTGGATTAAAAAGTTATTAGGACACATACACCTTTAAACACATGTAAGCATATGCAACCTGAACACATCAATCTTTATTTTTATGTAAAACTAGATAGAAAAGGAGTATAAGTGTGGAGGTGAAGGAGTAAGCAAGAAGTAAAAGAGAGTTTTGGTCTAGTGATCACTGACGTATATCTAAAAATGTTCTCAACAGTTACAGTTTGAAAGTTAAAGGAAGCTTATGGGGTAGAGTATGCTGAATGAAGAGGAGAAGAGTGGATTACAATGGCTGGGGTGGCATGCATGTTGAATATTCCATTCTCAGAAGGGAAGGATGCTTTGACTTTTCTAAAAAGTCTGATGAGATGCACAGCTTTTAAAAGGCTCAAAAGCAGTTATAATCAAATTGAAAAGATAGACTTGTTTGCAGCTTTCTGAAATTTGCCCCTGTTGCAGGTGTCTTTATCTTCTTCTACATTTGAATTTGAATGTGTGGAAATAAAGATTCACAATTGCCTAATACACCTGCTATCTATTGTCTCTTTATTTTAAATATTATTTTGATAAAATGGACAAAGATAGCATTTCATCCCTTGTAATGGGAACAAACAATTTGTACAGTGTTCTTCAGCATACATGTTTACCAAAGGCAACCAAAAGTGCTGTTGGATGGTGCCCCTGCCAGTGCTCTGAACTTCCTCTCCACAGACCAACTCACCTGTGGAATTAAAATGTGAAGTCCCACCTGACAATGTCTGCACCTGTGGTACCTACTGGTAGTATGCTGTGCACACAGAATACTGAAGACAATCATTGTCAGGAAAAGAGCAGAAAATGGCTCGAGCAAATATTTTTGATTTGTTGGCTAGGAGGAAGAAATAATGTTAAGTTAACCTGAATAAATGTCTGTACAGGTATCGGAGCTTTTTAGTAAAACAAAAAATGGAGTAGTATTCATTCTACTTAGACAATTTTTGTTCCAGCCTCCAAAGTTCAGTGTAACCTTTTATACATGAAATCATACATGCAGGTATATTTCTAAAGGAGGCATCTTTAAGAAATAGAAAGTTGAATAACATTGTTTTAAAATAGTCAAGAACATTTACTCTTTTGCAACTTTTCAAAGGCTTTTAATTCTGCTTAGCTTCATTTGTCTCTCACTGTAGTGTGAGGATCAAATATGGCCCAAGTACAGAAAGCCAGTGGTGTGAAATGACAAGGGTTGCTTTTCACCAGGGCAAGAAGAGAACTTATTTGCCCCTTTCTCTTCTATGCAATGTAGATGGCAAGTGAATGTAGTACGCTGGGAGTGGGAGAGAAGACAACAACTATTTCACAGGAAAATGGTAAATGTGAGAGAGAAAGGGAGGTTGCAGGTTCAAAAAGGGGAAAATCAAAGGACAAAGCAAATAAGAAGGGGAAAAGAAGTTACTGAGGAAAAAGACAAACAAAAGGAAGCAAGAAACTGAAAGAATTTAAAAGAACGTCGAGTAGATTTTTTTCTAATATAAATCATCATAGCTTTGTTTGCTGTCATCACTGAAACTCTTCCCATTTATGCCAGCAATATGTAGTACAAGGGACAAAATCACTCTGGAATGGGAGACATGATCAAAAAGAAAGAAAAGGGTGTGGAAGTGAGAACACACCACATTTAGGTCATAGAATGTAATTTAATTTATGTTCCAGAAACACACATGTATTTCCATAACAGATGTTTTTGGATATCTAAGTTTGGGTGAACGGGATGGGATGGCTGGTTATTTTGAGCACTTGTTATATTGCTATTACTAGATAATGACCCTGGATTATGTAGTTAAATATTAGAGTTGCCATGGTTGCTAGCTGTATCTTATATTCTTAGCACTGGCTGGTTTTCTCTTTTTCCTCCCCCAGACAATTCTAATATAACTCTCCAGAAAATATCATTTGACCACCTGGTTTAGGATCACTCCTTTTCCTTGCCATGGATATGATTTCTTTTCCTTCTTTTACACATATTACAGTCGATATGCAGGGGAGATGTCTGTGTAATTTCCTGGGATCCTTCCATATGCTTTTGCATGCTCTCATGACCATAGGACTGTTTCTAAGGTCTGAAGTCCAGATGGTTCTCCAGGTACACTATTTCTGGAGTGTCTTTCCCAACACTGTTGAGACAAGTAGTCTTCAGACTTTCAGGTAGTGCAGAAAAAGATTGGTATAAACCATAAAGGCAACCTTTTATCTTAATAATTTTCCCATTCTAGTCCTGATTTTTCATCATCTCATGTGTATCCAAAATACGTGTTACTTGCCAAATAGTGGAAATTACAGCTTTCCTAATACAAAGAGAAACCTCAGCTTGCCCTGTTGCAGTGATGAATACCTACGGACCTTTTATGTGCTGGCATCCGAGAAGTATTTTCATTTACATTAAAACAGGCTGCCTCATTGTTTTAAAAATTAATTAGTGGACTTTGAACATGCAAGGGCAGTCTCCTCAGACAGCAGTTACCTTACAGGGTCTCATGATTCTGCCTGATGTGAAAGCCATGTCAAATATAGGAAGAGTAAATGACCTTATGGCCACCAGAACACACAGACACATGTTAGCTGGGGAGAAATGTGTAGTACCATGGATGATGATCCTGAATACATTGTTCACAATGGGGGAAAGACAAGTCTGCATCTTTGCGCCATGGAAGCTGTTTTCCTTGAGTCCAGTCCATCTCCAAATACACTTATCTCGAGATAGATTTATCTGCTTTGTCTGTCACTTTTCTTGGTATTTATTAATTGTGAATATTATTGTAAAGGAACTTATCTCCAGATGGATTTATCTGCTTCGTCTGTCACTTTTCTTGGTATTTATTAATTGTGAATATTACTGTAAAGGAACTCTGTTCTCTGCATGGTCAGTCATTAAGGCCAGGACAAGAGAAATAATTTCCCTAAGACCATGCTGGGTTTTTCTCCTGCTCTGGTATGGCTTGTGGTCTATTGGTTTATGATGCAAATCACACTGGTCTTCTCTTCCCACCCCAACCCCTCCCCAAAAAAGAACACTTAAAGTCTACATTACAGATTGTGTCAAAGCTTCAAGTACCTCAGCACCATTTTAGAAAATACCTTATCAATGCTGTTAATATTTAAACTCAGGGTAACCATTAACAGAAAACACAGATTACACAGTGCTAGGTCTATTTATTAAGCATCCATAACAAAGGCTAGATGGTGCAAGAGCTTAGTATGGTGTTCTTTAACCTCTGGAAGCTAAGTTCAAATCCTGGATTAGATCAGAAGCAAATGTTAGTTACTGTCCTCATCCTTTTGTGAGCTTCGTAAACCACACCATTCATAACATTTAGCAATTCCTTGGTACTCTAATTTTAGATCTCTGTGGCAGGCTGGCAGTATTTGCCTGAAACATCACCCTACCCTGTAAACAGGTGTTGATCCTGATGGGAAGGGAATAAGTAGGTTCTGCTGACTCAGAAGTGGGCAATTTTACTACCTCAGTGCAAGGAAACTGCTTTCTGCGAGGGAGGTCCTAGAGTGTGGACTACAGCAATGAGTATATTTTGATCTTAATGCATTTATATTTTGTTAATAGCAAAGCTAAATCCCAGGGGGAAAAAAGCTATCTGTGCTGCTTGAGTATTACTGGAGAGCAGCACGAAAGCCCTGCCTGCACACAGCCTCATCACATTCATTAATAGAGCTGAGTTTGCACACTGTCTGTGCCACTCCTGGCTCAAGTCCAAACAGAGTAGTTGGTACCTTTCTTTTACACGTACTAAAAGTCCCCGTGGAAAAAGGTCTACCTGCTTTTAAGATGCTGATTACTTATTAGTGTGTTCACTGCATCTCCCTTTAAGAAACTTGTAAGTGTAAGAAAAGTACAGAAGAATGACTCTGAATTAATTTGTTTGGAACACTTCTGAGTCAACAGCCTGTAATTTGAAAGAGCTTAATTTAATCCTTCAGTCCAGCATTGCACCAGTAGAATAATTGCAAAGAAATATTGCTGAAGGTCTCTTTTGGTCCTAAGAGACAAAAATCTTCAAGAGGAAGCCCTAAGAGACTGAAGTGATTAAAGCTGCTGGACTTGTAAAATCTCATTGTCCCTAAATGCATTTCTCACTCTGTAAAGCATACACGCAATTACTCCTTTGTGGGCTATAGTCCCATTAATAGGAGCTGGAATATCAAACTGTCTAGCAAGATCAGTTCATCTCGGCCAATTTGAAAATTGGTTGATCTAGCATGGCCCAAGCAAAGAGAAATGAATCTGTTAAAGGCTTGCTGCTTTTAAAATTTTTACAACTATATTGTGCCAAACGTTAATAGAATTCTGCTGAACAAAAATACGCACTTGATATTTTCTCTTGAAGACCTGACTGAATATACCTTTCACCTGGTGAAAGGAAAGAGAAGAGGCTTTGCTGCAGCAGAGCTGCTATGCATTACCTCAGCGGTATAAAACAAAGCCAACATCTTTAGCTACAGGAGGGTTTCTATATAGCGCAACTTTTGGATGATTTAAAATTGCTGTAATGGCTGCTAACGCTTCCCTTCTTCTTTTTCTTGTATGGGAAACACAGCTGGGAGAAATGAGTGTGCCAGGGGTCTCTTCTAACTTGTGACTCCTTGAACTGCAGTAACTGTGACTGTAAACAGTCAGCTAAACCATGGGCAAACTGTGCTATCACTGAAAGCTGTAGTAAAGACAGAGGAAGGTCAAACCGATCCTAAAAGAAGGCCAGATAGAAGTGTTTTCAAAAACCCAGGTGCTTACAGTTTTGCTGCTGTAAGTGGTAGTTTTGCAGCTGAACGGAATGGAAGTGATCAGCAAATACTGAAATGTTAACATTTCATGAATACGCTGGCCTGTGGTGATAGAATTACTAATCTGTAGGAATTTCCTGTCTGAAAGCACTGGTCTAGCTTGACAAGAGGGTTCGTTTAAAGACTGCAGCAAAAGCTATCCACTTTGAAGGCATTACATCTTCCCACTGATGATCTACAAGCATTGTTTTGACATGACTGAGAAATAAAGTCACAGGGCTCTGAACAGTTAAAGATTAACTAATCTCTGAGATAGAATGATCAAAAGAACTAAGAACCTTTTAGAAGAGACTTCCTGTAGCAGGGGTGAATAAGTGATTTGACTTAAAGGGGAAAAAAAAGAGAGGCCAGGCTAGCCGGCTGGGTAACTAAGTGGAGAGCGATTAGATACCCCATGAGTTACTCATGCCTTCAGTGTGTTTTAAGACCTCTTTTATCTTAACTTCTGCTGAGGTAATTTCAGTTGATACTACACAGGAGATTCCAGCTCCTGGCCAGCTCTGGGAATACTGGGCACTGTGTGACTCCATGCAGAAGGAAGCACCAGCTCAAATCCTCCTGTGTCTGCTCTTAAAAAGACCAGGAGGGGTCAGGTTTGCAGCTCTATCACTCTTCCTCAGCAGCAGGGCTAAGGTCTGAGCACAAACACATTATAGAAACAATATAGGTAGTTCAGATTCATGTGCCTAGGATTTACTAGAATAATTTTTCTTTGTAGCACAGAAAAGGAAACCAGCTGTATTTCAGAGAATTTACTGATAAAGCTAACCGACTGAACAAAAAAACCCTTGCTCACTTTCCAATACGTTTGGTATTGAAAGAAAAATAAATTGTTATTCTTCAGGCAAAATATTAGCATGCAGTCTCCAGGAACTTGATTCTCCCCCATGAACTGCATGTTGAACTCTTACTGAAGTTAGAGATACTTGAAGGTCCTCAGCATTTTGCAGGTTTGGTCACTGAACAGCAAACCTAGCAGAGATTTTGGCAGCTTCAGCTTTTAAAGGGAGAAGGAGGACTCTAACAAATTAATTTTCTAGGCCTCTGTTTCACAAGAGCTCCATGTTAACAACCTATAGTCCAGCTTTTCCAGCTTTAACCTAACACACAACAACAAATTTTTGCATACTGCCATTTTTAATCTGTGGTTTTTTTTCATAATCGTCAGAAAGGAGCTGATTGCCAGGCTGGAACAAGTGGAAAAAGAAAGCATGGATGCTGCTCAGCTGGCTAAGGAGTACGCAGAACTGACAGAGGAGAACCGAACACTGAAGCTGGCCCAGACGCAGTGTGTAGAGCAACTGGAAAAGCTCAGAATACAGTACCAAAAAAGACAGGGGTCCTCATAACTCTCAACTAGCTTATGAGAGGCAGTTAATACAGGATTGGTCCTGTGCTGGAAAGAGATTTTAAAATAAAGGTCTGTTTAATATGTTATAATACTTTACTACAGATACAGAGTATGTAGAAGTCTATATTTGATTTAATGCTTGCCAGCCAGTAGCTTAATATAATGGATATTTCGTCCATTATATAATGGATATTTTATTTCAAGTAACATAATTGAAGTTAATCTATCCCCATTATATGTTCTAGTAGATCAGGTTTCTTTTCTAAACATATTTCTTCCAATTTAAGAAGATATGGACACACTAGAAAATGATATAAATAGTCTCTGTGTTGGGAATTTGGACCATACTAAGGCATACAGCAGGGACAACGTTAATATATGGAATACATGTATGTTAATTTTAGTTTGGTGAAGATTTTTTTAATTATTTTCCTCATGCCTAAAGTGTTTGGAAGTTATCTTAGAACGGATCTCCTCATGAGTAAAAACTATACTTTATTATCCCATGTCAACTTTACATTGTTGTATAAAATCTGAGAAATTGCACGTTAAAAATTGAAGTAACGTAATTATTTTTTACCAAACAAGTGTACTGCCAGTAATAATTTACAAGTTATGAAATTAAAAGGAAACAGATGAGATCAAACTTTCCTTCCTCAAGCATAAAGATAGCTTGAGAGTCTTCTTATTGTACTTTTTGGCATGCAAGAAATGAAAAATTAATATATGAATGTTACCATCATAGGTTCAACTGAGAATATGTCAGTAAAGTACTGTGAGGATATTTTGTTCTTATTTTCCTGTCTGTTTTGAAACACAAGTGGCTGTAAGTAGGGACAGGAGTTCCATGATATACAAATAACCTGGAAGTAAAATGTTAGTTTTACTTGCTCTATTTATCCCTGTATTTTCCTAGCTCAATTGAAAATTCTTTGTTATACTTCCATTTCTATTCATACAGTATTTTTTTCATTAAAAGCGGATATAGAAAAGCCATTTTATGTTCTGAATATTCTTAAATCACCTTGTATTTTTAACTCTGCTTGACAGATGCAGCTTGTTACATCTTCATGAGGTTGGAATTCAACTTGATGTATCATTAGTACTGAAATGTGTGTTAGTAATTGAAAACTATGAACTTAAGATTTCTGCCAGAACTTAAGCTTTGATTATTATCACTAATCTATTATAAAAATGGGATTTTATGTTAATCAGAACAATTCCTGGGGAAGTCTTTTGGCACCAAAATGTTCCCCAGTAATTCCGGCAGCAAAGGGGACAAAAAAATACAAGCTGCTCCTTAATTTCTCTGTGCTAACTACCTACAGTATTCCCTGCAGCACAGGCGTGAAAACAGGCTCCGCGTTACTACAAGCACCTGATGTGGCAGTAGGAGAGTATGAGGAGGTAGCGGGAGAGGACAGCCGTGTCTCCGCTTCTCCTCCCGAGCCGCCGGGGCAGGGGCAGGGGCAGCGTACGTGCCCGGCACTGCTACTCCCTTACCCTGGCCAGTGCAGAGACATGAGGGAAATCACCACGCTGAGGCATGTGCTTTCTGCTGGGATGCTCCACAGGCAGTATAACACTGTATTTGTTCCTCTTTCAGAGCACATCGTTATCTGAGGGTCCAGTTTTCACTGTATCTTGTGAAAGTTGGAGAGAAAAAAACCATAATGAATAAAAAACACTTGGGATGTCAAGCCTGGGAGTGCTGGAAAAGCCTTTGTCCGAGTTGGCAAACATACCCTGTACAGACTCCAGGGTTTTGCTTTGAGCACAGGATGCTGCAGAATCTGGGATATATTATTTTTGTCTGTATTTATGTGTTTTGAACAACAGGACTGTCGTTTTCAAAATTAATTTGTTGATTTAGTCACAGATTTTTCTGTCTAGCTTTGAAAACGTCAGCCAGTCTGTTTGGTGACTTCAGTGTATTCATCGGAAACTGCAGAAAGTACATAAAACTGTTTCATTAGCAGACAGGCTTTGGATGCAGATGGATCAGACAGCAGAACTTTACTTACAGGTAACTTTGTTCACCTTGAAATTTTCTATTTAAGTGCAGCTATTATGTTTTAGATGTCAGAATAATATCAGATCATACTCTTTGAGAAAAACCTGAGGGAGAGACAAAGTCATGTAGAGAAGGGAAGCTGGGCATCATTTGTGACACACAGTGATTTGGGGGTAGCCAGTGAATATGGCTTTTGTAACCTACAGAGACTGACCAGTACAGAAGTCTTCAGAAACATTTTTACAGGTGTACAGACACCAAATTTGTGGTGTGGTCCAGCTACCAGCCTGGCTAAATATGGAACTCTTAAAACATCCCAAACTAATTGAAGTCAGAGATCTGTATTTAATCTGGACTGTGGCTATTTGCAATCAAATTTTCCTCCTACTTTTAGTTACGGTGAAAGTGAAAAATAACTGCTTTGTATCAGTATATTTGCCTGCCACTATGCTCGTACGCCTGAGAATAGTGACTCACAGAAATTGCATCACAATCCCAATGAGTAAAACTGAAACAGAAGTACCAAGGAAGAAAAATTCAAGTACCTCATGAAAACAAATTTTTAAAGAAAAAATAGCAGCAAAATGGGATTCAAACACAGGGGGGTAGATAAATGGAATTTTCCAAAAATATTCATAGGCAAGTGAAATTAAAATGCAGAAGAGTCAACATAACCCAGAAAATCATTCAAATGTTGCAAAGAGTGAAAATGGCTAGAACAGCCTTCTGAAAGGTAACTGCTGTATCTATCATTCATCTCTTGATTTTTTTAATCAAGAGCATAATAATGATAACCATTTTCATATTCAATAAATCTCCAATTTTGACATGCGGAATTTTTCTCTAGATACTACTTTGAACTGGTTGCTCTGCTGACTCAATAGCTGAAATTACGTTTTTTAAGAAAATCCTCGTTTGTCATGTTTATGCTGTATTTTCCAAACAGATAGTATGATTTGTGTCCTTCTGTTATTTAAGGAGAGACCTTAAATTATTTTGCTAGCTAGGTCCATTGTAAGTATAGCACTGTAAAAAAGCATTTTATTTGATTATTTCAAAGATGTTTTTACATCGTATTTCACCCGAGAACTTAGAAGCCAGTTTCAGCTTTTGAGTTGCACTGCTGATGAAATGTTCAACTTCATAACTTCTGACTACAGCCTGTGACAACTGCAGTTGTATTCAGCAAAACAACAGCGTGGCCTGAGGCTCTTGCTCGCAATTCACCAGCGGTCAGAAGGTGAGGAAAGGCACGTGAAAGGCTCGCATGACGACAGAAGTTGCTAAATGCATACGGCTACATACATGCAGTCTGTTACACAGATAAAGTGTGTTTCTTGCTATTGTCCAGGTTATTCAGGTTAGCAAAAGTAAGCATGCCACAACGATGACAAATGCATTTGCTTCTAGACTGCTTAAGAAAATAGTTAGTGGAGTACATGGGTTTAAAAAAGCAAGGCCTGTGCTTTCCATTTCCTATTATTACTAACTAGCTTCCTTCCATCGTAACAAATGCTGAACAAGCTCAATTTGAGCATTCCAGTTAGCAAGGATATGACTCATGTAGCCTTGAAACAGACAGAGGCCAGGGCGATTTTACACTTGAAAAGTCTGGAAGATAAGGACCTGCAGGTTTGGGTTTGGCGGCTTTTTTTTAACGTTTCCCTTTCCAGGATTATCTTTATTCTGGCTGGTTTTGTGAATTAATGCTCTTTGGAAGTGTGTCACCTCCCCCAGAGGCCATCTAGGCCTTTGTGAGCATTACACACTGGTCATGGCGGGTACAAATACGCAAGGGTACGACACAGAGGTGTTCTCAGCCTTCCTTTGGGCTATGTGGTGGGGCAGCTCTGGCACGTGTCCGTTTGCTGCTCCAGTCACGGACCGCCTTGCAGAAGCGAGCTAGTCACAGTCGTAGTCATGGAGTCAGCCGGTGTTCTTTCCTACGTAAAATTCTTTGCTCGTTCAACACCCAAGACAGAAGCGTCTAGAGGAGCAGGGAGACTGTTCTCTGGAGGAGCCTCGCCTCTCTTCTCCTGGAGGGTGCAAAATGTGCAGTGACCGAAGAAGAGGATCGCAGGGAAAGGAAGTTGGTCCAGGCGGTGACGCAGCAGGAGGAGCGCTGGCCCTGGCCAGCGGCAGCGTGAGGAGGGCTGACAAAACCTGGGTACTGGCATGACTTTTCTTTCCTACACACAGACTTCCACAGACATACGTGTGCACCCACAGCCCTGAGGGTCTTCTCCCTGCTGACATGTATATGCATGGATAATATGGTGATGAACATCTTTGGGAAGCCCATGATGAAATTATTAACTGTCTTCATGACAGGCCTGGAAGGTGTGCAGCAATGAAGGCCCAGGGCTATTACTGAAAAAGTACCGAAAAGCTGGCCCCTGTTGGCCGTCCTGCTGGGCTTCTCTGGGGCAAGACCAGACATGGTGACTGCAGACACTGTGCCACCGTGTGCGTTAAGGAGGGAGGGAAGCAAGGCAGAGCTGGATGGGCAGCCTCGACCTCACCCTTTCCTCCACTGAATCCCTTGGTTTTGCGGTGTTAAACTGGGAGTTATTGAGATGGTCCTTCAGATGCACACCAAAACCGTGCAGCTGACATTTTAAATTCAAAGAAGCCAATTATTGTATAAGAACAAAAAAAAAATCTACCTTGCTTGGGACTGTGCCAGTCACCTCCAGGTTCTTCGGTGCTCCTTACAAGGAATGTCATGCGTTACTCGTACCCGTATGAATGAAAGATGACAGTCATTCACAAGTCACTGTTAACCTCGACCCAGGCTTTCTAGACTGCACAGTCTGGTGGTTTAAGCTGTAGAAAGCACAAGATTTAGCCTATGAGTCACTCGGTTTTTCTACACGCCAACCATCAGTTCCCCCTTCTAAACCCCAGTTCCTTTAATCCCCCCCCGACCACAACCCATGCATCTGTACCCCTTAGTGAGTCAGCAGCGTCACTCTGGAGCTCAGATCCAGGTGACTGGTGATCTCATGACGTGGTCTGATGATCGCCGTGTGCTTGAGATGGTTTCCAAACATTATGATCATATGACGTTTTGTGATTCGGCGCTGGTGTACGGCAGCAAGGCACCCTGCCGACATGCAGGTGCTGACTGTGAGACAGGCTTGCTTTCTTTGAACTGTTTAGGAAAATATGAGAGCAGGTGGTCTGTGGATTTAGTTATTTGTCTGAATTTTATATTAAATTTTAATACAGAAATTAGGGAAATGAAATGAGGATGTGTGTGCTGATGTAACAAATGTGCGGCCAGATGCCAGACTGTGCCTTGGGTGCTCAGAATGAGTAAAGTGATATGAGAACTGTAAGTGACGGAAAGGAAGTAGTTACAGTGAGGAAGAGGAACTGGTGAGTGAGCTGGGTGCCTTACTGCTTGCGTTCTTGCTTCTTATGGCTTGCACCAGTGGGATGGACAGACTGTTGTCCTTAGCTCAAAATTAAAAAGCTTTTGTTTGGATGTTTCCCAAGGTTTTTCCAAGCCTAGTCTACACAAACATTTTATACTGGAACATTTACTTCATCTAAGGTTATGTTTTTGTCTAATATGCCTAGTATCAGCAGAGCTATACTGTGATAAAGATGCTCACAGCATTGCAGATGGTTCTTCTATAGAAAGAGGAATAACCAGTATCAGTATATGACTCCATTCTGCTAATCATAGAATTATAGAATATCTTGAGTTGGAAGGGACCCGTAAGGATCATCAAGCCCAATACCATGCTCGCTGCTGTAGTTGCATTAAAGATAAATAAATTACAGCCTTGATAAATAGCCTAGGTATAGTAAAAACTACACTGAAGCTGGAACACTTTTGTACTGGAATAAATGCATCCCCGCTAATGGGCTTTTGCTGCTTTCATTGCACAAGTAGAGTTTGGTGCTTTTATTAACTAGATCCCCAGTTACCCACATGAAGGGATAGTGATGTGGTGTTCTGTGATCAAAAAACTTCAGCCTCTGTCTTGTGACTTTCTTACGCGCGTATGACATGTCTCAGCGCACAGCCCAGGCTTGCCTTTGCCTACAGACTTTCTCCACAGCCATTTCATTGCAGTGCTCTCCCCAGCTCGTTCCTTTGACTCTTGCCTGTCACATTTCTCTGCTGTGCTTGGATAGCTGAAGTAAGTCACCACTGAATTTTTAAGAGTAGTCAGAAGCAAATGCATCATTTAAAAACATTACCTGCTAAAAACCTGGACTGTCTTGCGGTCAGACCCTTTTATATTCATGTTCTGCAAGTACATCAGTATATAGGTTTACTGATTAGATGTCAGTACAAAAAAATACGAAGCAAATGTTGATATTCATGGAAGACAGAGGCGCATTCAAACATAGTCATATAAATACTGTTCTAAATGTTAGAGTTCACTTTCTGGTTGTATGTCTAATCAGAAAAAAAGCCCACCACTGACATAAGAAATAGTGCCTCCTTATGAAGTTATCTGCACCAAGAAGAATGTGAACACTTATTTTTTAAAGAATTCCCAAAAAGAAGTATTCTTTCAAGGAAAAAAAAACACATAGCAGTCCCCAGCTAATACAAATTACATCCAGCTATGCGCTAACTGCTAAAAATGTGCTTAAATCTATTTAGAACCCTTTAAATAGCTCTCATTAGTTTACGTCTGTGTAAAATACCCTTACATTTGACTGTATGAGCTCCCTCTGGTGGGTAATGTGACATTTACCGCTATTATTACGAAGCAAACAGAGAGACCTCAGTAAATGTTTTGGGTATACAGTTACATTTATCCAACTGGAGTTTTGTTTATTTTAAGTGTTTATAGCTACTAAATCTTTCTGTTTTCTAGGTATAGGACAGTATACTAATTTCTCACCATCTGATCACATCTGAAACTACCAAAAGAATGATATCCAATATTTTTAAGATACTAGAGATACTTGCGCAAAGGTGTAGTTTTCAACACCACATTGGACAACAGCTAACATGAGGACCAAAGTTAAATGAGGTCTGGCATCCTAGAGAAGCTGAAAGAGTTCATAATACTTACAAATCATATGGCAATATCTTTATTTGTCCAAAGTACTTCTGTTGAGTTCAGCTGGATTTATGTCCCTGGAAATCTGGCCCATCCAACTTTACTTTTTCAAAATACTAGACAGTACTAACTGATTGCAGACACTTTATGTAAAAATTATTTCTTTAATGGTACAAAAACTAAGAATCAAATACGCTTTAAATAACACAGTACAGAAGAGCTGACTAATGTATCTCTTTTTTGCTGGACAATTTTAATATCCCTTAAATCTCATACAGCCTGGTATTAATGAGTTACATTTTTAAAAAAGAAAACACAAGTGTTATCTTGTATTTAGGTTGTTATCTTTGTATTTAGGTTAAGTAATCTGAACACGGGAAGTGTTAGACTTCGGAAGAGTGCCCTAATGCATGGGCAATGGTCCAGCCACAGTTCGAGTTTCAACGACCCAAAGTGGCGCTGGAATATTAGGATTGTTTTACCAGCAATGAATTTGGTGGCTCTTGCACACCCCACAGTTTATTTGAACAACCACGTTTTTGGAAAATTTGGGTTCCTACAATGTTTTGGAAGGAAAGAAAAAGAGCAGAAAAAGCATGCTAATAAGTTTGCTTTTCTACTTTAGCTATTTCAGAATTCCCTTTTAATTAACAAAAAGAGGTTTATGTTTTGTCACTTGGCTGAAACCCAGCAAGAGGCAAAATTCTAGTTACACTGTATTTAAAGGTGAGGCATGAAGATGAAAGAAAACATAAGCGGGATTTTACCAAAGGCAGTGGACAACATTTTTACTAGCAGTTTGTGATAGCTGTGTATCTCCCAAGTATGACTGCACATGCAGTATTTTCAGATGTTTATGAGATTCCCCTAATCCTGTAATTTCTATTCAAGAGATTGTTAATTCACAGTTCGACTGCCAAAGTGCTTTGATGTAAATCTACCACTACATTATTGTCCAAAAGGGAATCGTCACTGAATTTTTATCATGAGAAAGTGGCATTTAAAAGTGCTTCACATTGCTTCTGAAATGAGGGTGTCCACATCTAAGTGAGTAAGGCTGCCTGGTAGGTAATCAGCAACGCCAAGAAGGCACCACATGGTAAACTGGATTTAGGCCCTGGTTCAACACAGCACTTACCGTGGGGCACGGTGGCCACATCAAACAAATCTCTTGAACACATACCTGACTTTAAGCAATGAGTAGTTCCCACTGATTTGCCAGTAGGACTATTCACAGTGGTAAAATTTTATTCATGGACTGAAGTGTTTTGGTGGATCAAGGCCAGAGGGACCAGCACCTCAGCTTGAAACTCAACTGTTGAAAGTTCACTGGAATTTAAGTATGTGCTTGGAGCGTTTAAACACCACGCTGTGTCAGGGCCTTTCTGTTGGGCTGTCTGCCAGTGAGCTGAACAGGTCCTCACAGCACCTAATAGTGGGGAGGACCTTCACACTGTGGGGTGCGTATGAAACTCAGGCATCTTGCTCCAGCGCTTTCAGCTGGGTCTAGGTCTGGTTGCAGCTGCCGAATGAGCCAGACGCTGGCATGAGATGTCAAAGTAACGAAGAAAACATTCTCTTTTAGGGAATTTAGCACATTTGTTCCCAATCGCACAGCTGCAGCCATGCCAACCTTTATGAAGTGGCTTTGTAGGGTCATTATATGGAACGATATGAGTTTAAAAAAAAAGGCGAGCAAACACAGAAGAAATGTCAAATATTTACAAAGCACTATAAATCACATCTAGAAATGTCTCTTAACTAGATGAGTAACAGCATAATACTGTTAAAGAATTTTAGAAATACCCCTCTTGCTTTTTTTTTTTTTTTTGAAAAATTTATCAGAAATACTGGACTAGGACAAAAATGCTGTAGGTGTCTCTGTCAGATAGGTCCCATTCCTCCTTTCCTCTCCCTTCACATACTCCTCCCTGTTCTTCCAGTAAGAGGAGATCTCAGCTGCTTCAAAGATGAGATAGAGAAATAAAATGTTTCTCAGAGTTGTGGTTGCGGCACCCTTTTCTCGGAAGAACTCCTCTCGGCTTTTGATGTAGGAATTGGGCAGAGGAGGAGTGCTTGGCTTAAAGGTGTGTTCTCTGCCCTCCATGTGAATGCCTGCTCAAATTTGGATGTGTAATAAGCATATGAAATTTTCAGTTTGCATGTGGTAAGTAGAGACTTAGAGCTAAAATATTTTCTAGCTGAACTTACTCCATAACCTAAGAGCATCGATGCAGTTGTGACTGTTCAGCACTCAGATTGCTCTCCCCTGCAAATGCGTACTTCAGACAGGCATATACGACCACAATTTTGCTTGTGATTTCATCTCGCAATTTGCTTCTCCCATGCTGTCAATAGCTTTCCTTTGGTCATTGTAAATTGTGAAGGAGGAAGGTGTCAAGTTCAAATACAAAATTATTAAACACCTGGACCCAGGAAGGAAGAAGACTCTGCCTTTAAATTTGGCTAAAACCCATTGCTACTTTTCTGATTTGCTTTATCATCACCAATCACTACTAATCAAAACCAAGGCTTTTCCTTCTTTGTCTTTCTTTCTCCTTTCCCTTTCCCTTTCCCTTTCCTTTTTCTTTTCCCTTTCCCTTTCTTTTTTTCTTTTCTTTTCTATCTAATCAGGAGTATTAAAACATATGCTTACAAATGGTAAGGAACTTAAAGTAGATTGCCTTTATAAGATAGATAGGCAGTGAGCTCAGACCTATCATGATATGTACAGCTGAACAAACAAAATGACTATTTCAGTATGATCTTAAGCATTTGGAGCTTTTTGTCTGATGACACACTTTCCTATTTCAAGAGTAGGAATTACTTAATATCTGTCTGAAGCAAGCAGAGGATTTATGAAACACATAATCTTCAGCTAGCCTCAGCCTTACTGGAGCATTATTGAGGACCTTTATTTAAAAATAAATAAACAAAAACTTCCAGCCCCATTTAATTCTTTATTAAATACATTTATAAATACCATTTTAGTTACAAGAGTCAATGCCAGCTAAAGGACGAGGTTAGAAGAAGAGGAGTAGTCCACAGTGGGCTTAGATTGCTCACTATATAATTTAAGGCAAATTTTCAAAACTAAGTAGTGTTTGGGTAAGCAGCATGCTGTAGTCTCTCAAGGCTTCATTATCAGGGATGCCATAATATGGCTTTCTGAATATCAGATTTTTTTGATAAATAAAAATTGACACATCACAGCAAGCCAGACTTCACCTTTGAAAATTTAGACTGTATGAAGACCTCCTCTGACATCTGACAAGGACTTGGACAACACAGAAAGTGCCCCAGTTCAAAAAAGACGTGAGCAATTCAGATTGCTTTTTATGTGGGGCTGATGCTATTCTGGGAACAGTCAGTAGCAGGGAGCAGGCGTTTATTCAGACTGTAAGTGCCTCCTATAGGTCTTTTACTTTTCCACTGACTGTATAGGGATCCAGCCACCCACCAGATGGGTCTCCATGGGCCACTTACTTATCACCTCTTGTATAAAAAAGCCATTCATTCACTTAAAACGTGACTCTCAGCACTTAAGTATTAGCCTTCTGGGAATGCTGTTAAGACTGAGACTCCTGGCACTCTGAGTCATGCTACATGGACATAAAAAGTACCTAAAACTCTGATTCTGAGTAGCATCAGCACCAAATTGTTCTGTCTTCACTTGAAAAACCCCTCTCGGAAACCAAATACATATCAACAAACTATTCTGCCAACCACACAAAGGTGGGTATGGCATGGGTACAAACTGAGCACCCATGAAAGGGAACTTGAAATCCTTATGGTACGTCTGTGCAGCTACAGTAATTGCTCTCTTGAATTTAGGGGTCTGACGTAAAGCCCCGCTGCGTGCCACACACAGTGCAGCAGGTTTGTGTGACCTCCCTTCCGTATGGAGCCACCTCCAACTTTTTGCAAGGGAAAGTGGAGCAAAAGGGGCTGCTCCACACCTTGCCTGGCTGATTCTGCCTCTTGCTCTTCATGTGACTGGCAAAAGGCAGAGAGGTCTTCGGAGGACAGAAAACATGGCCATTTGTCACCAGTGCTCCAGAGGCACCATCAAGTAGCAAAGAAGAAGCCAAAAAGACTTCAAACCTGCAGACCAAATGCTCCTGCAGCTCCATAGAGGTTCTAGGGCACTCAACACTAAGAGGAGATAAAGCAAATGAGACAATGGAAACATTCCTGTTAAAAACAGCTTAAAAATATATTACTGTGGTGCTGCAATGAAGATATGTGAGATAAAAACGGACAGTTGTCTGTACTACATGGACAACTGTATTCAAGAACTTGAGCTTTTTCAGAGTTCAGCCTGAAGCTTCTTTGAAGTGGAACAAGATCATTTGGTATTTATGTAGTCCGTGAAAGAAAAACAAAACAAAGCAAAAAACCTGAAGAAATGCTGTCTCTGTACTGCTTCTGGTCTGAAGCCTGATAAATTGAAATCCTGGAGACAGACAGCTGACAGCTGGTAGGACATTGCTTTTCTAACATGCTGAAAGAAGAAATTATTTGGTGTTTTGAGCTAGGAAATATGGGAAATACACCCTACAAAGAAGTTTGCTCATCTGCACTCTTTGACCTTCAGAGGGTTTTGACGATGTCTGAGTTTAAGAATAGACTTTAATTCTACCTTAGTAGAGTAATAAAGATCTGGAAAGAAGATAGATATGCGCTGTAAATCTTGTGACAAGGTACATGGGTCTTTTAGGACTTCCTTGGAAAACTCTTTTGGACTGTTTCCTTCACGTGCAGAGGACAGGAGGAGAAAAGCATGCGGTGATTTCTTACCACCCTCCTCCCCAGTGTCGGTCTGTAGGACCTAAAACCCCAGGACCCATCTGCTGCCTCGCCTCCGCTGCTGCAGGAACTCCTGGGAACTCCAAGCAGGAGCAGAGCCAGGAGGGAGGGAGGCATCGCGCCTGGGCTCCTTTGCCATGCCCCCACCTGCAGCCCACTCTGTCCCCTCACTCTGAACAGCTGACAAGCTCATCTGGATTGCTATTTTTTTCAGTTGCTATTCCAGGTGATTCCTTCCTGGATCTTGTTACTAATTTTGTTTCAAGCTGGGCTATGCATTCTGTGAAGTCAGCTCCAGTTTCATCCTTCCTTCTGCCTAATTATTTCTGGAAAACCTGCATGCAATTTATCCACGTATCAGTGGTATGCACCAGCAATCCATTTTGATGAGGCAGAAATGTTTAATTTTAATGCTGTTTATAAGCAGTTTCAGGACTGAACTTTTCTGTTACCTGTTCTTTCTGCTAGAACTTTTGTTCCTCATTTCCTTTTGCAAATTGAACCATTTCATTGTGGTTTTTGTTAGAACTGCTCCAACCTGCTGTCAGATGGCTGTTTTACAAGAGTTTCTCCCTCTCTGTAGAAAAAATAATTAATTTAATTCCCGCACCAAAACTTTATTAAAAAATTGAATTTATTGGTAGCAACATAATAACTGTCTTAATTTATTAACCGTCAATTAACTTTCTTCCTGGGCAGCTTTTCCCTGATTGTAAGAGTCTCTAGCAATAAACTACTTGTTTTATAATTATTCTGCTTTCCAATCTCTTACTGACCAGTTGATTTATTTTTCCTCAATGCTCTTTTGAGCCCCTTCGTTACTTCTTTTTTTTTTTTTTTACCCAACGGCAACAACTTTTTTCCCCAGTATAAGCTTATTTCTCTTCCATCACCTGTAGGGTAGGGAGAGGACTCTATCTCTCGTATGTCTGCTTTGGCACTGATAGTCTGGAGGCAGCTTTCCTACCCAGAACCCGTTTTCCTCGAAGTTTGTTTCCTGCCTTTATCTGATAATGCAAACATATTTTGTACTTTAACCATTTCTATAAGCAGGATGACTTTAAATTCAACAGGCAACAATAGAACTTTCCTCAGCACTTCTAATTTGTTTTCCAGAGGAGTTTTTGGTTAACTAATTCTACTTCATTCCATCAGTGGTTAAATTTTACACTTTCACTGTAAAGATTTTCCAGGGCATTAGCTACCTAAAGACCGTATTTTTTCTTTGGATGAAGCTTCATTTTTATTATGTGTATCCCAATCATACTTGCTCAACTATGGTGGCCATCTAGCCAATGAATCAAGTACATCTTGGATCTGGAAGTTAGCTAGCATAGTTGGCAATATGTTGTATTTTGCTGCTTGAAACCTTGACAGCATCTGAACAAGCTCAATTTAATCCAAGCTAATTTTCACATTTTTAATGGCCTGCTGCCTATTTTTATAACCCATCAATTACAAGCTTAAAGTAATGCACATGGATTAAAATAAAATCCTCGTGATGCGTTCAAGAGAGTAGCTGTTTGATCAACAGAAACAGGCTAATGTCTTGAGAACTAATGAACAGAAGGAGATGAGAAGAACTAATGAAAACTGGTGATGGCAGTTCCGTTATCTGTGACTTTTTAGTAATTTCTATCAAAATTGTTCCATAAGCACTCAGAGGAAAGAATTCAAAAGCCTTGTTGGCTTTGAAGACAGTGTCCCCATGGTCAGAACACCGGTTAAATAGGTCAAAGCACACATGCGGAGGACGAACGCTGATCCTCTCAGGTTGCAAGTGACTCCTCGTGCAGCAAATTTTGCAAAATCTGTGAGCGGGGGGAGAGCAAACAGGGCCCTAACATTTGGGTACTGGGGCTCCCCACCCAATGGTATGCATATATTTTTTGATATAATTTGCAGCCCTGAGGTAAGGGGCTGAGTACTTTCTGTTTCCAGCTAGGTGCCCCACTCAGAAGGCAACGTGCTGCATTTTGCAGGAGGCCTGGCCTTGCCTGTGCCCGTTGGATGTGCGGCGCTGGAAATGCCACTGGGCACTCCCGCACCCCGATATTCAAGCAGAGCATTTAAGCGGGGACGAGGCACCAACTTTCTTGGGCCGCGGCTGGCCTGTGCATACTGAGAAGCACACCCAGAGGCACTGAGAGGATGCTCAGGTCAAAGAGGGAAGGATGGAGTAAACTGAGCCATGGTCAGGAGGCGAAGCAAGGAACATACTGCTTGGTTCAACATTTTGGATGTAAGTGGGCCTCGGTTTTAGATGACTAGGTATATTTATATACCTAGATATACCTAGGTATATTCCCAAACTCCGCCCACAGTCCAGTATTTGCAGTTGTGCTACGCTATCACCAGCTCACGACTGCTGTTTTAACTGCTATACCAAATGCAGTATGTTTAAAACACACTAGCTATTTGATATGTGAAATTGCCTCCCTCCCTTTTTTCTCTGCTTAATATTTTACATCTTCTAGCTCCCCAGAAGAAACACTGAAGAGCAATGCTTGCAAATAAATTGTGGTTCTTTAATTTTTCAGCGCAAGCTTTTTTTAAAGTCTTTGCTAGTTCTTTAGGCATAAGCTAGATGCCCTACCTAAACTCAGGGTAGAAGTGCAGAGGGGTGCACAGACGCCAGCTAATATCCTTCTGAGGACAGACACTGAGCACAGAGGATCCCCTCAAGGCTGGCCTGTGCAAAGCGCTGGAAAATTCCCGGGGTCTGAGTCTGCCCAGCTCTCTGCAGGGGCACTCGGTTTCAGAATATGACTAAGGGCCTGTAGGGTCATGCTTTGCTTGTCAGGGAGCCCCGTCAGAGGCCTCGTTTGGTGAAAATGCTCTCTTTCTTGAGTGAGAGACTCATCATCTTTATTATCGTTCATTGGGGTATAGTGATTTATAGTACCGGTGGAGCCGTGTCACCTTGCACCAGTGCACGTTAAGTCACATCCTTCTGGTTGTGCCCCTGTTCTAGTAAATCATAGCTATCTGCAGCAGCGGATGGCTCCTCTACAATACACAATATTAGTCTTTACCTAACCATTAAGATACCATGTCATTTAAGGAATGTCATGACAAAAAAGATAAATGAGACATTTAATTTTTACATAGTTTTAAATTTAATATTGAAAACAACAAGATATGACTTAAGAAGTCGCTTCTAAGGTAGATTTCTCTATTCTTACCAGCATCAGCAGTGTAAAAACTTGGCAGCAATTGAATTCAAACAACTGCACCACTTGTGATAATCTATAGTGTTATTTCAAAACCAGAAAGTACCTAGAAAATACAACTGACTCTTCAGTCAGCACTTTTTTGTGCTGCATCATTTCCACTGCAATTGGCAAATAACGAAAACACAAGCAAGCTGTTCATGTCCTGACAGAAATGAGGCTTCCTTGGCACTGTACAACTGAGAACATTTAAAGCCAAATCTATACTGCAATGTGCATATGAGAAGTTTCCACCAATTTTTAAGTGGTTATCTAAAGTATTTCTCGCTGTATGCAACAGCAAGTATTGATATCAATGACAGCCAACTTTGTCTTAATAGAAACACGTGAAGCTTAGTCATCACACCTTTACAAATACAACTGCCAACAACATGAAAGCAGTTACAAGTTTCTTGTTGGTAGAAGAACAGCCACTAATCCAAACAAACATGACTGTGCTGACACATGACCTCTCTGAGTCAAAGTGACAAGATTTGCAAAATGAGAGACAGAACTGGTAGAACCTCAAACTGTGTTCTGTTTATACATCAATTTACATTTTACCTGATCTGAATGAACGTCGACAGACGGGTTTAGAAGCCTCATATAGTGACCCGTTGGGGAAAAAAGTAATTTTCCAAAGACAGTAAAATTAGTTATTATTGATTATTACACAACAGCATTTTCTCAAAAATGTTCCTATACAAAATATCTGCTATTTCTTGTTTTGTAAGATCGGTGTTTGGAAGTTTCCCTCCCATTCTGCTACATCATTTCAGTCTTCTAAATCATCTTGTGCCACCAATGAAACTGCCAAGCAGTATTAAAGTAACACAAATCAAAATGATGGAGAAAAAACATTTCTGGTATTTCCTGATATGCAACAGAACAGGGTATGTTTTGAATAGATTTTTGAAGGCTTGCTCATTCAGATCTTAGTGGGACTACTCCTCCGCTTATTGACATGTACTCTGGTAAATGTCTTAGCAGATGAGGGAGTCAGCGTATACTATATTCCATTTTACTCTCTCTTTGGAGTATTTAGCACACAACCCTAGAGTTCTGTAATTCTGCATAAACATTACTTACGTAGGCTATAAATGCCAATGCCAAAGCCTACGTTCCCAGCTGGAGCGGCAGCTCATTTGCGTGCTGAATGCTTCTGTTTTGGTTATTGCTTTGTTCAAGAAACATTGTTAAAAACGCCCCTGGATTGTTCATTCTTACCTACGCCTTACAATCTATTAATAAGGCAGTAGTCACGCCTGTGTATCTACATGCAATTTCTGCATGTATTTATTAAGTTCATAGAGAAAGATATCTAAATTGTGTTCTACTCTCTGCATGCAAAAAACATGCATGTTTTTGTTACTTAAACTATCATTTTAAGATTTCTTCTCCTAGCACTGTGTCAGCTGTGCAGTTTCTGCTACGTTTCTCTGCCTGAAAGGAATGTGCAGTATAATATATCTCATGGTGTCATATAATAACCACTGTACAGCACAGTCACTAGCTGCCTCAGTTCAGTAGTTCTCCCCATTTTCTGAGCCTGTAAGTAAAATGTGACAGGTGGTGTCATTTTTTACCACGTAGTGATTCATAAGCATTTAACTAGAACATTGGTATTTTGTTCGTTCTTAGAGGGACTTCATGTGAGATAATTACCACAATTTCTGATTTACAGCATTTGTCATAAAGTACAAGGCATTTGCATTTTCTTAGGCAGTAACTTGCTTTCACACGGCGGGAAGGCATGCAAATGAGCACTCAGAGCTGAAGGTTTATATCTTATCAGGACCAGACATGACTGTGCTTTGCCGTGGCTGCACATACAGATGTAAACAGGTTGACCGTGACTTGCAAAACTCCACCTGAACCCCAGAATCCCAAATTTTCCAACCTGTTCTTAGGTGGAGGGACGTGAGGAGAAGTAGGTAATATGCACAGGTACAACACATCCCGGAGGACATAGCTCCTGTGAGCAACTCACAAACGCTAAACTGACCCTGGGTGTTTCGAGAGGTTAGCCAACAGAGGACTGCTCTGCCGAGTGCTCCTTCTTGAAGCTCCAATAGTAGCAGCATGCTTGGCAAAAGCAGGTAGAGAAGATACCACTTTGGAGATCCTATAAATGGTCACATCCCTTAGAAAGGCTGTAGGGCCTTGACCTCCTATGGAGTACACCGTACCATAGCCAACAGCCTTGCGCAAAGTCCTAGAACAATCTGCTATGTACTCAGATAGTCTTTGAGTCAATATAGCCAGAATTTGCTAGATAGACGAAAAGATGAGGATTTTGTACAGGAGAAAAGAGATCATAGTGGCATATGAAATAATACGAGAAAATTAATCTCCTCAGCTAAACAACAGTTGGAAAACACCTTACAGGGAATTCAAGGTCACGTTTGTGATTCTCCTTATCAGGAAATAAGTGTGTATGCGAAGTACGCACAGGAATTTGATTGTCTCCCACACTTCCCGTAGAGCGGCAGCCCTTCCCTCCCTCCACCTTCCCTCTTCTTCTTCACCCCTCCAAATGCTTGTTGAGAGGTAAAGCAGCCAACATGTAACCCAACTGGTCTCTTCTGGGGACTAAAGACCCTGTGTGAGCTCTGCAAACAAGAGATAGGGGCTTACTTCAGGAAACATACAAAATATGCAGTAGGAACTATCACCAACATACTCACAGGCTGCTTTTCATGACTACACTCAAGCCTAAGATACGTTTGTCCAGTTTGGACATCGAATCTGGCACAAGGGCATAAGGTAACAGTAGGCTGCTGCATGGTCCAGGATGTCTAAATAAGTCTTCACTGACTTTTTCAGGTGTTTTTGCGGAGTGTTTTGAAAAGCTCCCAGGCTAGGTACTCTGGCTGAAACAGCATCCAGGCTCCAACAAACACCCAAGACCTGCACTGTCATTAAGTGCAACATTTACACGTTTGCCTGAGGAAAAGCAAGTCTCAAAAAGTGTTGTAATCATTCCACAGTAGCAAGAACAGCACCAGAGGTTTTTGCTGAGTAGGTATGTCAGCTTAGTCCCTGACTAGGCAGCTTGGCCTATTTCAGCCCTCATTTAGTACTTCACCCCCGTTAAGGAGGCAAGGCTGAGGGGGGATCTCATCAATGGGTACAAATATCTGAAGGGAGGGTATAAAGATGATGGAGACAGGCTCTTTTCAGTGGTATCCAGTGACAGGCAATGGGCACAAACTGCAACACAGGAGGCTCCATCAGAACATCAGGAAACACTTTTTCACTGTGAGGGTGACCGAGCATTGGCACGGGTTACCCAGGGAGGTTGTGGAGTCTCCATCCTTGGAGATTTTCAAAAGCCATCTGGACACAGTCCGGGGCAACCAGCTCTAGGTGGCCCTGCTTGAGCAGGGGGGTTGGACCAGGTGATCTCCAGAGGTGCCTTCCAACCTCAACCAGTCTGTGATTCTGTGAAGGGAAAGGGGAAAAGAAACAGTGTGTTCCTGAGATAAACTTTGAAAGTCGTTTCAAGAAGCTCCTACCTTGCACCGTGAGAAACCCAACTCCAAAAAGTTTCTAAAAATGGTTGTGAGTCTCCTCCAGTGCTGCCAGAACCAGGCTCCACAGCTGTGGACCATCAGCTGTCCAAAGAAGGGAGAGGAAAAGCAGGAACAGTAGGAAACTGTCTGACTATTGTGTCCTAGGCAATACCTCATAAGAGAAAAAATTAACAAAGAACCAAGTTATCAGGAAATGACACTATATAATCAGTTTCATCATTTCTATAACAAGTTCCAGATTTGCAAGTACACTTTCCAATTGTCAACTTGCTGTTTTCAGTAACTTTCATCCTCTGACAAGAGATGACCACTAGTTTGTACATCATCTAATGCTCTGTTTTTGAGAAGAGACTCCATCACAGTCAGACCCAGTACAAAGAATTGCAGGTATCTTTCTCTCTTTTTTTGCATGTTGATGGTGATACCTCCTTCTGTGTCTTATTTGCACTGGGTTACCTTTTGCTGTGTGTAGCAGTTTCGGGCTCGTTGTGACTTTCACAGAACTAAGCTAGAGATAAAATCAAAAGTAGAGTTAAAATTGGCCTCATTTTCCTTTCGGTATGAGTTGTGCACTTAAACCATGACTCATCATGGCTTGCAGTCACACCCAAGCCCACGATGAGCTGACTGGCCAGCCGCTTGAGAGCAGGAGGAAATCCAGATAGAGACAGCAGATGGGTGAAGATGGGCTCCCTCCTCTTATTAGATCACCGCAGTGACAAAAAACCTAGTAATCACTCCGGTTTCTCAATTGAGACTCCAACTCGGTAATGAGTCGCAGAAACCTGAACAGCTTCTGTTGTGGGGCATTTAACGTGCAGCTCTAAACAGAAGCAGGCACCGAATCAATTTTTCCTCTGTTATGACAAATAGAAAAATGTACAACCTCAGAAAAATAAATGCCCTTTTCAGAAAGCTGTAATGGTAGCGTTAATATGTCGAACAGTCAAACTGTCTTCCTGGCAAGTCATTGTGTGATCAATACAGAAGTAGTAGGTTATAATAAGAACCTCATGCTGTGAAATTAAAACCTAGCCAAGTATTTGAGTGTGTGGTATTCCTTCCTAATTTTGGTATGCTTTCCAGTCTTAGCCAAGTCTTCAAATATATCATTCACTTTTGCAATCATCCTGTGTAGCAAAAGGAAGCTGGGTGATCATAAAGAAGAACTTATTTAAGTAAAAGGGTAGCTGAGTAGCTTAATTAGGTATTTTAAAAAAAAGTATGTCATACCATGCTGCAAAAAATCATATAATGTCTCTTCTTTATGCCCCTGTCAGACATCTCCAAAAGCAAATGCAATTTCATTGTTCACCGTTCTGGTCCTGGTATATTTACAATAGCCTTCAGACAGCCTAAGTGTAACTCTTTCTACCAAAGAAGCTTTCTACTAAGAAGCTTTCTACCAAAACATTTAAAAATTAATCCTTCTTCAGGCATTAGACTCAAAAGGCAAATATGCTTAGATACACTGGAATGACAATTCATTTCCATATTTTCTTTCAGAGTGCTGGAAGTGTTTCTGTCTAATGCCAGAAAACATAGCCTTTTGAATCATTTAACCAGTGTTTTTGTTGTTCATGTGTCTGACTTGGTGTCTGACCTCTGTGATGATTGTAACAGAGAAAACATTCCGCTTTTCTTTCCTTTTCACTATGACTCAACATCCTTCTCCTCTCAGGGGTATGACTACAGTTCTTAGGGAATAGGTCCAAAGTTTCAAGTTGCAAGTATTGCAGAGATTTATGAATCTGCATGTGTGTGAGAGAGAAGCTGCTTCTTTCCTGCTTTCAGGGGTCTCACCCACAAATACTTTTGTCATTTAAGAAAACTCGGGGTACCTCCTTCCATGGATATAATGAACGTTCCCTGGGTTTTCATCTGGGGGATTTTACTAGCAGAGCAACAAACCAGTACTCCAGATAGCCCTGATAATGTAGCACTAACGAGCAGACTCCTCAGTTAGAGCAGTTTAGAGTGAAAGCAAGAGAAGAGCCCGGAACCAGACACACATGGGAGTAACATGCTACCAGCTCTTAGTCCTCCTAAAGTAAGGGTGTGCAGAGGGGCCATCCCAAGTTGCTAATTCAGGAGACTGTCAATAGACTATGTTATAAATTACAGAAAACAGATGGGTTCTTCTTTCCCTACTACCGCCAAGGCTGTTTTCTGAAGAGACGACTTTCTTCCCCAGCATGACCCTTTCACAGGGGACGGGCACAGGGAAATGGTGGGGGCTGCTACGCATTTAGGTTGTGGCCCTGTGAATGCACATCCTCAGCCCCCCAAGCATGAGGTGTTTCACCAGGTTTCCCCTCCATCTTCCCAAAACCTCGGTGCTTCCCTGAATCTGCTTGCAGATCTGCATCTGGCTGAAAGCTAAGCTTCTGCTGGTTTCAGGCTTAGTGGTTTTCTGCTGCAGGGAGCTAATTCATCTAAAGCCCACACAGCTGCGATCCCACAGCATTACTTGAGACTGCAAACACTCATCGAGCCCCCGATGACATACGCTGGCTTTCCCACATACACTGAGGTTTCCTCCCCGGCTTCAAAAGAGCCACTGTGTGATAATGCCTGGTCTGGACAGTCTGGCTGCAGTAATTTCACCTCACGTCCTGAACATTTCTGGTCTTTTCCCGGATCCCTCAGATCAGGCATTGCTGTCTGACAAAATTACAGCCACTACCAGTTTTACTCCAGGTTTCCAGGAAAGCAAATCTATTTTTCATGAATAAATCAATTGTTTTCCTCTTCCAAGCTAAGTACCCGGATAGTACCAAGCTAAGTACTCTTTTTTAGCTGTCCTGCTGCAATTCTCATTCTTTGGTCTTTTCATACACCTTATGTGTATGAAAGCTTATCTAAGCAGACCTCCTATTTTCCACAGCCAGACACTTTTAAATCTGTTTCCCACCTTTTTTGCCATTGTTTACACACGGGTTATAACCCTTCTCACAGAATCAAAACAAATTCTCATTATTTTCAAGCAAAAAAAAATCCCATTTTTTTCCCCATTGAAATATTACTGTTTAATTTAAGGTTGCCGTTTTTAAAAATAATATCTGAAAAAAAAATCAGTTTTAACTGAGAGGTCGGTTTTCATTTTAAGAAGCTTTGATGAGAATTTGGACCAAATCAGCTTTAGATTTAAGATAATCACTTTTATAATTGCATTTTAAAAGACAGTTTACTAGAATAGGATTTACTTCTAGATGAAAAGCATTTTTTCTCTTTTTTTTATAAACAGGGAATTAAAAAATATTTTCCTGTGATTAACAGTATGCTTTCCCAGAATGAACAAAAGACTTTTCTAAGCAACAAACCATGAAAAATAAGCATGTGTGTTCCTAAGAACTAGAACAGTACCACACACATGCAGCAAGACAGTATGGAAATAAATTCTAAAAGAATGTATTTAAAGACTTCAAAAACCATTTTAAAATAAGAGTCAGATTTTCGGCTTGTACATATTGACACAGCCCTGAGGTTTCAGTCACTTAGATACATCACATACCATAGTAGTTCCTTGATAGCTCGATTTACAGTTAGAAAATGTTATCTAAGTGTAGATTAAAAAACAGGTTTTGTGTTTGCAAGTTCACAGAGGGAGTGGTTTGGTTTTCATTTACCAGAGTGCAAATGGACTAGTCTTCTATAAGATGCCTACAGAAGTAGTATTTGACATGGATGTGTGTGCAACGGGGTCTTCAGCCTCTGCCCTGTGAAGCCAGGGTGGCAGTTTCCACCAGGTGACTCCTGACAGCTCGTGGTGTCGACGAGCGCAGGAGGACACCAGAAGCAGGCCACGAGCTCAGTTAGTTGTTCCAGAGAGACCAGACCAGTCCCAGTTGGGATCTTTTCCCACTCCATCTGCCATCACCGCATGCATGTCTTGCAGATGTGCAACACAGCTGTTGTACATATGCATGGAAAATCCACAGCTCCGGGGAAATACTGGAATTGCTGCACATGCATGAATGTAATTTACCGCTTATGACACTATGGCCAGTGCTTCCAGGAAAGCATTGGACATACTCCGTATATGCCGTGCATTCAATCTATGCTTGTAAACCTGGTGCATCTAGGACAACAGCATGTCTATTACAACTGATTTACTGCGGTGATCTGTACGACCATTTGGCTTACGACCAGAAATGCTGGATTCGTTACGTACATCTGATCAGTCCAGTACAGTGTAGGTAAGGGATCAAAGACAGAAACCCTCTTCTGACACCAAGGTAAGTGTCCTGCTCAGCCAGAAATAATTGGACATTTCACGATGACAGGAAGGTGGGCCTTTAGCACCTATTTTTCTCAATGACTCCACAACACTTTTGCTCTAGAGGATTCTGATCCCAGCATCCTGCAGAAGTATGGGGGCACAGGTTCAATTAATGCGTAGTCCTCTGAGAGTTATGCCTCCGGCCTATCCACATTCCCGCCACAGACAAAGGCGTGAGACAGGCATCTCCAAAAGGATTTCATCACACCTGTCTCAGGCACCTACCATAGGAAGGGAAGAATTATCCCATGGAGATGCCTATCTAGTTCCATTGACTGCACAGGAGCCCAGATAAGTAGCTTAGACTAGACAGCTAAATTTTAGATGGAAAAAGATAGGTGAGATGAATCTCACCTTCAGTGTTGGGATATGTTGCAATTTACCTCTGGAGAATTTATTAGCCAAGTTTCTATGATATGAAACCAGCTTCAGCATAGGAAGAGAGGGCAAGGGCATTAAAGATCACACAGAATATTAAAGATGGCCTGAATGTTCCTTATTTGAGGCTGTGCCCTGTAGTCAACAGAACTGTCCTCTAGAGATTAGACCACTTTCATCTCTCTGGGCCACTACCCACCCATAGACTAGCCAGAGCTCAGTGAAATCGAGCCACAAACTAGTGCTAGCTGAGGCTGGTGCATCTAGTGGGCCAGAAGCAGTAAACAACACTAGCAAAGAGACAGCTATACCCAGGCTTCGTAGGGAAATAACAGCATTTGACATAATGGGACTTAAAATCCCATTGATGTCGTCAATGCATCAGAAAAAGAATCTGTTGCAAAAAAAAGGGCCATTTTTGTTTTCTTCTCATTATGTTGTTATTTGTTATCATGCTCACTAATTCTCTGAGCATTTATCATCTCAGTTTTTATATTGTTTTATCTTTACAACATTCATTATTCATCTGCAGGAAGACGTACTTCCTTGTTTTTCAGCTTAGCTCCCAGATCTCCTTTTTGCTGGTTTTACTTCTCCTTTTTAGGAAAAAAATGGACTAACTTTTTTATTTTTCCTCTCTCCAGTTGTGTCTAATTTCAATGAGGAAAGTACTTATTCGGTTCTTCAGCCTGACTATGAGTGAGAAGCAAGCTATTACACCATAATTTCATTCCCTATTGTGTGGGAAGTCAGCATTGCATCATCCCTAGGATCGAGAACAAGAGATGAAGATCCCTTCTTGGTGGGTGCGGTCCAAGATTTGGTAGCCAATCTTCAAGCCAAAGTAAGAGCTCCTTTTGTTTTGATTTATTTCTTTTTGTTTTGATTTATTTCTTCTCTCTTCTGTTCCCCTCCCTTCCCCACAAAAATCTTAAGTGTAAGACCAGAAAATAAAAAAAACCAGTCGCAGGTATTTTAAGTTTTCTGCTTATGCTTAAACACTGAGAACATCCTGTATTTCTGCAACTCAATTTTTACCATCTAAAAGTTGTCTAAAAGCTGCTTTCTTCACATCTGAGTACCAGCGGACTGGGAATTACCAATATGCGTAACAGCATGAAAACTACAAGTCATAGAAAACATAAAGAGCAACTGTAGAAACTTAGATTCAGAATACATTAAGAACTGTTAGTACCAAAATCTCAAGCAAAATGGTACTATTTGGATATCATTATCAAATAGCTGTCCTTAAATTTATTTGCCAACAAATTGCTTATGTTATTTTGTACTGAAACTCTGGTTGTACTTGGGAATATATTGACCAACTAATAACTAAAAATAATTAAATGCTGCCTTCTTAATGAGGTGAAATGCAGTTATCGAACAGTCGTTGAAGGAAAATCTATATTAACCTCTGTCAAAACTGAAAGCCTCAGAATTTTGTTCAATACACTCCTCATACGAATGGCAGAGAGAACCACATCCTCCCTCCACGATGTGTGATTTTGCTGAATCCTGTGTGAGATTAAAAACATCTCAGATGTTCATTTTATAATACAGCTGTATTTAGCAAATTGGGGCCACCAATAATTTCTTGCTTCATCAAAATACGGGAGTTGTATAAACACAGGAATAACAGTTGTGTTACATACGAAGAGAACTGTCTGAGGGGTTATTTTGATTTAGGAAGTACTGGATATCCTTTAGCAGAAATACACGTGAACAGATTTGTCAGAGAATTCCCAAGGAAAAGGAGGGAGTGGAGAAGCAATCCTTCCTCCTAGTGGGGGATTCTTCTCACCTCAAAGGCATTGTACCTCCTTCAGAGAATGTTCCCAAGATCAGTGTGCAAAATGAACAAGCAAAGACCACATGCATATGTATTTTGAAATTAGTAACTGAGTATTCCCATTTGCTCTTAATCCAGCAATTATTTTTGAATCTTCCATTCCTTGCCTGGTCCCATCCTTTACACTGCTGTTGTTCTTCGTACTCTTTCAGCACCGCTTTTGATTTGATACCCTCTTTGCTTCATTAGCTCCAGTGTGGCATAGGTGCAACATTTTTGTCCCAGCTGTTAGCATGGATGATCATATGGGTATAAAATCCTGTTTGCTGCAGGCCTTTCAGAGAAAGCATTGCTTGACTAATCTCATGTACAGCCCACACAGTAGATTTGTTTACTGTATTGATGTTGCTTTTATTTATTTTGTATGATTGTCAGTTACAAAAGACAACTGCTAGTCAGCTGTATTAGCCCACAATAAAGACTCTAAGAATTCAGGCACACGTAAAAGTAAAATGAAAGGTGTGTTACTTTGGAAGACGGCTACAGTTTATGTGCCAGGCCTACAGCAGGCATAACAAAAAGACAGACTGACTTTCACCTGGTGCAAATCTATACAAGGTGTTAACATCTATCTCGAATGTTGTCAATAGAGGAAGAGACAGCTTTTATTTCTCAGACTTTTCCATCTGCATGCACAATTTTCAGAGTAAGTACTATGAATTCTCAGAGCCTGGAGGAACTGGGAACCCTTGAGTAAGTAATCGGGAACTGCTACTTGGGGTATGGCTGCACATCTGCTTTTACAGTGCTTCGGGTTGTCATTTTTATTTTGGGTGCTAACGAAGATGTCTGATTAAAGAAATAGAGCCAAGAAATACTAACAAAATGCACCTTACAAAACTGAGACTAAAGGACTTAGAAATGATCCAAGGAAAAGTGAAGTCTGTCTGTGAAATGCAGCCACTCCTCACTTAAAAAGAAATCCCATTCAGAACTCTCCTTTCAGCTAGCAAAGAAATTAATAAAGCAGCAGGGATTTCCTGTCTGTTATCAGTTTTAATCTGGTATAATGACTTTTGAAGAAAGCTATTGAAAAGTTCCTTTCTAGTTGGCTGTGAAAATGAAACTGGTTCACTGGGCGGGTGTAATCAGTTCTAGATCCCTCAGACCTCCTACCTGTCTAATTTCTAACTGGCTTGCCACTGAAAGTAAATAAAATAATAATTTCATTAGCATTACCATTGTAATAGCATTACAACACTGTAGAAAAGAGTATTAATATACGTAGGAGTAAAATAATATATAAAAGTATGTTTTTAAGAATGACACTCTATGCTTTTCAAACATAAGCATTTTTCCCCATGGTTTCATCTGTTTCTGAATTATGCAAGGTCAGTCATTACATGCAACATGAGGGGAACTCCCTCCCCTTTTATACACACCTATCATTACTAAAGATTACCAGTAAGATCTCTGCTCATACCTTCCCCAAAAATTCTCCAGAAGGCTAAAATGAAGTTTAGAATGTCTACTGTAAAAACAGCTCGAGAAAGTTATGTGACACTTGAATACAGTGTAAGACAGATAGTGTATTTCTTATCTGCTTTAATTTACTTTATGAGGCATAAATGCAATCTTATAATTCAAATGTAAATAAGATTGTTAAACTTTGCTAAAATTTCATAACAGTGAAATTCCCATTAGTATTCTTGGCAGTGCATCTTTTGACATCATTAATGTTTTATTCAGGATGTGCAGCTTCTGGAAGGAGGTTGCCTTCAGTGGTGTCCTTGAATAAACAGGTACATGGAGTCTACCCCACTCTGATCTGGCCAACAGAGATTTTTTTTCCCATTTAATATATAAAAGAGGAGAGGTTTTTTCCATCTTTCAATCAGTTTCCCTTTACATTGCCTTCAAGATGATACTGGGGAGAACAAGCTGCCCTCTGGCTATTTTTAGCGGAAGGAAAGACCTTTCTGCTACTCTAAGTTGCTAAGTTTGCTACTCTAAGTTGCAAGTATCTACCAGAGCCTAGAAGTACTGGAAATTCTCTGGTCCTGGACAGGGTAACACACAGCAGCAGTTTCTAAGACATCCTCTTAGCTATCTGAGACTGAATTTGTACATGTAGATGGCATCACACAAAATACTTGTCGGGACCTGAAAACAGTATGCAAGCTACATGCACATAGCACTGGACATCCCAGTCTGCCTTTCAATAGGGATACTAGCTCAACAGTAGCAACACACCATTTTCAGTTCTAGCACTGGTGTGTCTGCTGCTAGCTGAAGCCTCTCTCTCCACCACAATTTGCTCTGCAGTATTTTTTTGCCTTACTTGACATCTTATCTCCTCTTACATAGTGCAGCACAGAGCTTGATAGCTGTCTGACAAACCAGACCCAGACGAGGACAAGGTCTGTCAGCAGGACGCTTCCAGCAAACCACCCTTGCATCAACACAGCTGGAGCTTCCAGAAAGCATTTTAGACCACACGACATAAGCCCAGCAAGTCAGTAAGTTATACCAGCAAAAAATCCCTCATGATGGTACCTTTACAAAATGCTAGTTTAACATTTCCTGGCACAAGAGTGTCACTAATCACATTACTGGTCAAGCCCGTTAATTGGTGGCACTTCCCAGCACAGGCCTCGCGCTGCATTTCTAAAAGAGTAAGAGTTCTACACCAGTAAAACACAAGAAGCCCGTCCCGCCTCGTCACGTCCCCCCCTCAGACAACAGACGAGGAGACGACTGCCCGGCTGCGGAACCGGCACGGCCACCGGCACTTTCCAGCCAGCAACGGCTGCCCTTTGGGGGCACCTACGGCTTCCCGCCCGCAGAGCCCCTTCCCCTCAGAGAGGCGACGAAGGGCCCGCCCAGCGCCCAAGCCAGCCCCCGCGGCTACCACAGCTTTTCCAGCTGCCCCAGCGAGCGGGGAGGCTCCCGGCAGTGCCGGCGGCGGGCGGCAGGGCCCGGCGCTGCCCCGGGGAGCGGCTACCGGCAGGGTGCCGACGGCGGCGCGCATGCGCACTGCGCAGCAGTGTGGGCGTCTGCGCGTCGGCGGGGAGCGCCGCGTCCAATCAGCGGGCGGGGTGTGTGCGCGGGGGGGAGGGGGCGGGGGGCAGGGGCGGCGGGCGGGTAATGTTGTTGGGAGTCACCTGACCGCTCGCGCCGCAGTCGGGCCGCAGCCTGTGCCAGGAGCAGGCGAGCCCGAGGGAGCGGGAGGAGGAAGGGGGCGAGGCGGTGACGGCGCTGCCCTCCGGCCGACCGGCCCGCGGGTGAGCGGCGGCAGGCATTGAGGTGAGCCGAGCCGAGCCGAGCTGAGTCGAACCGGCCGCCGTTGGGAGCGGGCGCGCGCGCCCGCTCGCCCGTCCGGTGCCCGTTGGGCTGAAGGGGTGGTGGTGGGCGAGGGCAGCACCGTTCGGGCGTGGGCGTGGGGGTGGAGGAGGCTGAGGCACGTTCACAGGGGCGGTGTTAGTCAGCCGGCCCCCTGCTTACCCCCCCCCCCACCCCCCCCGCCTGCTCTGCGGCCGGCGTAGTGGCCCGTCCCGCCGCGGCGGGGGCGGGCGCGGTCGGACCCCGTGCGAGGGCTGCGAGGGCGGCGGGGTCCCGCGGGGGAGCTGCGGCGCTGGCGGGGGCGCCAGGCCTGCTCAGGGCGGGGGCGGAGGCGCCCTGTCAGCGCTGGGCACTGGGCGGCCGCCGGCTCCCTCTTCTCGGTGCCGTGCTTCAGGTATTCCCCTCCTTCCCTCGAGGCCTGTGCCCAGCGCCGCGCGGGGTTGGGCAGTCAGTCGTTACTCAGCGTCTCGTCCCCGGTTTCCGCGGGTGCCCATGTGCCTGGGCGCTCCGGTGACACAGGCGTGACTCTCCCACGCCGCCGTCCCTGGCCTTGTGCGAAAGGGGCAGCTCAGCCCTGCTGGAAATCCGGCGGTAACCCCGCTTTGCCTGGGTGAAACGTGCAACTGGTGTGTTCAGTGTTTGTTACCCTCTGTGGGAGCTGGGGAGGATTTATTTTAGACCGTAAACAACGAGATCCAAATCCTGTCTGTCTTGTTCTGTACAGTGAGATACTTGGCATGCTTTGGGGCATGCTGAAAATGTAGTAGTTATAAAAGAATCGTCACCTGCTTTTCTGTCAAACTATATTTACATTCTCCATTTTAGTATGGTAATATAACAGTAATCCCGAATTCATATACAACTGGGCCCTCTAAATGTTTGTTGAATAAAAAAAGAAAAAGCAGATGTTCTAGCAATAAAGGTAAAGATAACTGTATATACAGTTTCATCATGCAGTAACTTTTGACAGACATGTTAATTTGAGGCACTTCAGGAAGGCACTTTGTGTGTGAAAAACATATTTGACTGCAGTAATGGAATAATTGCAATCCAGAAACACACTGTAAATTAAGGTTATACAGCACTCTGAATACTCTAGTAATAGGGTCAGTTCTTTAATCTTGTTATGCCACACTGAAGAGAAAAGGAAAGAGTATATTCCTGTCAAACACGGTGAGTCCAAATTAAAGCAACTAAGATATTCCAAATTTTATTTTGTGGTTTATGAGTTTAACTTTAAAGGTGACTTAAATGGCATAATTACTCTTGGATGCCCTAACACGTGCGAGTAAATCTGTGTGTATGTTAGCAAATAGTGAGGCCCAAAAGTGGCAGATTTGCAGAGAAACAGTTGTCGCTGAAAACAGAATATCCACGTTGAATGCTTTTCAGAAGGGCTTCCTTCAAGCTAACTGCTGAATCCTTTAGTATTTGGACTTTAGATGTACTTTCAGAGTACATTTTCCAGATTAATTTAGTCTAAAAAGAACCTACTCTTGTTGTCCAGGTCCTATCTTGCGAAGTGAATGAAAGCACAGTTAAGTGGGATGTTTGGGAAGTTTGCTTTGCTAGCACACTCCTGATTCTAATCAAAATGCTAAAGTGGAGGTTTAAATTCTATCTACTGTATTTTTGCATGTTTTAGACTAAAAAATGTGGAAGATCTTGGTGTGCTAAGTATTTATTTGCTTTTAATAGGTTCTAAAATCCTTATGCTAAAGATATTTTGAGCAGTAGTAATTTCACATTAATATAAGAATTGTCTAGTGTTAAAAAACATACTCTGTCTAATTATTTGGATCAGGTGGCACTCTCATTGGGCATAGAATAGAGATGTCTTTTTCCATGAGTTGTATGAGTCCCGGATAACTTTGCCCTATGGTTTAGGGAAACACAGCTCAACAAGTCTCCTTGTCATGTTATTCCCACAACACCCCTCCACCCCCCCTTCCGAGTTTTATAAGATGAGGTGTTCATATAGATTCTTCATAGATTTCCTTTTAATTGTAGAGATGTCTTTCTCCCTGCACCGTGCATGCTGGTGTGAGGGGGAGGAATGGTAGGTTAGTCAAAGGATTTGTGTTTGTGTCTGAGTGCTGGCATTTTACTTGTCCCTTAGAATTCAACCACTGAAAGTTTCATGGGGGAGGTTTTAGGGGTAGAAAAAACCTTTGTGGTATTTATAGCATGAGTCCTGTTTATATGCAATCCTTAGTTAAACCATAGGTAACATGTTAGTTGATGCAAATGTGGCTAGGAACAAAACCTTAAGCAAGCAAAAAATAACTGCTGAAACAACCATTAAGTTGTGTGAATTCAGCCTAGTAAGACCACAGTGGGGATAACGTATGAGGACCCACCTGCAGCTTTCCCTGCCCCCCACCTCCAGTTCAGAGGTTAGCAGCGTGGAGAGGGGAAAAAAGTAATAGAAAGGCTCACTTTGCTGTAATAAATCATAGGCTGTATCACAAAAGTAACTCCATCTCCAGCAGTATGTTGTATTTTACAGTTAAGGCTTCTTTCAGGCTGGAGGGGAGCTTTGTTCTTGTTAAATAATACAAAGGGAAACCTTAGTATTTTGTATAAATGTGAGTTAGCGGGTCAGAGTAAGACTCAACTGACCGGTCAGCTACTGAAGGTTTAGAAAGGAGGGGGAAGTGCACTATGAAGGGCAAATTGACTTTAGAAGCATTGGTGAAATACAAATAAATTGAGTTTAATCATTAGACATACATGGGAGAGTGGAAGAGGTAGCCTAGGGTATCAGTCAGTCAGAATGCCTTTAAATGAGAGCCTGCATCTTAAGGGATATTCAGTTAGTCTTTAGAATCATGTTGAGATAATTTTTTTGTGAATGACTTCATTTGAACTGTCAAGATAATGTTTGTAGGTGTTTGTTTGGATTCCAGTCTTGGCCCATTAACTACTACTTTGATAAGTAAATAGATAGCGTTTTCTATCCCTGTTTACACTTCTTTTAAGGTCGCTATTTTCTATGGTACTATCTCAAAAATACTTACGTGTCAGCTAGTAGGGCCATGTCTTTTTAACATCGTATGTGAGATAGGAAATGATCTACAGTTTCCTGATGGGAAAACTGAAACACAGCTTTGTGTGATTTGGTGGAGGTCTTTACTAGAATTATCATCTGAAGTCTGGTCTTCTGCATCTTTTTTTCCTTATTATATAAATATTGCCAATTCTGATGAACCTATGCTTTTCTATTTTCTTAGAAATGTTTCTGAGGTTCTTTCTGATTTATGTCTAAAATATTCGTAGAATTTTCTTTCAGTTTCACATACTATGAAGAACAGTTGTGGAAACAAATCGCAGTTAAAAAGCTAATGCCAGAAACAAGATTATGAAGATAATTTCCAAAAAGTATTTTCTTTGACTTGCCAATATATTTGCTTCTCAGCTCTTTGAGGTTCTTGTGTCCTTCTAATTTAGATTAAGATACGTTAGAACCACAGATGGTTAATTTAGTATGCATTATAAATATTTTGACATACATACTTGTGAATGGATTCTGACAGTCATGAAAACAAAATAATTGATGTGGTTTGTTTAACTGTGGCAAGGAGTAGAATACGTAGCTATAAATGCAAAGGTATTTGTCCTTTAAGTAAAGGCAAGAGTTGACAGTAGATGTTAGTTGTGCAGGCTTTGCATTATGCCAGTTTAGCCCTTATCCTAAGTGAATATTTTATTATCTAAACTAGTTCTTACTTTAAAAAAACCTCCACAATTTCTACTAGTATTTTTTGGGGTGTTGTGTTTGTGGAGTTTTTTTGTTGGGTGTTTTGGTTTTTTTTTTTCTTTAGGTGTACCATGCCTTTAGGAAGTCTGCATTGTTGTTAACTTCCCAGAGTAACTGTCTGAATACCAGCAGAATTGAAGGATTATAAGTGGTGAGATTTTGCTGCAAAAGAGTCTGAAATCCCTTCAGTTCTATTTAATTTTTTAGCACTGAAACAAACCAAATCCCACAATATGATTTTTATCCCTGATCCAAAAAGTAAACAATTAGTGTTGTGTAAAATAATGTTAAACTGCAAATTACAAACGGTTTTTTCTGGCTTTGATATGGACTGCTTTATATCATCTTCTGAGGGAAAGTATTCAAACCTCTGCTCTGTGGAAATTTCTATGATTACACAGTATCAGTCCTCCCCCCCTGCCCTGAGTTCTCATATAGCTTGCAAATATTAAAAAAGTGAATATTCAGGCTTAAAACCTGGAAAACAAATTAAGACTCTCAGCACAGACTTAAAACTTGCCAGACTTCCCGTGATTCTTTTTAATTCTTGCTTGTGACTTGACAAGAGTCCAAATGCTGTGGTAAGAATTATGTTGCAGAAATACAACCTAATAATTTTTAAGAAGCTCATTTATGTAATTAAGCTGTGAACAATGTCATCCAGGTGTTTAGACTAACAAATAATGCAATCTAGAATTTCAATTATGAATGTGCTAATAATCTGAAGATGACACCTACTTTTTTTAGAGGAGAAAGCATTGTTCTTTGAAGCAAAGCTTACTTTTTGCCTTTTTTAAAAATAACTTTTTTCTTTTAAAGTCTTTTTGAACTAAAGATGGAGAAGCAATAAACATGAACACTAAAATGCTTGTTCATTCCTTGTCAGCATAACATGAATCAGCAGCTATTAACCGCTGTAGGCATTCATCTGTAACGTAACCTTATTTCCTTAAAAGGAGAGGTAGCTGGGGGCAAGGACATAGATATAAAACTTTCCAAAAAAGCCTTTGCAATGTATTTTGAATAAACTGTCTCTTATCCAAACTGTCTTGTTTTAGCAGTAGTAAATTACAGTTGTCCCCTTGTACTTTACATCTATGGATGACAGATTTTTTTTTTTTGTAGGATAAAGTAAGTGTAAATGTCTACCCTAAGGGAACTGAGGGAGATAAGTGACCTGCTGGAAGTCACTCAATAGATCAGCATAGGATTCAGGAATAGCACCCAGAGTTTGGTTTTTTCCAAGCTATTTTTTGGGGATCTACAATGCCTTTTTTCCAACTGTTCAGGAATTTAAAGTTTTCTAAGAGAGTTAACTAAGATAGTTAAAAGCATGGTGATAGCTGAGCAGACCTTTATTGTCTGCTAGGTGATAAATTAATCTTGCTAGTTTTATCGTGATGGTGATCACAACTGAAATTGCATCTGGATGTCCAAGTTCAACCAGCTCAGCAGTGACAGCAAAGGCGTCCCACCTGGGTTCTGCAGCTACTGGAGGGGAGCTTCACTCTGTACGTTCTCTTATTTCAAGAACTTTACCGTGTACAAGTGAGAGTTACTGTGATTACTACAGAGGATTGATATCCAGTATGGTATTAGCAGATGGTTGTTCACTAAGTAAGTAAAGACTAAGGAACAGGGTTTTGTTTACTTTTTTAGTAAATTGGGTAACTTTTGGGCTGGATCATTTACAGGAAATTTATGGTAGCTGAAGGTCAGGAAAAAAACCCCATACCTGTAGACTGAGTTGATTGTGATGGTAGAGCCACATAATTGATATCTGAGTCTAGGAATAAAAGGTTAGCTGCTCTTTTTAGGAATATCTGAAATGGATTTATTGACTGATGGAAGATAAGGAAGAGGCTGTTGCTTTTTAAAAGAAAGCACTGACTTCATAGGATGTAACTCCTGTAGCTCATGTATCTTTGCTTGGCTCTTGTTAGTACCTTTGCTATGTCAGTAGAGCTTAAGACAAAAGAACCACATGTCAGTTTGTGCTGGTTTATTGCCCCACTTGCTATTAAGTGTCTTACAGGTGATGGTAACAAAGCACAGTCCTGTGTTTCATTTGACAGTGAGTCTTTCACAATCATTAGGTTTGGATGCTAGACTCTCTTGAATCCAAATGCCTGTGAGTTCCCATTGTATCTTGGTGACCATTAGATACTGGATTTTCTTTTCCAGGTCTGTAGATTTACCACCAAGAGTTTAGATTCTAAGTTTGGCAAATCAGCTATGTCTTTCCTGAAAGTGCAAGCCTTCTAAGCAGTAAAGGCATGACCATTATTGATTTCCACAGATTTCTGTGCTCTGATTTAGTATTTTTAAGGACACTTGAAACATTCAAACTCAGAATGTTCAAAAAGTATTTTGGTAAATGTGTACGTGAATCATAGGTGTATCATAATGTAAACAGAAGCAGAAATGATAGCGATTTGCACTTTCTAACCTGTATCTCAGTTTTTAAGAGCTGTTTTAGTATTCTTTGGCTGTTTGCCTTAAAGAGTCTCAGAGCCTATGGAGCTCATTTCTGTGACTCATTCATTTTTTCTAGTTGTGAATTATCTTCTAACGCCACCAGTGGATCCTTCCAGTGTCAGCTGGTCTGACGTTCAAAACACTCTCTTTAGCTGTAAAGCATACCCCTTTGTATGTTGAAATCTCGCCCTTTTCAGGTTTTGTGGTGTTTGAGTATAAACTAAAGGACACTGAATTTACCTCTCTGTTAGCTGTCTTACTGTTCTACGTTATTCTGTGGTAAAGCTCCTGGCAGCTGTCAGAGGCAGGCAGAGACACCTCCAGCTGTTATTTTTGTCGTCTTTGTTCAGAAAGAATGATGCAAGTATAAAATAAACCAGCTATAAGCATACAGAATTGGTGTTATCTGACTGTTTTTCCAAGTTACTGAAAAGCTCAGTTGTAAACTATATGGCATTTGGGGGTATTTTCTAACATTGATGCAAAATGCAAGATACTCTGTTTAAGTCTTACTTTAAAGTGTAAAGAAGTTTTTACTGTTAATTCACTGCATTGAATAATAGTGTGTTTTATTTGTTTAGTCAGTTTGGTTGATTTTTGAGCCTGTATGTTTGGCATTCATTATTAATAAAATATTTTGGGCAGAGCATTCATGTTTTAGAAATTCTCTACAGAAAAGCTGAAATTCTTTGGTAGTTGTCCAGTGGGCATCTGGATAAGTGGCAATGATTTGGGATAATTGCTGCTGATGTTAATATTTGCAGTGAGCTGATGAGCGGTACAGTTGCCTTATTGTTCTAAGGTTTTGAATGTTGTCTTAACATCTGCATCTTATTGCTCTTGCTTCTGGTTAGCCTTATAACTTTCCCCTTTGAATGGGATTTCTGTTTGTTATCAGCTTTTTGCAACCACAAAGGACTTAATCATTATGGCAAATTGTGAAGTTTGGGCTCAACAACACAAAAAAAGGCAAATGCTCATATTGAGTGTTCTATGTCAGTATACATACAGTGTGTGTTTTGCTGTCCTTTGCCTAATGGGGAAAATCACTCCTCAGCATTAGTACTTGAGAAAGTGGTACTGTGTCGAATCCTGACTTTTAGGAGTGGTTTGCTGGGAAGATCTATTGTAAAAGGCATTTACTGATTTTATTATTATTAATATATATGTGTGTATATATTATATAAAATATATTTATATTCACATATATTATTCAAAAGTATATATGTTTTTTTGTGAAATGCAATACAAAACTCTTTCCAGGACTGTGTAATTGTCTGAATTTTCAGAGACATACTTAAACATCAAGCAGTTCTTTTGCCCTGTCATAAATGTATGGAGGTAAGCTGTTTTCTCTGCATGCTTTTGTCAGCTTCAGTGACAACTTGATGCTTCAAAGCTTCCTTCACCTCTCGCATAACACTTTTCTTGTTGACCACAGGATATTGAGTGCAGACATGTTGCGGTGGTGCTGCTGAGCATGAAAGTTAATCTACCTTGTGCCAGATTTATATGTGTATGGATAAGAAATACATCACACTGAGTTTTATCCTGGTAATATGTTCCTACTCTTATGCTATCTATTCCAAGGTAATATTATCTATTATTATTTTCCTTCTGTAACTTAGCAACAACAGTTCCTTATAGCTTTACCTGGTCCCAGCCATAATGATTATCATCTTTGGAATATACATATATATCTCTCTATATTATTTTTTTTTTAAAGTATCAAATGGGGAGACTTTATGGTTTTCCTAAAGATCTACACCAAGTGACTCTTTAAAGCAGAGATGGTGGGGGAAGGAAGTAGAGGATCATTTAACGAACTTCTTTTATTCTGCAGTCAACTAGGAGTTAGAGCAGTAATTGCTACCAATTGTAAGCAATCAGATGAACAAACCTGCAGTCTAATTTTAAAGTACCTTACACTTGCTATACTTTGCAATTACCTCCATGTTAATAATATAAGCTATGAATAACTTTAAATGCATGAGAAAAATGAGTCTTGGATGAGATCTGTATTTGCCAATGAGTCTTGATGGGCATCGTGCTCTGATCTCTACACTGTGTCCTTAAATAAATGTATATTCCTTTTTAAAATGTTGATGCAGTGCTATTTTCATTAAGATAATAAGTATTTTATATGTTCCTTGAAAATAAATATGTATGTATCTAGTCAATTAAAAGTAGAGATGTCTAAATGTACTGAAGATACAGTAATTTTACAGATACCTGTTACGCACAGTTTTCCTATTGAATCATATGCTAGTAGGGAGAAAATAAAAGTTGGAGTTACTTCACTTTGATAAAACAGAATAAAGTTTTATAGCTAGTATTTAGGAGAAAATATTTTTGCCCTTAGGCAAAACATTTTTTTTATCTCAAAATCACTGTCTGATAAAGAATGGAAACTTCATAGTAGCATGCTTGGTTGTGTTTTCAAAACAGAACTTGATTCATTCAGCTGCAAGTGTTCCTTTATGTAGTTTTTATATGAACATGTGTATTTATATACATTCTCTCCTTCCGCCTGCCCCCAAGACTATGAGGTTATTAGGTGTGCAGAATTTCAGGTGAGAGGAATTTGAGGAATGCTTTTGTACTAACAGTACTAGTTTTCTTCCATGAACTGAGGATTTGTAGTTAGTGAGTTTTCATGTTGTTTCCTTTCAACCTGCATTGTAAGGACTGTTTTAAGTTTTGGAAGATCTTTTGGACTCTCCTTATTTTTGATGGTAACTGCTGTATCAAATATCTTAAAAGAATATTCTTGCATGTTTTTGTTTCTTAGCATCTTTTGCATTCAGTCACGTGGCTGTTTGTTTGTTGACACTGACTTAGTGAACAGTGATTTAAATATACAGTCATCTACTGACTTTTGGAATACTTTTACAAGTTATCTGTGCCTGCTTTTAGTTTTCCTTACTTAAGTGTTAATTTTAAAATAAAAATAGCATGGTAGAATAGGAGTTTTAGTCTGGTTTCCAAGGAAATAATTTGTGTTATCATTGTTTGTAGTGTCCTTTTTCCTTCTCTTTAGTAATTTGTTGCTGCTTTCATTTGAATTGTCTGGGGGGGGGGGGGGGAAATCTGGTAGACAATATTTGTAGAAAATTAAATTATGTAAAATTGATACCTGTACTGAGAGGAAGAAAGCCTAGAAGAGTCTGTCCTTGTAGGACAGTTGCAGCATGAGCTTGTAAGTTATAAAGCTTCTTTAAAAAGCACCACTGAATTGCTTTCTCCACTTCACACCTTTTCCCCTCTTTGCCCATCCATAAATGAAATTAATTTTAAGAATTTCTGAGTGCTCCAGGAGAATAGTTAAAATAGAAGAAAAATGAAACAGTTTACAGAAGAGACGTTCTTTTTCTCTTTGGTGCAACAGTAAGTTGTCTTGTTGTTGTGTATATGTATATAACAAATCTACTTCTGGGCAAGTGTATTTTGTACTTACACGCTGCTGTGGAAAATCTCGTTGGCTGTCATGATAAATACTATCATAAATGTGGTGCCATGCCTTTATTACACAACTGCAAAACAGAATTAAGACATTCACAAGCTTGACCTCTGTTGGTACTTCTCTAAAGTGTTGCAGCTTTTTACAGTGGTTACATTTTCCCTTTCCTGTTTGCCTTTTGTTTTCACCAGCATTTTCAGTCTTCTGGTTCTTTTCCTTTTGATTTCTCTCTTTATTATGTATGACAGTAATTAGATTTTACAAAGAAGAGTGACAGAAATTTTTAGTGTTTGTGTGTGGTGTGTGTGGTGGCTTGTTTGGTTTTTTTAAAGGTTCTTTTAAATTTTGAAATGCTTAATGAAATGCTGCATTTTGTATTTTGGATACCTCAAAAAAAACCCCCTTGCATCCTGTTTAAAAATAGTGGGGATATAAGCTGGCTGATGAAATCTTCACATTACAAAGTACAACATTCTGTCAAAGTAAAGTGTTAAAGTGAGTTATGCTCAAATTGAATATTTATTTTCATTTCTCAAGAAACAGAAGGTAGTGTTTCAATTTTGAAACCTAATTTTTTTTGGCAGCAACAACATTGGAAGCTCACTATCAGTGCTTCAAGTGGGCTGCACACTGTTTTGAAAGCACGTTGTGTGCCTTGTGGAGATCAAGTGAAAACAAGGGGTGACTGTCCTCTGTGTGCGCATGCACACACACACACACGCTACTGTTCCTTTTAGCCTTCCATGCTGTGAAAGTGTAATGAGCTGAACTGGATATTGGAACTGATTATTTTATAAGGGGAAACCCAAGAGCAGCATATATGATACATGGCTTGTCTCTCTGAGGGCTGGGAGAACTCGGGACTTCAAAAGGAGAAAGAAAAAAGAACCTTTAAAGGCCTGTCTGTAACTATAGTCTCCCTCGTGAGTTTTGCCTAGGTGTTTACCCCAAGTAACACTTTGGGATCCTTATCTTTAATACTTACCTGGGCTCCCCACCACCCTGGATTTAGTCTTCCATTTTGTCCTCCATTCCTTTTTGATGAATTTTTTTTTTAGAGCTTCTGGTAGCAAATACGGAGTCATACTTTGTTAAACTGCATGTGCTGTAATATTTGAGGAATATGGTAAGTTAAGGATATAAAGCAAACAAATTAGGAATACGTGGTTTATATTGCACTGCTTACTTTTCATAAGCTGTTATAAGAATATAATTTAATGAATAACTGTTTCACAAGGAATTATTTCATAATTCTCACTTAAATTGATTGGAAATTAAATATTTCCTAAGTAAACAGATCTCTATGGTTTTGTCATCAGGTGTGTGAAAATGTTTAAACTGGTTTTTTTGCTTCCAAAAATAAGCCCTTTAGGATTAACAGTGCATGGTATAGCTATTGCTTAGTGGGAAAACTCTGATTTGTGTAACTTTTTTTTTCCTCAGAACTTTTATTTTCACAGAACAAAATCTTGTATATTTAAGCAAATGTCCCAAAACAGACTTACTTTCTTTGTCTTTGCCAAGTTATGATCTGTATATTTTGTTGGTAAAGTTGACTGTGAAGTTGAGTGTACAGTGTTCCATGAGGGAGTGGGAAGGGCAGATAATGCTGATGCTCTGCACTTTACCAGAGTCCAGACTGGTACTGTGCTACTACTGCCACTGGAAATGTGGGTCTTTTTCTTCTCTCTTCCTGTTCAAAAGATCACTAAGAACGCCTGTATGCCATGAAAATAACTTGAGTAGTGAGTAACCAGGAGTAGAGCTGGCAGGGTGGTTGGTTTTTTTTCCCCGCTGTGTTTAAAAATGGCCATGCCCTCCTCCTTCCCCACATTGTGAAAGTTTCCCATATTTGAAAACTGAAGATTTGCATTGGCTACAGTTTTATTGTTGCTGGGAGCCGGCGTATTATAACAACCTCTGTTGAGCAATATAATGATTGGGTAGTCCTGTGTCAGCTGAAGTGAGTCTCAGCAACTGTGTTTAGTTACAGGAACTCTTGGGTAGAATAGGCCAGTGTAATCTAAATGCTTGGTTTGTTAAGGTAACACTTTCCCTACTAATATCATATTTTCCTTGCAGGACAGTTCCAAATCTGGTTACGTGGTTTCTTCATCGAGCTTTAGATGTGAGGATGCTTCTTATTAGACTTTTTTTTAGCTGGAAGAAAGGCTCAATCCAAAGAAGATAGGAATTTAGAAATACTGTGTAAAGATCAGACTTGGAAATGCTGTTAAACTTTGCACTCTCTCGGAGGGCTGACTTCTTCCTAGTTTTTTGGAGGTTTTTTGCAAATACTAGGAGTTGAGGAATAGCGTCGGGACAGTTATGTATAAGTTTATTTCAAGGTTTTAAATATCAGATAAGTTTTGCTGTTGTTTATTGTCCAATAAATACTGTTATTTCAGAACTTCGATGCTTTGTCACAAAAGGGATTCTATTCCCAGGTGATCTGAATCATAGTGATCGATTAGGAAAGCAAACTTTTAACAAGCATGACAATTCAAATAGTGATGAGCAGGAGAGGGGAAAAAAAAGGCTGCATTAGACAATTAAGGCAGGTAGAAAATAGGAGAACTAATCTGCTTTAAAAACAAAACATCAACCTACTAGAGAGAAAATGAAAGTATTTTGCCAATGCCTGATTGGTTTAGCAGGCAAACTACTTTTGAAAGAAGATAGAACACAAATTTTAGTCTGTGCTGGGTGAATCAGTAAACAGAAGTACCTTACATAGTATTTTGGTGAATTTTGGCTTAATGCATGTTTTGTATTTCTCTTTACATTTTCATAGTGTTGGAGTCAGAATATACTGATAACTAAAAAGAAAGCTTAAATAATTTTTAGGTTAAATGGTAAAGTTATGACTCTTAATCACGTGCTGAGGAAAAAATCTGTTCTTTATCACTGAAGTCACATGAAAAATTGTTCCCTTTTTCAGTCTATGAAACTACTAAAGAAATATTTTAAGATGTACATATTAAAGTTTGGATACTTCAAATGCTCCTAAGCATGTATTTATGTATTAACATGTATGACATACTGAGTATTAATCTTAGTCTTAAAGAATTAGATCAGGCAATGCATGTTTAACGTTTGCTTATTATGTTTTAGTATCAGTAGGTTCCTGTTGGATATGACTTTCACGTGTACAACTTTTTTCTTCCTCCAGATTTGAAGAATAGAAGCATGCTTTCCACTGAGACTTACACTACCATTTGTGATACAGAATGTCTCTAAGTGAGAAGAATAGTGTTGTTTTTGCATATGAATCTTCAGTACACAGTACCAATGTACTTCTCAGTCTTGATGATCAGAGAAAGCAAGATATTCTTTGTGATGTTACTATTTTAGTGGAAGATCAGCGATTTCGGGCTCACAAAGCTGTGCTTGCAGCTTGCAGCAATTACTTCCTTTCAAGAATTGTGGGCCAGGTGGATGCTGATCTTATCATCACTTTACCGGAAGAGGTGAGTGTCACTCCCTTCTGTATTTTACCTGCCAGTGCTTCTAATCTGTTTTGTTCGATTCTGTTTTACAATAGGCTTGTGCTTAACTGAGAAGTTAAGGTAAGAGAATTAAGAACTGAGGGCAAGGAATTTCTAAGTTGTAAAGCTGCCATTGGTTGAGGTAAAGGCTAGACAGATCAGAGTGTGTGTCACAGACTGAAGATGTGAGTGCTGTCTTGGGGAATGTAGAGGGGAGATCTCTTCAATTAAGTATATATTACTTTTAAAATTGTGCACCTGATTCAAAGCATGTAAGTTTGTCAAAAAACAGGCCTTAAATGTTAGAGGTGTTGCAGAACTAGTCCTCCTACATGAAAAGAGAATACCTTTGGAGTAATAAATAAACAAATTAAAGCTTAAAATGATAATACCTTTAAATCAGTGTCATTAAGATTTGGTTTTGTATGTTTGAGTAATACAGCCATGCTTATATTCCTTGCTTGCTGCCTACTGTTTTTAAGAATTTTCTTCTGCTCAGTTCCCCATCTTTTTTACCCACTGATTGTTAGCAGCTTGATTTTTTTTCTACTGTGTTTTATTACTTTTAAGACTGAGAAAATATATTGCAATTACTTGCTTTCTTTTTTTACCCCTAAAATACATATTCTTAAATCTGATTGAATTTAAAGGCATTCAGTGGGAATGAGCCAGAACCTGACATCCATAGGAAAGAAAAATTATTATTATGTATCTGGATCGTCCAAGACATTTAGAGATTCCAGTTGGTATTTAGTTGAGGCATGAGGCAAGCAAGTGACTGTATTTTTATATGAAATGCTGTGCTTGTAGATGAAAAGTGAAGAGCCTCCAAGTGCTCTGATTACTGTTACCATTGGGCACAATCTGAAGGCTTGGTTCATAAATAATGAATGGCTTTCTGGGAGGTAGTTCATGGTAATCAGCTTTGGGGGTCAGAAATAATATGCAATTTGTTGGCAACTCAACTAGAATCATTCAAGTTGGAGGAAAGGTGCACATCAATGAATATTTATAGTGACATTGGAGATTACATTATAGACTTGTTGATGTACAAGACTGAGTTGAGTGCTAACTCAGAGACGATATATTCAGAAAGCCTGTACTTCAGTAAAGTAGCTACCTCACTGGCTTTGTAACATACTGAGATAAGCACAAGGATTCTCTGTTACCAGAATCTTTCTGACTTTATAGAAAACAGAAAACTAAAAGGGATCGAGTGGTTTCTTTAAAGAGCTTCAGTGGTCTTTGCTATTCTCTATTGATCAATGAATCTGTTACAAAATTACGTTACAGCGTAATATGACTATGTCAGTTTTACTCGATCTTCTTACTCTGTGTGTGTGTTCATTTCTTCTTATGCTTTTTTTCCTAGTCGCTTAATATGTTGATAGCCTGAACATGTCTCAGATTAAAAGAAAAGTAATGGTGGGAGCTGATGTGGAAGGGAAGTAGGATGCTGGGGAACAGAAAGCCGTGTTTTGGAGTAAAAGAGGGATATCAGTGGCATGTAAAACTTCTGACATTGAAGAGAGAATTTTGCTTTGGGATGACGGAAAAAATAGGATATTGGAAGAATAAGAAATGTACATCAGAGTCGGAGAGGGGAAAAATAGTCTCTGGCGCAAAGCAACAGTGTTCCAATGAACCCATGAAATAAACCTGAGTTAGAAGGGACCAGAGTTTGTAAAGAAAATGGAGGAACATCATAATCCTGACACTTACTACAATGTAGACTTACGCAGACTCTTAATGTAATTTAGTATTACTGATATAAGAACTGAATCTGCTGAAGCAACAGGCAAAAATACTAACAGTGAATCTCATCTTTTAATCATTTGATTGGATCACTTACTTGGTAAAAGCATTTTAAGACTCAGCAACTCGAGCTTCTCTTCTGGGAACTGCTAAATATTTTGAAATGAGTCAGTTTATGAAGCTGCATATTTAAGAGAGGCAAACACTGATCACATGGTTTGACTTGATTTTTTAACATTTTTTTAACCTTTTTAATCATCCAAAGTATTTGAAGTTTAAAATGAAAGACACCAGTCCACAATCTGAGATACCAAAATATTTTTGGAATTAAAGTACTTCATATATATTATATTGTAAAGACTAACTACTGACATCTTGGTGTAGGCTCTGTGTTGTTTTTCTACCAGTGTTTTTACTCGGAGTTAGATTTTCAGCACAAATAAAATTAAATAAATGGCTGCTGCAAGAGTTGCTTTTCTAGGTCAGTCAGACCAAGAGTCTTTCTATCCTTCTGTCTTGTTTGAGGATAGCCAGCTAGAAATGTGTAAGAGAAAATGAAAGGAGTACAGAGTGTTTTTTTTCCCCCTCTCGATCCTTCCAGTTTTTAGCCATAAGTTTCTACCTTATATAGAAATAAGGTACAGTTTTGAAATACAATTGTATTTGTTTTGTTCAGTTTCATGTATGAATGTCACTTGTTTGTAAACCCACTTTAACGATTTACTGACTATACTAAGTTTGAAGACTTCTTGCCAGTTTATGGATAAACTGTCTTTTACACTCCCTTTCCCCACATTATTAAGTATGAATTAATGTGGTCATGTAATCAGTAGTTTTTTCTCCAGAGCATATTTCAAATGCTATTTTAAGAATTCTTTAGATAAGTTGTAAGAGTTTACAGGCAGTTTTGCTGAACTGTCTCTGTGCAGATCTCTTCAACTTCCTTTCATGTGTTGTTTATGTGTTCTTTAACAAAAATGCCAAACAACCATTAAAAAAGCAAACAAAACAAACTCTCAACTGATTCCTAAATTGAATTGCATGTATAGTTAATTATCTTGCTGGCAGAAGAATTCAGTATAGTTAATCCATTAATGTACCACTTTATTCAGCATAAAGTCCTGTTCATTTCATTAAAGGAGGGGAGCAGAATGTGGCCTTGAGTTTGAGTAGTAATAATGGACATATTGCTTTATCCTTCACTTGCAGGGAAAGGCTAAAGGAAGCATAATGTAATTTGTAGTATGGTGATCTATTTACAGCTTTCTGCCTGATCCCTTAGTAACTTTTTCATGCGTAAAGATGATCTTGTTCAGTTTGTAACAATACAGTTTTTGTTTACCTCTGGATTCCCTGTTAAGCAACTGTTCTGTGGTAAAAACTGAGATGATAATGATGGAAATGTTCAATTAAAACTACCTACTCCAAAGAGGCTTTAAACTGAGAATAATTGGTTTTGGTGTACAGTTTTTGGGTACAATTGTTTTCATTTGTGGGAGGAAGAAAGGAGTAGATGGCTATAGTAATAAATAATCCTGTGTGGTCTAACTCCACTTTTTCAAACTTTTTTATATCGATGATGCATAAGACTGAGCAAATAACAGTAATTGCTCTTTAAAGGAACAATTAAATACCAGCAGCATTTTGATCTTATTCTGGAGTAATTCATGTATAACTTGGGTTTGAAAGGTATCTTTGTAAAGTTGGAATCCAGTTACTGGTTTTCAGTGTATGGCAATATTTTTCACTTGTTAGTACTGTATTGTCAGAACATTTTATTAAGAGATTGATCGCAGTGAAGAAGATAATTGCCACAAAATGTCCAGGATAAATTGTATCAGAAGATTTGTTTCAGAATCAGTGTAGCCAGGTTTTCTCTGTGGAACAAATCTGCTGCTTTTGTCTTGTACTCTGTCCTGCTGGTGTGGTTTGCTCGCAGGTAAATTTGGGTTCTGTGTGTTTCTCTATTTAAACCCATATTGGCCATACTAATTTTTTTTCTTTCCTTTTTTTTTTTTTTAAATAGGTAACACTTAAAGGATTTAGTCCTTTGCTTCAGTTTGCATACACAGCTAAACTTATTTTAAATAAAGACAATGTGTCTGAAGTTTGCAAATGTGCTGAATTTTTGGGTGTACACAACATTGAAGAGTCTTGCTTTCAGTTTCTCAAATTCAAATTTTTGGACTTTAAATCGGATCAGCAGGAATGTCCTAGGAAGAAGTGTTGTACACAGCGTTGTCAGAAAACAAACCCTAAAATTGGCAATGTGGATGATGGAGACCTAGAAATAGATGATGAAGCAGAAGAACTTTTAGAAAAGGAATATAGTCAAACTCCTGACACAAAGCTCTGTAAAGATGAAGAAAATGCTAAATCATCGCCTGCTCTCCAAGATAACGCCAATCAAACATGTGATCCTGTACATTTAGAAAGGGGTGGTGTTTCCAGCTTATCTTCCCAATGCCCAAAGTATAGAAAATTCCAGAAAGCTTTTGGAAATGACAAAGTTCATACTTCAGAGTCCAATTCCAGTATTAAAGACATTCAGGTGCCACCAATTGCAACTTTTCTTGAGAAGGAAATATCTGATAATGATGGCATACAAAAAGCTCAGGAGTGTGTACCTATGCAGCTGGTCTCAAAATGTGAAGAGACTCAGGTAAAAATGGAAGAAGGGGAGGAAGGCATTGAGAAGAAGGAAGAGTCAAAGAGAGATTCTGTGACTCAGAATGTGTCGTGTCCTGTGGAGAAAATGGATCTTGCTGCTTTCCCCCAAAACTCTGCTGCACCTCATGGACTCAATTCTGTGTCTTTTTTACATACTTGTGAGCAATATGGTAACTTGAATTTCAGTAGTATGCAAACCAACACAGTCTTAGCTGAAAAAACTCTATCAGGTACTGGAGTTGGGAATGACAGAATTGAAAGTCAAGATGACGCACCTTCAAAGGTCGATTTGTGCACTAGGGAAGCCACTAACATTACATCAGCTGGTGATCGAAGCAGTGTGGAGAGAGAGGTAGCAGAACATCTAGCAAAAGGGTTTTGGAGTGATATTTACAGCACAGAAGCCTGTCAAGTACATTTACCACCTGCAGTTCCAAAAGAGTGCTTGGAGCCAGTATATTCGGGGAAAAGATCAGAGTGTCCGTGGCTGGGTATAAGGATCAGTGAAAGCCCTGAACCTTGCTCTCAACGAACTTTTACAACATTGAATTCTGTCAACTGCCCCTTTATAAGCAACCTTAGTACTGAAGGGTGCTCCAACAGCTCTGAAATAAGCAGTGGAGATTATGTTCAGGGACAGCAACAAGAACAGTGTCCGTATAATTATGTGATAAGTTTGGGAGAGGATTCGGAAACTGACACCGAGGGAGACAGTGAATCCTGTTCAGCAAGAGAACAAGAGTGTGAGGTAAGAACATCCTGGTGTATTCTTTGCTTCCCTGTCTCTTAAGGCCCTATTCAGAAAAACCTAATTCTGAGTCTCTTGGGGTTTTTTTTTTGTGGTTGCATGTTTTAAAAATCTGGGAAATGAAACTTTAACCGTTCAAAGGCTTATATGGAAGATCACTGTTAATTCAGGGAGACTTATAAAGTATTTTTGGTAGGATATTGAAGTGGTAGATGCTTACGTATTAGATCTCTTCAGATATTTTTCTGGAACAACTCTATCAGAAAAGGTTGTAAGTCTTAAACCGAGGCATAGGGGTTCTTTTTTAGAATTTTTTTGTCTGCTTCAGTTAAACTTAAGAAACCCCTAAATTTCTTGGAACCTTTGTTTTATAGAAACTTAACAGTTTTCTTGGTTTTATTCTGAGTTGTGGAGAGAAGGTAGGAGAGAAATCATACTTGAGATTTACTGTGAAATGAAAATTAAGTTTTCAAGCTGGCTTCAGTAGCTGTGTATTTAAGACTGCTTTAATAGTATCGCCCTCTCTAAAACTGAGGTTATATTTGTTCCTCCAACTGTGGAAATTATTTGGCACTACTTTCCTTTATGTCATTGCTTTGGTAGTGGTTTAGGCAGATGCCATACATAAGTAGTCTAATCCCAAAAGATTTTACTATATACCTAGAATGGTTTCTGTCACACTTCTTAGAACTGTAGACTGTGTATGATGGATCATTTAATGTAATGAAAATTCAGTTGTTTTTAAAGCACTAGTTTTTTTCTTTTCAAAATGCAGGGCCTTACTGAGACTTAAAATAAGTGGAAGCTACCATCAATATAGAAAGCTGGCAGGCCAAACGAAAGGCCAGAATTGGCTAAATACATTCCTCATCTTTACATTGCAAAGAAGTAGATGGCATCATTGCTGAGGGCAATACTCTGTCCTTTTTTTTTGCCTGTTTGTCACCGGTGGTAGCCAAACACAGAAAGGGTTTCACTGTTTGCTTTTTAAACTAAGTTCAGATCTTTGACCACAAGAAGGTAACATATTCTGCTACTTAATATACTCAAATATAAGGATTAAAATAAAGTGTCTTTAATTGGATACTTCATAAAATGTGGCAATTATTTTGTAAAGGTAAACCTGTTTCTCAGTATTAGTCAGGATTTCATGATCCGTGTTATGTTTCAGTAGTTCCTGCTTTTGCAGCTCAGGTGTACAGACAGACAGTAGCAAGAGCCTGGTTCTCTCTCTTCTCCAGCATTAAGAATTACAAGACAAATATTGTAACTTCTATATTGTAAGTAAATGCCTGTTTCAGATGAACTTTTCCTGCAGAAAACTATAGGTATAAAAATGTATGCAGGATACAGTCTTAATAGCAGCTTAGAGGAAACTTTAGACTATATTAGTGATTCTTGACACCTGTTTTGTGCACCACCTAACCATAACTTATTTTCCTAGAGTGTATCACCTCATTATTTGCTGCACACACGGATAGATTTCATCCTACTGTGAATGCTTTTGAGGATCTAGTGTAAATGTGCAAAGTACTGAGTTAATTCGCCTGTTTCACCTAGTTGAAACCCCTGAGTTTTATCCACCTCACCTGATGGCTACATTAGCTTGCTCTTGTCTCTGAGATTTAGGAAGAAAGATGGGTTGTGTGGTAAAGAATGCTTAAAATAAAAACTTGAATTGGCCTGTTGATGTTTGTGTATATCAGTTTCACCTTTGATTTACAATTGTATCTTACATTCTAGGTAAAACTGCCATTTAATGCACAAAGGATTATCTCACTTTCCAGAAATGACTTCCAGTCATTTCTGAAAATGCATAAATTAACTCCTGAACAATTGGACTGTATTCATGATATCCGAAGACGAAGTAAAAATAGAATTGCAGCACAGCGGTGTCGTAAGAGAAAACTTGACTGCATACAAAATCTTGAATCTGAAATTGAAAAACTGGTATGTATAAGTATTCGTTACTGTTGATTTGAGTCTTTCTCTAAACATCTTGACTGGACATCTGGTAGTAGTTTGAGAGTGAGGTAGCTTACTACTTTTTCCACTCAAGCTTAGAAAACTTTACCAGTCTTAGATGACTTCTTGATAGCAGTTCTAGATTTTCTGTGCATTACTCTAAAGTACAGACATTTTTCCCTCTGTGGACTTGTTTCCATTCAAGTAAAAGTGCATCATAGCATAATTTTTGGAGAAAGGTGTTTCTGAAGTCCATCAGCATTGACCTTAATTGTACAGAATTATTCCCAAACCATTATCCCACTCTACTTTTTCTACCTCTTTCCCCTTTCTTGCTTTGTGCTTTTGTTCTTCAGCTTGTGGTATTGCTCATGATCAACTTTACAGTTATGCAATTGTTAGTTGTGTAAGTATTGTTCTTGTAACATATCAACATGGGCTGGTGAACTGAGTCTTGAATTTTAAAAGCGAGACCCTTGCAGAAAGGCGGACGATATAGCAGAGCTCAGGAAGCTGCTTGGCTTTTTAGCAGTTGTATCAAGATTTTAGCTGAGGAATTAATGCATCCAGATTTCTCTGCAACCATCTGTTAATATAATTTCTCCTTCTTAAAAGGCAATCAAAAGATAAATATGTAACTTAAGAGAAATGTGGATAATCTGAAGTTCTCCTGGCAAGAAAATAATTGTGAGTGGCTTTTTTCTGGTCTTTGTTTCTGACCCTCTCATCTCAGTTTCATAGTGGATCATACCACGTGCGCTAAATAATTCAGTTGTTTAGGGTTACTGTACTCTTAATTGTTGTTTATGAAGCGTTTTAGACTGTGTTTATATACATGAATTTAGTATCTGTATTAACTAGGAACGTATGCACCCATGTTGCACCTTTCTCCTTATGACTTCAGAGTGAAAAGGAAAATAAAATTAGAGCAAAGTGCCATGGGTTAGAAACTTATTTTCCTGAAGCGGTCTATCATCTTTCACTACATGCACTTCTGCAACAAAGGAGATAGACTTTGAAGGAAGGCCTGCAGTGCCATACAGCCCTGATGAGTTGACAGAGCAAGTCATTCAGCATGCTGAATGAAGAAAATACTCTGGGAGGGAGGGAAATCAGGTGATCGTGTTAATAACAGTTAAATTTTTCTGACTAAAGAGAGAAGTTGCATTTCTGACAGTTCAGAACTTTTTGCCTGTTTTTGTCATCATATTGTCATTTCTGTTTGTTATGTAACTTTGTCAATATTGTGCAACACCTGGGGGGGGGGTAATTAGAGATTCATCTGCAAGATTAGACCTGTAGTTGACTAAGTGACTGATAATCATAGTATAATATCCTTTCTTCTGTGGACATGTGCTAGAACAGACTGAATGTCTGCTGTTTGACAGGTATCACTGTGCAAGGTCTAGACAATGAGTGTTGAGAATTGTGAGGTGAGGTCTGAGTTATGAATCATGCTCTAGGCACAAACATGTTCCAGTTGCTTATTTTTTCCAACTGTGCAGGTAAGTTTCTTCAGAACTTCCTGAAAAGACCTTGTTTGGAGCTGTTGAGCATGTCTGACAGCCACTGGTGTTATGCACCATCACACTTGTATAAGTCATGCACAAATACAGAAACTTTAAGGTCTATCTAGGCATAATTTCCAGGTGGGTGGAAGAAGAGACATCTGTGAAAGGCGTTGTGTGGTACATCCAGGCTGCTTCATGCATGATGACTCCTGCCTCGTTCCTGCTTTTCTGGGTCAGTCATGTATCTCAGATCTGTTAGTCTTTGATCTTTCATGGTATCTTCTGTAATGTGGCTTTGGGAGAGGATAATATGGTGTAGCTATAGTTCGAAAACTCTTGACAAGTAGATAATACTCTCTACTGTAGCCTGTTAGGAAATATTACTTGGTTAAATTCCTCATCCTGGCTTCCAGTATGTACAGCATGTTGTCTTGTATTAATTTCTACTCATTGTTGCTTATCAGGTTTTTGTTCTCTCCGATTAAAAGATAGTGTTTGTGGCGTGTTTCTTGCGAAAGTCTTATATCTGGGACAGACTAACCCCCTGCATGAGTAGAGGCTGGAGACAGACTGGCTGGGGAATAGCTTTGCTGAAAAGGACCTTGGGGGTCTGGGCAGACAGCAAGCTGAGCACGGGTCGGCAGCGTGTCCAGGCTGAAAAAAAGGCCATCAGTGTCCTGGACTGTATTAACAGGAGCACAGCCAGTGGTTCAAGGGCAGTGATTGTACTCCTATACTTAGCACATGTAAGACTGAATTTTTTGCCCAGTTTTGACCCCTCCCAGTGCCAGAAGTACCTTGACAAACTGGAGCAAGGTTAGGAGAAGGCCACCAGGATGGTCAGCCCTGGAGTACTTGTCCTATGGTGAGAGGCAGAGGAAACAGGGCTTCTGCTTGGAGAAGAGATGCCTGTGGGGAGACCTAATAGCCACCTGCACATATCTCTTGGGCCAAGATCATGTAGCCATTGGGAGTGGAAGATCTTCGGCTTCCCAGGGGGTCGTACTTCACAGCAGGAGAACAAGAGACATTGCCATAAATTAAAATGGGAGGTTTCAACTGGATATAAGGCAACACTTTTTTCCAATGGGGACAGGCAGGCAAAGTTACCCAGAGAGGCTGTGCATGCTCTACCTTGGAGGCTTTTGTGACATGACTGAGCAAAGCCCTGAGCAGCCTGATCTTACCCAGAGCTGACTTTGTTTTGAACAGGAGGTTGGACTACAGACCTCCTGAGGTACCTCCCCACCCAAGTGGTTCTGTAAAACTGAAAGTCTTATGTTAAGCTCTACTTATATTGAAGAAAAATGCTGTTTGGTACTGAATCTACCTGTTATCTGGGGGAATTAAGTTTGGTCATTTCTCTTCATCTTCTGTACCGATAATGTCATTTTTGACCCCCATATAGTCTTTGCTTATTGATCTTTCAGCTGAACCTATGTCGTCTTGTTGTTCACTAATGTTCCATATTTGAGAATACATGTAGACCACTCAAGGAGATGTTGGCTTGTTAGAAACAGCTCTTTCAGAGCACCTGTGTATATTCACATGCCTTGTATTTTCTCACTTCAAAGCTTTAAAATGAGGGTACTTGTGAGGGGGAGCAGAGTAAAGGACAACTGGCCTCAAGAAGCACTACTTCCCTGAAGATTCTGTAGCTTGGGAGGAGGATGTGTCAGTGAGTGACATACTATAAGCTGTGATCCAAGAAATGTAATTGAGATCTTGTTATATATACTATAGCAGGGAGAGGAAGTGTGTGAACTAAATAGATTTTTCACCAGAAGAATTAAAAGGGCTCCGAGTTTGATTATTATGACCTCAAAACTAGCTGGCATTACTTTGCAGTATTAGTATAATGCTGCTAAAATAAAACAATAATATTTAAATGTATTCATCTGTCAGCAACTTCAGATGGGGGTGGGGAACTTTACACTGGAATAACTATTTCTGAATGTTGGAAGTTAGTGTTAAACAGCAGTATAGATAATTTCATCAGTCCATAATACACAGCTGAGTGCCTCTACATGCCCAAAATGTACATACAGTGATTTCAGATTAGGAGATTTAGCAACAGCTGCTCCCAGTATGCTGACAAGTAGGCATTGATTAGCAAAGCACTCTTTCTAATCATTTTAGGTAAAAAGGACTGGCAACAACTGCTTCTCTTGTAAAATGCCACTTAAAGTTAGTCAGTTCTTTCAAAAAGAAGTTGTAGAGGTTGCAGTATGAGTTTCTCCTGCAAAAGGGGATGTGAAGAGGACTGAAAATAATTAAACTTTCTAAGAGTGAATTGACACAGCAATAGTGATAACACACTCCCTATGATTAAAATTGTTTTCTTAAAAACTATGTAAAGCTTTGTATGTCTTCAAAACTCTGCCTCTTCTTTTAATTAATTAATTATAGAACTCAAAATGTGTGGCATGTTTGGTTTTGGGTTTTTTGTCCTTTCAGCTGCTTCATTATGGTCTTGCTTGTTAACTGTCCTTCTCTGCCATTTCCTCATTTTTCTTTATTCCAGATGTTGCTTGTTTCCATCATTAGACCTCTCAGTTATCAATGACCTTTCATCTTCAGCCAGTTGTATCAGAAGTCTCAGACAAATTCATGACATTGAAGTAAAAGCAAAAAAAAAAAGCTGATTTTTAATTAATGGTACTTTTTTCTACTTGATATTCATTAGTGAATTGCCATCCCTTTCGCTGCCCTGTGTTCGGAAAATCTTTCTTCACAGCAAGGACAGTCTTATTTCATGTCCGAGAGGTATCTGCCACTCTTAAGCATGTTAGCTGTGTAAATAAAACTCAAGCATTCAGCTGGTATTCTGCTGTTCCAATAGTAGGTTACCTACCTAGTGGCACCTCTGTTCTTGTCTCTTCAATTCACTCATCTGTCATTCCTCTGTCACTCTACTTCAGATTCTTTAACTTCTAGTGTTCTAGTCGGTGCCTTGAAACAAACCACATTGCTGCATTTCCAGAGAAAATACTTTGTTTACAATTGTAGCATGTTTTGTTTCTTTAGCTTTTCTGTATTTTCTCTTTACTTTAGAAACTCTTCTTAACTCCATTGTTTGTTTTGCAGTGGACTTGGCACTTCTTGAGAATTGAACTTATTTTCATCTAGCAAAGTAGTATCAGTAGTGACAATATGATGTCTGGTTTCCAACATTTAACTTTTAAAATTTAAATCTCTATGAAGACTGCTCTGCTTAATGTTTTGTTGACCCAGTGGTAATGATTTAAATGTGTTACCCTGTAGAATTAGTGTTTCAGGAATATTTATAGTAAGTGAAGCCAGGTTTCATTTATTTAATAACTACAAATTACTCTTTTGGCCGCCAGCGTGAGTTTTGAAAAAGTTGTACATCTGAAAAATCACTTCAAATAGCTGAGTTGATGATGCTTCAAGAGAGGTTAAGATTGTCCCCTTTTGATAGGCATTTGTGTTGCTGTTTACCTTCTTATTGCCAAATTACTTCTGTTTCAGCAGACCAGATTTACAGTCTTGTTTTAGCTTTGATAGGAACATAAATCATAGTTTTTGTGTTAAAATGTAGACTAAAAGGCTATTTTTCTTTTTGCAGCAAAATGAGAAGGAGAACTTGCTGAAGGAAAGAAACCACATTTTGTCAACTCTGGGTGAGACAAAGCAGAATCTGACTGGACTTTGCCAGCAGGTGTGTAAGGAAGCAGCCTTGAGTCATGAGCAAATACAAATACTTGCAAAATATTCTTCCTCAGATTGTCCGCTTTCATTTTTATTCCCGGAGAGAGAACGAACAGCTCCATCTGATAGTGAGCTTGCCGTACCAGCATGTATAGAATTAGCAGATGGTCTTTCAGGTGTTACATCTACAAATGAGCAGAGTTCTTGTTACCAGTGTGTGAAAAGTGTGTGTGAGGCAACATACAATCAAGTACAAGAACTGCATCCAGTTTCCGTAAGAACATTGGAGAAAACTTCGCTTGTGGAACAGTGTGGACAGAGCGGTGGTATCACAGACTTCTGTCAGCAAATGACTGACAAATGCACTACAGATGAGTGAATCTCTTCCCTTCCTATTGCCAGCCTCTCAACATCGCAACTAAAAGTGAGATTGAGCATTATTGTAAAGCAACTTACTAAGTGAAAGAAAAGATGAAACTTTATCTTCTGAAACTACGTTGACAATTACATGGTCATTATATTACTTGGCAAGCTTTGGGTTTGCTCTGTGTCATTCTAGAGTGTAATTTGTATGTGTCAGCCTTGGAGCTTTTTCTGTGTGGTGATGCCAAGGAGAGTTCAGGAAAGTTGTTGGAAAGTATAAACTCTGTGCACAGATGTTTATTTGTGAGGAAGCTTTAATTCAGGTATAGAGCAGCCTTCACTCTGATTTATGCCACAGTACCTAATGCCACTCTGCATCTCAAGAAAAGCCTCCTAACAGGTGTTTATGCACAATGACTTCTATACCTGGAGTTCTTGTCTCTTTAAGATTTCTTTTTTCCTGGTAGACAAACCTTAAGAAACATGTATTGCTCTGTAAATGTTTATTTTGTAGATGGATTAGGATAACATGACAGTATGAGGAGATTGTGGCAAGTGCGCTCTGGAACAGCTCATTGCTTCCTGCGGTTCCCATCCCTGTACCAGAGCCAGCTTTTAGTGAATATATGCCTTTGTCTAGGCTCTGCAGTATGTAGTTAAGACAACTGGAACAGTGGAGGTGCTGCAGCATACTGCTCTCCTCTAAATTTTGTGGGAGGAATAACAACATAGTGGGAAAGGCAGAAGTTTGAAACTGGTGCAATTCTTTGATTAGTGTGCGTTGGATCCTCTGGCATCTGAATCCCATATGCTTGTTAAAATTCATTGCTGCATTGTGACTTACTGTCCTAGCGCCTTCAAGCTCACCACTGTTTGTGATAAGTTGGAATCAAAGTATTGTGAAAGTTTAAGGACAGATGATTTTTTTTTTTAAGGTATTCAGGCACCAAATTCTTCAACTTCAGTGCCTAATTGCCTAAAGTAATCTACAAATGTATTTGTTCTCTGATCACTGGGACCAGTAAAAATTATTTCAGAATTTTAGTCTTCAGGATACTTTTATGGCTAAACCTGCAGTACATTTTCAATGGCTTGTGCTATAAGTATAAACATATAGAAAGTATAATAAGGAAATGAGCAGGAGGGATTTCCTTCATTTGCTTTTGCGAAGGAGAAGTTCAGCTACTAAAGAATCCCCGTCTTTTAGATTTTTACATGGCAGTAGATGCATATTGTATACCAATGATGCTTTGTTATTTAGATGTTGTTCTCACACCAGAACTAAGTATTGAACCTCACCACAGAAAACTTTGGTTTTGCTGGTTTACAAAACATGAAGAATCTTGTACAAGCCAGTGGAATTCTTCATTTCCTACCTCAGAATGTATATTAGCTTTTTGTGTCTTTGTGTGCATGTACAGTAGGCAGCAACTAAGCAAAGGACTATTGTAAATACTGCTTTGCAGTTTTATCTTGCAGTGAGACAAAACTTGTTCTTGGCAAGGCTCTCTCCTCCTTCCTTCCCCCCTCCCCCCCCAACATAGCATTAATAAATATATTAAGACTATTAAGCCACTTATTTAAAACAAAATTTAAAAATTTGACAGGTTTCAACAGTACTTCTCATAACCAGCATGTAATACAAGTGACTACACTACCTCACTTATGGGATTGAAAGTTGATTCAAATCTCTAGTGATATCCTTGGGTTTTCATCATATATCATTACTTTTTTAAGGGGAAAATTTATGTTAATGGAGCATAGCTTGTATAAAATCACAGTGCTTGCAGTAATTGAAATTCAGAAATAAATACTATATGGCAGACATCATGAGAGTTCTACTGCTTTGGATATATTTTTCAGGTAATTGAATTTAAATTCTTCTAAATTACTGTCATTTATATATGTTGATCCTGCATATGCATTACTCATGAAGCTCTCTGGGTTTTTTTCTCCATTGTCTGTGTATGCGTGGTTAATTTAATCCTGCCCCCCTCCATGCTGCCACCCTGGGCAGTGTTTTGCTCCTAAGTCTCCATTTTACTTAAAAAGCAAACCAACAAGAAACAATAAAAAACAAAACAGCCCCAAACCTCTCTACTGTTCATAGATAATATCACTTTTAAAGCTGGTGATATTCTGAAATTACATGGATAATGACATTAAAGCATTGTCCTAATAGTACACATACTCTGAAATGGAATTCCTTAGGTTAAATGTTTGTTATAAAGGGGTAGAGCATATATGTAGAGAATGACTGGCTGGGAACTTAAACATACCCAGTGGCCCAAACGCCCGACACATTTGGCTGTGGATATTGGAAAACAAGGTCAGTGATTACCAGGTTCAGAGGCTGGAATATCCACCAGAGAGTTGTGCTCCACTGCTGCAGTCTGGTGATCAGGCAGGGTCTGAATTCTACCCAGCAAATGGTGCAGGGCTTCCAGTGCAGAAATCATGGCTGTCATTGACATACAATAAAATTCATGTTGTGTTTTTAAACGTATGATGAACTTGATGAAGTTTGAGGGTAGGTTTTTGCCTAACCAGCTGCATCTAAATAATTTTTAAAATATTTATTTAATACAGTAGACCTACAAGTTGCATGTTAACTTCTATAGCCTATATCACCAACTTGCAAAAGTTAAGAATGAATGACAATTTTATGATACAGAATTCTCAGGTAAATGTTTTGGAGTTTGGTTGGTTTTTTTTCAATAAAGAAATACTCGATTTTGAAATTGTAAAATACTTTGTTAAAGCATGTTTTAAAATACCTTGGACAGACTATCTTAAAGCCATAAGAGTATGATGGCATACAGATTGTAAAATAAACAGATAATTACAACAGTTGATTTTGTATCTTTCATAATTCAATATTTTCTAAGACTACAATAAAAACCACTATCCTTTCTACAAAGGCTTTTCTTTTTTGTACAGATCTTCTGCAGTGAAAGTCTCTACTGGTGCGTTATTCGCTTATGTAGTACTACTAAAACATTTCTGAAAACAGGAGTAAAGTAGTCTATATAGTTTATAAGTTCCTGAATAATACACACAGTAGCAAATATTACTGAGTTGGAATAAATTTCCTGTAAGTATATTTGACTTTTTTGTGTCCTGTTCTGTTTGAGTGGGTTTTCTTTTCTGGGGAGCTTTGATATTTATTTATCTATTTATTTTAAGGGAGGGAAAAGGTAAATGGCTGATTAATGGGTTATTGTAGGTTTGTTGGGTCTAGAAAAAACTTGGAGGTGATGATTACATGCATGGTATAGATCAGTGCATGAGATTGAAGTTTACCATGAGAGAGGTTGTAATGATACATATGTATATTAAGCTTCTCAAGAACTATCTTTGTAATTGTAGAGCTGTTAGGTCCTGTTAAATAATCAGAAGGATGGCACAAAAATGATGCTTTCAGAAACTGTGTTTATTGTAATCTCCCTCCATACCTCCGGAACAGTGAACTGTAATACTGGATCTAGCCTTTCAGTATTGTGTTTTACCTTGTTCAGAAAGCTTTTCATTAGAAGTCTTACTTCATTTGAAGTTTTTGTAACTTGTGCATTTGGCACTTTCAAGTCTGAAGTTACTCAGTCCCACCAGCAGACCCTTCACTAAAAGTTAAAACAGTCTTTTTTGCAGAAAATGCTGGAAAGCAGGGCGATTGATTATAAGGTTCAACTTGCTGCTTATAATTGATAAGGAGTAAAAGCTGTCTCTCTTTCTCTTGGACAGTTTTGTCCTTGGAATTCGTCGTCACTTGGATTTGGTTAGTGTTGTGCGTTTCTTGACTTTAAGAACAAAGATGTTGGCTTGCACAAGAATGTTAGTGTAGTTCCTTTTTGAGGAAACTTAAAATCTTGATGCAAGAGTCTGTGATATGTTTAAAACTCCTCTTAATACTCAGCAAGAAACAACGGCAATGAAAGCTGAAAGGTACATATGGCAGAGATCAGTACTGTACAATTAGTTCTGCCTCTGGGTCTTTTTTAGGAAGTAAGAAATGAGGAACTGCTGATAATTAGCAGCCTTCATGTGAGCTCTGGGTTTTCATCTGTGCATGACAGAGCTAAGTGGAATTTGTTTCAAGTGAAATAGCAAAATTTCTCCCAAAGCTGAAAAGAAGGTAAAAGCACCTACTTTAACTGAAGCAGTTTTTGAACAAACTTCTGACAAAGGTTTGAGCAGAAACAACATAGCTGACCTTTGCAGAGCAAAGTGAATGTTGTCCCTCTTTGGCACTGAAACAGAAGCTGGACCCTTATGCCTGTTTGATATTCTATTGTTTGCATATTGATTTATTCTTTGGTTTGTTTTTGTTCCTCAAAAGAATGAGCCTCAAAAGCACACAGCTGCAATTCACTAGCACATATAAAGGGGAATTTTGATACTGGTATGTTAAGACTTACTGCCAGTTGAATTTTTGTGGAGAAAAAGAAGGGAGAATGAGCTATTTTAGCAAAGGTTTGAATAAGAGAGACTTCATGAATATGAATATTGTAAAAGCCTATTTAAGCATGTGTTATGCTCTCCAGGCCTGTTAAATTTGTATACACTGCACTTAAGCTTTTTTATTTTTAATCTTTTTGAATTGCCGATATTAATCTGACAGACGGTGGACACTAGCAGCCACTTTTTTCCCCCCCTTTAGGTAACTGGGATGAGACAGGGCAAGCAGTGTTCACCTCAGACTGAAGCTTTAGAAATGAACAGGATGTTTAAACAAACATTTCTGTTGAGAACAATGTGGCTATGAAGGTGCAGGTAACAGCCTTTGTTGCTGGGAAATGTTTTGCCATGTTGTAGGTTTAAAAATAAAGAATGAAAAGTGCTTATTTTCCTGTTGCACCAGGAAAGATTCAGGGTAGAGCTTTCCAGGAGCACGTGCTAGAACCCGTTTTTTTTCTAGTTTAGAGAAGGTATTTTTTACTTTTCTGTCCCTTCTCCACTGTTTTGAAGAACAGTGGAAGAAAAAATATTTATTATAATACTCATTCAGAATACAGTGTAGCCTTCTAAGGATATTATTAAAAATAAATAGCTTTCATATATGCTAGGTATTGTAGGCACGCTTACAAATAGTCTCTATTCCAAAGAGCTTTTGATTAAGGGATGTGAGATAACCCAATAACAGGATTTGTAAAGTACAAGAGAAACTAGAATCTCATTTTAGTTTGGGGACAATGTTTTGATTTGGTACCTACAAACCACTTCATTAGATAGGCATTCTGTGCCGTGAGCAGGGATGGCATGACTGCGGGAGGGTAAAAACAGCTTTAGACTATGACTGAACATAAATCTGTTTTGTGGTGGATTATATAGTCTAAATATTAGGTTTACTTATTCTGTAATATATTGCCAATATGGCCTCACTTACAGTTGTTATTACCAGCTAGCGTACTGAGCAGTAAATATATATATGTATATATAAAAAGAAAAATAAGTTTCCCTGAACTCATTAGAAATGCTCGTGTCTGCTAGTCAGCTGGATTGATGCATGTCATGGAGTACCTGGAGTGTTCTTTAAGCTGTGACATCCATAGGGGAGTTAACAGATGTGTCATCGTTTTCCTGACTGCATTTGGATCGGCCTTTGAGAGGAAACTGAGGAGCGGAACAGCTCATACAATACTTCGTTCTGGCAACGTCAAGCAGAGAAAACCACATTGCATGGTCAATATTCCTAGGAAGTCTTGAGGTTATATTTATGAAGTTCACTAGAAGCTGAATATTTGCCTGTAGATAGTCTTTAACTGCAGTTATCAGATAAAAGTATTGTGTGCATATAGTGGTTTCTTTCCCGTGTCAGCTGGTGAGAAGCTCTTTCGGAGTGCTACAGCCAGTGAAGAGCTTCCAGCTTTCTGTATATATATAGATGTATAAGAAAAATGAGGATACGGATGAAAACTACCAAAAAGCTTTTATAGGTTCTAGTAGTAATTTAAGACTACTTGTAACCTGCACATTTTTTGCTAATGAAAAACTGACTTACCAATGATTTCATAATATTCCAGAAGTAGAAAGTCAAAATGAATGTATTTGTAAGGCCGATAGAGGACATCAGAAAAGTGTCATCTGCTTTTGGGATTTCAGTCGGAAGCAAATTCAGCAAGGAACTTCTTTGTTTGTTCTCTCAGTTTTTTAATTTAAAAAAATAAATGAAATGATGAAACAAAAAAACCACCAAAGGAAATAAAACCAGGAAGTGTCAGATTCTGGAAGACAGAAGTTGGTAATTTACAGGATTTCCACATCAAAAAAAGACTTTTCCATTATTTTCTTAACAGGAAAACAGGTTTCTAGTTTTGTTTTCATGGAAATTTATCACAATATTCACTTTCTTAAAACAGCTTTCTGCAAAAGAATATAATTTCATGAAGAGCCACTTTGAGAACAGAACAACCTCGATGCCTGAATAATTTGTGATGTGAAGATTTTATTTCGGTAACTTTTTTTCTTCCAAGCTGCTAATATCTGCCGTGAAAGTAAGGGATAGTGAGAGTCTTCTGTGTGTATGAAATAGAGATTTGGGAATCCAAATTACACTTAAATAAAACCTGATTTTCGAGAGTGCTGATGTACTCTTGCTTTTTCTTTTATTTGTGCCCATGATGCAAACAGATACTTTTTCATCAAAAAGATCTACTGCTTTGGGATGGGGGCGGTGGGGAGAAGTGCAGCCAACTAGGACTAAGTCCAGCCTAGGACTCCTTACAGAGGTCTTGCTCATGTTTTAAATAAGGCCCTGAGTCTTGCTCACTGAGCTACAATGCGAGCACACAAATGGGTCTGTGCATCTCTTGATCACTCGTCCTTTGAGAAGCCCGGATCATTTTCGTTCTACAAATGCTACCTGTCCAGTGGCTTCTTTTGTGATTTGAACTGTGCAGTCTATTTTCTTCTTTAAACTATAGATGGCAGCATAATACTGTGTACTGCCTCATTACTGCTGCTCAAAGCCAGAACAACTCAATCGACATCTGTTGGTTTAAACCCCCCCCAAAACTAGTGGAAAAGCAAACTGAAATTATTTTTAAAAAATAATTTAGGACATAAATTTCAATATCTAGCTTTTCAACCTGCAAATTCTGTTTAATACCATATTAATTTCAACAGATTAGTGATGCAAATGCAGCATACTGATTACTGATGTTGTTATTCTGGATTCCAAAAGCATACATTCTGCCTCTAACTTTTCATTCTTGAAGTATATTGCATCTTATGGACTTGAATTCAAGACAGAAATGAGAACAACAGTAAAAATAGTTAACAAGATTTTTCCCGAGGCTTTCTGCATTGTGAATACACCTAAGTTGGAGAGTACATTGAAGTTTGCCTCGGGGGCCTGGCCTAACTGTTTTAGCACCTTTTCATTATTAAATGTGCTACTAGTTCAAGGAGCTTACATTACTTATTTGCTAAAAGAGAATAGGTTTTTAAATTCTGTGCCAGCATTGGATCTTTAAATATAAGTAGAGACAGAAATAAATTATGGTTTAAAAATCAAGCTACTATTTTCTAAATCATGCGACTTTGCTTTAAGAGACTCGATCTAATAGCATCCCTAGTTTGTGGTCAAGAAATCATGATCTTGCCAGTTTGTGCATACTGCGCAGCAAGGTATTGGGAGGTAATTTCCACAAAGTTGGAGATGATTCTGTTCCCTCTTTCCCCCTTCTTGGTGGACTCTCTTCTTCCTGGGTGCTGCTCTGAAGAAGAATGCTGTTTTCAAACAAGCCAAAAGGTACCAGGTGATACCAAGTGTTTGGTATAAGCAAACAGAACAAACCAAGCTTTGGAAAAAATATTTGCTTTTACACATTTTGCACAGCATCAACTGCAGCTCTCAGTTGATGCCATATAGTGCTGCCCACAAAGAAAGGGGGAACGAGAAAGAACTAGTTTAGATAAAATAGATACCTATGTTTTATTATTTTGCTCAGAAACTATGGTAGTATCATTCACATCGATGTCAGTATGCTAGATTAAGCCTAAGAGTGTATATTAAAGAAGAATGAAGAAGTTACAAGCTAGTATTTCAGTTGTAGGCTGAAGCTTTGCGTAGTTCTTAATTGCTTATATAGATAAAATACTTGAAAACTCACTAACACACAGATGCTAACAGTAACTTCTCCCATATCCTTTTTTCCCTCATCAGTTTAAAAAACCCCAAACGTGTTAGTTCATGTGTATATAGCAAAATTTTCTGCCATAATATTACCAAAAATACAGTTATATTTTTATATAACTCTTCCTAAGGACACAATAATAAAAGTGCTTTTAGGGATATTACTTTGCTTGAAAAATGACAAGCTAAACTGGAAAACAGCTTTTTGTTTGAACAATATGTAGAAAAGTCTTTGTTCTTGATGTATTAAAATGCAAATGTTAAAAGCAAGAATGTACAGATGTCATAAAAAGAAAATCCTTATTTCAAAGCTCATATATTCCCCTATTACTTTACAGTTATGAGAAATTTCCAAATATTTCAAATGCTTTTTCTTAGTAATGGAAAATGACCTGTGTATAATTCCCATCTCAAAAATAGCTTAAAAGCATCCTTTATTTGAGCTGTCAAAAATTATTTCTGCCCCATCTTAAAATCAAACAGTTATGCTTCAGCCCAGAGAGTATATTTAACACTGGACTATAAAACTCTGAAAATACAGCCTGAAACATTGATGAAACCAAGCAATAAAACAAGATGACACATTCATCCTTCTTTACTCTTTTCCTATTGTGTTGATCTGAAGATCTAGTATCTGATCCCAGAAATATTCTGTGTTGCCTGGATTACCTTGTGGAGCTCTCAATGGGGAAAAAATAAACTGGGGGGAGGAAGGCTCAATGCTGCAACTGAGGTGCTTGCCATGCAGTCATTCCAATACTTTCGGAGATATTCTTATGGTTGAGATTTTGCTTGCAGGCTCACAAATTTAGGAAATCTATCAATCAAAAAAAATGTTATGCCAAGAACCCAGCTGCTGTGCATTGTTGGGAGTTTGGGTTTGTTTCCCAAAGGAGCTGTGATTTGAGGCTGAGGCTTAGAGATCCAACAGCTGCTGTTTGGGGTTGGCATTTTGGTGTTACAACTTTCTGATGTGCAAATTCTTCCAGGGAAAATACCTCAGGGAGAAACATGATCTCACATACCGTTGCAGGAGGCATCGCATTGTTGAAATTGTTCATTCATAGCCATCTTCTACAGGTGGCCTATCACTTGAAAATAGTCACGTTAGTGCTGAACATGTTGTAGCTATCTATGCTAAGTTCTTATCTTAAAAAAACAATTCTTGGATTTTGTTCTCCCATTAGAAAACAAGTTGCAGCAGCTGGAGACATAGTCACTCCAGCTGATGCATTTATGAATGCTTGCAAAAATACTTTAAAAGCCAAATTATTTATAAGCAATGGATGTTTTCATTTTCCCTTTAAGTCTCAAGTCAGACTGAACAATGCTGATGAATAAGTCTGATGTCTCTCGGCACCATAACATCCTTTATGTTCAGAGTCACTGCTGGGATACTGACAGAAGTCAGCTAGATCACAGACCTTGCTTCCATGTTGTTAGCTAGCTAATGAAGGAAAAAAAAAACCCCTTTGCAGAAGCTTCCTGGTTTTGTAATGTCCTTTTTGCCTTTCTCTTCCTCCCAATTCGCAACTAGTCATACAAAAGAAGAATCCTAATCCTGTGTGTGCTGCAGGACCGTTATCCTGCAGCATCACCAGTTAAGTCTATGAATTAGTAGGATCCAGGACTATAGTCTCCTCCCTGTTTGCTAGAATGTCATTTATGATTTTTTTATTTTTAATAAATCAGAAAAATATTGTGCAAGACTTAAGAGAAGTCTTGTGCTTTTGCTGATTTTCTTCTGCTATTTTTATCCCCTTTAAAACCTATTTTGTGCTATTCAGATAGGAAGTAAAACACATGAAAAAGTGATGTAATATTAGTCATGACTCCTCCCACACAGTTTTTAAAATGATGGCTTAATCATTTCAGGTTTTTACAGCTGTAACCCTAAACTGTAAATTAGATTAGGCGTGGTACATCCTTACGTTTTACTAAATGGTTGGTCATCAGAATAAGTGCTTTTGTGTTATGTTCCATTATTTCCACTGTCTTCAATGTTAGCACTGAGCAGCCAGGGATCTAAATGGATAAACTACTGTGGCAGGGCAAACTGCATGTGTAGCTCAAGAGCTACAGCTTCAGCATCCGCAGCCTTTACCTCCTTCACAGATAATCTGAAGCAGGGAAGCCAGCAGTCATCGCTGTGGCCAAAATTCACGGGCTACTTGGAAATCCCTCTGCTTGTCGAGGCCAGATCTGCTCTGTAATGGCATGGAGTTGTTGTCACCTCTCATCTGGTCCCCTGGTGCACGCGATGTGCGAGTTTCAGCTCTCTTCTGTAGAAGGATGCTAGCACGGAAATCATAAAGTCAGGTAGTTTCTTCAGCTCTGCTCTGAGGCTTGACCTGTCTCGTGGCTAAGTAGCGTAACGTGGCTGCAATGTTAGTGGATCTGGCAGCAGGGCACAAAAATGTAGGTTATAACAAGACTTTGTAACAAAATTGCAAAACGAGTATTAAGCCAAATTGAAGCACCTTGCTAACTGGCAAGGACTCCTGTTGTTGAGATATACTGACTGAACTAAGGCTAGCTGGAAAAGCTCAGTGGATACTGAGGGGTGAAGAAAGTCAGAGGAATGGGGCTCACTGTGGGAACACTAATTGCAATAAGTAGTTTGACTGCTGCACAGAAATACCCCTATCTGACTAGATGCCTAGTAAACTCCAAGGTGAAGTACCTGTGATTGTGATTAATTTTGCTACTGCCATCAGTGACGCTGGCAGAGGGATTTGGTTGCCTAGACAGGTGTACCATTTCAGGTATGTGGATCTCCCATATGTCATATCTGTTAGGCTCATGTGATGTCTGACATACCTGATGGCACTTACTATGATACTTGAAGTGGAGGCATGATTAAAAGAAGGGTTGTTACAGCACTGCATATCAAAGCACCCTTTAGACGTTGCAATGGAAAGCCACTAGTCGACCTAGCAAAATTGGGAAAGATGACTTTAAATGGTGGTACTGAAAGCTTTGGCAGCTCTCCAGCTTCACTCAGGGAAGGTCGGAAGTGGATGTAGGTAGTATAGTTTAAGGGCTTGGTGGTGGTTTTTCTCAGAAGACTTCTCGTTCCAGGAATCAGATTAACTTGGGCAATGGGAACTTCAGATTAAAAGAAGACATTTTAAAGCACTGGACAACAGAGCACCCTTTATGTATTAAAAGAAAGCCAATAGCTAACCAAGCAAAATTGGGAATTATCATACTGGTGAAACAAATAGACAGGAAACCATGTTGTAGTCAGTAAATAAATCAGAAGAATCAAAACAAGTTTGTGAGGGGAAACAAGAATTCTTAATTCAGGAAAATGAATCAGGAAATAAGGTTGAAATTAGGGAAACCCACAAATTGCTAAAGGGAAGTAGTTCTTGTGCTGTATAATTTGACATGGAGGATTTTGGTGTTGCACTTGAAAGGCTATTGTAAGGCTAGCTTTGAAACCAGACTTCTTGCCTATCCAGATGGTGAGCTTGGAAGCAGGCCTCAGTAGCTACTGGATGGTGCCTTCTGCAGTGCTTTCATCCAAGTGGACATCCACAGGTCTGATAAGTTAGTACAGCCGTAGTTTAGCATCAGGCCAAGAAGAATTGATGGGCACATCCAGACAGCCCATGGACATCTGTGTTAGTTGGATGGGGTAAATGGATCAGAAGTCTGCTGAGCTTCTAGTCACCCTGCAACTGTTCATCAAGAGCCTTCTTGGCATAGTTACAAAGACCAAAAGAAAATCTGACAAATCATAGGGAGATATTTTGTTTAGTTAAAGCTTTATTCATTATAGTAACTGTGGGCATCAAATATTTTGAAGGTGTTAGACAATGGGATAAAACCTAATGTGAAGAGCAGATTAAATCTCCTGGTTTTATATTTCTCAGATATTCTTCAAATAAATCTACATTGAATTAAATGCTTAAAAAGTAGGGTCTTGTTCCAGTTTGGGATTTTGGATAGCAGGTTAATGTTACCAGTTGTAAGTGTTTCAAATGTTAGCAAATGGATTTTAACAACAGTGTTGCAGAACCAGTAAATATTAGCCCCACTGTATGTATTATTAAACTAAGCCTATAAACAAGCTGATTCAGTACTTGAGGCTGCCCTAGTGTCCAGACAGTGCTTGTATATCTAATATACCTTAAAGATTGTCAGCTGGGCCTAGAAGCTGTGCTGAAGCTCTAAGTTTGACCCTCACCATCCCTATCTACAAGATACTTGGCTGAATTTGAGCATAGCAAGACTGTGGGGAGCAATCCCATATTTCAGTTCTTGACTTCCTCCTTCTACTCTCTGTTGGCTGTGCGCAGCGTCATGTCTAAAGGAAGAAACAAAAACACAAAAAATTATTATAAATATATATAAAGATTATTATAATTTGATCTATCTTAATGTAGGCTTTCAGATAAGAAACAGATAGAGAGAAGGAAAGTTCATGCAGTCGTTTGAAATGGGTGAGTCTAATCCTTTAGTCTAACTGTAAATATCGCTGAAAGCCTAATTCAAAGAGTTATTTGGTTTGAAGTTAAAAGGGAATGGAACAAAAATAGGTTTTCTCATTCTTTGCTGCCTCCTCTTTGCAAAGAAACCTACTTAGTAAAATAAGATTCCCAAGAAAGAGAGCCAGTGGTAATATGGAAGTGTAGATGACAGCCACAGCCAGGAAGAATCACCGAGTGTTGAATATGTTTGTAATAGTAGAACTTGAATTCAAGAAGATGTCTTGTTTCAGAAGCTGAAGGTGAAAGACCTCTGACAATTCTGACTGAGGAGAGAGGAAGGGGGTGACTGTTAGGCCGGTTTCTTGGATTGGCGTCTTCTTTTCTTTCTCCATCAAGTTGCAGATGACTGGTCTGTTTTGCTGGAGCACACTGCAGAAATTGCATGTGTTTGCATTGATTTGTGTATGTGCAGCCACCAATTTTTTTTTTAATATTGTATTTTGTGAGAGGATAATGATGCTGAGAAAAGTTACTAAAAATTTGGCACGGCAACTATACTTTTCATCTGAATTAAGAAAAAAAGCAGTAGAACAATAACAGCATCAAAACAGCTAATAAATAACAGACTTTTAATATCAGTTGTTGTTTGGTCCTATTTGGGACTGCCTGATCACATGATAGTTTACTGACTTCACTGATAATGCTTCCAGAAATCATAAGAAGGATGTGGGAACACTTCTGAATATTTACAGAACACTTCAACTTCTTCATTTCTCACATAGTCAAACAGCAATTGTAACTTCCAAAAAGATGAACGTCCAACTTCTGTTTTGCTGAATTCTTTTTCCATTCCAATATTAAACTTGAGGATTAAAGATCTTCCTTGTTATTCACACTAGTTTTTCTTGTTCCTTTCAAAGACCAAGAGTTGTGACAGGAGCCACTGCAAGAAAAAAAAGATCTTACAATTTTGGTGACAGTAATAGACTTCTTGCTAAATATGGAGATTATTAAGTGGAGCTGTATATGCTTTCATTCTGGAAGGTAGTGGAGAAAGATCTTACCTGCATTGGTCAGGGTTGTTTCTAAAAAGTTTCTTAATCCTGAGCTATATTCCTCAAGGGAGGGAGGAAGATCTCATCTTAATCCTTGGATTATGCGAATAACATTTATGCTTACAAATGCACTGCATAAAAATCACGATGTCAGAAGCCATACTGGAAACATTCTTTTTATTCACTGAGGAATTTTTTCCTGTGTTTATTTGCTGGTCTGTATCGAAAATGTCTTTTTCGTTTTGACCTTTCCCCCCTCCTCTAGATAAAACCCCAGATAATTTTTGTTATTCTATCCAGCTGTGTGTGCTCTTTAAGGAAACAATCCAGATTAAGAAAAGTTTAATTCTAGCTCACTGGCATCAAAGTAAGTTGAAAATAGTTCAAAACTCTTATTGAACTTCAGGAAATGACTTTCCCGTAGACTTTTCCTCTATTTAAGTAATTTGAGTAATTCAGGAACAGATAAACCAGGATAACCATCACTAACAATGATGTAGCATAAAGTGTTCCCAGGACTATGATGGAAAGTGCAAGGAATTTAAAATGAATTGTGAAATCAAGATTGTTCTTCTCCTAATGTGGCTGATTAAGATTTTCATGACACTAAATGACTTTAGCTTAGCTACGTGCAGTGGAAATCAACAACTGTTTTGTCAGGCAACTCAGACGCGTGGAGATTTCTATACAAGACAGGGAACTCGACATAGGGGGAATAAATGAAGTTCGCGAAAGAAGAGAGGTGACTTTCCCTTTTATCCCAGATCTCTCCTGCAATTAGCAATGTCTGGACTTTTGGACGCTTGCTTTTGGACTAATTAAATCACCCATACCATAGCGATCCTTCTCCTCATGCCAAGTCTGAGACAAAACCCTGGATTGCGGCCATCTTGCTGTGGCAAAGTGAGATGAATTACTAGATAGGTCACAGGGAAGAGCAGCCTGCGTGGCCTGGGAAGCTTCTGCCCAGTGCCCCAAGGACCTGGGTCCAAGGTCTTTACTCTGCCTCTTCAAACACTCTGACACTGGAGGTTGCATGGGTGGTCCAGATGGCTAGAAACAACCAGGAAGAGAAAAGGAGATGTTACCACACCTTGTGATGCCTTGCATGTCTGCTGAAGTGTTGGTTCAAAGTCCTCTGTTAGCTCCCATAAGTCCCCACCATGAGGTCCCTGCAGCTGTGGCCATCTAAGGTGCCCTGACTTAATGCCACCATGATCTCCTTCAAATACTAGATAAGTTTAAAGGGGCTTCTTGGTATATAAGAGCACCTACCCGTCTTAAAGAAGTTGCTATACACATTTCTCGTTTAAAAAAACCTGTCCCTACCAGAACAAATTTACAATAAAACCAGACATGTTTGGTACAAGTATCCTCACTGATTTATTTTTTATCAGTAAAGACAATTCCTAGCTTTGTACAAAGCACTTTGTTAGCTCTCCCTTGTCTTGCATATTGTGTGTTATTAAACCTGAGTAGGCACTGAAGCCTGTAGATGTCTTGTGTTCTAGCGGAGAAGGAAACCTGAATATAGCTCTCCCTCTTCAATGAGGAATCTGGCCAAAACAGAATTATTTTCCCATCACATTAACAATGTTTTAAAAGAAACACACGCAGAGGCTCTGATGGATTTTAATTCTTCACTGAAGAGAGAGAAGGGTTCCGATTCTTCTCTATCAGAGAATATTTATGTACTTTCCCTTTTCTCCTAAGACCTTCCTACATGTTTGAAATTACTCTCACTTGCTATGACTGTGAGAAGGAGAGGAAAAGGGGAAGCAAACAGCTGTCTACCAGAGGCAGGTCAGGGTCCTCTAATCTTCCATTTTATACGTACAAGATTAAAGATCTGCTTTGAGTTTTGATTAAGAATTCAAAGTTAAAAGATTAAATACCAGCAAGCCAAATTAAAGAGGTTTAAGTCAATCTCAGAACTCATCAAAGTACCAAATTTTTAAGCTGTCATTACAACACAGGATTAGTGCAAAGCTTCTCTGAACCCTGATTTGATGTCCTTCAGTCAACAATGTTATTTTCCCTGCAGTTTTGTGCTCTCGGCATAAAACCAGCTATTGTCTTGTATTTAGATCTCATCTCACCTAGATCCTTCTTTGACTTTTTCTTTTTTTATACCCATGCCTCAGTTCCTCTCGGAACCCTACATTTTTTTGTGACCTGCAGTTTATGCTCCGGCAGCAATGTACTGCTTTGTATTATGCGCTGTCACGAAAGGCATTAAAGCTTAGTAAATGTGGCTGTTTTAGAAAAAAGGTCTTAGTCACTTGGATAATTATAGACCACTTCTATGAGTCCCAAGAAATAAATACATCCCACTTCCTTTGTACATTTCAGCCAATTGATTCCAAAGATCAAGGAAGAATGAAAATGTAATGAGCAACTAGAATGAGATGAGGCTAATATGGTTGTCACCATCGGGTATCTGAAAATGAGTTTCAAAAGTCCATAATTAATATTCACATCTTTTTGGAACCACGAAACTTTTCAACTGAAATTAGTGAAAACCTGGGACGGGGAGGGCGAAGTCTGGAGAGTATTTATATCCAGGAATCTGCTAATGCAAATAAATACTTTGGTAATAAATTTTACAAACTGTCATAAATGTTATTTAAAACTCATGCTGTAATGCATTAAAGTAAATGTTCCCCTCATTTTCAGTATAATAAATTGCGTCCTTTCCATTTTTTATTCATAGAATTTGGGATGTCTCAGCTGCATTAAGATGATGCTTTCCAGGATTGTAACCACAAAAGATAACTTAATAACGTTACTAAATGCTGTACTAATTAAAGCTTTAGTTTGAAGTTATACTCCCTTGTAAGATTGTGTGCCAAGTGATGTAGTTCGAAATTTTCATCTTAAGACTTACAATTTTTTGTAAGAGCTAAGAACAACAATGCAGCTTTTTGAACCCACATTTTAACTTTCCTATATACCTGTGCAGAATGTCTTATCCAAAACATCAAACTTATATGCTAAATTACATCTTTTTTTTGAAAAAGGCAAATGAAAATTTGTGTTCTTTATTGACATACCGTATCTTAATTTGTCTATTAATAAGGACTCTTCCCTGCCTGCTCTGTATCTTGTGATCATTTGTGAGGCTGTTGCCTTTATTAAGGGACATTGAAAAATACTGCTATACAAGTTATGTGAACATACTATACTGTTGTCAGTACCTAATATCTTTCAGAAATATTCTTCAGGATGGTGGAAGACAAAGGATAAATTCCTGGGCTTTGAAAAAAGTTACATTTTTTTCCTTGTAATAGTTTTCCACCATCTTTTTGGAAACGGCCTACTGATCTCATTTGTTTTGGACATACTGCATACAACCTGAAAATGCTTTCATTCAGCAAATGACATTAAAATTCACTAGGTTTTCTGAAAGAGCTTAATGCGTGCCTTTTGAATAAAGATGGGGAAAAATGAACACAGAAGAACAAGGAGAATAATGAAGGAGGGGAAACAGTTATTGCTTATGAATTTCTTGGCATCCTGCTCCTGGCAGATTTGCCGTTATTTTATGGCTGAATTTCCCTTGTTCATGGTTTCACTTACTGGTATTCAAGTTGCAGACAGAAATGGAGACAGGAGAATGTGATTTCCAACACACAACAATCATGGCAGGTAAGGTATTCACAAGAAACTCCATCGCCTAAAAACGATATTGGCAAATTCATCTCAGGGGTAAGCAGATAAAGATTGGGCAGAGTTTGGGTAGATTTATTCATGCATTGGTAAAGCTGGGATGCAGCTGACTCCTACCATTTTGTGCGAATTTGTTCCTGCCATTTGGTGGACTTTTTATTTTTCAAAATATAGAGTGTAGGAACAGTGATACTGACTGTACATAGGCCCATCGGGCTGTGTGTGCACTTTCTGACAGTGGCTAAATCACTTTGGACTAATACAGTGTCATCCTTCCCCTGTTATTTCCTCCCAGGGATCTGCAGGCTATGGGCTTCCTGAGCCCGAGATTGCATTTGATTTTTTTTCTTTAATGGTTTAGTGTTCCTTTTGTTTTTTAGACAAAGTGTACACTTGACATGCTAGTGAGTATCACTGTTTAAGTACTCCCCCAAAGAAATCATTCCTCTTATTTTGCTTTTTCATCTTCTGCCTGACCAATTCTTCTGATACCCTTTAGTGTTCTTATTATGAAAAAGGAAGGATAACGGTTTCTAATTCACATTTTCTGTTGTCTCTCTTCACTTTACCTCCTAAGTTCTGCTGTATATCCATTTTCAGATACAGTGATCAGAACTGCATGCCTTGTATAAGACATATTTATATATTGGTAAAGAGTGCTTTCTGTTTTATGCTCTATTCCTAATCTTTTCTAACCTTCGGTTCATTGTTTTGACCACCACTGAGCACAGAGCTGTTTCCAAAAACCTATTCACTATGGGTCTGGATTTTTTTCCTTAGTGATACACAGCTAGTTCAGAGCTCATTAGTGTGTATGCTTAATTAAGGCTGTTTTTCCCTATATGCATCACTGTGCTTTAACAACATTGAATTTAATCTGCCTATTTTACCATCCAGCTGCTCAGTCTCCTTCTGCAACTCTTCATAGTCCATTTTATCTTTTTACTGTGCTGAGTTATTATCATCAGCAATCTTTATCCTATAGTTCACTTTCTTCTCCAGATAATTTATGAGCGTGTTGAACACAGAGGTGCCTCTTCTCTCATCTGTAAAGGGACCCATGTGGCAAGTTCTGTTATGGTGAAGGCTAATAATTTATTCCTGCCTTTTATTTCCCATTTCTTAACCTGATATTAATCCGTAAGAGGACCTATTTCTTCCAAAGAGTTTTGTTCAGGTCGTGTTACACAAACCCATTTTGGAAACCCAAATACGGTTCACTCACAGCCACATGCTTGGTGACCCCTTTGAGGAACTCTAACAGGTTTGTAACTTCCCTCCTCTGGTCATACTGCCCCTTCTCATCATATCACTAAAGTTTCTTTTAATTCTTCCCCTGTTATAATCTCAACCAATCTGATCTCTACAGGCAGCAGAATTACTAAACTGCAGCTCCCTACATCTTCCTGGAGCTGTTTTCAGAGGTTGTCCTCACTTTCCTTATCTCTGACGCTCATGCGGTAGGAGACACACCACACTTAACTACTTCAAGAATTAACATCTGAGATCCTTAAGACCTGAACAAAAACTGCCTTGTCCTCATGAATTGTTACTATTTTCTTTATCTTTTTATTCTATAAGTCTTCTACTGACGCTTCTATTTAGCAACTTCTGAAGCTGATTGTATGGCTAGAAGCCAAAGCAGGCAACTCCACTCTTCCCCATGGTGAAAATAGATGTAAGAATCCATCTAGCATTTCTGCTCTGGCTTTCACTTCCTTGTGTATTTTTCTGACATCCATTTCATTTCCAGGTTCTACAGGCTGGTTGATTTTCCACATACGAAAAGTCTGAAAAAAATTCAAAAAATTTGTCTGCAGTGTTTTTCTTATTATGGCTTTATATTTAACTAGCTAAAGTTAATGCTCCTCTCTATTTTCCTTGTTTGGACATAGCTTCCATTTCTGGAAGGATGCCTTTTTACTATTAATAGCTTTCTTTACTCTGCTGCTTGACCACACCAGCATTTTCAGCAATCATTTCAGAGCCGTTTTTGATACACGGGTATGCTTATGTTCGAAGCCTCTGATATACTGTCTTCATATACTCTCAAATCACCTGCAAGCATTTGGGCCTTTTAGGTGCTGCTTCTAGTTTTATGTCTGTTTGACGTGTCATTTCAAATGCATTCTTTTCTTTAACAGGCCTGTATGGTTGCAGCATGAACAGGTAGAAATTTTACATAGCAATTGAAAGAAGCAGGTGAGCAAATGCCAGAAAATCAGTCTGGGTGAGGTTAAACTCTCAACTTTTGGCAAGATCCGAATCACACTGTTCTTCAGATTAGGTCCTGCCTGTTACCAGCAACACGTATTCAATACACTCCGATACTCTGTCACGGTGAGAGCTGAAAAAACACTTGTGTGCTTCACCCACAGAGCCACAGCTGGACTCCCGGCGCATTGGCCTGCTGAAGGGAAAGTTGCCTTCTAAAAAGGGTGTTCACAGATTGGGGTTTTCTTTCTTTTTTGGCCCTCGTTTTCTGCTTATGCTTCAGATGGATGGTGGAAGCCACTGGGGAGGTTGCGGGATTTATATTGTGGTATCTGTTGGCTTCCCTGGGTGTAGCCAGCATGGAGCAACATGGCGGGGCAGGCGGGGTTGGGATGCCCTGCCCCGCTTTGCTGCGGGTGCTGGCCACCAGCCTGCAGGCCCGGCCACCAGCCCACCACACTGAGGGGAGGAGACAAAGGGGGAAGCACTGGCAGGCACCGGGGAGCCTGACGATGCCCTGAGGTTTTCTGGCCCGAAACCAGGCAGGGAGCTGGTGGGTCCCTGTGGGGGATGTTTGTACAGAGGAGCTGTCTGTCCGCATTCAGGGCAAAGAAATTGTGTTGCTAAGAGCAGGGGGTGGAAAAAGCCAGTCTGTCCTACCTGAGAGTGGGGTATCAAACAGCGGTGTGTCAACGATAGCTGGTGGCTACAGGTGTGGTGTACAGTTTGCACATGAATATGTTGCATGCAAATTGATGCCAGGGAAGAGGTGAAGTGTCTTGCGCTGTCACGAAAAAGGGGACCCAAGCTAAAAGCTCAAAGCTGTGTCACTTAGGTGTGGAAGGAAAACATTGGTCAAGACTTTGCAAGTGATTCAGTGATTCCCGTCTGAGTTTTGGATAGGCACTCTGCTCCCCCAGGCAAGAGGTGGCTCCTCTCTCATCTGTAAAGGGAGGCAACATCTGCACAAGACGCCCCTTAGGCCTCCTGCAGCTGGCAGGCTTCAGCGCGGATGCAGCTGGGGTGAAACCCTGGCTACAGTGAAACCAGCGTCCCCACAGTCTTACTGCGAGGCCGTAGTAATGTCAGAATTTGCGAAGGTTTCTAAAAAAGGTGCAGGACACTGGCTGTTTCTTTGCACCTTTTCTTTTTTGTATGCATGGAAAATTCAGTGATTAGTAATGAAAATAGGAAGTGGAATAATCCATGGAAAGTGATCTGACCGTACTTTGCTATCCATCCTTACTCAGCTGAGGAATCACAATTCAGAACAAGCAAGACCTTCTGAGATGATCTCAGTATTTCTGATATAAAATCTTTACCGTATCAATGGGTAGAGACTGAGGAATCCTGCAGTTTCTTTGAAGAGCGGCGTCACTGGATGTCTCTGCTTAGCTGTATTGGTTGTCCTTGAACAATCAATGTCACCACTGTGACCTGCCCTCCCCAGTTCCAGCCATACTCCAACCACACCTCTAAGATCTCTTTGGCTCAGCCCTAACCCTAATTCTAACCTAACCATAACCCTAACCATAACCCTAAGCCTACTTTCCGGCTCAGGCTAGGACTAAGACCGCACCTCTGGCCCACACCACAAATGTCCTTTCAGCACCACTGTGACAAGGACATTCAATTTATCATCTGACAATTAAGGTAAATTGTTGAGGGGCACCAGAGAAAACAAGCTACAATTAAAAGCTACTTGAGAAAGAATAGCACAAATTGACTGGTTATCCCTAAGCCTCGCTTGTCAGGATCAAAAGTGGGAACGGCCCCGGCATGAGTAGTGGGTAAGGAGGCCCCGCAATGATGTTACAGAGGTCCTACAGGATCGTGACTAGCACGGGGAGGTCAGAGACCATTCAACATCTTGTCTGTGGGCCATCAAATGAAGCTAGCAGGGACCAAGTTCAAAACAAACAAGTGGGTCTTCACTTGATGGGTGGCTTGGTCTTCTTGCTTAAATGATATGTAGAGGTGCTAAAATGTTACACGGCTGAAACAGAGCATGGACAAGTACTTCGAGAAGTAACTCTTTATGGAAGTCTACTGTACAACCACACTTAGATTAGGAAGTTTCCTAGCTTCAAGTAATGGGAAGGAGTTTATTGAGAGAGTATTAGGAGAAGCGTCATGTATGTTTGTGCACTCTTCTCCCCTGGCATCTGCTTATGGCCACTGTTGGAGACAGTATATTATGTGGGCTCTTGGTCTGACCCTGTGTAGCTGCTTTTATGTTCTTACCATTTCTTGTGTAGACATGCCACCTTGCGTGTAGGAACTTTATCGTGACATTACTTTCTCACAATTAACAATGCTGCTTTGATTATTTCAAAAGAGAGGAGATGTTGCTAAGGCTAAGGCTAAGGCATAACCGTGAGTGGTGCCATAAGGCTATGTCAGTTGATGCTCAGTGCTGAGGGGTAGCTGGAGGCTCAGTTCTATCCTGAGTATTCCTAAGGCAGAAAAAGTGCTGCAGTGTGGTCCATGGACTGCTGTGTGTTTGAGCTTGAGAAAAAAAAAATTCATTTGAATTAAAAAAAAAAAAGTAGGATCATAGTTATCATGTCTATTCAGAATTTACTATAATTTATATGCTCTCTTCATTCATACATCTTGATGCTTCTGATAGTAATTGGTATGTTGTTTTGAAATCCATGTGTGTGAGCATTATGTGCTACACTGGGTAGTCACAAAGCTTCATCTACAATATGGACTATGAAGACACAAAAATTACAGTTTACATTTCTGCAGAATAAATTTGGCCAGTGGATGTCACAGTCAAATACTGTCCACCCAGGTTCTTTTAGATATTCCACATGAAAAGGGTTTTATATCAAATCTACTTATTATCAAATTTTATTTATTACCAAATTTACTTAATGCCAAATTACTTATTTGGTTTATTCGGTGTTATATGGGATTTTAGTTTAGCAGAGTGATACAGCAACGTACTGAAATCAGAACACAAGCATAATACAGCAATTGCAGTATACAGCTGAATCACAGTACAAACGTGATTCCCATTACCGGTCTCTATATGCTCACTGCCACCACACTGGGCATCCCCAGACGCCGGGAGGGAATACATGGGTTGAAGCCAGCAAAAATCATTGTTCTCTTCAAAATATGCTTTATTGGTTGTCCAGTTTTTATACTTTATGTTGGGCTGAGCCATGGGCACACTCCCTGCCCCACGCCTGACTGGCTGGCTGAAGAAGTCGTTGCTCTTTGTTAATTGTCTCAGGGAACCTAATGACTCACTGGTGCAGTTGTCTTACCTAAAACCGAGGTTGCCCTCCAGTCTCCCTGGTGTTGAGATAAGTTTAGCCTTCATTGTGATACATTATTCCCTGAGCTCATTGATGGGTTTTGGGGTTTTTTTTTTGTTTGGTTGGTTTGGTTTATTTTTCCTTCTCCTCTGAGCTCTCCTCCACTGTGGGGTCGGTCACAGGGGGCCAGTTGAGTGATGAAAGAAAAGACCTTGAGTTCCTTTTTCAAAAAGCGGTTTACAAATGTAGTTCTTATTAGTGTGTTTTTAATGTTAGAAAAACATATTAGCATTAAGCTTTTCATTATATTAAATTATTTTAATAATTGCACGATACATACAATTCAGCTGTTGCATTGTGCTAGTTCTTTCAAGTGCCTTAGAGCCCTCAATCTTGTTGGGCACTAGAGGTCTCTTATTTACTCTTTTTCAAAAGACTACCAGTTCATTTGTATTCTGAATAAAGCACCCACCACGTTGCACTTGCTTGCTACTTTATTATTAGAGGTACATCATGTACCATAGACCGAAAAATACTAGCACAAATTAAAAGTGCTAGTTATTGAATATTGTTCTTTCCTATACAAGCAGTGGCACAGCTTCACTAGCAGGAACAAAGCATAAAAATATTTTATTTTTCTTAAGAAAAAAAAAAAGATATAGGACAAAGCAGCTTTTTGTTATTTATTATGCCTTTGGGAAGAGGAGTCTAAAGTTCTCTTCCTTAACTGGCAGCACAGTGCTGAGCGTTTGAGCCTGGATAGACTCTTTTTAGGTAGTTGAGTATGTAACGACCCTTTCTGGTACATTGATAGCAAAAGAATAATTGAAGAAGTTATACCTAAAAGCATATATTTTGTCTTAGAAATATGTCTCCATTTAATTTTTGTTTATGAAAGATCTAGGGAGCTCAAAGTACAGCAATACAAAGGAGAGATACACACTTGCAATAAATCCTCGAGCATTTTGAGGTATACGTTTGCTATGACTTTTATGATGTGCTTGACATTTTTCTTCTGCCCAGCAACAGTTCGTTACAGCCTTTACCACAAGAAAGACTGTCAGTGGGAGGTTGAGATGCTAGAAGTGCTACTGCTGGAAGATGTCATCTGCAGATATTGCTTACATTTCTTCCCTTTATCTATGTTTTCCTCCTCTGTTCACCCTGGAGGAAGATAGAAAATGGATTAAAATTGATTGAGTTAATGAGTTTTGGAAAAAGTGCTGAAATATACGTTTTCCATAAAACCACGAATGAAATGCATGCTGGCTACAGTCTAACAGGGAACTCTGAAGACAGAAATGCTCGGATGCAATATTTTTTCTTGATTATCACAGGAGAAAAATCTTGCATCTCACCTGTGGCACCTTTCATTGTGAAATCTAAGAACTTCTTACAAACATTAATGACTGAAACAGCGAAGTTTAAATGGTCACTTCAGAATGACTATTCATCTTTTCTAGAGGGAGCATCTGAGGCATCCAAAACCCAAACCCCTTGTTCCCATGCAGGGAGCTTTTGGCAAGGGTGGGATTACAACCTAGGTCCCTTGTCACCCAGAGCTACCATCCCTGGTTCCCAGTTAATGTTTTTCATCTTTAAAGCTTGGACTGATTCACTGGGCATCTGTGCCGAAAACATCTTTAAGTCCAGCACCGAGCAGCATCCTAGCCCAACTCAAGAGTGCAACCTTCATCCTTGGAGGGGGTTCCAAGCCCCAACTGAGCAAAGCCCTGAGCAGCCTGGTGTGATCCCAGAGCTGGCCTTGCTTTGGGTGGGAAGTAGGACCGGAGTCCTCCTAGGTTTCCCTGCCACCCAAATCATCCATGATGCTCCAGGAGCTTTGCTGAGCTCCAGAGATGGCAGTGGAGGCACCAGTGGTGGGTGCAGTGCTGGCTGGGTGCCATGGCACAAGGCGTCAGTCTCTGCCTTCCTGTCTGCGCTGCTGCTCTTCTCTCTGGCTGCCTGATTTGGAGGCAAGGTCAAAAAAAGAGGCGAGGTGACTGCTAGGGCATCTTATTTCAGATACAGTTGTGCTACAATGGGTAGGCATAGCCCAGGGCAGGGCAACCTGGGCTGATTTTTCAGCACTGGGATACATTTACCCACTGTCCCTATTTATCGGTCTATAAAAGGCTGATAAATTATACTTGCTTACTTTAGGAATGAAGAGTTATTATTAAATTGCTATATAATGTGTCTTTAATGAGTTATTTTAAAAGAAGGGCAGAGATGATCTCAGAATAAATGCAGGGTAAGAGTGTTTTTTCCATCCCACAAACATTTGTGTTTCTGGCTGCTTTTGCCCTTCTACATCAGAGCTGGCTGAAGTTGAAAAAAAGAGAGCTACCGGCCCCAGCATCCCCCAAGCCTGGGGCTTGCCAAGCAGTCTGGTGGTGCCGCCTCAAACCCTGCCGGGAAGGGGCCCCCACAGGAAGCCCAACGCCGAAGGCACCCGGCTGCCACCCGGCACGTGGACCACAGGTTTATGCCACCCATATACCCCACCAGTGCAGGGGGTCCAGACCGCAGCCCACCCACGGATGGGCGCTGAGCCCCCACGGAAATGAGACCTTGCTGACTGCGCAACAGGAGAGCTGGAAGGCGAGCAGGAGTCCCGGGCGGCAGCCGTCTCCCCACCAGTACCTGGGAATGAGTTTGAAGGTGAACTTAAATCGCAAGTCCCTGGGCGATGCTGAGCGCTCCCCGCCCAGGCTACTGGCGACTTTGCAGTAGGGCTGCGTCTCCCTCTTCGGGCAGAAATGGCGTGATGGACAAGGAAGCCCACCCTGCAGCATTTGGAGGAAAAAGAAATGCGAGAGCTTCAGTGAAAAGACCAATATTGATTAGATATATTCATTTTATCTTCTCTTAAAATTAGAGATGCTACAAATCTCTGTCTGGTACCACTAACAAAAGGTGACCGATCAATTAGCTGAGACTGTGCCCTGGGCGGCTGACGTTGTTTGCTACTTGTAGTACTTCGAGCACTAACTTTAGAGGCTTGTATTTTTGACTGACTGAATGTGTAGCTGCATTACAAGTCTCTTCACGTTTTTCCAGTTAAACTAAATGACTATTATTTCCTCCTCCCTCCCCCACCCAACTGTTGTTGTTTAATTAACCATAACGTGCTGCTCTTCAGTGGGTGTTTGTTTATAGCTAGATAAATGTCAGTAATATGCTGTAGTGTAAAGTCCTTTAACTGGGAATAGTCAGGTTCTTTTAACTACTGCTACACTTGTAAATAAGAAAAGCTGCCTTAAAATCTCTTTTTCTGATGACTTTTCTTAATATTTTAATTATTATTTTAAAAGAAATGTGCAGTTCAAATTGGAAGTGAAACATTAATCCCAAACTGAAACCATATGTGATGGGAAAAGAAGATTATGTGAACTTCTTATAATATTTTATCAAGAGATTTTGTTCCCTAGAAATTCAGATCACATCTGCATTTCTCAGCTTTTTATTTTCTGTCTTTTCCTTTCTTCTTAAGCCTCTGAGAAAACATAAGCAAAATAAGTTTGTGACCAGCAAAATACAAGGAACACAGATGCAGAGTGATCACTGTGACTTCTGATGCCTGTGTTCAGTTCCTCCAAGGTATGTGTAATATCTTGAAGAACAAAGAATTTGCTTTGCCAGAAGTGCCATTGGAGCACTTTTAAAGCTGGTCCCTAAATGTTTTGTAATCATTTCTCCAAAATCATCTTGATTTTAATATCATTTCATATGAGAAATACCTGATTTCACTTTGCATGTGTGGAATGAAGTGGGTAGTTAATAGACATTTGGGGTACAAGATATCCTAGTACCTGCCCTTTCTTGGTCAGGAGGAGTACAATGGACTAGGTTTGCAGTTTCCTCCCCTCCCTAAATTGTACAGACCTGGGACACAAATCCTGGGGGTACAGCTCAGTCCAGTGCCTAGAATAAAGATGCTCCTGCTTAAAGGAAAAGAAAAAAAGAAGAGAAGGAAAAGGAAAAAAAAAGAGCAAGAGACAGAGAGGAAGGTTGAAAACCTCGGCAAAGACAGAATGGGATTATAATGGTCTGGGACACTGCACTACATTTTCCCCTACAGTAAATCAATAGACTTTCCTTTTCAGGCTGCCCAAAGTGCTGCTGGCAGTCTTGTCCGATCGCATACGCTAATCCTGCCTCCTGTGGGCCCCAAAGACTGTTATGGCCAGGCTGAAAGTGCAGTCCTAGCCCGAAAAGCACCTCCAGACACAGTGCCTTTGCCAGCGTAAATCCAAAGCTACATCGGCTTACGCCCGATAACGGCAGGGCATTTCTGCCGCACCGGGCGGTTAGGATCAGCCCCGGCGTGAGCACGGTGGAGGGGAGCCGGCTCCGATGGGGACGTGGCCCCGCAGAGGTGCTGGGCTGGGGAGGGCTCGCCTGAGCCCGGCAGTGGGGCTGCCCTCCACGGCGGGGTGCACCTGAGAGTGTTGCTGGGACAGGGCTGGAGCTGGAAACGTCTCAGATCCGGCGCTGTATTGGCGGGGTTGGTAGTTAGGACAAGTCATGGATGAAGCACCTTTAAGTACAGGGCTTTGCAGTGCTACTTCTTTGTTAACTTCTTAAAAACCTGAATTTTGAAGGGTGGGTTTGTTCCTCTTTAGGAATGAAGGCAATGGCTATGTCTGCTTGTAAGCTTGCAGTCTGTTTCACTGTTGGTTTTTTCTGTCTGTCTGACTTGACTTGGCAGGACTGAAGAGCTGAGGAATATGGGCACCGAGACCAATTTACCTGAACAAGACTTCTCTAATTGTGCTGTAATGCTTATCCAGACTCATTCTCTGTCATGAAAACACGCCAAGGGCATTTCTACCTTGCTGAACGGCCACAGTGCAGCAACCCGTAGCTGTCACAGTGCTGTATGGTGCTATGGGGCCAGGCTGCCCGGGAGCTGGCTCAGGGACCTCCCTGTGTGGTACTGAATTATGGAGTCTAGAACAGCTTCTGTATTCCTAAATGACTGATATATTTTGTGGATATGTTGTATTTTACTTAGACATAGCACTGTTCTACTAGCTGTAGGCTAAATCTGGAAGGTTTATTGCCTGCACTGTCTTACTTGGGACCCTATGCTGAGATTGGATATCTATGTCTTTTTTGGGTAGAAGGCTTCCAGTCCCCATTTTATCACCGGAAGCCATAGAAACTCACCACGGGGGAGAAATTCCTTTTCTTAAAAACGTAAAATTTAAATGGGGGAAGGCACAAAGAACACTAAAAACACATGATCACTGCTATCAGATGTCACAGGAAGAAGTAATGACTTGCCCAGTGTCACTCGGAAAGCATGTGGTAGAGCTTGCTGTTAAAGCCAAACCTATCATGTGCTTTTCACAATATAATTTTGGTGGGGTTTTTTTTTTTTTGGTTTGGTTTGTTTACATGGTGGCAATCTGCATGTATTGAACCTGGAGAGGAAAAGTGTATTTGTGATTTATCTTGTAACAGTATAGAGCCTGTACAAGCTATTACCTGTACACACATTTGTTTTTATTGGTTGTGAAAAGTTTAGCATGTCTCACATTACACTTATAATAGCTGCTGAGAAAGATCATGGACTTAAGACTGTGTAAAAGGTAGAAGGGCAAGGCGTATGCATACCTTGGCAAACAATACACAAGGATTCCCATTGGGAGATAAACTATGTTTTCTACTGCTTATACCTATTGAAGCAAACTATCTTGGGCCAGGAAGAGTTGTTTCTCCTGCACCATCATTTTTGTTATTGCATGAAAAGGCTCTTTTGAGAGAAACAAAGTATCAGCTCTAGTCATTAAGTTTTTTGTACCATGAGTATGCATACACATAGGCAAGTTCATGGCCAGCGTACGTGTGTGCCTGATGAGTCTTCATTCAAGAACTCCCTCTCCAGAGTCAGGCTGTGTGTTTTCATCAGCATGTGTGCAAACGCCACGGAACAACATGGGGCACAATCCAGCTGTGCGGCAGCGTGGCAATGCTGGCCCTTCCCGGACGCACTGACTTGGTGATGTGCCCATCACCCTGGACGTCCACACGCATTTCAGGAGTGGGAATCCTGATGTGCATCCCCAGGGGTGTCCTGGGGGTACCCCTGTGCTCACCCTGGAGCGAGGGTGACAGGCAGGAGGTGTGTAAGCAGCTGCCCAGTGCCGGTGCCAGAAGAGCCCTCCTGCTGCCGCTGCTGCCCCAGGGCTCAGGAGCTGCAGGTGTTGCTGGAAGCTTTGTCATCAGCATCACCTCTGGGTGCTTTTCTTAATGACAGAATAGTAGGACAATGTGTAGTAATTTCCCCACGTAGCATATATTGGTATGACATTTATTTTGGCAGCTCTGTATGTGACTTTCACAAGCTTTCCTACTCTCTCATCTCCACTGTGGCTTTCGATGCATTTTTCTCCCTTTAAGACACAGCTTCTTAAGATTTGTGGTCAGATACCTAAACTTAGTGAGCACGTTAAAACTCATTTTTCCCCAGGATTCTAGAATGGCTTCTCCCAAGGCCAGATCCTGAGCTCCCTACCTGTTTTGTTACTTTTAGGAGGATTTTTCTTTTGCTAGCTACCAGCAGAGCAGGGGCTGATGAATCTTTAGACTGTGTCATATACCATATGTGCAATTTTCTCGCAAAAAGAACTCTCCACATTTTATGAGATGAAATGCTACTCCTATCCATGCTATTGTTCACAGACCTAAAGCCACAGGGAAGATAGGGAAGAGGAGGGATGCTGAAAACATGGAGGAAAACCAGTTCAAGGGAAGTAATCAACTTTCTGTAATCCTGTGATCCCTGCAAAAATATCAAATCAAATGTTAAGATTGTCAGCTGGGATCTTCCTGTTTTTAAAAATATGCTTGGTTGGAGCTTGGCCAGGCATGGATCCATATAGTGTGACCCTGGGCTGTCACCCACAGGGAGCAGCACAAAAGCCACTGCTTTGCATGTTGGAGTTGAGGGGTGAGCAGCACTGAAGGGGAGCTTTTTCTGGGAAGAGTACACTTTGCAAAGTACGCTAAAGCAGCAGGCGGCAGCCTCTCTCCAAGACCTCTGAGCTGTTCTGTAGCTTTTGGTAGGCAGAGGTTGTGCTCAAGCCAGAGCCAGGAACATTGAATTTTTCCAACGGAAAAATGTTCTCCTCTTCACTGGCTGGCAAAATCCATTTTTTCGCATGGGGCTTCAAGGTTGGGCAAAGGCATTTTACATCGCCTTTGCCATGCAAAATGTTACACTGCCTTTGCCTTTCCATATGTACGAAGCAAAATATTTTGTGCCCCTTTAGAAAAGTCAATGCAGCTGCCTTTCTTAAATCACCTTAAAAACAAAGCAAAAAATAATTTGGAAGGTGTCTAAATGTCTTTACTTTTTGAAATTCTCTTCCTTATCTTTACCAAAGTTAGAGAAAAATTTATTTGAACCCACAGTGCATTTTCGATGACCAGGCTCTACACAGGAAAGCGGGAGTGATCCATTAAAGGGATTCAGATGGTAGGGTGAGGAGTGTCATATGAATAATCTTGACAGATGGGTCTTAAAGAGAGACACTACCTTCCAATACTTGAAGCAGAGCTTCGGTCACTGAGTAACTTGTTCAAATCTGTCTTTTCCCAGCATCTTTGTACCCATAAACAGGAGATGCCCCCAAATGGTGCAGTGTTCTCCCAAGTGCTGCTCAATTTTAACAGAAAGGATTCCCTCTTAATATTTTGGGAGGAGGGGAGGAGAGTTAGTGTTGTTCTGGCTATCATGAGCTAAGAACATTAGCCAGGTGGGGCTTGGGAACAGAGATAATGGCTTTTATTAGACAAACTGTTACAGCTGGGAAAAGTAAAAAATGTTTTCTGACACCCACACTGTCCTTTGCTGAAATGAAAACAGCCAGTTTCAAAGTGAAATACAATCTGGGAACAATTTCTCTGAGTTTAACTCACCACGTTGATGGTTAGGCTGTTTGAGAGAGAAGGTAAGAAGTAAGGAGTAAGGGAGGATTTTAGTGCCAGGAAAGGCGGCTAAGGAAAGAGGAGGAGGAGGAAGGAGTTATCACTTGTAGAGCACAGAGGGGCTAAGGATTGACTGTTGAGCTGTAACATTCTGTGAAATCACAGGGGCAGAGCTGCCTCTAAAGGAACCAAATTCTTTTGTCTTACAAGAAACTACTGAGTTTCGTATTTATTTAGTTTGGTTTTGAAAAACAGGCTTGGATTTCTTTTTCTTCTGTTTTCTGCCTTCCCTTGTCTTTCCCTTCACCTCTGTCATACCTTTCAACTACAGCAAGATGAATGATGCCTACACTTTCTTCCCAGTTTTTAGAAAAGTGCTCTTCCCCTCCCACCTCTTTCCTACCTGCATCTCTTAAAGAACTCCCCATTCTCAGAAAAGGTGTTGGCACAAGGGAGAAGCTTGGAAGAGAGAAAGAACATTTAAAAATGAAATCTATTTGAATTTTTTTTTTAACAGCTGGAAAAATGTTTACTCAAAAAAGCTGGTTTTAAGAGCTAAGCTAATGCTGCTACACTAGTAGGAGCAGGGGGTGAAGGAGAAGCACATGCATGTTTACAGCCACGTATGTGCATAACGACCGTGCGTCTCAGCTGACTCATTGCCATGTTCCAGCATAGATCATGCACATTTGGGAGCAGTATCTTAATTTGCCTTTCTTCTAGGGGCTGTTCTTTTATTAGTAGGTGAAATAACAATTATATTACATAAAGCACACATGAAATTTCTCCCTCAAACTAGCTAGTCTGTTCAAATATCAGTAGTCTCCCCTCGTCCCTCGCTGCTGCAGAGCTGACCCCAGTGGGCGGGAGCCTCAGGCTGCCCCTGCCACAGAGCAAAGCCCAGTGCTGGTGCGACCGCAGCACCGAGGGGGCACGTCTTCACACTGCATACACGCATGCACACATGCATGCTGCCATCGCTCATCCTCCTTCTTGGCAGGGGAAGTGGATTCATGTATCAGGCACGTCACTCCGCCAGCATCCTCGCTCTGGTTTTGTGTATATAGTCTGTCTTGTGGAATGGGTACTTTATAATTTTAAGTAAGGAGGTCTGCTAACTGGTACGATGCGCTTTAGGAGGGATTCATGTATCCATCACTCTTGAAGAAGAGAGTACTGCTTAGTGTCAATAAGAGTGACAATATACTTCTTTCAGGCTTCTGCTGCTCGTCTAATTGTTTAAAGAAGCACCAATCTAAACTAGAAGACTTCATCGATAGATGCAGCATAACCATACCTGTCTGTATGATATAAAGCCTATACAACACAGACTTTAGCATGCATCTGTTATCTTTGGGCATGTTAGTTATGCTTTTGTCCTTATTTAAGGATTTAAATGAGGAGAAGACAAATGAGTTTGGAAATTCCTATGAGACTTCGCTATTCTTAACTTTGGTTCTTGGCTCTGCCACAGATGTCTTATGTGACCTTGATTGAATTGCTTAACACCTCTGAAATGGGTTACTCTGTGTAAATTAGTGGTAACAGATTTCTCTCTGCTTTCATTTGAAGTTTCTATTTTAAGTGGATGGGAAGTGTCATCTGCTTATTTTGGTTCTATATTTTACTCATGAGCATAATGTGACCTGACTTCAGCTGAAGCCTTTGGTAGTCTTATGCTACTATTAAGACTGGGGACTGGGCAGTTCAGTTTAAATGATGTAGTAAATGATGAGTGCTTGAAAACCTGATATGAGTGACAACCGTATTTTAATTCTCTTTAAGAAAGTTTTTTTTTTAATGCATACTTATCTTAATAAAAAGTTGTAAATTCATGCTTCTACCTAAGCTGCACTCTGCAGGTTCAAAGTGCCAAATTTCTAAGAGGCTGTTAGCGATCATGGTCTTTCTGATCTTGCCAAAATAAGACAGAAAATCTCAGGAGGAGTCTCTCTTCCATGAAATTTGTAGACCCGTTTTTCAGCCTCTGAGAGTTTATGGGAAACTGCATGCCTATCAATAATTATTGCCTCTGAGACTTTTATGTAACTGTAGAAATCCACAGTGCCCCCTTGGCTATTTTAGAGTCCTTCTTGGGTCATTCGTTGAGTTGAGAAATCAAATTTTGTCTCACCTGTTTATATTAGTGGAAGAAACTTCTTCAAAACCTCCACTTTTGTTTCTGCATGATAGCATTGCAGACTTGTTTGATTTCCTCAGTTGCTCCATAGTGAAGATCTCAAAGATCAATTTGGTACATGGAGTTAGAGATGGGACAGGCAGGATTTGAGTAAAGGTGAAGAATTCTTGGCTTGTAAGAGTTCAAAAACTCTCTGTCCTTGAAGCTGCAATATCTTTTGCAATCAAAATTAAGGCTGAAATGCCTTCTTTGGTAAAGTGGAGATAGTTGCCTCCATAGACTGCTTTTCATAAGCAGATTGAGGTTGATGTTATCTTCCTCTGTTCCCATGCACCCTCCTTAGTTTATGGGATTAGATTTCTGAACCAGGCACCCTACTTCTTCTCCTTCATCTGCTATTGATCTAATCAACAGCAACAAAAAAGTCACAATTTCTTTCTTGTTTTTATATCCTACGGAAACCCCTTAGGAAACCACTAGTGTTCCTACTTCTCCCCCAGAAGGCGATCACCCTGAGACATTTAGGGTTCTCTTTGACTGGAGGAATTAAAGATCAACATCTGTCAGGAATACATGGATATCTGCAGCTCTGCTTTGGTTCAGGGGAACTAATTGACCTCTCAGGTCTCCTTCCAGTTCAATTTTCTGGCCTCCCTATATAGCATTGCAATATGTCTAGAAAGAGCAGAAAAGATCCTGCATATATATATATCCCATTATTGTGCTCTTTTTTCAACAACACTGGAAAGGTCAGATTTGAAGGGAAAATCCCTGTGCAACCTTTAACTACCATGTTGCTGTTGATACATTGATCTATATTTTTTTAAAGATCACAACAAAGCAAAAAGCAGCAGAATAAAAGCAGGTGTACAGTTGCATGAGGAAACTCAGACAGATGTTTCACCAGGAGCAGAAATTTGAGCTCTTGCACAGCAGAGAGAGAAACAGTCTTACTATGCAGAAATGCTTCATAGATGTGTGTTTCAATGTGTAATTCCGCTTGGGATCACCTGGAAGTACATGGAACCACTGAAGCAGGGATAACAGGCTTGGGTCAATAAGCATAAAGCCAAACATGTAGAAGAACAAATGCATACAGATACTTGTATGCATACAAAGCAAAAGTTTCTCTCCTTTCCACCAGTGCTATATGTTATAATATTTGTTCAGATGGTAGAGCTGGCAGTCAATCTGGCAGGCACTTCAGAATAGATTGTCCCCATCTGCTTTTTCATCTCAGGGGCTAAAGCTAACCTCAGAAACCCTCACGTCTCTTTTTCTAGTTTCAAATGAAAAACAGTATTTGACATTAACTATCATGGTAAGTTGCTACCTACAGAGGAGATGGATTTCTTAAATAAATAAATGTAGAAGTCCAGTCATGTATTAAAAAAAAAACAACAAACCCTTTGGCTAAGTTGAATAAACATTGGTCATCTATTAATATTAAGAACGACACATCTTGCTGCTGCTTTGGCTCTAAAGCGTCATCGTTTATTAACATTTTGAAATAGCACTGCGGAATGGATGATGCTCAAATCTGTACCTGAAAAATCCACCAAAATCTTCCTGCAGAGAACTTCAGAGATGAGGAAAGCAGAAACAGAAAGGATGCATACCTATCAGACAAGACTTATGCAGTAAGTTCAACACCTCATTTTACCCACTTTATATGCCTTTTGCATAAATCAAAGATCACATTTTAAGTCTATGTTAAATCACCAAATAGCTCTTTTCAAAATGTCAGCAATTCATTGCACAAATAGTCTGCCAAATAATAGTTAATCAATTGTAAATGGCATGCAAATTCTCATGTAAACTTTGGGGAAATTGTTAACCTCAGCTAAATGTAGATAATATTTTTCATGGAAAGTCACTTCATACACTTGCCTTGGCTGATTTAGACTGGGAAAAGCTCTGATATAAATCATTTCAGAAATGTGGATTATGCTGAAAAGTCATATTTGATCTTATTAGCATAACTGTGCTCTTCATAGCTCTAGCCAATAGTTCCTTGCTGTGCAAAATCAGCCTCTTTGCAGATCCATGTCACTGGTTTAGAGAATACATTGGGTCAAACCTTGAAAAATAAAACATTTGTATAATTACCATCACCCTGGATTTTTCCCCATTTTTTGTAGGATGGAGAATGGCATGTAAGGAGTTGTGTGGGTTCTCTGGTTCTGACAAAATATAGCCCTTGAACTCTTAGCAAGACCAGCTCTCTTCTCATTTGCACTGAGATTAGGGGTTTTGTGAACTGCCCCCTTTCCTTCTTCCCTTTCTCATTCCGGCGTGTCAGCTCCCTTCTCCTTCATTTTCCCACCACATCGTCTTTGTCTAGGCTGCTTCCCTTTCACTCAGAGTCAATTTTCTTCACAGCCCGTTCCCCTCACATGCAGGCGTAGGATTTTCTCCTCCCATTCAGCCCCTTCCCTCACCTATTATTTCTTCTGTTGAAGTTGTGTCTCACTCACCCTCCTTTTAGATGTCTTTGCCTTTTCCTGCAGGTCCTTGTTCAGGACTGCAGCTTCTTTGTTGTTAATTTCCCTCTTTCCCTGCATCTTTTAGGCAGGCTCCGGCACCGCTCCAGGGCTCTTCCACCGGCACGGCACTTTCGCCTGGCTCTGGGACCAGCCCCGCTGGTGGGGGCTTCATGGGGGGCTCTGGAGCTCCTGCCCCCAGTCACACCATCCTGCGGACACTCTCCCAGGGGGGCCAAAGCAGCAGCCCACCCTGGGAATCAGAGAGAGAGAGGGTTCAGCCCCGGGCTGGGGAGACATGGAAAGGGAAACCCAGCCACCAGCTGCCACAGGGGAGCGGGACGAAGGCTGGGTGCGAAGTACCAGCCTTCTGGTACTTTATCCAGTACCAGATACTGGTACTGGATCTTTATCCAGGGACCTCATCCCATTTATTTTCCCATCGCTGGATTTTTATGAGGGAGAAAACAGACTTCAGAGTATGCTTGTAGCTCACTTATAACTGGGAACACACATTACTTTCTGGTGCGATGGCAGTGCAGCATGGCACCCCCTTGACACGCTCGTTCCCTCTTGTCTGACATTTTCTGCTCAGCCATGCCGGCTCTCCTCACGTCTTCCTTCCCTTCGCAGCTCTGCCCGGCGCTTTGCCTCTCCACTTCTCAGTGGCAAGTTTCTTTCTGATCATGTTGAGGAAGACTCCCTTGCCCTCTGGTGGGTGTTGGAGTCACAGTATCTCTCCAGTTCATTTTTCCTGCCACCCTTGTGCCCCACTGCTGCACCCTGAACCTCTGCTGTGCTTTAGATTTGCCACTTCTTACCTCTAATTTATGGTCATTAGTTAATCATCAGCAGCAACCACTTTTATTTCAGCCCATTACTCTGTGACAGAAGTAGTTTTGTTCAAAGTATTTGCTGATGTATGTTATCCATGCTTTCTAGCACTTGAGCTACTGATCATCTCTTCCTGTTGATTATGGGAATTTAAAGCATGCTACAAGCATCGCACTACTGCGTACAACTAAATAAATAGAGTGCATTCTGGCTTGGCTCTGGCTGATTGTGTTACATGCCCCTTCCCTCTCCCTGGTTCACTCTGCCCTTGGATTGGGTCCCGTTCCCCTCTGCAGAGCCCTGGGGAGGGACACACGGAGGGGCCAGGGCTGGTGGTCCCGAGCCGAGCCCATCCCATCCCTCGGGCTCTCTGGGTGCTGGGAGGCACGGTGCCCAGCTGGGGATATTCAGGTGGCTGTGACTGAGTACACGCCTCGCAGAGGGCTTCACTTCACTTCTGTAATGGCATTTTGGAGTGGCAGACATTAGCAAAAGTAGAAGCCCGGGAGGTGGCTGGGTGCAGCGATGCCCCAGCAGGGCTGCATGCTGTCTGTTCCAGGCCACCACGGGATGGACAGAAAATGTGTCTCAGTTGTACGCCAGGCAGTGCTGCCAACTCAGAAAACCTTTATTATGAGAATGGTGTGTTTAGAGACCATTTGTTTTCCCCAAGGCAGGTTCACATTGACCAAGGCAATCCTAAGAGAGGTCTGGCCTGTTCAGCTTCAGGCTTTTTACAGCTCCAGGCAACCTGCTCCAGTGCTTCTCTGTCATTAATGTCCTCCTCCTTGCTAAAGTCTGAATCTGTTCCTTCTTGTCCCTGTGCTGCAGGCAGGGAATAGTATTTCCTCTCTGGAGGAACCTTTTGTATATTTGAAAATCATCATGTTTCTCCTCAGCCATTGCTGGACTAAACAACCTCAGTTCTTTCATCTGCCCACACAGGCGATGCTTTTGGACCTCTGCCTGTTGTCACTACTCTCCTCTAACTTCTACCCCCTTTAACCTCAAAGTACAGCACCCAGGCCTGGGCACGGTACTCCAGCTGGACTCTTGCTGAAGCAGAGCACGCTAGTTAGAGAGGTGTCAGCATGCTTCTTGCACATGCACTGCCATATATCCAGCCTGGCATGTTTGCTTTCTCACATGGCAGTAGGAACAGTCATTTATAACCCCATGATCCTCTTCTGCAGGACTGCTGCACGCTTATTTGGTCTCCGTCTCGCACGTAGGCAGCTGGTTATTTATACGCTAGGGTGGTGCTTTACATTCGTCCTTCCTGAATTGCGCCCTACCTGTGTCAGAGGAGATTTCCATTCTGGCAAGATCATCCTGCCCTCCAGGGTGTTTGTGGATACTCTGAAGTTGGGATACTCTGCAAGTAAGTGTATTGTCTCCCACCATTCAAAGTATTTATGGGAATGGTGAATTGATATTAAAGTGCTGAATGTCTGCTTTGACGTTTTGTTCAGTGTGATACATTTCCAATGAACTAGTTCCTTGGGATTGTAAAGGTGATGCGAACAGCATTCTATTAGGCGTATAAATCATTAGGTGTATGACTGAGTTGGTTCTTCAATAACTAAAAATAATTTGTCCGTAAGCTTTTTGCCTGCTGTGCCACTGTGGCATAAAAGAGAGGTTCAGTAATGCCTGTCATCTCACTAGGACAGTGCTGAAGAACTTAAAAATGAATTTCTTGATGTAAGTTTACCATCTTTGTTACAGTCACCGCTTGACATTACACAAAATTTTGGATCTGTTATCAGCTACTTCATCTTCAAACTTTTTCATAGAACAGCTGAATATGTCCCATCCAGACAGTCTGCACAACGTAGAAACAATTTATATTTCACTTATCAGACTTAACCATCCACCTGCCTGAAATCTACTACATTTAAATCCTATGGATAAATTTCAAGTGATTAAAGTTGCTTGAGCCTTGATAGAAATTGGTACTGGGCGTGTGTCTATCCTGCAAAAGAGAGTCAAATGCAGAAACAAACAAGTTAAGCTGGTGCCTCTGCATAATACAGCACACCTTAGATAGATTAGATCAGGAATTGCCTCCAGTTGTGGTGCTAGTATGTTCTCCAGTGGCATGGGCATCCTTGTCCAGTGTCGCCGCTGAACACTGTAAGCTTGCCTTAGTGGGTCCATACCTCCACAGGAAAGCCCAAGAGCAAAAGCCCCTCCAGCCTCACTACCTTCTGCTCTGCGGTAGGGAAGTACCCTAAACTGCTGTTATGAATATTTGCTTTCACTATGGCATTTGCTACAGAGGTAGACCACTGTGGGCATTTTTTTCCAGCTTTTCATTTTTGAAAAAAATTGTGCGTGTGAGGTAGATATATTGATGGTACACTGGTAACTACCTGCAGAGATAAAGCTGAAAGCAATATAAATAACTAATATATTCTTCCTGTTGAATGTCTCTTACTTAGCATTAGGTCTCATTAAAATCAATAGAAGGAATACAGAACAAAAGGACATACATTTACTTAATTTAGCCCTTAGATAATTAAGTGTCAAATAGGTCATGCTAGTTAGGAATTGATTTAAAACAATTTTATTTTGATAATGCCAGCTGTCACTAAGTGCTGCTGTCAGGGATTGTCTTCCAGTTCACTTTTCTTCATAGGTGAGCAAGTCTCGAGCCTTAAAACACCAGTGTGCTAGCTCTGGGGTGTACAGCCAAGCTGTGTGCAGGTTCCTGGAGATGTGGGTACTTTGCATGTTAAGAACAGACACTGGAAAAGATAATTTAGCCATCAATAGTTGGACAAGTTAATTAAATAGTCAGATAAAGCTTTATATCTGACTTCATATCACTGGACTATCTGAGGGCCTTCTAAAGGGATTGCAGTTATTGAGCTCCAGATATGCACTGAAATGAGTAGATAACTTAGAAGTCTAGTGGATAGCAAAGATTACCTTGCAGGGTTCAGTCGCTGACTGGGGTAACATTTTTGTATGAAGAAAGGTAGGTAATAATTTGGGAAACGTAGGGACAGCGACAGCATGCTGGAAAAGCTTTCCTCAAGCCTCAGAGCATCCCCTAGAGATACTCAGACTGATTTGAATAATCTTCACAGAAATATTATTTAATCTATCATGAACCTGGGTTTTAATTTTTTAAAGATAAGTAATTTTCTATTTATTTTGAAAGGGAAGCTGGGGAAGCAGAAAACAAGTGTGTCTGTAAAGAAAGCTGTCATTTCTGGGGACTTATTGTGGTGACACCTTTTTGACAAGAGAAGCATCTGTCAAACACGTGAAACTTCATCCTTGTGCTTTCTCTTTCCTCTCAAAGAAGTAGAACCACTTAATTTTGTTGTTCTGGTGGAGATGCAGATTCATGGGTGTGCACAGTGTTTGTTAAAAATAAATGGCAGCCTACTCAACACCACCGAGTGTGAAATCCTCTGGAGGGATTTGCAGCATGCAGATGTTCCCCCCATCCCTCTGCCCTGGCCCGTGGGGGACTGATACCCAGCCTCTGCCTTCTGAGCAGGCCATTAATCTGACATGCAATCTGATTGAATGAACGGGGGTAAATCCCTGTTGGATAACAAAATGCTAGATTAGCAGTTAAAAAACTTTGTGATTAGAGAGATTAACTGCTAAAGACATCATTCTTTCAGATGTAAAGCCTCCATTTTCATTTAGAGCTGGTAGTCCGTGAAAAACTACTGCACTAGCAATTAGGAAACTGTAAACATGCTGACCTGCAGAAGGATGATTGACGCTTAAGATAACTTTGGTAGCAGTATTTCTTGCTGTTTGCTTGTTAGGCAACCCATTTTTCTTTCTCTGGACATTTAAGGCTTTGCTTTCCCAAAAAATGCTGTTTTCTTTGAAGAAAAGAGGATTCGGTGCTGGCTACAACAAGGACCAAAAGTCCCTCTCTTTGGTTTTATAATTTCATTAGGTATGGGACGAGCTTTTAAGGAAGGATGTGGCTGTAAATATCAAAGGGTTCCTGTCATGAATCCTGATTTAGGATCCTGCCGACTACGCCAATTTGTCGCGAATGAGTGATTTAGATCGCTTAAAGAATCACCATCAAAGGTATTAGCAAAAGTGGTTTTAATATGATGTGTAAAATTGCGACTTAACAAAGTTTGATGGCAAGGTTCACTCTGTTAATTACTGCATGGCAGAAACACACAAAGGAAAACTGAGTTACACTCGAGTTAGGCTGATTCACAGAGAGACCGGGGACGCAAAAGGGTAAGGAGGATCCTCCTGTCAAGTCACGAGTTTCAGAGTGGACCGCCCTGCTTTCTAAACTCCTTCCCCAGAGACAAGTCTAGGTGCATCTAGGTCCCAACCTAGTCTCAGGCTTGGTCAATGATTTATGTCTAAGGGATCACATATGCACAATTTAGGTAATGTTTCATTAGCATCAATTCGGCATGCAATCAAAGTTACCAAGATGAAATCAAAGTTACCATACTACAAGGTTATGCGTGATATTGGTTCTTACCAAAGATGTCCTGTTGGTGAAAGATCTCTCTGCCTCGAGGCACAACCTTGAGAGGTGTCCCAGCCCAAGGGGAGATCACCACCGTGCAGCCACACTGCCTAGCAGGGAGACCTCAAAAAAGGCTCACTTAGGCTGTCATATTTATGCAATAAAGTGGTTGGCTCGTAGTCAAATTACATGCGATGGGAAAGGTATGCATGAGGCTCCTTGTACCCACAACTTTCTTTGTTCCTTGATAAATGAGTCTTGGAAAAGCCACCTGCTATTCACGTGTCGATCGCACGATCGGTGTTCCAAGGTCATATGTATCGATGCTCTCCGTGCCACTCGGCTCCTTTGTGGGTTCTCAGAGAACAGACTGGAAGCAGAGGAGTTCTTGGCCCAGCCATAGCTCAGGCCCTTACCTCCTTTGGAGCCTGTACCAAACTAGTGCTAGTTTGGTTAACAGGTCGAGTGCATCCGTCACAGTCCCCCACAATATTCTGAGCTGCCTGCTGGAAATCTACCACTGGATGTTAAAGGTTACAGTAGTCTCCCCTAGTGGCACTTGCAAAAGTGATAATTTAAAAAAATAATTGTTGAAATATGATACACGCTTTAATAGGCACCGTTAAATTACTTGGGTAGTTTAATTAAGTATAGACAGGATATTTAGTTTTTGCTTTGAGATGGCAAGCAGGAGCTTTAGAAAACATAGTATAAATATTTTCACAAACATTTCTGCCTCTCTTTCTAAGTGCCAGGCGAGAGTTCAGCACTCTACTGCTCTAAGCACATGTGCATAAAACCTGAAAACATGGTAACTACCAAATGAAAGGGAAATATTAATATTTTGTAGAAACCTGAACTGAAAGCTTTTGGGGATACCTGTGTTTATACCAAGTTCCTTTTTTTCTACAGAATAAAGATGATTAAAAAATGAAAACAGGGAATTCAGAACAGGAAGAAAAACTTCATAGAGGATGTATTATGGATACATTTAACAGGCAACATTAAATGCGATTTCTCATGTTTCTCCCTTTCCAGAGAGATGATAGGTAGCTAATCAGAATTAAGTTAACTCACACTCAGAGGTGTCATTTTGTAGAAAGCTCTCACAACCACCTTGATTTAAGCAATTGCTTTTGAATATTCTGCTAGGACCTAGCTGTATCTTTGGGCTTCTAAATTCTTTAAACAACACAGCTCATACTTGATTTAACAAACAGCGACTTTTGCTAGATAGCCTTCTGTGGCTCACTCCCACTGAAACAAGACATCTTTTCCCCTACACAGACAGGAGGAGTTAAGGGTTCATGTGGTGTGACTAAAGCACTCTGGACATCACTCAGGGCAGTTTCTCTAGTCAGTATTTTCAGCAACATGCTGCTGTGTGCATGAGTAGAAGCCTGTGGGGAGAAGTTTCAACTCCACCTGTGGATAATTCATTCCAATTTTTCCCCTGTCGCTGCTTGGGAACTAAGGAGCTCATGACCAGCTTGCTAGAGCACAGCTTTACAAGTCTTCATCATCTCCATTGCCATCCTTCAACAAACAGGACCAAGTCTCCCTATATGTGGCTTTTCTCCCTCTAATTGTGCTAGTTTGCTACACCCCTTCACATGGTTAAAGCATCACCCACAGTGCTCTCATCTGGTCCTGCCTCACTGCTGTTTGAGATCAGAATATTTCCTTAGTGGTGGTGTTTCCAGGAAGAGATGGTAGGCAGCTCTAGGATGGAAATCTATATTTGTTCTTAGGATATCCTTAGAAACCAGTTGAAAACTTCTTAACACTTTTGCAGCAGGGTTGGTTTTTCTCACAATTTTCAGAAACCATGGAATACTTTTGCTGCGGGAATGTGCTTTTCAGCAGAAAACTAAGCACCAAAACCATAAAAAAACCCAGACGTGGCAGCTTTGCATGCTATTGCTTTGTAGAAAACCCAATGGTGGCAGAGAAAAAAAAAATCTAGGTCTCTTACAATGTCTCCTTTATTATATATTTTATAACTAGCAGATTCTGATGTCAGTCATGGGCAGAACCCAAAGGAGATAAAATGGGTCAACTGATGAATAACTGGGTTATGTGAACCAATTACTACTCTGAATGATGACTAACCAGGCTGGAGCTCATTTGGAAGTTGGGGATAGTGCAGACCCAGTAACCTTGTAAGTGTTCCTTATCCTATCCCTCTGCAAAGCTCAGTAGCATCCCAGCTTTTAGCACTTTACCCATCCCTGTAATTCTCCTTGTGGTTTTCAAGGTGAAGAGTCCTCCCTGCTGTAAGTGTTCTGGGGCTATTAATAACAAAATCCCCATTTCTGTAACAGAGGCTCCAGTGCACTTGTGGGTGGAGGTGCTGCAGACACAGGACTGTCACAGCAGCCTCCCCACACGTTTGGCGGCCCAGGTGTTGTGTGCTTGCAGCTTCCGGCACCGCATTGCTCGAAAATACAGGGAACTGCCACAATCTGACCTACCCTTGTCCCCCTCTGTTGAATTTTGCCCCCCATCCATCAGTCCAGTTTGTGCCCCGAGGATACACAAGCCTACATGGAAAGAGGCACAGCTGCACAGAGGCACAGGTCTGGCAGAGAGGCAAAGCAAGGGGTCAGACCTCCCTGGCGATTCCCAGGGATGGCGATTCCCCTTACCCCATGCCCACGGGCTGAGCCCTTCCCCAGAGTCCCTGGGACAGCCGTCACTCGGACCTTGCCCAAGGGTGACACCTACTTCTTGATGGTCTGCTCAGTAGGACACCCAAGGGGGTACAACATGCACCTCTAGCAACACAAAGCCCCGTAAGACCTGCCTTTTGGTGGTGGTGGGGGAGACACACCATGCACTGAAGCAGGAGGGTTGTAGACTGGGGGATCCTTGTGGGCAAGGCCAGCCCTGTCCTCGCTCCTGGGAAGGAAGGAGTTGGGGGCTTGCCTGGGGAAGGAAAAGTGGTTTGCAGACATATGGCTGTCCCCAGATCCCTACAGCACAGCAATCTGGGGTGGGAGGGGGGACCTTCACAGCTGGCCATGCTTGCTTGGGGGTGAACGTGTTTCCCCCCTCGGGGGGCTCAGGATGGGGGAACCAGAAAGGACACCAGCAGTCACTTGCTTTCCAGCTGCAGTTTGTATAAAGCTGGTTTGCTGATTGCATTTCCCCAAAGTGGGTAAGGTTTCTGGGTGCCATCCCCTTGGATGGGGATGTCCTGAGCTGCACTAAGCGGGGGAGAGCTCCAGGCTTTGTGGGAGTCCAGCTCCTGGAAAATGTATCCAAGCTCCCCTCTGCGTTTGAAAGCCTTGGCTAAAGATGTATACCACATCATGCAAGGCAGGTCTGTCTGAAGCAAAAAAACCTAGCAGCTTCCAAATAGCACCTTATCTGAAACCACTGGGGAGTTGAGAAGTGTTATGGGCTGCTGCACACTTTTATGCATTTCAGAGCAGATGAGCGCAGCGTTATCTGGTTCAGGTGTTTCTGTAATTGTGATTCATTAGGCTAACCACAGCGCTGGGTGGCTAGCACCTGTGTGCTCCTGCTGGGCTGGTGTCAGTGCTCTCAGCTGTGATAGGAAACATATGGCTGTACTGGCTGGTTCCAGATTTTTTCCTCCTTTTGTAGTCTCTTTGCGATGTACTTGTTGGCCTCTGCAGCACTGAAGGTGCTGTTGCAAGCAGCCTTTAAATGGCCCGGGGGCATGATCAGTGTGACGAGCTGTATCCATCCTCCCTGAGCAGCACTGCCCACATGCTCCCAGCCGTGCCCGGCTGCCACACGGACCCATGCGACTGCCGGCTGTGCTGGCAGAGCCTCTCTTACCCACGGAACCATTTCTCCTCCACCAAGAGGCAAGGGGAGGACTAAGGATATTTAGTCCTTACTGAGGATATCTGTGATTTTCATATTATTCAGAGTCAGGCTGGAAATCCAGCCTCCCCCGGACGTCAGCTTGTGGGAGGCTGCTCCGTGCCACCAGCTCTGAACCCGCACGTGGGTCTGGGCCACATATGCACAACATAAATGGGTTGCCTGAGTGTGGGTCTCGTTTCCTGGGCCGTGCGACTGCTATCAAAATCTAGAAATGTAAGGGAGAGCTTTATGTCTTAACACCTATAGCTGTATAATGTTTGAGCTAATGATAACAGAGTTTGGATTTGGGGGAGGTGATGAGAGGCGAACAGGAGTGTGGCTCGAGTCAGAATTCATCAGCAGGCAAAAACATATGCATCTTTATCAATCGATGGGGCTAAAATAAAACTGCAGTCGTTTGACAGCTGTAAGTGATGTATCACTGAATAGCGGCAGTTCTGATCACTGAGAAATCCTGACTCTTGCAGGCTTGACAGAGAGTAATTAAGGGACAAGCTCAGCAGTCAATAAATGCCCCACGGGATTACAGGTTCGCAGCAGACCCACGAGATGCAGTCCTCTGACAAAGGCCCCAAAAGGTAGTAAGCTGATCCTCGTTTGTTCTGAAGTAGCTTATCAATCATGCTGTTGGGCTGGGCCCTGAGCACACAGCTTAAACAGTCGCTTATATATATCCAATATTCCTTCTTTTCCACTAGGCCTGTCTTCCCACTTTCTCAATAAAGTTAAGGGATGTTAAATAATCCTTACTAAACCCACAGACTGGTGGTGGGTAGCTGTACGGGAAAGATCAGCTGGCCTAAAACAAGGCCATTTCTGGAATGAAACATATTAAAGCTATTCAACAGCTTCCGTCAATATTGTATTTCTCTTTTATAAACAATGAGGATGCATGCCCGCTGCTGCCAAGATAGAGATCTAATGAGGACATTGGCTTTCCTAATCGGTAATCTCTAATCAGGCTTCTCTGTTACTGGATGCTGCCACACAGGAAAAAAGGCAGGAAAATAATATTTGTTGGGATATGGTGAAAAGGTCACAGTAATCATATCTGCTACTTCGTCGATACATAAGATTGCCCTGTGCTTGTCCCTCCTCCCTCAAGACAAAGTAGTTTTCTCCATCATGGAGTGAATTTACAAGTAGCATCTGAAGCTAAGGAAAACATTGCTAGTGACACAGCTTGGTTTGCAGGAGGGAAGGTGCTTTAGAAAATGATTTGATTTTGCTTTAAACACATCTACTTACAGAAAATAAGAAGACTAGCATGGCTGCGAATATAGCAGACACAGTGGACTGTACATGCATGGATGTGTGGAGCTGGGACCTGTCCGAGCGGCATATGAGCAGCCTAGCCGGCGACCTAAACATGTTTGGAGCGCGGTAGAAAAGGTCACAGCTCTGAATCAGGACAGCACTTGGCTGAATCCTTAAATACCAGTGGGATTTAAATGCATCCCTAAGGGTTTTCCTTAGCTACAATTTTAGCTAGCTGAAATATAAAATATTCTGTTGAATCAAGGGGGGAGACACGGTGGTCTTAAGCTCCCCGCAGGTCTGTAGATGCTCCGAGCTGCGCTCATGGCCAATGCCAGGGGGGCATGGGGACACCCCGGGAGCCAGGGAAATGGTCCCTGTGGGGCAGAGGGTCACTGCTGGCCTGAGGCAGGAGCAAGCACTGGGAGCCAGTGTCCTTTGAACTCCTTCACAGTCTCATTTTAATCCTTTCTGTAGCTTCTTAAAAGGAACCCAATTATTGAGACAGTCACAGGCCACCAAAGCGGTGCCATACTACTGATTTTATACATGTATATGTGTATGTATACATAGTGGCTGACAAAGAAAATCTTGCCTGGGGAGGACAGGTCAGACTGATAGGGTAACCTGTCTCCGGATCACTAAAAATGTCAGGGGAGAAAGCAGAGCAATGAGTTAGGCTAGTGGTCTGTGGCTGCTTGTGGCTCTTTCAGGGAACCTATGTTTCATGGGGTAGTTCACACCTCAAATCCACCCCATCTTTGGGGAGAATTTATACTGGGGGGGGTGTATATTGGTGGGATTGTATAACCAGTTACCAAGCTGCATTCTTGGAGCTGGCAGGGAAGGGCAGAGCCACACATCACGATGTGCTGCTTCATGAAATCATAGCGGGTTAGTTAGCTCCTTTGCAGCAAGTATAGTTAAGCTGCCATCCAAGTTTAACACAAAAACTTCCTGAAATGTTGTGACCCTTTCAAGCTACTAAAAAGGAAAAAAGGAAATCAAAGAAGAATGAAATATGCTTTATTTATTGTTTTCCCACTGTCATATATTTCTTCCCAGACAGCAAAGAGAGCTTCATTTTTTCCCAGCACCTTTTTAAAGGTGGTATACCACTAATACTGATGGGAAAGTTGAAATGTAAAACGTAACCAAACAAAGTACTGTCTCTTAGTTTCAGGAAAACATTAGTAGATTTTTAAAAAATTGAACTTGGAATTCTTTAACCTCAAGGTCTAAGCCACAGAATAGTGTTCTTTAAAAAAAAAAAAAAGGCTTGATCATAAATCTTTTATGACTTTGAACTTATTCATTTAAAAATATCTTAGCTGAAGGCTGTGGATGGCAGAGCAATAGAATTACACAGACTGAAAAATAATAACCCGCTTTTCAATCATGGTATTAGAACGGTGCTGGTGGTCTGAATGGCCTGTTTGGAACCTGATGATGACATAAATAAATGAAACTACCTTTGGAAGTATGAAAGCACCTTTTTATAAGATCCTCTATGAGCTCTCATGGCCAGGGGCTGGTTTTCTTAATTATTGCTTATCAACCCAACGTGTCACTGCACGTTGTAGCAGACTAAGCTTCCCAAAAGCAATCACTGATTTCAGAGCTTCCTACGGTAGTCACGTTAAAAGAGACACTTCTCCTTCCTTTCCCAGAGGCTGACTGCTCCGAACATGCTGAGAGAAACTCCTTGGAGGATAGACACAGTCCAGAAGAAATGCTGGAAAACAGTAATAATAATTCCTGTCTCCAAAGGAAGGAAAAGAAGAATCCAGGGAGTTTTGGGCTGGCCAGCTTAGCTTCAGTTGCTTGCCAAACACTTGCATAAAATAACTATTTTGTAAGTAATTGGTAGGAAATGAGCAAGAGTTAATATGAATCTGTCAAAACCAGCTCTTGTTAATCTGATGAATTTCCTTCTTTAACGGTTTAACAGGCCCTGTGGGTGAGGGAAGGGGTCCTTCATAAGCCTTTGATCCCGTCTTGCATGACATTTTCATAAATAAGTAGGGCAATAGGCCAGATGACATACACTGTATGGTAGTTGAAAGTGCTATTAACTATCCTATTAACTCTCAGATCTTCACTGTCAAAACTAGGGGGATCTACAGGGGTCTGTCCACCATCTGGGTCTCCTTTATGGATGGTTTTTAGTGAGTACATTTGCTAAATTTGCAGGTACCACCAAGCTGGTTCAGGCAAACTGATCTTGACAAACTGGAGAAACAGTTCGGTAAAAAAAATAAAATACCACAAAAATGTGCAATTCCATACGGCCACAGCCCTAAACTCACGCTGAAATTATCATTGCCTGTATCATGGAGGGGTCACCCACCTTACACCATTCAGGCAAAGAGATCCCCTCACGAGGTGTGTGAGCAGCAGTATGGCCTTCGAGACACAAGAAGACATTTTTCTGTCCAACTCACCATGGGTGGAAAAAGCAGATCTAGTTTTGGGCATCGTGTTTTGAGAAGGATATGGAGTAATTACAGAGAGCCTTGGGGAAAGCGGTGGTAATGGCGAGAGGTTTAGAAAACTTGACCCCAGTGGAAAGGCTAACTGAACGAAGGTGTCTTCTAGTCCCTAATAATATCGAAATGTACGAAGCAGGGCTTTTGTAAGCGATACCATTCATTGCAGATTGACCTTGCCATGCAGCACAGCATAAAAGCTCACAGGGGGCTGCAGGGAGCGGTGGTGTGAGGTGAAGGTGGAGGAGAGGTTTCTCCACTCAAAGGCTTTCACATTACTTTCTCCTTTTGCAGAGGAAATGGCCATGGATACAAGGCAAAGGTAATCAATGGTAAGCAGTAAGTTCCCTGGGAAATGTAAGGACAATAAAACTCAACACTTCACTGAAGCACCCGGGTAATGAACATCCCAACAAGCTGAAGCAAATGCTGTTGATATGACTCAGGCTCACCCAGCTCCACGTGCTGCGCAGAAAAGCAGTCGGTGGCTTCAGTCCTCTGGTTTCCTTTTTCCAGCCTTGCCTTAGGATTGGAGGTGGTCATGGTGGTGGGATTGCCCTGGACAGACCAGGTCTATATATATATGTAACCCGGCATGTAGGAAGGCAGGGGTACAGCTCCTAGCTGCTGGGTGCAAGGGGCACCCATCTCCTGCACCCACCCTCATCCCTTGAAGCGTGGATGTGCCTGCATTTCACCCATTTCTTTTTGCAGGCATCCTCAGAGCTAACCAGCTGGCACCAATAAAAGCTCCAGGAACAACAGAATTAATCACAGAGACAACAGAGCAATAAATATAAATGTGCTTCACCTCACTGCAAAATAAAGGAACAGTTTTGTGGGGGGAGGGATAGGGGATCTGCTGTTATAATGCATCACTGTTCTTCAAACAGAGGTTTCTTCACAAAAAAAGACTTAATTCCTCCTTCACTGTTAAAACACTTTGCTGGTGCCCCCACAAGTTGCAAGAAAAGGTTTCAATTCCAGAGCATTGTCTGTATTCCTATCAGATGTTGTTGTCTTTGTGGTCAAGATTTGTTATAAATTGAATATTTTTGGCTCTAATTTCTAAGGGATTTTCGTTTTGAAGTCAAGAATTGTTTTATTGGTATCAGGAGCTGGAGGATACGGCAGTGGGATGATGTCAGTGTTGCCTTCCCCTGTTTTCTGTTCATTACTTTTGTGATTTCGGTTTTTCTTTTTGAACATCTAGCACCTGGAGCCATGGCATTACCTAATAATCGTGTTTTAAAAGAAATGAAAAAGAGAAAAGATAAGGAAAAACAGGTTTCTCACAGAAAAGAACCTGAAGAGTGTTCCTTACAATATCAGAGGAAGTAAAAATAACTCATTATTGGATACCTTTGTATTTAAGACATTTTGGTATTGTTTATGAGTTAATTGTATGAATTTTTACTTTGGTTGTCTGGGTCCTGATTTCTAAACAGCTGTGCTCAGCAGAACAGCAATAATTTCTTCAAAAGGAAAAAAAAGTTCCACTCCCAGATTATTGGAAAAAAGAACCCTGCCTCTTGTTTATTTATTTATTTAGAAAGCACATACAGCAATGCATGGGGAGGGGAAGAGAGATGCGAAACAGGTGAGCATACAAATCCATCTCAAAAGAAATAGTGAGACACTTCCCAGGTGATTAGTAGTACCTCAGTCTATGTGAGCATTTAAACTGTTGTACCTCTAGATTAAAAAAAGAAACCACAGAGAATTTCTGAAGAACAAGGTGAATGTCTATATTTCAGAAATCCCACCACAATCAACTCGTAGGCAGCAACGTTTTTGATTTGTTTTTTGTTCCTGATATTTCCTCAAAGGGGTCTCTCTTGCTCACGCTATGGTTTCTTTCCTCAGCGTCCGCCTCTGGTGACAAGTAAGGATACTTGTGAATGAAGATTTCCCCTTCGTTCTCGACCTTTTCTTTAACTTCTTCTGGTGCTTGAGCGAAATTCCAAGCTCCTCCATTATCGCATTGAAAGAAAGACACTGGTGGAAGATGGAAACGGCATTAAACACTTCTCATCGAAGGCAGAGTTCGACCATACCCTTTGCACAAATGCTGGCTTTTAGAAGCAAGGACCTGAGCTCTTACTGGCGGGCTCAGAAAGCTTCTCTGCTGAGTTCTGCCAGCTTTGAATAAGCCCCTAAGGAATAATAGGTGAGTCTGTATAAGCCATGTTTTTTGTCTAACTTGGCTTCCACTGAATTTAATTTAACTTTGGCTTAACTAAAGCGGATTATGAATGTTTCTGAAATTCTACACAGATGCATTTGTGATGTTTTGGTGGCTTCATATCATGAAACTTACCCTTTTTCACTAGGTAAATTTCCTCCTGACCTTAAAAGAAAGAAGATCTTCTTTTTTAAATCACACGTACCTTAGCCACAAAAACATGGGTATACTACAGAAAACAAAGAACACCATTTTTGAAGATTTCTTTGTGGTTTAGTTATTTTTCCCTCATGAAATTAGCAGACATTTCTAAAATATGTCTCTTTATGCACAGTCCTCAATCCTCTTCTTTTTTTGGAAAGAATCTTTTTCAAATATTGTGTGTTGAAGAAAGGAGAAAATTACCACAAGAATAAGGTAGCTGAATAGTTTAGAAAGAAAGCAGAAATCTTTTTTCTTCCCACCATCACAACATTAACAAAGACAGTTCGGGTAAGTGGAAACATCCTTTAAAATCTACAGCTGGAATAATTACATGTAACACAAAAGAACCACAAAGAGGCTTTAAGTGGAAGTATCTAGCAATACAAAAAATTGTTCCATGCAAATATATATAAATAGATTATTTATATATAAAATGAAGTGATGGTAGCAGTGTGAAACAAAGTTTTAACCACCTTACCTTCATCAAGTTGAATAAATTCTTCCTACCAAGCCCTTTCTAGAACTGCAGAACTGACCAGCTTTAAAACAAATGGTTAAAACTACAGGTCTTGTAAAATGACAGCAACAGCACACAGACAGTTGTCTGTATCAAATACAAATTCCCTTCTAGAGTGGTACCAGTGCAAGGCAAGCAGTGTTCAGTTCTTAACCAGTAATAACTCAATAGTGACCTGTTATACAGGGCTAAGAAAAGTAAAAACAGATTTATTGTTGGAAGAGGAGAAAACCCAAGCTTTCCTAGTAGCCAGCTATTCCAGAGGAATGTTTTCAAATGCAAAAGAGAGTATGAGGGTAACCTGGATCAAGGTTAAACCATTTGTTTAAGGTAGCAAAGGAATTCCAGAGAAATGAATTCCACACACCGTGCTTCTTCCTCTCCAGTATGAACCTGCTGTGTAACATGTGTAACCCTGGTTCTGCAAATAGCCTCAAGACATCAGCGCATCACTGTGTGTGTGTATTTTAAATGGGTATCATCTTGTGTATGCCATCATGTCCTTTTCTGGGATGGGCTGCACACAGACTAAGATCCTATAGTATGTTAAATCTATAGTTTGTATGCTCTTTCTTTGAGATGTTTAATTTTTGCTCATCTAAAATTCTTAAGTATACATAAATTAAACTACTGTTAATTCATTCCAGACCCAAAATGTAATAGACATAGGCCAGGGCAGTGTACTGCTTTTTTTTTTCAAATTATTGTCTGGTAATAGCCAGGAATTTGCTGGTGCAATTATAATTTAAATATCCCATTTGACAATGTAATACAGGAATTTCAGCGTTACTGGAGTTAGAGTCAAAGGTGTCTGCTGCAGCCCCATGCCTTCTGGAAGCAGCGGGTGAAGCAGGTACCGTCCTAATACAGATACTATTTCTGTATTGCATCAGGCTTTTTTAGAGAGTAGGACCACTTATTTCCAAACTAATAAAAATGTATGCTCTAATTATCCATGACTTAGCATGGATAATTTCTCTCTACTATCTTAGTTTTAATTGAGCTTTCAAAATGTAGATTACAAAGTGATTCCAGAACTCCATGGCAAATAAGGAAAGGATCATATTAACCATTTGTAGGATTGATCAGGTTTTTATTTTCTTTCCCTGTTGTTCTTACTAACCTATATGTTGTGTGTGTATTTAATAACAGACATCAGTCTCTGCAATGTGCATACAGGGATGATTTCTGCAGGTGAAATAGTACATTCTACTGCCTTGTTAATAGGCTTGTATTTTAATTTTCCAAACTGATTCATATTATTCAGACTATGCAATTATCATAATGTCCTTCAATTTCATATCAACAAAATAGTCCCATGAAGATAATTTTACATCTGCAGATAGATATTTAAAACATATTGCTGACATTAAGTATCTGAGGTTTTTAATATCTGACTGCATGATTTGTGAAGTGCCCAACTGGTTCCACTTCCAACTCTGTTTTGAATTTTAAAATAAATATTACCAGAAAGACTTCAAGATATTCTTAGGAATGGCTTTGATGTTTAGGTTTTGTCTCTAAAAATTAAACTTTTGCCTAATTGTTCATCAATAGCAGTTACATCTAAATAACATTAGATGTTAACAATAAATAACACCTTTTCTGTAAACTGATGATGTTTATCCACCCAACAAAGTATGGAAGTAGGCCACTCAAAATCTGAAAGGGCTCTGCCTTATCGAGACTCTCTCCTATCTTGTCCTGGTAGTGCAAGGCCCCAGAGGTGGAAACACACACACTCAACACTCATGGGAATGGGCTCAGCCATCGTGCAGAGACACAGGGTTGGGAGAGGGACAGGAGAAAGGTTTACAGTGATAGCTTCCTAAGTGGGTCTTACACCTTGCAGCTCCTGCTCCTGGCTTTGTAAAAGCACAAAAGTGGTTTTACTTTTACAGTTGCGTTATGCTTAGTTTCGAGAGACTTAAAACACCATTGGCATGAGTTTTGTCAACCTGAAGCAACGAATTAAATGTAGATTTAAGAACCTGGACTGATCCTTCAAAGATATTCCAATGGTTATGGACATAAGTACGACTCTGATAAATTTTGTGCACATTCCTGTCCGAGATCCTACCACCTTTGAGAAAGCTAGTTGGAGGTGGCAAAAAGCATTGTAAATGTGGGAGACACAGGGCTTTCTCTGCCCCTCTGCCTTCACACAGAGCTTCAGATGCTCTAAAAGAGCAATCTGAGATGATACTTCGAACTTTCAGGGGTTTGGTTACTCATTCAGAAGGACAGTTACACGTGAACTTTATTCTGAGCCCCAGGAAGCATAGCTCAAAATCCTATTGCAAGCTTGCGCGTGCAATCAGGAAACTGAACAGATGACTGAAAACTGGCATTGCCCTGAACTTTTCAAGCAGTAGAAAACTGTGGTACAGAGCGAGTACAAACTCAGTCAGAATGCTATAGGATTTACAGGAAAGTCATGGGCAAGAAACACATTCAGTGGGGAGTCCCAAGATCACCCCCTGAACAGCACCATGTCTGCAGCATAATTACAGTAGCCTTTAAAAAGGGGATGGTGACATTAAAATTCTGTTTAAAAGGGTAATATACTGTTCTTTTAGTCTCATATTCAGATAGCCAGACTGAAAGGGTTTATTTAAAAAGCTATTTTTTTACATGCTGTTAAGTCCACCTTTGAGGTCTTGCCGAGAATGAGAGCAGAGTAGGCACAGAGCAATACATTTAACAACAGAGTAATAAGCTTAACATTTTCCTTTTAGTCAGCTTGACTTTCTCATTCTAGCAGTGTCAAAATGCTGCAGGACATGGCATGCGAGGCTAAAAGGAAATGTCATCCTTTAAAAACAGTATAGATTTTGCTCTCCTTGTGATGTGAGACTCTCTCCTTGCCCTTTGGTGGTTTCAGCAGGCTGTAAAATCCTGGTCATGAAGCTCCTAAATCCTTCCCTACACTCCCATACAGAAGGTTCTGTTAAGCTTTAGGATAATTATAGATTCAGAATTTAAAAAATAACATAAAATAAAGTAGAAACAAGAGTGAAAAAAAAGAGTCTGTAGTCAGGCTTTATCGATCTGCTGCTTATGCCATTGGGCTACCACTGGGGACAAGACTTTGCAATTGCATTTTATTAGCACCTTGCAAAAACAAACAAATAACAACAACAACAAATCCAGTGTGCTGTGTTGGAGAACTGAGAACTATGAAAATTGAAGGATGTGGGCCAGATTTTCTTTTGGAAGAACACCTGACCAGCTCAGGCACAGAGGAGGAAGTGCAGAAGTCTGGATTTTTCTTCTGCAGTGCCCTCATCACTGTGAAGGACCCATAGCTGGGACACTGACATATGTCTTCTGCTGAAAGAAAAGTGGTTTGTTTGTGCCTAGTGCACCGAAGGAAAAATATCCAAAATAGTTTCTCCTCGTGAGCAAACTGCTGTTGCGGCACATTAAGAATCTGTTTGAGTATTCTGTCACCGATGGCTAATTGCATGAGGAGATAACTAAATTAAGTCTTTTAAACTGTCAGAGTGTATTGAACAGTGATAGTCAAAACAGTATGACAATAATCCATGGCTTATTTTAACTCTTTCTCAGTTATATAAACTGTTTCTCAGTTTCCTGTTTACAAGAAAGAAATCGGTAAAGCTACTTGCTGGTCTCACAAACCATCTAAACACAAATGGGACTGCTCAGTGAAGGCATAGATGGCCACAGTCATGTTTGGAGGTGGGGTTATGGCCTGAAAATGGAGGGGCTCAAACTGATTGATGTTCGTTGAAGAGGGGGAATTTGCAGACCTAACAACTTCACGAAAAATTCTATTTTGCAAGAACCTCACTGAGAGAGGGGTTTTCTTCCTCCTCCCCCTTCTCCTCCTCCTTTATTTCTGAAGAGCTAAAGATGTGAAGCTTCAAGGCATTGAGAGAGAGGTGTCACAAGCACACGATACCGCAGCAGTACTTTGAGGAAATATCAGTCTAGTTGGGGAAAGCGTTATTGCTGTGCCTGGTCTAGTTCGACAGTGCAGGTGTGATGTTAATCCACCCTCATCCTGGCTCTTTGAAATGGTGATCATATTGCCTTCATTCCCTCCATTCTTCTCTTGTCTCATCCTTTCTCCCTCCTTCCCCCCGCACCTTTGCCTAGTTGGGTTGCAGACTGTTTGATGAGGACAGGAACTGCCACTAAATAAAGGTGGGCACACTGACCCCAGCCAAATCAACCTGGCAATGGCTTGGGACTAGCTCATTCATGGACCCTTTGCTTTCAATGGTAGGTAGCTTCTGTATGTCAAAGCATAGGGCATTTTTTGCAAACACTTACTAATTTGAATATTTTGGGAGTTCTGAGTAAAATGCAGCAACAGCAAAACAAAAATTAAAATAAAATGACATAAGGGTATGCTTATAGCCATTTTTCTCCCCAAATAGCTCTGGCTATGCTTTACTGGTACTGCAGTGCCAGAACTGATGCAGTACGTTGTGGCTCACCCATCACAGGCAGAGGTGTCGGCTCTGTGCCGATTGCACAGCAAGGTCCCCGTGCTGACACACACCTGAGAAAGGATCCACTTTGATTATTGGGCCCTGGATGCAGTTGCAAGGCTGCAAGTTAGGAAGATGCAGTGGTGACCATCTGTATTTGTGAACAGAGTAATTTTTTTGTGGCCAAATTTCAAAGTATAGTGGTCATAGAAGCTTAGAGCGCTGATAAGCGGAAAACCTTTGAATGCTTTAATACTTCTTCCTGAAGCTTGTTATGTCTATGCAGGAGTCCTCCCAGGTGCCATGCACTTCATGGGAGATGCTATGGGCTGTGCCTTCCTCAAGCCTTGCTGTTAACCCGAAAGCACCTGCCTTTTCCTGGAGCCACAGCAAACCTTGCAAAAACTGCCTTTACAAGCATAGGTTTGTTAGCACTCGGGTGGCATGCTGGCTCTTCACTGCCTCAGCTGCTAAGGAGCAAGTAAGGCGTTTTAATAACTCTTTTTGTAGCTAGGTATGAAGCTCCGTTAGGGAAAGGAGGAGCTGCTTTGTAATTCCCACAGGCAAGCCGAAGTCTGTGAGGTTGTCTGTGGGGACAGCCAGACATGGGTAAACGATGACTGTTACTAACAATGTGACTGTTTCCTTGACAGATATGAAAATGTTTACCCAAGAAGTGACAGAAACTTTCTGGATTCTGTGTTTATCTAAACAGTGATTAGAAAACTGGTCGAAGCTGCAACCCAGAGGATTTCTTGTGTAGAGCAATGGTGGAGATAAACACATTAGGAATTTTCCTTCTCCTCTGAGAGCTGAGAGAAGCTGAATTTAATTAGTTTTAAGTCTTTTCTACTGGGAAACTGCAAACAAAAGTGCTTTCTTAAATTGAGGATACAGAAGATCTAATTCAGGTCTTTGTTGGTAAGAAAGCTCATTTTGTGAAGAACCAAAGCTTTCAAGGCCTTATTCAAACAAGTTAAAATGCCATTTTGAGCAAGACAATTTCTTGCAGCGTCTGGAGTGGAGCATAAACACTCACGTACACGTGTGAGTGCTGGCAGAGAAGAATTGGTATAGCCTAGCTATGAGCAGTACATCTTCATCACAAAAAATACTTAAGCCTACTGCCAGCATAAATAGTGCTGACCAAAAATTGTAACATGACTGGAAGGAAAACACAGGTCACTGTGTGCTCTGGCTTTTCCAGGAGCCAGGTATGAGAGAAACAATTCAAGAGGAGAGCAGAGCTTCGCCACAGCACTTCGGTGACTGAGTGTGAAGGCATCCACTCGAACAAGTTTTCTAATTGCAGTAGAGTCCAGAAATGGCCCCTCAATAAAACAGATCATTAGCTTGTTTGATGAGAGGGAACTGCAGTGGGCAAGAAAACATAAAGGAGGTGTGAGGGGCGGGAAATGAATTGGTGAAACTGGCGGTAAGCTGGGATATAATGAAATACAGATATAAGGTAGTCAGGTTTTGAAAACATGGTGATTTGCCACAGTTCATGACATCCTATGAGCTGGCACTTCTATACGTTCTGTGTATCTCAAATTGTTGTCATATGTTTTTCGGTGACAACAACAGATCCAGCCCATTGTCTCCTGCCCTTGCAGTCCCCAGACGAGCTGAGGACTAGAGAAAATCAAACTGCTGTCCTTCCAGGGTATAAAAAGACATCCACTACCAACCTCCTACACAAAAGCTTCCTTGTATGTTTCAATATGCAAAGCAATGCCAAGGCTTTACTGTTTGATATCAATTGATACCCTGATTTTGCCATAAAGGAGTTTTCTATATTACAAAGCCTTACAGTAGTGAACATCATGAATTGCTCAAGCCAAGTCAATGGAGTTATTCCGTGAAAGGTATATATTGGGGGTGCCTGAGGATGCTTTTGTTGAATATGTTCTTAAATGTTAATGGTTACATGGCATAAAATTTAACTGATAGATATGATTTTGTGCTATGATAGTTACTTGGAGGCTTTGGCTAATGAATTTTAAATGGATGAATTAAAATTCATTAAATATTGACACTGGGAATAAGATATGCCAGCTAAAAATCTCTGGCTGCTTATAATAGGGGTTCAGAAAGTTAATGGAGCCCTGCAGGTTATTTTCTGAAGGTTTATAAAGAACTGCCTGGCCCACTTGCTGAATGCTTCGGCAGAGACCAAACAAAATATTTCTCCATGCTTTTTGTAATGAGACTGCCATTGGTTTACTCAGGTTTGGTAGAAGGTGAAAAGGAGGTGAATAATTTTTCTTACCTGAAAAAGGTGAATTACCCCATGAAATGACAAGATGACATTTGTACATAGAGACTGTGATAATTCTTAAAATCTACTACAGTCTATTGCACTCACTCTTCGCTGTAGGTGTAATTATTTTCTGTGATGCACATTTAAACTGCCCAAATTTCCAGGACTTTGACAATTTGTGTTAGATAAGCTTATCTCCTGCTGAAGCAAGAGGCACTTTGAAGTCATTAACTATGTGTTGGTGAGTACAACCTTTGCCATTATGTGCACTCTTTAAGTTTAATGCTTTCCATCGGACACACCTTTTTTCTTTCCTGACTATACAGTATGAATTGAGGGCTGTGTTCGAATCCCTCGCTCCTCTCGGATTAACTTGCCACAGTCTAACTCCGTGGATAAGGTGGTGCCAGAGGTGGAGTTGGACGGATGGGTTTGCTTACACTGTAGTCCGTAAAAGAAACAAAAGGCCTTGCATGCAAGAAAAGAGAAATGGAGAAAATAAATAAATGAAGGAAGTAAAATTAAAAACAAACATGAGAATGAGATTCAAAAGCTATTTAAATCAAAAGAGATTCTATTTATGGAAACAGAAAGGTCATAGATTGTTTTCGACACATGCTTTGGATTAGCTTAGTGATAATATACACTGTATAGCATTTTCCATCTAAGCTTCCTGTTTCACCAGAATAAAAATAAAACAAACTGAAAGAAATCAGAAAGTAACACTGGAATCACTGGTATTCTACTTTCTGTAAAATTACTTCTGGAAAAGAAGTATGATGTTGCCACATTAACTTACTTAAAGATTTTAATTATTAAGAGACTGCCTATAATAAGCAACACATTGCTGTGAAACAGTAGTACAGTTTCAGAAATGGTATATGTATATCTGTATATAGGTATCCCTGAATACTGTGTTATTCACCTAACATATTGCTAAGTAAATTAACACTCCCTCGTGATGTAAAGCTTTAGGTCTCCTTCAATTATGACTTCAGGAATGCATTGCCTTTCCCAGACTCCTGAAGAATTTCCAGGATATTCTGCACCTACAAATCATTTATACGAAAGATTTTAATTAGCTGCAACTGTTCTCCAAAATGTATTTGAATGAAAGATCTCCTGAGACATGAATGAAACAAAGATATCGATACATTCTTTGTGCATTTTGTGCTAAAACTGTTCTATAGGGTTAAAGTACTAATCAGAAAGCTGCAATATGTGCAAAATACATTCATCCTTTATCTCTGACTTATTCCAAAACAGGGACACTTTGATTAATATGGCCTGCAAAATTGCTCCACATGAGCTGCATCTGTTGTTCGTAGACAGTGCCATTGCTTTTAAGGAGGGCTTGCTCAGGCACGTGTGGATATGTCTGCATGGTCAGGAGCTGCCCTCTCCTGCAGGATACTGTGAGGACCAAGTCCACTGACATTGGCATTAGGTGTCATGGACCCAAAATAACACTAAGTGTCACTTGGCAAATGTAGATGCATGGTAGGATTCAGCTCACTTCCTTTCAGCTGTCTGAACAGCAGGCATGTAGCCTTAGCTTACGGTGGTCCCTTACCGGCAGCAAGGAGATAAAGGTGATTTATCCTATCCAAAATCAGATGTTGTCTCGAGGCCCTCAGCCCTGGCTTCTTGTTTTTCACTCAGGTGTCAATCCCTCTCACGTCCCAGCACCACTGCTGTATGCAGTATAAACTGCACCTCTGAGACCAAGTTTAAAATGTTCTCCTTCTCCTCCCACTCATCCCTGCTGCCTTTGTTAAGGTTATTTTCCTCAACAGTCATTTCTGGCATTTATGTCATCAGCCTTGCAGGATTACACCTTGGATGAAGAGGATGAATTGCCCACAGAAAAGCTCCTGCCTTTCCCATCTAAAAGTGCAAAGTGAGCTTAAACAACTCACTTCGAACTTCAGGTCTAGAAACCTGAAGTTAGGTGATATGAACCCTCCTCTTGGTGATTGCGTCAGGGGCCACCGATCCTGCAGTGCAATGTGACCCTCGTCCCTACGATAAGTCCTGTCGAAGTGAAGAGCATCAGGGCAGCTATAGCAGTTAAGCAAAACAGGGCCACATCAGGGTCTAGGACATGGCCAGAGCCAAAGTGGCACCAGGGAAGGCAGCCAGAGTAAGAGGGTTGGTAGACAACTTCAAGAACAGACTCTGAGTTGCTGCTCGTGCCTTGTTTCTTTTACAGAGGCTGGTTGCTCGGTAAATGGGTGGTTACACTCTATTTTAATGATTGATTCTATCTCACAAACTGCTGTAATACTCAAGGCATGATTTATACACAGCATTTCCTTTGTTTTCCCTCTGCCCTTTTAAATTGCTCATTACGCTTCAGTGGAGCTATAACCAGAATTTCTTTGGCTCCATAATCTTACTTTACTGTGGCATCCATCACCTTTCAGTAGGTCTCCCTGCTTTGAAGTGCATGCTTCAGCACAGTGTGTAAACCCCTGGCTGTAAAAAAATGCTTTCTAGAGCAAGAGAAAAAGTACGCTTGGGGATTTGGAAGTGCATTCCTGTTGTTACTCAAAGGGCTGATGCTAATGCCATATAAAAAAAATCCAGTTGTGTTTTATTCCTTTCCAACTTAATTTATATTTGAAGTCTTAAAGATCAAGCAGAAACTGTTTGAGAAATTAATTGCTCTTGTTCTGCACTGCCATACTAAGCAGCACTAATTGGACTGTGGGTGAGGTACTTCCCTATTCTTATTAATAAATTATTTGTCTTTAGTGCCAGAAACAAATGGTGAGAGTTCAGCAATACAAAATCTGCACTCCAGCAAAGAAACTTATAATGCAGTCACCTCCACAATCCACAAAAACCTCAGTCTCCCAGAAACATAAGCAAGCTGGAAATGGAAGACTCACCTGCTCAATATCGCTGTTTTTCCTTGATTTATATATAAATTCACCAATGGCTACAAACACCGAAAGAACAAGCCCTGCAGCGAGCACTATGAAGATGCCCCCAATATTCTCCACCCCGAGAGCACTGGCTTCTTTGCTGTCCTCCTCAGGGCAGCCGTTGCCTCGCCACCACTTTTCCTTCATCATGTGCAGCTTTCCCTCCTCTTGGAGCTGGAGGATGGCGATGGTGATCTTGTCTCTGTAAGGAGACCCTGCAAGGTGAGAGCAAGACCCGTCAGTGCTGGTTGCAGAAAAGTGAAGGCAGGGAAGGAACAAGGTGCTGCTATCTGAAGCAGAAGTGCTCCCTTATCACAAAATTGATTATTCCAGCTAGAAAGTCTTGGTTTCTCTTCGGCTGGAAGAGGGAAGAGGACTATCTGTTGGTGTCTGCCCTGGGGACTGGAAAGCAGAAGGCTCCTTTGGTGCGGTTATTTGTTTGAGAATTCATTATAATTTCTAGGGTCTCCTACTGAGATTTATTTAAGCCTTGGCAGTGGGTTTTCTTGCTAAGTAATTCCTCCATATCATGTTTGAATATTGCTTTGAGCATCCTTTGAGACTTTCTGCTTTACATCTCTTCTATTTACTTCAACATCTGTTTATTTTTCCTACTGCATGTAAAATGAGTAGCAGCCTAAGAAAAGCCCACAGCCAGTCAGATACATTCTCTTCTCATTTATACCTGCATAAGCCCTCAACTCCACTTCAGCTACCTTACAGCTATAAGAACACAAGGTGGCCGAGTCTTTTTTTCCGTGACTTGCAACGATATTGGCACTGCAAGCTGAAAATAGCAACTATTTAATGCTTTTTATTTGCAGGCCAACAGCTTGCTAAATGATGTGTCTTGAGGCTCAGCAGCATTAATGGGCCTGTACAGTATCTGGCAAATAGCGGGGTCATGTTGGGCAGTTCAATCTGTTTAGGTTTGCCTCTCACGCACTCTGCTCTGGCTCTCCATCTTCCAAAATCTCTGCCGTCTGTAAGTCCCTTCAGCCAACTTGTGCTCTTGCAGAAGCACATGTCTGTAGCCCTAAAAGGGGGACGAGGGAGATGCTTGCCCCTCGCCCCGCTTCCGGAGCAGCACCTGGTTAAAGGAAATTGCTACCAATTATCTTTTCCCACGTTGCCAGAAGCTGAAGTTTTCAACAATGATAGCAGCAATCCTGTTATTAATTGTAATAGACAAGTGGAAGTCGGTTTTGGCATTGTGAGAGAGACTTTTCTTTATGGGGCAAGGATTTTATGATAGCAAGCAGGAGAATGTTACAAAAAGGGCTGTTGGCTCTAAAGGCATATATATGCCCCCAAATCCTGCCATGTTGGACTTCTTACAGTTGGAAGTATTCAGTGTCTGGGCTGAAATATAGTGTCACCAGTCCTTTGTCCATGTATCTAGCTACCATCCATCCCTTCCTCTCCTTTAGCATATTAATAAGACTATTTTCTTAACCTGTAATCTCACCAAAAGTCACATTTTGCTGCAAATTAAAGCAGTTGCAGTTCTCAATCCCATCAAGGTAAACAAACTTTTAAGGTAAACAAACAGAACTTGTGCCAGAATTTCAGTGACAGCGTGGTACACATAGACACGGACACTTAAGAAAATCTCACTAGGCACCACTTTTGTGTCTTTATGTATCTAAATAGCCTTGGAAATTTGGCCTCACAGCTTCAGTTTTCTTTCTTATATTGCCGTGCAGGACGTTATTAGAAATAATTGTACCATGAATACAAGTCCCCCTGTCTGCTTTCCATTTCCTTTAGCCCGCAGCATTGTCTGAGGAGAATCAGTGTGAAAAACATTGCAGTTCTTCATTTGTTGCGCCAACACTCAGCTATTTTTCAGCGTATCGTACTGCCAGCACTAGGACATGCTGTGACCACAGATGCCAAGAGACATGTGTCAGATTATACAAAGTCCGTCTGGGAAGCCAGCAATCAGCAGCCACTGCTTGAGGTAGCCAGCTTTGAAAGGAAAATATGCCTGCTGTAAGAACAGATGATTTCTATGCATGCTATTAAAGAACCAAAAATAAGCACAAGAGAAAAAACAGAAACACCTTCAAAACTGTCTTTACGCAGGGAAGTGAATTATTACCACTGAAAACAGCAGCATCTCTCAGAAGAAAGAGCAGAATTGTTTCTACCTTAGGAGAGGTTTGTCGCCCTGATAGCTGGAGTCTGTTAGATTGTAGGACTCATCTGTTTTCCCTTGTCTGAAAGGACATGGCTGTTAGGTAAAGTGAAGCAGCCTGAGTCACAACGCAGGATTTGTGGCGATGTTCATTCTGTCTTGTGATGTTTATGTTGCCAGCAGGATTATCACAATTCATCTTGGGGGTAACAGGTACATCTATATTTCTACGCGTGCTTTTAAAGTTTGTCAAGTGTGCCTGGAGTGTTGATTTGGTGATGTTTTATTGGTGAGCACTAAAACTGCACACAAATCCATCTCAAAACCTCTTTGAATATTCAGCGTATCATTTATGGCCTCTGAGCTATTAACAACCTACCTCTAGGGCCAAGAATTGCATCTATCTACTTTCTTAGCAGTCTCCCAAGTAACTGGTAATAGCTTTAGTGTTAGAATTACTAGCATCAGCACTGGCAGTGATACTGGGAATTAATACCTGTCCTGACATCTATAATAATGTAGCTTTCTTCAGCCGGATTCCTCCCAGGGTGACATTTTGCATAGGTTTTGCTTAGAGGTGCCTTTGCTACAGCAGTACTTCCAGAGTGCATTAAGGTCACCACCAACCATCGCTGTAGATTTTTCATTACTAATGGTCTTTGCCAAGAATCTGATGAAAGCCCTCCTCTCTGTGACCCATCAGCTCCATAATAAACATAAATGGAGATGTTTGTTGATATGCCTAAATCCCCTTTATCGTAACTCAGCACAAAGAAGTAGGAAGACAGCCTATATCTGCAGTTTCTTACTTGCAGAAGATGCTCTGATAAAATAGTTTCTTGGATTCATAGAACTTTCGAAAATGCTCCTTCCTGTTTCTTTGGGAGCCAAATAGTGATGATATTCCACTCATTCACTGGAAATTTTGCCGTGCGAGGCATACTTTTGCTGCTGCAAACCCTAGCCATGTGGTTGTGCATTCTCCTGAAGGAACGAATGCAGACCAGTTAAGACTTGCTGAAACTTTGGTGTTAAGGGTCACAGAGAAGTTGTCTTTTTTTTCCCCATATAGCTTCTACAATCGATAGTCTTGAATGCTATGAGAAAAATAACAGAGCCTTTGGTGTCCATCTGAATAGTGGAAGAATCTCCACGGCTTATCTTGTTTATGAAATCAGTCCTTTAAGAATTTGAGATGCCTGATGGCACTGAATTATTCCACAGTGCTTGGAGATATCTATTCCCCTGAATTTTACTGGTTTTCCTTAAGAAAAAAATTAAGGCACATTTATCATACAAGAAACACCTTATAAATATATTTCACAGCTGTATTTCCAATGGATGCACTCTCTGAGGATTACCATCTGTTCCAATTATTCCTTCATTGTTCTTGGTTTAAAATGTGGCAGCTTTATAACTGCAATGAAACTCTTGCCGTACATTTGTCTTTATTCAGGATTTTAGCTTTTATATCATTTTCCTCAGGGTGAGAAGGCTGTTCTCACATAGCCAGTGGAAAAATATACTTAAAATGTTATCTACAGGACAATCTGTCTGAGGTAATCAGTAGAATAAAGAATCACAGTTCAAAGTGCAGTGGTGTTTCTCCCTTATTTATATCTGGTCTACCAAGCAACTGATGGACCAAATACTTCACCTGTTATATCTGTGTAAACTGATATTGCCTTGAATAATTCCCTTGAAGACAATAAAATTGCATTGCTATTAACTGAGCATGGCATGGTAAATGCATATGTGAGCAGTATGGAGAAGTATATTATACAGGAAAAAGATCTGGCTGCCCAGTGCTGATTATTCACAAGAACACAGCACAAAAACCTGATGTTCTTTCTAATTCTCTACAGTTAGAAAATCTTGGAAAGGACATCATATGCCAAAAAAGGTCTACTGGAAATAGTTCACAGAGATTGGGAGTCTTAAGACTCTGCTTAGCTCAAAACGCTGAAATACCTGATGCAGATGCAGAACCTTGCAATTGCTTCTCACTGTTCTCATGTGTTGCTCTGAGGTCATGAAATAGATCAGAATTTCATCTCCTTTCATGCAGCTTTATTTGGGAGGCATTCGTTGGACCTAAGATTTATCCTGCCCACTTTCATTTTCCCAGAGACACTACCTGATTTCTCAGACTAAACTGAATTTCAGTAGAGTGACTTGCACCTCGAGCAGTGCAGAGGATACCCAGTTTGCTACAAATGGGATGCTCCAGAAGGCAAGCCCATCACTCAACCTCTTTCTGCAGATGTAGCCTGCACTGCTACATTCCCTCTTGCTCACAGAGACTGCTTGCAGATGAGCAGGGCAAGAGTAAATGTTTGGCCTAAAAGGAAGCTCCTGGGGTCTGTTTCAATGGGAAAGGTTTCTAAAAGACTAGGACATGACTCAAATGGCGATCTAAACTTCTGAAGGGGACATTGCTGGGTGTGCTCCACAACACCTGTGCTGGAAAGCATCTTACCAATCGGGGTTCCCACGCCGTAGCCTTTCGAATCAATGAGCCCCCCAATCTGGGTGAGATTGCAGTTTCTCTGAGTCACGTACTCTATGCTGGTTGACTCCATTAGCAGCGCATAGTCCGTTGTGAGCACACGCTGGATTCCCTCGTCGTTGTTCTTCACCAGCGCTGTCTGCTGCCTGCTGCTCATGAACGCCCACATTTTCTCATATGTTGATATTTTGGATTTCTAAGGAGGGAAAATGAAGGCACAGAATCACAGCAGCACCCAAGTTACACTTGTAAAATATTCCTCAACCTTTTGTTGTGACCGATGCCAATAGCACATCTTGAGTGAAAGACAATCGCTAGCCCGGTTTTCCTTCCCACAGCCTTTCTCTCTTACTGTGCTTTATGCTGAGGAATCTCTTTTTTCACTTCCTTTGCAGTGCCAGATACTTCATTACTGGCATGACTGTGAAGTTCTTTGAAGTTTTTTGGGCTAATGCTGTTACATGGATTACAGCACATAACCCAGCTAAATTAGTGCAGCTGGATACTGTTGCACTCAGAAGCAGTGCTTCTGCCTGTCAGGGCAAACACACTACTCCAACAGCCTGATGATGAATAAAGTACTGGCTCTTTTGTATTGATATCTCTTGCCTAGAAGTCATGTACTTCAAGGATAAAGCTTGAGAAACAAACCCAAAGCGGCTTCTAAGCAAACTTCTGCTTTCCATTGCAATCAGACTTAAGGAATTCATCCTTCTCCCACTGAAGTTAAGGGGGAGTTTGCCAGGAGGAACGTGTACGTGTCCTGTGTCAATGCCTGGCTGCACAGGGAAGAGGGATGCCAGAAGCCCCAGCCACAGTGTTGAACATCCCTTCCTCCCCGCTCCTTTCCCCGTGCTGTGGGAGCCCGTGAGGGACCCAGGCACCCTGCAGGGAAAGGCAGTGCCGGTGCCCCCTTGTCCGCACTTCTGCCTTTGTTGGAGGACATGAAAAAAACCCTGAACCTGCTCAGGGACGTGCTGGAGCCCCGTGCCTGCTACCCTCAAGATGTGCTACCTACAAACCAAAAATCCTTCAAGTGGTCGCACAGTACTAACATGATTAAACCTCTCTCTTCCTTGTATGCTGGCAAACAATACTGAGCACACAATGTCACTTTTGGATTAAATATCAAGGTGGACCTACAGACAGCTGGACCATTAGAAACTGTCAATAGAAACGATTTTGTCTCCAGTTGGCAAAGCCAACCATGGCTGAAGTATTCTGTGCTGCAGCCTAGCACTAGCCAGGCACACACAAACCAACTTTTTAATGTAAATACAAGTTGAAGGTCCTCCACACACTTACGTTTGCCCAGTTCTGGGGCAGTATATCCTCATTTCCTTCATGGGCCCTGTCTTTGGTTTATAGCCATCATAGCTGATTTTAGGCTCACTGTATGGAGACCATATGTGCTTATTAAACAGCAGTGTCTGGGGGATTCCTATGAGAAGTTGATTTTCTGGTTCTCTGAGCTTTAAATGTTAATATGCTTCACCTGTAAATTCAATACTTGTGAATGTCAACTAAATTCCACTTAAGTTTGGTAAGCCACAGGATACCACTAAACTTTGAAGATGGTTAAGTGGCTCTTTACTAGTAGAAACCATTTTTGCTGCTCAGTTGTGAATATTTTTTGAAATTGATTATAAGTTTATGCAGTAGATTGAGTCTGATATTGAATTTACTGGAAGGATATATTCCTTATTCAGATGAGTTTGAAAGAAATATCCTAGCTTCTCAACTTGCCAATTCCCATTTTTTTTCAGAATAGATCATATGCCAAATTCTGGCCTTTGAGTTCTCATTGATTTCAGTGGAAACATGTCTGCACATCAGAAGGTAGAAGCTGGCAAGAGTTGCAACATGAGATTAAGATCTATTATCACAGAGGGGCAAGAATGCAATGGAAGATTTATAGATGTGCTGGAAACAGAGCAGGACAGCAGCCTGGAGAAATATGTGCGTGTCACGATTTGTGGATGTGAAACATCTCGCCTTCAGTTGGACTTTTCCCAAATTTGGACATGCACACAGATGGTGAATGCTGCCTGAGATCCTGCTGGCTCGCCTGCCTAGAACCCCATCCCCTTGCTGGAGCACTCCTTAACTGTCCAGGCCTTGTTTTCTGGGTATTTTCATCCGGAATGGCCAGATCTGGGATCTGTGTACAAGGAGGAGGCTGACTGAGGTTCCTTCAAAGTCAGAACTCCATTTTTTCCCACTAAAAATTTCAATTGCTTTTATTTTCATTCCCCTCACTACCTGGCTAGAAAGCATAGTCACTGCAAAAACTTTCTTGAAAATATTACCTCTTTAGCAATAGTTTTTCTGGGGACACTGTTAAAACAGGGATACTAGTGTAAGGCATTCAAAATTAGCGGAAGAACACAACTCTTAGTATATGCATTATAAACAAGACTAAATAAAAAGTGATGTAAGTTTGAATAAATGCAAATAGAGTTTTCAGAAAAGCAGTGGAAGTACCTTGCTTTTCTCACACGGTTCCCAACCTGCATCCCATCCAGTATGTACATTGTGTAATATCATCTTTCAGGGGCTTCCTGCTGCTACTTTAAGCACAAAGTCCTAAACCAAAGCTCTTCAGAGTTTGCTTCGTGCCAGCATCTTTTTCTGCACTTGATGACTTCAGAAATCCTTTTGCCATGTGTGTCTCTTATAGTCCTGAAAATCAGACTCATCTGGTCTTTGCATCTTGTGTCCTACCTGACGGGCACTCTCTTGTTCCTCTCTCCTCCAGAGCAAGGAACACCTAGAATGTCATGGTTTTGCTTTAAAAAAATGTTGGTCTGAAAGAGTCTGCTGTTTCACTTGGCATTTCTTGGTTTAAGAACTGGGCATAGCCCTTAGATAATCAAATCTTGCAACACAGGAAGCACTTGTAATAATGACCCTTCCTTAGTGCAACCCAGCCCTGCGCTATACTCCTGCAGGACTTTTTTAATGCTGTTGCACCTGGTGGTGCTGATTCCTCCTCTCCCTTTCCCTGTCCCCATCACATCAGCACTCCCAGGTGGCAGGACGGTCTCTGCAGCACAGGCTGCCCATCGTGAAAAGCACCTTTCACCCCAGCTCAGCTCCTCCAGCCCTCAAATCACAGGGGCATGCCTGTCAGGGGGTACCCCTGGGTATTGGGGTGCTCCCAGTCTGTCACGGCATGGGGCAGCCCAGGGGAAACCGTCCAGGCCAGGTCAGGACTCCACAGCTCCCCAGAAAGAGGCAGACTTATTTCAGGTGTCTTCTCTAGAACCATTATGGCAAAGGAGCTTTTTCTTAAACTATACTGTAACGCACGTGCAGCACAGGAATGGGACTAACTGCTGCCCAGAAACCCTTACTCCCGCCTTCTCCTAATTCCCAGGTCTCTCACTGGTGTGTGTGTGTGTGTGTGTGCTTACTTAGCTCAAGAAGTATATGCAGTATTTTACAGTCCGAGAGAGGCAAAGTCATGCCCTCACAGAGCACACAGTCTTCCTTTTGCATACGTAAGTATCTATCGTATTTACTGTACAGAGACCTACTCCGTGATTTTTTTTAAAGTTTTGGACAGTGTAAAGAAATCCTAATCTTGGGAGGATTTTGAAGGGTTTCTGTAATAAAAATAATAACACTTTTTATATAACACTGTGTGTGTCTCACTGGTTTACAAGTGTGATAAATTGTATTTTTCATGCATTTTTCACTATGTCACCTTCACTCTGCCAGAGAATCTATCTCCATTCTGTACAAAAACTAGCGCCCTTTCACTTGTGTTTGTGTACACATGTATTTCAGACACAAGTAAGCTAGCATGTATAGCATATAAATATTTAACCACCTTGTCTGAAACTTTTTTTAAAGGCTTACTTTCTTTTAAGCCTACAAATTTTAACCTCAGGGCCTAATGGTGCAAAAAAAAATCAGTGTAAAGCTGGAAACAACTCTAGAAATTTGTTCGGAACTTCTCATGCTGAAATTAAGAAGCTATTTCCTCTGAAAAACCATGGAAGCGACAGGTTTTGAAGATTTCTCTCTGACACTGAATACGGCTTCAGAATAGCAATGACAGTGACAGGGCAGTGAAGAGCTCTTAGACCAAAGGAGTTTCCCAGAGTCCTTCAGAAGGCTGCTTCCTACTGCCTTATATTCCTGATCAGAGTCTGGGACTTGCCTTATGCAGTTTCCAGGAATATCTCCAGATGGGTTTCCCAGCATATCTTAATTGCAATGTCTGCTCATCACTTCAAGAACTGACTATAACGAGGCTCTGAAAAATGCTGCAGTTTGTGCATTTCTTTCAGCACAGAAACATTTCTATTCAGCCACGGGAGAGCCATTACAAGGGCATTTCACCCTTGCCAGGTCCACCAGGGACAGCCTACCACCAGATCTGTTACATGATTGAAACATCCTTGATGAGCATTATTTGTTTTGAGCGATGACCCAAATACTTTAGCCACAATCCTTTTTGTCTGTGTGTGTGGAAGCACTTTGCCTCAGGTGGAAGCAGAAGGGTTTGTGGTTAAAGTTCAGGTTGGAGCAGCAGGGGCTTGGGTTCTCAGCACCAGGGGCTGAAGCTGCTCACGTCTGCACACACATGTGGCACGAGTGTTATTTTGCCCCACGTGCTGCTTCCCCATGGTGCCTCATCCTCTTCAAAGGCATGTTTGACTACCTATAAACACCATTCCTAGATGCTACAGTGAAAAGCATGATACCAGTTCATTCAGTGCTTAACTTCCCTGCTGAGATTACCAATGAAGCTGCTAATTAATTCTAATTGTCACAGGATTTTTATGCATATATCCTATATTTATGGCTTGTTGGCTTTTACGTTGACATTTTATGAGATTAACCCATTTTGTATGTAATTAATACTAATGGTGCAAAAAACCCCCTATGCAGTTATCTACAAAGCAATTAGCCACAGAAAGTGACCTTATACTTAGAGATGTGTTTAGGTATGTATGTGGCCCATATATTAATAGCCTGTGTAATATTGACCATGGACCATTTTAAAAAAGGGACAAACAACCTTGCATTTTGACTGCCTGCAGTATTTTTCTGGTGCAAATGGGGCCTTCAGAAGTGACCTTAGCCAAGTGGCTGTAAGAAGCTGAGATCTTGCCCTGAGAAACAACCTGGAGCAGAATGTCCCCATGTCCATGCCCTGGTTCCCTTCAGATTCTCCCATCAAAGGCATGGGTTTGACCTTCACAGCAGTACAGCATCAGATTGTTTCTCCATATCTCTTGGGGGAAGATCTCCTATCTTTCACATTAATATTGCTGAAGAATCCTCTATGGATTTGGGCAAATGATGTATTTGCCTATTACACTAATCCTTCCAAGTGTTGTGATTCCGCCTCACGATGTATCGCTGGAGGGCCATGAGTCAGTCCGACCGTACAGAGCTGGCTGATGACATCTTACCTTGAAGAAGGTCATTGTGGATCCATCTCTAACAGCCCCATACTCTATCTTGGTTTGCTTTGCCAAATCGTCTGCTGAATCAATGGGGGATTCCATCCTCTCCACGGTCAGGAAGGCAGCCAGGTTGGCAGTATAGGATGAGATTATGATTAAGGTGAAAAACCACCATATTCCTCCAACTATTCTGGTGGAAAGAGCTTTGGGCATCAGCTCTGATCCTGTTACAATATCATCAGAACAATCATATTAAAATGATGCTGAAAGATGTCTTTCCTGACACCACAGACTGTTTTTAGGCACGGAATGCTTTTATGAGCTGTAGTATGATAAAATGATTTAAACAATAATCTTACAGATGCACAGCTAACATTTATAATGGTAACACACTGTGAAGGGGATGTATGCCATGATACATGACAAATGGAATTATCCTTGGGTCTAAGCCCCATTACATCCCTGAGCTAATGCTCATTGTCATATTAACTTCTTACATCCCCAGCAAGCTATACTAGTATTTTTGCCTGTTTCCTGAATCTCTTTTTACCAGTATACTGTAATCAATTTTTTAATCACAGACCTTTAGCAGAATGCTATTCTGCTTATAAGCTACCTGGCAGAAATATCTTACAAGAGAAACCTGGCCTGTGCATCCTATCGACATACCTAAGCAGAAACAGGGTGATCAATGCGGTTCCAGTGAACTCATTGGCCTGTGTGAACCTGAGCTCAAAACCCAGAACACGTCTTATCAGAAACGTGTGGTTTACATTTGAAAATTCAGAGGGTGAATGGGCGTATCCTTTGGATCTACAGGGCAATGCAAAGTTTTGGACAGTGTATTTAACACTCATTATTGCTGAAAAGGTTTTAGCAGATCTGCCTGCATGTCACACTGACAAATACCAAAGTGATCTGCCATTGTCATAAAACCCCACGGAACAGCACGGGTGGGTGTTAACTGTGCTGAAACGGCTTTTAAACAGCTCAGACAAACTGTATTTAAGCCACACAGGTACTCGTATTTCTAAGCATTCTGATGCAATTTTGTGCTGTTTTTTCTAGAGGCATCCCCACTGAACTCAGCTCATTATGTGGGGTTCAAGGATTTGGTTCAGCAAAGCACTTAGACAGCCACTTGAATATTTTTGACTTCAAAGTTAAGCCTTTGCATACTTATTTTGTTGATGAAGGATGGACTTAAGAAAGTACTTAAGTGCCTGTGAATGGAGATCTCAGCACATAAAGCTTTTGATGTGACAAACATATTTCTTTACTTGAAAAATGTGACATATTATGTCTCCCCAACTATTTAATGATTTCTGTAAGAAATTTAAACGTGTTACAGAGAATATTTTCAGACTTTGCAAGAACTCTTAATGTGACTTTTGGGGCAAAGACCAAAAGGGTAAAAACTTTCCAAACAACCAGCAAACAGATTTAACTTAGCTTTGTAAACATATAGACATGTCTCTTAAAGGTCAAAGCTAAGCATAGCCCAAGGGTTTGAGTAGGTTGACAGAACTGCCAAACTGCGAGAGCAGATGCTCTGCCTGTGCAGCCCTGTGCAAATTTCAAATTAAGCCAGCAGTCTAAAAGCAAAAACTCTCACTTGAAATTTTTGAGTCCAAACGTACCCATTTCAAGAGCTGTAGCTCTATCTGGGTTTGTGTTTGTGGTCTGTTGTACTTTCTTGCTTTTCAGGTTAGATTTTTTTTTCAATACGATGAAATCTTTTCTTTTTTTATATTGTTGCTTTCAGGAGAAAAGTGTGTTTATTTCTAAGCTGGGGTTGACCTGCAAAAGCTGGCTTCTAGGAGTGCTGATCCAGGTCATCTTGAAGGTATTATTTTTTTTAAGCTTAGACAGCTATACAAATATAATTTCTACACGTGGACCCTGATGTAATACCTAGCTCTGACATATACATCCCAGTAATGCATAATAGCCGGATACCTTGCAGATATCTTAACAAGCAACCATGAAATCTGCCAGCGCAGCCTTTCAGCGGCACAAGAGAGTAGACGGAGAAGCCCTGTGTGCTAAATCTGTGGGGTGAGATGCCAAACCTCCTGTGATTTCCTCTAGCAAAAAGTTGTTTGTGAAAAAGCAGCATAATACATTCAATTCAATTAAGCTCAAGACGCCAGAGTCTATTAATTATGCAGTGAGCTACAGTTTTGCTTTTGTGAGGTGCTGAGCACACTCTGCTCGCAGCTGAACCAAGCCGGCCTAGCATCTCTTTTGATCGCTCCCATGATTAGTTCAATGTTCACCTTTTCGAGGGCCTTGATTCCAGCGAAAAGCATTAATATCTGCTCCATGCTCACCAACTTCACCCTGAGCACTCTCCTTAATGGGATAGTCCTGGTCTGACCCATTGCCTGGCTGCACTGGGGCTCTGACAGATAGCTTGCCTTTCTGAAAGTGATAGTTTCCCTGAATGGATTGGATGAAATGTGTCCTGTTTGGATGCTTTCGGAGTATGCATAACACATCTGAGACTTTCAGGGGAAAAACAGGGGAAGTAACATCTAAATAAAAACGTTGCTAGCAAGACTCGGGGTCAGAGACAATACTTGCTGAAGTCTCTCTAGTGCCTTTTTATGGCAGACATGACAGCCAATCCTGATCCAGACTTTGCTCACGCTCTGTAGAAAAGAGAAAGTCTGATCATCACATTTTAAAATTTAATAACAAGGGGCTTCCAATCAAGCATAACAAGCAGCTGCTGCCAACAAGAAAGAGTGTAACGCTAGGTGCAGAGTTTCACAACCATTCACATCATGTTCAAACTCTTCACATTAACAACGATGCACTTACAATCACACGTACCACAAGCTTGTACATGGAAACATTTGTGCTGCCTTACAAATGTTTTTTCTTTCTTTCTTTGTTTCTTTCTTTCTTTTGTTTTGTTTTGAATCTTCTTGAAAGACAAGCAGAGTCTGGTTGGGGCTGACTGTCATGTACCCAAGGTAGTGGTAACGAGCAGACACTGCATCCCACAGTTTGCTGTGGATGATGGTAAACTCCAAAAAAGGCAGTACATCGAAACACAAAATCCTGGGGCACTTTCACACACAGAGCAATCACAGTTATATACACACACCTGCCTAATACTGTAAAACCTCAGCCTGTGTTTTACTGATAAAGCGGAAGGAAAACAAAACAAAAAAGCAAAACAGAACGGCTCTTCCTTCATCCAGCCTCCTTCAAAGTAATTTCTGTGAGGAAGCTCTATATCCTGTCAATACACTGGTGCACCAATGAAAGCAAGTGCATCTTAGGTACAATACAAACTTTATTCTCTACCATATCTAGGAAAAAATCCTCCTCATGGTTTTTTTACTGCTACTCACTTCTGTTAAAGAGGGAAGAATAAACTGTACCTGGATGGATGCAGAGATGGTTTTATATTCCTTACTTAAATGTTTAGGAATTTAATACCAAGGTACTGCTGGGCTTTCCTCTGGATTGCCTTTTTGGTTGTTGTCATGGGGTGGGGTTTTTTTGTTCAGCTTTGATTCAGCTTGAAAGGTTTGTCAGAAAACATTTGCATTCTTTTCAGTGGACCTCAGTTTTGGTGAATAATGATTTAACTGGAAACCTTAGAACATACACGCCATAAACAAATGTGTTTAGTACACATATCTGTTTGACTTCCCATATGGAGTAAGCTTCACTGCCCTTCCTTGTCAACTGAGTAAAATGTCATCAGTTTCCAAAATCATCAGCAACAGGGGCTTGTGACTGGGTTAAGTTAATGCTTCTAGGGTTGGATGCATTTACAGAAGGATGGGACTCATACCTGCAGAAAAGCCATAAAAAAAAAGGTTTGGTTTTGGTTTTAAACGAAGTTTTTGACAAGTGCCAACAAACTTAACAACCCTTCTGAAGAAAGAGCATCTTTTTTCTTGTTTGGCAGTTAAAACAGTTTTTCTAGGGTCGCTAAGGCTGTTACTATTTCCGCTGGGATGGAGACCAACTGTTTCCTGTTGCCAAACCTCTCATACCAATAAACTCAACCTCAGCATGAAGCACTTCATATCCCTCTTGCGATTATTTTACGTTTCAGCTCCAGAAACTCCCATGTGGCCCTGTCCGCCTCCCTTTCTCTCAGGTGCTTCCCCTCCTTCCTCCCGCTGCAGCCCTGTTCTGGGTTTCACGGGTTCCCCTCCTCTGCCTGCTCCCGGTTGCAGCGGCACGTCGTTTTCTTCCTTTCTTCTACCGCTTAGTTTCTGAGATCAGGTTTTACAGTATATGTTGTATTTACAGAGGGTGGAGTTTACCAGCACAGAAGCCCTTGAGCAGACTGTGGGACGTGTGCGATAACGAAGTGTAACCGGTGTACCTTGCTGCATGAGAGCTCCAACTCCAAACCAGAAACTATTTAGTAAAGTAAAATTGTTTTCCACCACATCTGAGTCTGGGTTGCACGGGTGGGGGTTATACCATTCATATGGTGTAAACCTGTGGCAGTTAACAGAAACAATCTGTAAACATCAAATAGAGTACACACAGTGGCAGCAAACCTGCTGAAGAACGCACAAAGTGAGGAGGTTAATGAAGGAAACAAGAAAAAGAAAACCTCAGCTGAAAGGCTGCCCGCGGGACGTCTCGCAGCTGCCTTGTGCAAGCTGTGGAGCGACGCTGCAATGCCAGGAGCCGTTTTCACAGTCCCAGATCTAGCACAGAGCTACTCCCTTACTCCTCCCGCTCTCGGGTTAGAGCTCCCAAGGGTGAGACTGCTGCAACGCCCCACAGCTTCCCTGCCTTCACTGCTGACAGACAGACAGACATTTGCAGGGGCAGGGGGACAACTGGAAGCCACGTAGCTGCTCCTTGGTAAGGCATTTAGAAAATAACGAAGGAGTAGCAGCCCTCTAAAGGCAACCATCGTTAGCTCTCTGTAGTTGAGATGCTGGATGCTGAATGCGCTATCCCTGTGCGAGACTGCCACGGCAGCAGAAAAAAAGGCTGTCGATCATTTGAAGGCGTTCGGGAGCAATTGCAGTGCCTGAAAGCCATAGGGCCACGTTGTCGGCATTGCAGGGAGAGAATGACGCAGAGGATTGCCTTTAACAGAAGAACTCTGCTCTATTCCCCGTGCACCATCCTGCAACTGCAGACCATGCCCCTTCTGCTCTGCACAACATTTGGCAGAGTTACGTTAAGGACCATTTCTCCCCAAGGTACCTTGCCTGCTGTTGCTTCCCACTGCTGCATGGCTTGCTGCAGACTTTCTCATGAAGTTTATGAATATAGCTTTAATTGACAATGTCATGCCAATACATTTTAATTACTGTTTCAACAATATAATTAAGCATTGAATTTATTCACGGTTGCAAGCAGAGTGCCTTGCTTAGCTGAAGTAATGAACTCTGATAGTAATGAACCCACTAACTGAAACAGTATGTAGCTTAGGATGCCATTAGCTGCACAGTATTACCGTTACTAGCACAATAGTGTTAAAAATTGTAACAAAAGACGCAGTTTTCAGGTTCAAAATACAACAGTTGTGCACACACCAGTTAAAAGAAAGGCAATCACCAAGTTATATGTTTCAAATTTGTGCTAGAACAATGGAACCAACTGTTGTGTGGTAACCAAGTTGTTCCCAGCTCAGAGGGAACAGTTTCCCCTTCTTGCACATGTGGGGAAACACATCCTCAACAAGAGACCCGAAATTATGACCTGTAGGTTGCCTTAGCTGCCGCCTGCCATAGAAGTGAAGAGGTCCCATGCTGAGCGTTCACCCACAGGGTCCTAGAGTGTTAACACAGGACAGTAAGAAGATGTGCAAATAACTCTGCCTGACCTGACTGGGAAGCCCAAGGCTGGGATCTTGCATCATTTCAGACAACAGCCACATTGAGTAGGTTGGACACAAATGTCTCCATCACCGAAAGAGCAAAAAGGCAGTTGCTAGAAAGCGGCAATGAAATGCTGGCAGCAAAACTCTTTCTGCCAGACTGGAAAGATTTTTATAGCACTGGGTATATATTTTAATGTGGTACTAGAGTATGTATTTCTTTTTCACCTGAAACAAGAGCTGATTTTCTTCTTGTGTTTTTATTGCCGTGCTGGGCTCTAAGAAGATGCTGGCTTACAATTCTGCTCAGGAAAACAGGCCTTCTGTTTTCCTGGCCTTTTTCCCCTGTTTTTGTCCCTCTTTGGACCTTCAGCAGTAGCTAGGCTGAGGTTTATGATAAAGATGAGATGCTCAAGGTCTCATAAGCACCTTTTTATATAAGCTCTGTGTGACTTTATTCACCACTAACGGTTACTTCAGCTACCTATCTCTACCGTCATTGACATCAACAGCACAGCTGATAGGGCATTAGCAGTAAAGGGAAAATTCAGCAGAAAATGCCTTGTTCATTCACTGCCAGTGTACTTAGGAAAAGAGCTTTGTCAGTCTGTAACCCTTCACAGTGATAAAAACTTCAGTGTTTGAGTTCAAAAATCAATATAACAATGACAGGGCTACATAAGGCTCCAAGGCAAATGAGAAAATATTCAGCTGCTGAAAAGTCTGAAGAAATAACAGGAAGATTATCCCAGTCTATGAACATTTTTCCCAAGTACTTGTCTCCCATGAACTGATGTCAAAATACTGTTAGCCATTTAATTTACCGTGGCAGTGTTAAGAAGTGGATGCTTCCTGGTGTTCTTAAAACCAATCTAACCCATATTTGCTGAAACACTTGGCAAATCTTACAGAAGTCTTGACATATTTGCAGACGTGAACAGGTCTAGATATGGACAGTAAGAATGGCTTAGCTTCTTGGAGTAAATTAAAATTTATAAAGTCTGAAGTAAATGAAGATGACGTGAACACAGTTTTGGGTACTTCAGCCTATATCGTTATGATCTAATTAGGCACTCATTTTAGGCATCAGTTTGAAAAAAGCATTTATGTCAGAAAAAATGTAAAAATTCAGAAAAGTATACTAACTGTTTTGCTGAAACTAGTGTGTTCTTCTCCTCTTTTCCTAAAATAGGTGAGTTATGAGAATTATATGCAAACTTGATATATTTGTTACAAGTTGTGTTTTGTGCTGTGTGTTATGAATGTGTGTGGGTCTATACCTCTAATGACATTTAAGGCTTTTAGCTAATTTTAGCCACATTTGACAAATAGGTAGAGGCCTTAGAGGTTGTTATGCTCCTGCAAGTGTCATGAAACATTGCAGTAGTAGCCCCAGTAGGAGAGAAGCTGCAGGATGAGCTCACAACTTGTTACATATCAGTTAATCCGCATGGGAAAGATCGCCTATAAATCCTTCAGCTGCAGGGAAAGCAAACACACAGACAAACAAACTTCAATTGGCGATCACAATCCACCATGAGACACGAATCTGTAGGGAAATCAGGCTTCATTAGTTATGCTGCTCCTGGAACTACTGCTTTTTAGAAAGATTTCAGGAACAAAACATAACACAGTTACACAGGGTGAACCTATGGATTTACCCAAAGACTACACCATGATTTGGAGCAATACTTAACAGCCAAGAAAGAAAAGCAAACAGGTTTCACAGCCGATGATTTGTGAGCACTGCGCGTTTCCCTTTGGCTTGCTCCCGGCCGCGCATCTGCGTGTAGGCAGCTCTGCGAGCAGACAGAGGACCCTGATGCTTATTTATTCTTGCAGACTCGATGCTGTTGTTTTAAAAAATAGAAGCACTGAGGATAACTTGGGCTTTGTTTTCCCTTCCGCCTGTTCTGAGGTGGAGAGGACTGTGGGATGTTTTTAGTCTTGGCACACAACTGCAGAAAAGTCAATCTGTCATAGTCGAGCAGGTTTAATATTAGTCATGAATGAGATCATGATTTGCGTACAGTAAGAGTTATTATTTATGGTACAGTGAGCCACTGCAAGAGCTTGTGGGAAGTCATGACTAATTGTATACAGTCCCATAGCTGCCAGGGGTGGATAAACTCTTTCTTTTACCTAGGGCCAACACGAATAAGTTAACCCATGACCTCTCCTCCTCTAATTCCCTCCTCCTTCTTCACATTCTCAGCAATTTAAAGGAAAAAGCAAACCCCACAAATTTCTCTGCTTTGGTACCAGTACAGAAACATAAACAAGCAAAGCATTCACATAGGGTGTCCACCTGGAACAAGGGTTGTTCAGTGGACCATGGAGAAATGTATGTCCGAGGCCAGTCACTCTCAGCAGAACTGCTCGTGTGAATAAAGGTTTTGCAGGGCTCTCTCTTTTGATTAAAAGAGAACAGTGAATTGGAGGAAAAGCAGCAAGAGCTTAATTTGACCTGGCTTACACAGAAGCGGAAGTCAGGCACAATGTGATATTATTATCAAAATTAAAGATTCAGATTACAATTATTTTATGACCTTTGAATGAGGTATACTTATGTATACATTGGAATATATACATTATTGCTGACTTCTTGAAGTTGAATGCCATCATTTGCACTAAAAACTGCAGCATTTCTGTTACTTTTGCTGTGATGTGACTGTGTGGACTTCCAATGACACATCACTTCAGTTCTTATATTTCATAGTACAAATGTTTCCTCAGGCTATTTTCCATATACTTTATAAATGTGGAATATATTGTTGTATATGCAAAACAATACATAACAGAAGTGGGGAAAGGCTTCATTAGGGATCCTCAGTAAAAAGAACCAAAATATGAATCTCTGTGAAGCACTAATAAAAATATTTATGTTTTAAATTATAAAAAAGAAAAAATGAAGGATAGGATGAGATCAAATAAACAGAGTTGGAAATGAAATTCCAAGGCCACTATCTGAAGAAAAGGACAATAACTATGCCAGTTCAGAGTCCAGGTTTATTCAGGAGTATAGAAAAAAGTTTGCCTCAAATGACCAATTTCCTCTGACAAGATTCCTAAGTTCATTTTCTTTCATGCTTGGTTTGCTCTTGTTCAAAGCCCTAGAGCAACTGACTCTCAGACTGGTCCATGGTCTCTGAGGCCACGATAAGTAGCTTGTATCCGGTTTGTGAAACCATGTCAGCTGTCTAGAGTTTTTAAGGTAAAGTTCAGTGATAAGGGTATAGAGTGCTCTGCTGGCCCTCTGGAGATGTGACTGTGGTCCACTGGTCCAGAAACTTTGTGGCACACCTGCCTTTAAGAACATTATGAGCTTTGGCCTCATTTAGAAAAGCGGTGTGTACGTGCTTATTTCCTGCTGGTTTTGAACAGGGACATCACTAGGAGCCTGCCACTCACAGGCAGGGTGCACCTCAGGACAGCGTGGGGAGAGAGCCTTAGCTATACATCACCTTGCAGATTGTCCCCTCAGGTTCCCAGTCACGTTATCTTGTATTTTCAAGGGGAAATTAGCTGAGCTAATTAACATCCTTCAGCAAAAATATCTTCACATCCTCTTTCTTACCTTTTAACTGTATGCACTGTTAGTGGAAAAGAGAAGTGCTTACATGCAAGTTATATAAACTGCTTTTCAACATGTAGTCTGCTGAGGTGTTGTGTACTGACAAAGAAAGGCTGACACATTTCATCGGATATTTCTCTCTTTTCAGCCCTTAAGGAAACTAAAATCTCATCACATTGCAATATATAAAAGTGATAGCAGTGTTGATGTGAAAATACCAAGAGACTTTCTAGAACATTATGTTTTAGGACTGGATAAAACCCTTCGGATAGTATTATACTATATCCACTTTGCAAAGCCCATGCAACACCTATGGGAGGAGAGGTAGTTAATGTGGATGCATCTAAAACTACGTCTTCGACTTACCTTGCAATGACAAAGAGGACACAACTGACTCCAAGGCAGGCTAGGAGAACATACATCCAAATATCAGGAGAAAGAGGGTTTAAAAAGGAGAAAACACCAGGGTTTGTCCCATTGGGCTTCCGGTACAAGATACTGATTCCCAGAGTCATGAAGGGCTTGGAAAAATCAATTACTTTCTCTCTTACATAGGTAATAGTGAGAGGAGCAACGGCCAGATCAGCTTTCTGAAAACACAAATGGGAAAATACTCATTCTTTTTCACGTTCAGCAAACGCATTACTATTCCTTCCATTTTTTTCCCCCAGGTGTTAAAAACTAAACCAAATTTGACTATAAATCTGAAGTGTGCAACAAAATTTAACATTGCTAGGGTATTGTTTGGTACATGGTAATCTGTTTCCTCTTTTTGCAGGCAGAGGTATGTTTGTGTCTTGCATATGAGTAGGAGAGGTATGACCAGGGACGTGGGGCTCGGTCCTGTGCAACGGGGCAGAATGAGAGTGAGGAGTGCCGGAGCGTCTGGGCAGGGACTACGTCCACAGACCAGAGGCTGCCACAAGGCAGAGGTGAGCTGGAAGCTCAGCCTTTGCCTTTGGAGTTTGTAGCCAAGGGGCGGGCAGGACCCGTGTTAGCCCAGTGCCTGCTGCCCCACCGCAGATGGAGGTTCCCCCCAACACCCGCAAACTGTTGGTTCAGACGTACTGACATGACTTCATACTCTGACAAATGGCAACAAAGACAGACCAGTGGCTCTAAAAAAATGAAAACTAAAGCAAACATTTCATTTGAGCTGGCTTTGTATAAAATACCACAGGTGAAAGGAGAATAAAGAGAGAAGGATTCAATCTTACATGATCTATGAGTTCTTTGACCATCCCATTCCACTCTCCTTTGTCATTCTGGGCTCCATATTTACCATCAGAAACTAGTTTGACCTCATAGATGAAGCCTAAAATATTTGACAGCTCCTTTAGTAAGTCCAGGCAATAACCCTCGAATCTGTCATTTCCATACAAGGGCTTGTCAGACTTCTTGTACATAACATAGGGATCTTCCTATAGAAAAAGACAGTAGACATAGCAATAGAAATGAGGTTTGTTTCAGATTATATAGTTTTCCTAAATTATGTTAATATTTTATAAATGGATTGCAATTAGATGGAAACCAGTAATTTACCGTGTCCATTAAAATCTGTTTTAGGTGTGTTAACAAATTGACTGAATCAATTAGTGATAAGCATAAGGGCCCTAATTTTCAGTGGAACAGACCATTCATAGCTCCCAGGAGCTTTAATTAAAGTAGTGCTTAGCAGCTCCAAAATCAGACCCTAGATCTGTACTCTACATTGTCCCACCCTAGGGGACAGGAAGGGATATTGAAGGAGAGAGAAGCCTAAATAACAGAAAAAGAATCATAAGGGGAACCTAAAATTTTATATTCTCTGAGAAATAAATCTTTCTTGAAAAAAATCTTCAAATGTACAAAAGAGCTGTGAGTTGAGCAGGTCTTCGCATGAGAGAATGGAGAACAGCATAGGTAGGTGGCAAAGTACCTTGTTGCTTTTCTTTTTAAAGGATTTTGGGCAAGAAGATCAGGGCAAGCAGGTTTCTGCAGTTTAATGTGGGCAAAAGACCTCTGGCAATAGAAAAGGAGTGTAGAGGGAGCCTTTGAGCTCTTCCCTCCTCCTGAGGAATTAGGCAAAATAATTGAAAAAAGTGGCATTACTGGCCAGGGAGAAAGCACGAGGCAGAACAACTCGTGAATATCCAGTTGCATATTTTCCATTTATCATAGTAAGGACATACCTCAATCTGTCTATCCACTGTTCGCTACTTTCTTTCAGTCTTCTTCATCTCATTTTCAGTAAAAAGGAAGGCTATATAAGCACTGACTACAAAGCTGAGTATTTGTGTGTGTTAATTCTTCTGGGAAGAAAGGCATGCAGGGTTCGTCTCTGAAATATTGAAGTAAGCTAAACAATTTTGGAGGCGGAGGTTCCCGAGAGTCTTTCATTGGCAGTGGGGTATTTTTGAATCAATCTTGTGGATAGATGAATGTGTATGTCGATTCTGAGTCTAAATAAAAAAGTTTGCTTGAAAACAGGCTAGTTTAATAAAACATTGTTTAGTGTGGTGGAAAACAGCTGTGGAGTGCAGGGCGGAGGCAGCAAAGGTGGCCGCGGCGGGCCCCACAGCCCACTGTCAGCAATGCCTGCATCCTACAGCGCGGCTGGTGGTGTCACCTCCGCCCAGCGAGACTCACCAAAATGGTGGTGACAATAAGCGTCCGGTTAGCCAAGGAATCTGTGATGTTGGTTGATCGGTCCTTGTTGCTGTCCGTCATGTTAAGGCCACTGTATGAGTTCCAAACCCCAATCTGCACAGAAGAGAGCGGGTGAGTGGCTGCCCGGCTGCAGCGAGCCAAAACATTTCCCTAAATGCTCACCGCCTAGGAAGAGTGCACTGGCTCTAGTCACCACAGAAAGAGACACCAGCAGTACCAAATGCTAGAGAAGGGAAATGGCTGTAGGTCTGAGTAAGGCAGCAACATCAAATGGCTGATTTAAAAAACACAGGGAACATGTTGCCCTTTCAAAAGCAGGTGGAAATGAATAAGCTGTAAGAGTATAAGGCATGTCAATGCAGTGGTGTATTAGCCAATTTGCTACAAAAGTGGAACATGTCGACTTTGTTTCCTGCTAAAAAATATCAGATGTCTATTTTTATGATTTTTTTAAAATTTTTGTAAGTGGTAGAGTTGAAACATATGGCAAGACCTCTCTCTTCCAATACAACAGATTAAAAGCTTGAATAAATATGTTGAAGCAGATTGATGGATGCACTGGCCTTTTGCTTCCGCTGTGCCTTCAGCAGGTTTAGCAAAGATTATTCTGTCATTTCTCGACTACTATATATGACAGAGCTAGCAAGGTGATACCATTTCACCCACTGATCCATATTTGCTCAGTAAATATAAGTGGCCAAAGGCAAATTCCTTTCTAGCCCCAGAGGTAGTGAAGAATTGCAGTATTTAATGCCCAGTCCAAAGCCTCAAGGGAACGATCTCCATGATTTCAGTGGATTTGGATCTACACCTTGTGAGGGCAGAAGTTATAACCATGTTGATTTACTCAGATAAATATTTACTTAACATAAATGCAGTCTGAAAGCATCTTCAGGTTTTTTTGCCTTTAGATTTGCATACACAGCATGGCTGAGGGCTGATGTGAGAAAACTCCAGGCAAGGGGCTGGCTCAGGCAGTTTGGTTTGTATTGAAAATTTGTGGAGAGCACCAGACGGATGGCTTGGGGGTCTGACATTGGCCATCCACAGAGCCCTTCACAACGCCACGCTGCTCTGCCAGCGTGTTTCAGCTCTACCCGGGAGCGATCTGCTTTCAGATCCTCTCTGCTGGGATTGCCAGTGAAGCTGCCAAGTGAGTCTAAGACAAAACCCGCTGACTTCTGTGTACTGAAGGTCTCTATCTGCCGACAGATGCTCAGTCATTTCAGACCCAGGCTGGACTCTTTTTCTTTGGTTGTTAACTGAGGCAGAGATGGTGTTGCCTTTGTACCAAACCCAGCAGATTAGTTTGTGCCTGCTGAGTGTGGATTTAGGGTAATAACTGTATAATTTCAAACAAACTTTGTGTTTGTGTCCCTGGGTGCCATTGCTTTCACCTTTCACAAACTCTTTTTCCAAAGTATGCTTAATGGAGATAGTCAAGCCTTTTTTAAAATTATTTTTTCAAGCATTTATCAGTCGTTCCCTTTGTTTCCAAAACTAGATCAGGTTGGGAAACTGATCTGGAAAGTACACACAAAATAAAATGTTGGAATTATGATAGCCTGTGCCAGGAATATAGTAAATAACCAGTGTCCTTGAATTTGCACCAAGGTGTCTGATTTAATAAAAAAGCCGTTCTGCTCGTTGTTACTGACTTGATAGGCTTTCATCAGCTGGCAGCAGGGAAGAGAACAACCATGAAGAACATGGAGCAACACAGTCACAGTGCATACAAAATACACCAGGAGACCACTCTACGTCTGGATAAAAGAATGACACTGCAGGTCAACCTTGATTAGAGCGATGGAGGAGGTCGGAGGGGCACTGGAAGAATGAGGCCAAGGTAGTACATCACTATGGTGAATCCGGGGGATTTATTGCAGTTTAGTGACAAGTTTGAGAGGTGTCATATGCCCTTCTCAGCAAGCCTGTGCTCTGAACCAATTGCAATTTGGTTTAAATCAATTCAGCATAACACGAAATGCCTAGAGTCAAAAGCGAGATTGGTTCAATAGTGTTCTGCATGTCAGGTAGGATGATCTATTCACCAGTAATGAGGGAAATGGGGGCCTTTGTGCCTTAGCCTGATTCACTGAAGATTAAAACAAGGTTATTAAGTATGTGCTTTATAAGAACATGAAAAGAGTGCTATAGGATGTTTTGCACTGGGATACTCTGTAGCATTAAAATCCCTCTCAAAACTACACAAAAACAAAACCTTTTTTAACTGTGTATGTAGGAGGGGTGGGAAATAATAAGATCTGTGTGCAATACATACAAAATATAATTCTAAGTGTTATAAGAAATTTTTATCTTGTGACTCCAGAACACTTTAAGCGTGGTAAATGCAGTTGTTATCTTCTCCTTACAGAATGGCAACCGTAGGTTGTACCTCCAGTGGGGAGCAGTGCATGGAGCTTGTCTCTGACTGCCACTTTGGTGCCTTATCCACCAGGCAGAGGCACCTCACATTAAAAGAGGGCTGAGGTTCCTGGGGTAATTTAGATCTTTTATAAACAAGCTTGGTTCCAATTTCTGTGTGTTGGTGAATGACAGCATCCACTTAATCATCTATATTATTTTCTGTAAGGAGCTAATAACACACTCGTCAAAATTTTGAGTCAACAATACTTGAACATTGTGTGCACAGTATGCATTTTGTGGGAGGCAAAAAAACCCCAACCCTGCACGTTAAAACAGTCCTTGCTGCTGATGCTAATACACATTCGAAAAGGTGCAAATTTGGCACTCATGGTGAATCTTAGGTGAATCAGGAATGGTAACAGCTGAGAAAAGGACTGCTTTTGCTGCAGCCAGGAGCCTCTACTCTAAGAGGAGAAAAGCACAGCTCCCAAGAAATAAAACAATAATTAAAAAAAAAGATTTTGGTGAAAAAGCTGAATCCTGCCAAGATATTTTTACTATTTGAAATTACAGGGACTCGACTCGGGATGAAACTTATTCTACCAGAAAAATTCATACTCTCGGATAGGCTGTTGTCTCTAAACTGCAATATGAGAGTCACTATCAAAACCCAAAGGATGAGTCTGAAGACCCAGCCCAAAGGTTTTTTGCATCACCTGTCTGTGTACAAACCTTCTTCCACACTTTATATAAATGATTAGAAACCTCGCCAGCAGCCTTGGTACAGAGAAAAATAAAGAGTGCTTCATTAAAAATGAAAGGAGAACCCGTCTGGAGAGCTGTGTTGGAGCAATTACATTTAAAGTCTCAATTAACCCATCAGCAATTATCATTCAGTGTCAAGCCAGTGTACGCAGAGCAAGGGACAACGCTGTCTCCAGCTGCCATGAGCTGGTGGTGTTACCTGTGTTAGGGATTTTTTGACACCCACAGCAGCCACCTCCTAGGCAGCGGTGGAGGGAGCCCTGTGGTGCCCATCAGGAACCCATGTTTGCTGGCTGAGGGTTGGGGCAAGGCCATCCCCCCTCCCTCTGGGGCCCCCCCAAGTCCCCCTCGGTCTCCAGCATGGGCCCCAGCTAGCGGTGGCAGAGTTTGGATGCCAGCAGCAGCGCCGTCCAGCTAGTGTGAAACATGGCCAAAAGCGCCCATGGCTTTGGGCTCCTTCCTATGGTCTCTGCAAGTCAAGGAGGTCTCCCTGCCTTACACCTCTGCATCTTCAGGAGAATTTGTAAGTGGTAAAGTAAAGTAAGGAAAACAAGATCTTTTGACACGGATTTTTTTTTTTCCAGAGGCATGCTTCCCTCAGTGTCCTGAAGGAATGTGAATCTTATTTGTCTTTTGTTTGAATGCAGAACCAGTTTCTGAAATTGTATCATGCAGAACTTTCTGTTTCCAAACAAAAGATGCTACAAGTCACTTAGTCCCCTGTAGTCTCACCATTTTGGCACAATTTATGATAAGCAGTTAGGGATGTTAGGGAAAAAGAACCGATCTAATCTCAAAAACATGAAGAATTTTTAACATCTCAACTCTTGTTGAGGTTATTACTCAAGCACCTTCTTTCCTTTCTCCCTCATGTCACATTTATTAAAAGCAGTACATGTAAGATAAGTCTAGGTTTTACCTATATATATGAATTTACCACACCAAGTTACAGTGGCAAGAACTGAAGATAATGTGCACTTAAATTAATTATTTCCATTCAGACAATTATTGCCAGTCCCAAATTCCTATCCCATACCTTGAAAGGCAAAGTACGTGTTGTAAAGTAATAAAACAATCTTAGTAGCTCTGTTTTAGCTTTGACTTAAATAATCTTGAAAATAGTGGTTTATACCCCAAGCACAGGAGGTTCAAGCTGAGGAGAATGGACTTTCCTACACCCCTGTCAAATTAGGTGTTTGTCATTGTTTTACAAAAGATCTGGTTACCTTTTCTGTTCCTTCCTCCTTGAGGCTAATAATGTCCAAATCAAAATCCTTCCGTAAGCCGTCCGTTTTGTTGAATGTTATGCGTCCTGTCAAGCCATCCCACCGTGCCTGTGTGAACACAAAAACAGTCTTTTCTGTAACGATTAGTAGGAACTACTCTGAAGCCACAACAAATATTGCATTTTAAATTAACCGTAGCATTGAATCACTTCGAAATATTTTTTTAAACATATGGGCTTTGTTACTTCGATTAAAAAAAACTTTCTTCAACTTTTTTGTTATTTAGTTTCTCTTCAATATGTTTTGTATTTTACAATCAGGCACAAGTTTGTGACAGTTTATATATATTGATTTACATATGTCTAGTACTGTATATAAAAAGATATACTGAAGAGAGAGAAAGAGAATAAAATATGTATTACACGTGCCCAAAGATAGGGCAGTTTTGCACTGCATAAGAATTCACTAAGAAATTAAAAAAAGGAGTCTGCTTTGTCCAAGATTTGGGTCTGAACCTTGGAGCATGACAGCCTAAATCCACCAGCCTCGCTGGAGTGATCCTCTTTACTCCAGGCCAAGAACTTTAAGTTCTCCATGACAAATGGGTAATAAATGGCAATCGGTGCTGAACGGGAGTCCCCAGAAGGTCCTTAATGAACGAAGGTAGCTAACCATCCCAAATCACCAAAGCTTTCTCAACCCTTCAGTTGTGCGTTTCCTAGTCTCATGTGATAGATACTGCCTCTACTCAGGGCCCAGAAATCCAGATTTTTCCAGGAAGAGATAAACGAAAGAAGGGCTTTAGTCATTGTTGCTTGATTTCTTGGCCAGGTTGTGGTTATATGTCCCCCACCAGCGTTGGACTCCTAATGTCCTGCACTTCGCTGAATGGTTTCACTAATCCGTACACAGTTTGCATCCCCAAGGAAGAAGACACAAGTTCCCAAGTAAGCATACAAGGCATATCATTCCTAATAGGAGCACTGCCACTGCCTGCGCTCACAGGTGTTGATGGCACGATGGTGATGGCTCTAAAAGCAGGCTTTCAGGAAAAATTCACCCAGTCACAGAGACCTAATAAAAACTTGTGTTTTTTATTAAAAACATCACACTTTTTAAAAAGTGTGAGGTACATGCAAGTCTTACATATGTGTTTGAAGTACAGCATACAAGTTGCATACGATTGCTTTTGGTCCAGGCAGCATTTTACTGTTCTATCCTAATTAAGTGAAATCACATTTTCCTTGTTTTAAACATTAGTATCAGGAGTAAGTTAAAGTGGTGGACTTTGTACATCAGTCTGTATAGCCATGACGATTCCCTGCGCTGGGGAACACTTCTTCAGTGCAGCGGGAGCAATGTCCAGAACTAACTTCCTACACAATTTAAGTTTTCTGTATCTTGTAAGCTTCCCAGCAAGCTCACTTCCTTTTAAATGAGATTTATCTGTCTCTCATATAGCTCCCATTTTGTCCCCAAAGCTGCAGCTTATCTATAAAAGAAAGTATTTGATGGATTTCAAACTGCAGATGATTTTTATAATCTCTTTTTGGGAGCTCCCACATTAGATTAAACTCTTCAAAGATACAAGAAAGGGTGATGATAAATGATGGCATAATTTCTTCATGTGTGTCAGCCATATAATTCTTAAATTACAAGCTTTTCTACTGCGCATTGTTATTTGCTTCATTTAATTTGTTGTAGATAGATGACATAAGGAAAGCTGCATTAAAAATCAGCAGACTTACAGAATGGTGACTCCCCTTTCTGTTAAATCTAAATTCTAGCTCTGAATCTGCAGGATTTAGTCTCAGATGCTGGGGTGTTATCACCATGTGTCTCAGACAAATCTGGTGCATCTAGAATTTTGTGGAAATACAGCAGGATTTTGAAGCATGCTTAAGTAAAATAAGAATGGAAAAGCACAAATGCAACAAACTTGCTATGAGACTGTCCATCTCAATGGTGCGGGAATATACAAAAATCTCAGTTGTAAACAGTGAAACACTTGTGGTTTTCTAAGCTGATACAATTAAGATAGCAGGAGGGGACACACACAAATGCATTTCATTATATAATATCTCTTTTCCAGTCTGTCTTTTTATTATTCTGACATGACCCCCATCTCTTATTCATAAAGATGGAACATTTTTTAAAATATGATCTTTAGAGATCAATTCCTCCTTGGAGGGCAATTTGCTTCTGTGAAATGCTCACATTTATTGATTACATATCAGATGCTCAGCTTCCCTGCTAACGTGATATGATCTTGAATAAAGGAACCAATATGTTATTTTTGGAAATGGTATCAGGAGCCTACATCTCCATTCTTGTAAAAAAGATTTATATGGTGAAATGCTAGCTCACTTATGAAAATAAGCATTGGTGCTTCTACCCCCACACTAAAAAAAAAGGAAGGAAAAGATGTTACAAGCTGCACAGTCATATGCTTAAATTTCAAGGAAGCAGAGAACTTCATATAGCCTTTGTCTAACTTAAGTCCCACTTAGACAATCAAATAATGACCCAAATGTGACTTAAATTATAAACAGGAGTCAGGGAGTGTTTCTCAGAAGAGTTAAACTTACATGTTGGGGCTTTTCAGACCCTAATTGTGAGGCACACACTTCAAATACCATTTGAATTCTAAATTTAATTTCTGATTTTTTAAATTTATTTTATTTATTCTAAATAAAAGTAAAACATTCAGGTTTGAGTCCAGTGAGCATAATTTTATTTCTGACTTCGAGTCAGTTGTGGAGCCTGTATGTGCAGCACGTCCTAGACAGACAGGTGATGTTTCTTTCCTGATCAGAAACAAAAGTTTTCCTTAAGAAACAAAGGGAGGGGTGAGCTAGGAACCTACAGTCCATCCCAGGCCTTCCAAAGTCTATGGTAAAATTTCCAAGCTTTTAATACGATTTGAGTCCTAAAGCACAACTGCCTGCTGCATGCAAAGAAAGTGAAATGTACCATTGCTCCGAAATCATAGCTGTATACCAGCACTTCTAGCTGCCTGCCAGGTAAACCAAGGATGAGAGTGCCTATTAGGAGCTGTGTTCAGGCAAACAGAATAGGCAGCAGTCGCACAGTTCTCAGATGCAATTAATGAACAGAAATGAAGCAGAACTTTCTGAATAGTCAGAAACCGCATGACTGTTTAACACAGCAATGAGATTTCATGCTTTTATACCCAAGATTTATAGCAATTTTAATGTTTCTAGTGACACTCCGTGTTAAATGTTACAGGATATAATAAAAGTTGAATCGGAACCTAATCATGTAATTCATCAAAAGAAATTGCTTTTTTGCACTCTGTCCTTGCTTTAATATTAGAGGAACTAAGGGCACAATTTGAAACTCTTAGGGAGAGAATGTGTTTTCCATTTTGTTTGTTTAATTTTGAGTAGAGCTCGCAGCTTAACTAAAAAATGTGATTTTCAGTGGCTTCTGTTTGTAACGTCCTTTGCTTGTCTTCAATCTCATTTATGCAAGGTTGCAGGCTGCCTCTGACAACAGAACTGTGAGGAAATGCTGTTCTTTTGGGAGTTTGTGAGTTTGTAAGGTAATACAGTGTTGGTCTGAGGTTCAAAATAAGGTCTCACATTCTTCAATACCACGTTTTATCAGATAATTATTATTCCTATCTCCAAGTTGTAAACATTTGATGACTTTCTCCTGTTTACTAAAGAAAATGGGGAATTAACCCAATATGTTGGTTTCAACTGGTAATTGAGAAGCAAACTGTACAGGACCAGCAGCTACTCAGACCCTTTCTTACTAAGCATTGAAGAGGCAGTAGATAGAACAGATTACAGATAAGTCTTCAATCATCTCTGAAGGCTGTCAGGTACCTGCCATGGCAAAAATATCCAAAGCAACCTAATTAAAACTGTGAAACTTTTTATTTTTACTACTTAAAAAAATTAAGATTGTGGGTAAACTACAAACTGAAATCTGGGGTTAAATGTTCAAATTACAACATTGGTTTCCCTATAAATATATTGATGGAAAATTATAACAACTGGAAAATGAGGCTGACTCAGCTTCTAAGAGCAAACACTCCAGAAAGTTGCTATCAATTCACACTACCATCATATGGTCTTTATATCAATTTCCACTTCGTCATCTGGAATCAATTACTATAGCAGCCTTAGTTTCAGCCAAAGCCAATCAACAGTTCAATCACAGAATCAATTAGTTCAGCTGCTACCAGACTTACTAAGGTAAAACAACAGGAACATTTCATATTCTGTTTCTTTTGTTTCTACCAGACCTCACTTACATTTCCAGATTTGTATTAGCAAGATATAACTAGATCAAGAAATCATAATGCACAGTGTATATACTGCATTGACTGAGTAAATATTCAGCTTGATGATATAGCCTCAATGGGATATAGCCAATTTTGTAGATACTGTATTGCACTACTGCACACAAAAGTGTCAATCTTTCTTAGACAAATTGATTGTGTTTTTATTATTTATTTGTTTTTTCTTACTCAATATAAGTTTATCCAAATATTTTAGTTAACTGTTCATCTGCCTACGGCGTATTTTCTCTTTCTGAGTCCAGTGTTGCAGTGACAGATATTGGATAGTTGTGTTTCAGATTGGAAAACTGTAAATTTTTCAAGGTCCTTTTTAAAGTGTTCAAAGTGCCCTGGCAATACAAAAATGCAAAGGCATAATCTTATTTTAACTTTTTAAACTATTATGTTTAATGATGTTTCGTAATGTGCAGACATTTCCACTCTTCTATTAATATTCCACTTATTCCAATAACCTGTGAAATAAAAAATTTTCTGAACCTGTTCTTTAGACCTCCACTTCTAATTAATCAAGCAATGTCTTTAGAGTTTCAAACTCAAGTTTTAACCTTTTATTGTTCCCACTGTTCAAAAAATAAGAACCCTCATTTTGAACGTATGTCCAGAGCTAACGTTAGAAGAAAACATCTGAGACACAAATATGCAAATGCAAATAAAAATGTGACTATATCACTTACGAAATTTGTGTACATATTGAATCCACTTTAAAAGGTATAAGGAGAAACTGTCATACCTCTTAACAAATTTTTAAAATATATAGACAAAAGGAGTTGATAAAACTTCTGATGAAAAGTCAAGATGAAAAGCTATTTTAACACCGTATTGTGGCAGAAAATGAAGTGTTCTGTTGTTCAGCTCCAAAACCCTGCACAATACCAAGTTCAAGCCTGACTTTGTGCAAGATATTCAGACACTTTGCATCTGCCACTGAAGCCTGAATTATTGTTTAATATGACAGTATCGTAAACTGATGATAAACAACATCTTATGTGAAGACTATTCTTGGATATAAGTGCAATGCTAAATGACAGTCTCCTTCATTCAAAAGCTTTACAAATGCATCTGGGCACACAAAAAAACCCCTACTGCAACTGAATTGAGAAATTCTCAAAGTAGACAATGGGCCATATTTAGTTATTTATTTTGTAAAACATTCTGTACTTTTTATTTCTCTCTCTCTTTTTTTTTCTTTCTCTTGCTGTTTATGTGTAACTTGAACATTTTGAAACCTTATCCTAAAGGCATGCAATCAGCAGAGTTTTCCTACAGATTTAATGGGAGCTTGGAACAGAAATTGGCTAGCTGGACTCTTCAGTATGGGAGAAGTACATTCAGAAGCTAGAATGAAGTCTAATCAAAGATAAGAATATTTTCCTGACTACTCAGTTTTGTCAATGGGATCATCTTGACCTTTGGTAGGTTGCTTTCCCAAGTATATTAAAGGTAACCTACAAAGGCAAGTAATTGGACTAATTATTTTTTCTTTTTTTTTTTATGATGGATATATAGGCCATGCATGTTTGTATTTTTAATGCTTGGTGTTATAATCTGTTTATTTATTATCAGACATTACTAGGCAAAACTGAATATCAGTTATTAATTTAATGTACATTTCTAATTAACCACAGTTGTGAAGTAAGAGGTATTAACTTACACCACCATCATGCCGTTGTTTTTCTTTCTTTTTTTAATGATGAATGAAACAACAGAAAAAAATTATTGGCAATCATCTGACCTGGCATTCAGGAAGCATTAGTATTCAACTCCCCAAATTATGTTTGCTCATTTACCATTGCACAGTGGCAGAGACATGCTAATATCATAGTCTTTTTAGATGTATATATCCTCTAAAATGAACGCATTATGTGTTTGGACTGAGATTAGGAAATTCATTCTGCTTCTGTGCTGGTCTACCAAAATGAGCAACTTGAAAGGAAACCAGTCTTGTTCTGAAGAGAGACTTTACATCATAATTTCCTTTAGCCACCATCTCACTAGAACATTTTACTTCAGCCAAACATTAGTAGCCTAGAGTGAATGACAGCAAAGCAACCTCCGCAAGTGCTACTGTCTCCATGCCACTTCAGGTACGTCATCCTTCAGCTTTTAAGAAAAGGTGGCAGATGAGTGCATATGGGGATCTCAAATGGCATATCAGGTGTACCAGAGTGACAGACCTGTTCTGTTTAGTCAGCATCACCTGCTTATAAAGAAGGTGAACATCTAGTTTAGTTTTAAACTGATAATCCAAAATTTCTGATGAGGGCTGTGGTGCTAACTGACATCCAAATGCAGAGGCAGGCGATGATGTCTCCCCCATTGGGTCTTAGACTTATTAACAGAGCAGAACTCTGATGGTTACAGAATTATTTTCCAATAATGATTAATGCACATATACAAGAGGACATCGACTGTGTTGTTTGATGGCAAGGGACAAGACAGTGAGTGAGCTCTTTTTCTCATGTTGTTTTTTTTTTCCCCACTCCAAACTTTGCTTCTTGACTGCAAAATCAGATATCTGAAAAATTTATAAAACATAGGCACACCTAAACCTACTGTGGCCACATGCTCAGAATACCACAGATCACTTTTCTACAACAAAATCTTCCAACACTGTGAATAACAATACCACTATACACTAACCAAAATGGTAATGACCAAGGAAAAGTTTACTTTAATTTTCCTTTGGTTTTCTTTCCTTTTGGAAGAGAAAGCTCCTACTTTATTAGAATTGCAGAGACAGTTGATAGATTTAAGCGATAGTGATACTGCTTCTAGTTACAGTGGAAATCATAATGTGCTCTGAGCCACACATCAACTTATCAGCTCTTACAATTAATCCTCTTATTAAAACAGATCCTCAAGGATTACAGAATATAGTGAGTTAGTGTATGACTTTTCCATTATCCAGGTCCAAATCTAGCATAACAGATGTAATAAAAATAATTTTGGCATTCACCATTACAGGGTTTTATCTACCCCACTGAAAATCATGATGCTTCATAGTCTCTACTCAGAAGAGGTCCAGGACTGGAACAGTCCTGGGCTTTTACAAAGCAGCACTTGAATGGGAAAGAGGAGGTGTGGGGGATGCTTGTTCTTAGGAAGGGGTTTACGCAGCTGTTATAAGACTGAGCACACCCTGGCCTTGAAACAAGAGAGAGAAATGGTGGGTAAATAGAGAAAGGGGATTTCTTAGGAAAGTCACAGGCTGTTCCATGAGCCACTCAAGAGCACTCATTTCCAGAGCAGTGGCTGAGCTTAGTGACATTCAGGGGTAGTCATATGAAAGGTTTTTGGTGTGACGAATTTGACAAATGAACCCTGAATACTTGAGGATGACAGCTGAGGTGGATTCATTGCAGAGCATATGTTTGAAAAGCCTCTCAGTTCCTTTAAAGCTTATATGTACCAGATTGCTTTATATCAATACCAGAGATGAGGGAGTGGGTGTGAAGAATCAGAAGGGAAGGTCAAACTTTGCCAGTTATTCTTCCTAGCAAGAGCAGAGTCTACCTTACCATGCACGAACATGACTGTCACTGAAGTGTCTGGGTGGGATTACTGTTGACTATGAACCTGGAAACCATAACTTTATGCTACTGTGTTAATGGGGATTGGGATCCCATTGTAACAGATACCGCTTGTATAGACAAGACAGTATGTAGAGAAATCCTGTTCCACACAGCTAACAGACTAACTACACTAACAAAAGCCATAATTCATCTTTTACAGCAGGGAATCACAGTATTTCCAGCTACAGGACTTCTTCACCTAGATTTTAGGTCCTGCTGCTTTTGTTTTAGAGTGATGTGGTATCTACAAGCATGGATGGTGAACAGCCTGATCATGTCAGCACATCAGAAGTGCCTACCGAGCAATGACCAGTTTTGCCTTATCAGGTGACCACAGCATGGGTTTTGGAGCTGTCCTGAAGTCATTTGCTCATGGTTGCACAGAGTCTGTGGCAGAGCCGGGAGCCAAAGCCAAAGCTCTGGCATTCCCACCCATCATCTTGAGTGGGAAATGTCCTCCCCAACTAAGCTATTGTTCTATTACAGTGACATTGACCCATTGAACAACAGGGATGACAAGGAGCCTGTGGGGGCTTCATGTGGTGCAAGCCACATGCGATTTCCACCTGAGATAATGGGACCCAAGTGCTGGTAAATCAGTGAATGACTGAGTAGGAGGTTGTGTGGTTGAGGAACAGATTGTTTCAATGAGAGTGCATTGCTCCAAAACTAAATCATCTGCATTTAACAGTTATCTTGTAAGCTCTTTGGAGCAAAGACTGTGCACAGTGAATGGCTCAATGGTGATGTGACTAGGGCTCCTGGGAGCTTTTCCAGTACAAATAAGTATCATCCAGTTTCACCCATGCACTAACACTTAAATCAAAATATCAGTGTGGAGTAAATGATGAGCACTTTTAGTAGGTCAGGACATATAAAATATGTTCTGAAAAAAGGTTTTGTGTAGCAAATACCAAAATATCCTCCATATATTCAGATAAAATCACTTTATAGTAATTCTTGCTCATTTTTTATAAACAAATCTACTTTCCAGGTAATATTTAAGAAAGTAAAAACTGAATGGAAGAAAATATATATAAACTTTTTTGTCAGATTTCTTGTTTTGATTTTAGATATCACAGTATCAGAACCTTGCAGATAATTTTTTATCAATTAAATATGTATTCTTAGTATGCAAGTTCTAGGAATGCTATTTTGCAATCTGTGCATAGATCATTCCATAAATTTAGTGATTTTCCACTTGAAATTTGATTTCAGAATAGGAATCCCTATTGGCATTAACCTCGGCCATACATTATCTTGGAAAGCTGACCTTTATTTCCTAATAAATCATCATGGGATGCAAGTCTAGCAGTTGTTTTGTTTTCTCTTTAATTAAGAGTTTTCAGTTCAAAGTAACAGACAATAATAGGCTTATATCAGAAATGCATCCATTACTTCATGGACAAGAAGTAAGTTTTTAAAAAGTAAAACAAAGAAAAATGTTTGTTTTAATGAGAGTGGATCAAATCCTCATATCGAATTATCTAGTGAGAGAAGTCCTACCAAAGTAAATAACTGCTTTTCTTTGAATTAACTAAATATTGCAGCATCAGAGCCCAGAGAATAACTGCAGCCAGTATCTATAGATGCTGAAATTGACTCAACACTAAAACACAATGACAAAGATGCAGCAGAAGAGATGTTATTTTATGTTTTGGAGCTGAAATATTGTCATCTTTCCTCAGTCACGTGCATAGAGATTTCTGTGCAGCAGAAAGATTGGGTGACTGACACACAGATCCTTCCTCAGACAGCATGGGAGATGGTGAGTTCTTGGGTCTTCTGACATCCAGAGTCTTGTACTGCTCACTTCTTCTTTTGTTCCACTCTGTAGATTTTTAGTCCCATGGAAATACTCTTAGATGTTGACTTTGGTAGTAATAAAAGACCATGAAACAAAAGAAATGTTCTGTTCTCTTACAAGATGTTATGTGCTCCTTCGTTTTGAGATGCTGCCAATTTTAACAAAAAAAAAAAAAAAAAAAAGACGAGTATCTCCCCAGATGGATTGCTTTCTCTTCTGTCTTACTTTAAATTTGTACTTTCCTGTAATGAAAAATCTTCAGTTCCTTCTTCTTCCAATGATGTTCTATGTTTGTTTTAGATAGTTAGTTATTATCAAGAATCCCCTGAAAATTGCATCTTCTGATTTGCTACCAGTTAATCAAGACTTTGTGCATTCCTGTCCCCTTCTCAAAATGTTAGTCAGCTCATCAACTTTGGACAAAATCAGTCTGGATGTGGTCGTGCCATCATCAATTCATTAGTTCTGTCTTCTGTTCCCTGCACCGGAACTTCCCAGGAAATCTAGCAGTCCTGAGGATCATTGCTTGCTTCCTCCGTGCCAAGAGAAAAACAAACTGGCAGGATCGCACCTGCACTGGTTGATCAGAATGAGAGAGTAGGAACTTGCCATCCATCTAAAGTGCTGGGTAAATGTCAAACAGTTCAGATATTTAAAGGATATAAACTTTAAAACAATTATGTGCTGAAAAAAACCGATATCTGAGAGCTGCAAAACAGGACTAAAAACACAAGAAAATGGAGAAATCTACTACTTTCTTATTGTAGATCAACCAGGTCTAGAATAAGTGTGTAAATAGCAGATACTTCAGGACAGACAGGAGTTTCTAAATCATTTGTATACTCTCAGCACAGGAGAGGTAGACATGCAGGTGGTTTCGGAGGCAAGTATGGGCTAGCAAGCGACTAAAGCACTGAATCATCTTCACTCGGAAGAATTATTACAAATAAGTTGAGCCAGAGGCTTGAAAGATATACAGTCATGGTAGTCCCTGTATGACCAAGTCCACCCATCTTGTTGCTTTCTATGGTCATTAGCCTACATGAAGAAGTGGTTCAGCTCAGAGGATTGTCAAGACTTTTTTTCTGTGGTGCAGGTCTTCCCAGCTCTTTTTGTGGTGACTGGAAATTATAATGCTCCCTGTTTCCCAGTCTTCCTAATTATGCTGATGGAGAGGCCTCTTTCTCTACAGAGCAAGGCTTAAATGCCTTGAATTTGGAAGAAAAGATTCCAGGAATTACATTTTTCTGTATACAGGATAAGGGTTTTTTTTAAATTTTCTTTTTGTAAGGAAGAAACATGAAATAAAAACATTTATAGCCAATGTAACCAGAACACAGAGTACTACACTCTGAATTACCATCATGGTTTCAAAAAGCAGGCAAAATAACAACCTAAGATAATAAAGATGGTCTTGTTGCATAATTTTATTTCTTGATGCTGAGTCAGTTGCTGTCCTCTTGTACAGGGAAGGACTGGTTAGGTCTTTTTTTTAAAATTCATTTTAGTCTTGAAGCAGAGTGTCATTCACAGACCAGAGTCACACAGTGCTAGATGCTTTAAAAACTGTAGAATGTGTTCAACATTTACAGTACTCTTCCTGTACACAAATAAGCTAAATGAAGATCTCATTTTAAATCTTTAACAATGAAAAATGATGTGAGAATTTAAGGAGGCTTCTTCAGGGACTTAATTTTACTAATCCTTGTCTTTGTTGCAGACGGGAGACATTCTATGAAGCATACCACTTATTACTTGTAGAAACGAGAATTAGCTAGCAGAGGGCTGGAAAACCCTTTATAAATTCTAAGGAAAGAGTTTCTTGAGCTTGAAGGCATTTGAATGAGTTTGGCTTTCCTGTCTAACTGGGACATGGTCACTCAGAAGAATTATTACAAAGAAGTTGAGACAGAGGCTTGAAAGTTTTACAGACATAAGCAGTGCCTGAATGACCAAGTCCACTTATCTTGTTGCTTTCGGTGGTCATCATATTAGCCTACACAAAGATCTGGTTCAGCTCAGAGGATTCTTGAGAGCTTTTAATGTCACACCACGAAAGGAAGGCTGCATTCAGTTACTCGATGCAGAATCTAGATTGATTGCTCTCACTCCTGGTCTCTACTAATTAGACATGCTTGAAATGTATCTTGTCAAAAACACAACATAAGCTGAAATGTAGATGTAAATGCTTCCTGATTTCTTTTAATCTTTGAGATTTGTGTGTGTGATTCTGTTTGAGGGGATTTAAGAAAGTCACTCAAGATAAAGTCTGCATCTCTGTCTTCTGAAATACTTCTCTATGCAGTTGTTCTTTTACTTGTTACTGGATTTGAGTGAGGGGAGCTCACATTGGTTTAGGTGATAATTGAATAACAGGCAATCATTATTTTGGGGCTTATCTCATGCTTTAAAGGGGACATGACCAGGGAATTTGATCATTCAATTACAAACACCTGTTTCATGTTTACACACGTTTTCCTTTTAGGAAAGGTGGAATCATCCTTTCTCTCCCTATTCCCTCTCTGAAGAGAGACAACTCCTTTTTCTTTCTGGGCATGGATACTCCCTGCAAATGCTTCCATAAGGGCTAAAAGATTAAAATATCATTTAGATATGAATGACATTAGGTCGCTGAGAGACAAAAGCTTCTGACAAGGATTTACTTTTCATTAAAAAGATCTTAATGAGCTACTGTAGAAGAGTCTTCATTCCAGACAGTGTATTTTATGTAATATCCTCCTTTGCGGGAACTAGCTGATGACCGCTCTGACCTCAAAGCTGTCCTCAGGGCTGGGAGGCTTTGGTCAGGCTTGCTTTTCTCTGCAAATTTCCAAATGCTTCCTACAATCAGCATTAGCTCATGAGATCTTTAGAGCATAGAACATTACTCTTTTGGTTGCTGTAACTGATTATTCTGTAGCCTCAGACAGTTTTACTAGTGCTTTTCTCCTCTAGACTTGCTGGTAGCACTTCAAGTCTTGGTCATTAAGAAAAATAGGTAGTGGATCTGCTATTGCTGTTACCTGGTACACTTACCCAAAGTCCTAATATCGAGAGAGGAGTATTCTCACATTAAACTAGCCACCTTTTGTTTTCACGTACTCTAAAAATCCAGAAACCGACTCCAATGCACGTGCATTCAGATCAGCATGAATCAAAAGGCAATATTTTGCCCTAGGGTGTCCACTCTCCAGTTGCTTTCAGGGAGAAGCTAACAAGTGTGTACCTGAGGACCAGATATGACGTGAATCTTGACTTCCCAACAGGACAATGACAAACTGAAAAAAATTAATTTGCTATCTGCTGAGTGAAGAGAGGAGCAGCCTATGAGCTGCTGTACAAGTCAGAGGCTTTCCACCTTAACCTCTGCTCATGTCCTGACAGATTCTGAGGTCCTTTCTATTACCATCAGCCTGGCATTTTATAGCATTGGCCCACAAAGCAAATGAGATGACTGCAGTTTTTATCACCACTAAAATAAAACGCAAAAACCCACCATGGAGCCATTGAAGTACTTGCTCTGAAGTACTTGAAGCTCTAGCACCTGCAGGAGTCATTGCAGGTAACCTCTTTGTCTGAAAGTTGTTTATTTAGACTGCAGTACAGAATATTTGTCTTCAGGACAGTCTGTAAAATGCCTTCACAGACTGTCAGTACCAGATAACAAAATAGTAAAATTCAATTATATTTATGTGGGCCCAAACTATCATTCTGCCTGCTTGATTTTTTTTCTCCATACCTATTAACTTGATTCTTAATTTATAAAGTTCATCTATCCTTGTTGAGCAAACCAGATCCTAACACGAACCAGGGAGTTCCAAATGTATTTGCTACTTAGTTTCCAACACCTGTTACAGCCTTTATGAGAAATGTAATACTTCTTATTAAACCTTATTCTCTACTTTTAACAACCATCTTTTTTGGCTACAACAGAAACTGGAAGATAAGACTCTTGCAGTATTTAAAGCATTGTTTTACTGACCATGAAAGACACTATCTGCAAAACGATCAATAATTAGCTCACATATCTCACTCCATGCAAGAGAAGCTAGCTGTACATGATAAATGTGAACCGTATAATGGTTTAAGATGTGCATTGGATCTGCTGAGATACGTCTGGCACTCTTGGTCAAAGTATTTCTGGCTTAGGATTCAGGACCCTTATGCTATATACTTAGCATCACCCAAAATAAGTAGGTCACCACTGTAGAATTATGCAGGTGCATTCACTGATACAAAGTCTTCTTCTAACTTTCAATTTCATTATAATTATTCTTCAAATGCACCAGCAATTGTACGAGTAGCAATGCTACCTCATTTAGTGTGAGGTTGAGAAGTAGAAGAACGAAGGTTCCCATTTAGATCAAATCAGAAGGGAGGGGGGGGAGAAGTTCATCTTTATTACAGACACTTCTGAGACAATTTTCTCCTGTCTTTTACTGTTCCTGCTACAGTCTTCTCACCTCCTCCCCAGCAGGGGAGCTGGTTGCAGCATGGCTGATGTCAAGTGTGAGAGAAATAATCTTTACCAGTGCTGCTTCCCTGACTCCTCTGGGTGTTCCCATGATTGTGTTGCAGTGAGGAAAGTATCTCAAAGCTTCCTTAATTCTTAAGTCAGGTCCCTGAGTAGTGGGGTAATGCTTGTCTTTTCTTTATACTTTCAAAAAGAGAAGCTTACAAGGAAACCTTAAAATTCATAAAGCACCCTGTGTGGAGAGTACTGTTTCAGTAACTTTCAATGCTTTCTGCGTAGGTGAATCACCACGTCGTATATTGCCTATGGCAATTCTAAAAAATTTACTTGGAAACGTTTGGAGAAGGTGACAACAGCTCTTCTACATGTTCTGTAACCACCACATGTCTTGTCCTTCAGTTTGCTCCTACTATATTCCTGGATTCAGGTGTATGCCCTGATGTGCTGCCACCACTTACCTTGTACCTCAGCCTACAAGTCCTGTTCCACCTACACAAGTGCTAATGAATGTGGCTTTGATGATAGGAATCACACTGCCATGGACAAGAACTGGGGGAAAAGATTAAGTATATATAGGACACTCCATATAATTTCCAATTTTCAGGTCCACACTCTTCCCTAGAGGAAAAGTTTCCATTTGAAATTCATAATAAAAACTGAATTTTTGGAAGAGTGAAGGCATTTCAGCTAAAATGTGTATTTTTTAGAACATCTGTGCATCAGGCTAGCTCAGTGATGGATTCTTATGAGATAGTGCATGACTTCATGAAGCAATTTACTTCTTTAGAAATACCAGCTGCAATATTTTCTGGATATTGATTACTGATCAAACAATCTGCAAAACAACTGCAATTAAGTGGTGAAAAAAACCCAGAGCTACAGACTCACTTTTCTTTCAATTTCTAGAATGGCTGTTGTTAGTTATCTCATAGCTTTAGAAATTATAAACATCCATAATAAACATTAACTGAGCAAAAAACCTGGGAAGACTTATAGTGTGTTGGTCTGAGATTTTATCATACCTAGGGTTTAGCAGTTTCTTTTTTTGAAAGACCACATAAAGTCTCCACCAGAATGCAAGCCACAGCCTTGTGTCTGTAAATCAACGTTTCTCTGCTAGGAAGGTGAGGAAGAATTGGATATCCAAGTGCCAGAAACCAGAGCATAGCATATGACAAAGAGCAGGGAGCAACAACACAAGCCAGTGCAGTAAAGAAGAAAGGATTATGCTGACCATAAGCAGATGGTCTACACTTGCCTCTTTTATCAGATTCATAAATCTGGGTCCAAAACGCCACGGCTTGTGTCTGTGGCACTGCAGGGAGCTGACAGTCATTTGGGAGGCACGCTGGGACGCCACTGCTACCATGTAAACAGCATCGTACATCAGAGCTGCTTCAGTCTGCATGAAAAAACAGAAAGTCTTTCTTTAATGTCCATCTTTATGCCCAGTCCCTGCTTTTCTCTACTGAGAACCATTTCCCTGGGCTGTTGTTATGGAAAAGGCCACTACTGGATCTCCATGGAAATCTGAGGTGTAACAAAATCCATTTTTTCGCAGCTTATATTAATTTCAGAGTATTTTCAGGTAAGCACTGGGAAGAAAACTACATTGGCTAGCTACAGGAAGAGCGGTCGGTGGGTTCAGCACAGGAAGGAGTGCATGGGTAGCTCTGTGTCAGAGCAAGGAGTTTTAAGAAGCCTCAGGTGATACAGCAGTCCAGGTCCCATCCTCCAGGCGTGTCTTAGGGCCAAGCATTTTGCAGTACTCAGTCTTCTATAGTTCCCTCATGGGATTTGCCAAAGACTCTCAGCACCTCCAGGTGTGTCATTCAAAAGCATCACGCAGGTGCTCAAGCCAGTCTCTGCCCAGCCTGCTGGTTGGCATGTCACGGTGGCATGGCAAGGGGGTGTGTGGGAGGGCTGCTCACGTGGGGCTTGTACTAGCTCCCCATCACCGCTCTTCTCATGGCACTTGTGGGATTGCTTTCTTCCCCACAGGGTAGGCAGGCCCTGCTTTCCAGGGAAATCAATCCCACCGAGCGCCTGGTAGGTATTCCACTGGACAGACATCTACTGTCTCTAAGTGTCTACTGCCCTCAAGGACCTTGGCTTTTGGCACAGGTGTGTGAAGTGGCCCCATCAAGATTTGGCTAGGGCTGTTCCCCTGCCATACCTCCCATGCTGTCTTAGAGAGAGGTGAACTGTCCTTTTGAGGTGTCTTTTTTGGTGATTAAGTTGGACTTATACATCTAACTTTTACTTGTCTAAGACAGGGCAGATGAATACAGTCCTTAGATACTTAAATATCACTAAAATTACTGGATGCTGTTTGTGCACCTATGTTTCTTTTGAGAATGGGTTTATTGGTTTAAAAGCATGCCCAGTAAGCCTCAAACTGAGATCGCACACCCTGTCACCCTGTATCACTGGGAAGTTTTAGAAAAATCTGCATTGTGCTTCAGTACTCTCATGTGTGAGGTGGGAATGGCCATGTTTCGCTTAATGCACAGGGATGCTGTAAAAATGAAGTGCTTACCTTTCTTGTAAAGCTACTGAATAATTAAGCAGGAGCCTTAAAAAAAAAGTACTAACTCTGCAGATGAGAAACCAGACTCATTTATATGAACTGCAAAGCTAATCCATTTTTTATTCCTTTCCCATGCAATTCCTTTGGGAAATTAATAGATTTAATTCTTTGTCTATTTCATTTACCTAAGTAAATTACAACAGCACCAGTCTTATCAGCATTGGAGGCTTTTGCTGGCAATCAAATGTGATCTGAATTTATCAACCAATCTTAATATACTGCAGATGAGGAATTGCTCTTGACACGCTAGTCAGGGTCTGCCCAAAACAATGCTCCCACAATCAGAGCAAATTGAAAACATTATAAATGGTGAGGCAAGCAGGAGGAGACAATAACAGCTGTTCTCAGCGTCAAGTGTCTTAAAACAGATAGTTCTTCCAAGCGGACCCCGAGATTAAAAGCCTGATCCAAAATCCCTCAAACTCAATGGAAAGATTCCCATCAATGTCAATGGACTTCAGATCAGTTTTTACATTAGACTGGGGACATGTCCATTCAGGATTGAATTTTACTTGGTCACTGGAGTCCCAGTCTGCCTGTGTCCCAGGCCTAGAGACTCTGGAGATACTTCGTGAGAATGCTTCAGTGCACCTCACTTTGCACTCCTATCTGGGACCACCGATGCTTTTACTTGATAACATGGTGCATCCCGCAGTGTTTGTACATTGGCAGCATTGCCAGACTTGGCTGTTTGGATCTCATGCTTGTGTAACTTGTTACTCATACATCCTGCTGTGCAGCAACGGGGAGGTTATATCACCCCCCTTAGCCTTTTATTTCTCTCCTTACTGTTGTTCTGTTTTAGGGCTTGGGGTTGCAACAAAAGGTTACCTCATTTTGTGAAGCAAACTGCCTTATATTAATGCCTGTACTTGTGCATAAGAAGAAAGGGACTATGAGTTAGTCCTGGAACTTGTTTTTCTGATTTTCATATTCTATTTAAATTATTGCAAAGAAACCCAAAGATCTCATTAGAACAACTATGCCTCTGTGCGCAGTTTGGGCATAAAGTGGGACATGAACTCAAAACTCTCTTGGTTGTGCACTGCTGACTTCCCACAAGCTGACATCAGGGCAAACAATACAGCATGAACCAGAAGGGAGAAATTCTGAGTTAACAATAGGATATGTAATCCTGATCTCCTTATACTGTGCAGCTTGTCATAGCCTTATTGTCTAATGAAATATAGCAGTATTGCAGCTCTCCATCAAACTGAATAAGCAGAACTTGCTATGAATATTTAAATGATCACAGCCAACTAGGAAGATGCTTTCCTTGGTGCTCATGCTGTTTCAGAGCATCAAGGACACTACGAGATTATAGAGATGCAAAGGAGATTATAAGAGTCAGAGACACAAAGGAGAGCATAAGAGTCTAGTAAGAACTTTGTTTTTCCCAGTTTTACAGTTGAGTGAATGCAGGTGAATAGCTATGTGTGAAGAGCTACCCTTGCAGGTCTTGTTTATTCACATTAGAAGTTCCCAGGGACAGCTTTCTCCCCTGCTTTGTGTATAAGTGAGCACAATGGCACTGCCCAAAAAAAGCAACATTTTTTTTTAATGCTAGAGGTAGCACGCATGATGCATCTCTCTTCAGGATGTTAGGACTTTTCAAAATTTTCTCTGCAATCATCTGCAATAGTCCATTTCATATCACTTCGAACTCCACTCAGTACATAAGACACATTATCTTATATTGCAAAAAGATGGCAACCCTTCACCTTGCAAAACTGAATGGAGTCACGCTGTCCATGTAATTGTTCCTATTCTTTCCTTTACTTCTTGGGGGAGTGATAGGGAGGAAATCCTAATTTCCTGGCTTGATGATACCTTTCATGTATCTTTAAATTATATCTTAAAAACCAGAGTTGCTGTAGATGATGAGAAAGGGCACTTTTCCAATTTAAAAATGCTATTACCTGTCCACATGTACAATATCTTTCCCTGCAGGTTATAAATCGTATACCTGCTCTGAAAGTTTTTATTTCCTGTTATGTTCTTCACTCCATCCAGAACATTATTAGAGAAATGAGGCAGCACTGTATACATTTGGCAACATTAAGATGAATGGTGTTAGCTGGATGGCACCATGATGGAGAATTGTCACTCATCTTTAGAGCTACCCGGCAGTGGTTTGTCACACAGATGAGTACAACATTGGTTTACAGGGCAAATGCACTTTTGGGTAGAAGCAGGTAGTCTGTTTGGGGGATGCTGCTTCAGCATTCGCATTGTGAAATAAAGCAGTAATGAGATCGGTTCACATCCGCTAGAACAGCATTGCGAAGCACGCTGTAGACGCCCCTGCATCATTGTGGTTGTTCACTTACTGTCATCATGCCATCAAGGAGGCCAGTCTCTGGTTTTGGTGGCGCCTGTAGACGCTCCATTGACCATTTCTCAATGACCGACGAAACTTGCGGGTTCTCGACGTTGAGCAGGCGAAACCCTGTCATATTTACTCCGCTGTATCTGTAGGGTTCCAGGTCTAATGCAAATAGATCCTAAATCACCGTTAAGAAAACAAACAAAACCAGATGTAGTATTTTTAAAGCAAAATGTTCAGAAGATACAATTAGGCCAAAATTGTATTTGATTTTCAATGCAAAGCTCAAGTGCTGTTTTTTTTTCCTGTGAATGCTCTGCTTGCCCTCAAAGCCTAGTCATGACCGCCTCAGTTATAAATCTGAAAAAACCAAAGCTGTGTGAAATTTATGACAAACCACATATCTGCTTTGTTGGAACGTAAAAATCAGTTCCCCACACCACCACTATTTTGCAACCAATCTGCACAGCAGTATCTAATTTTTATTTATAGCAGCCCTCTAACAGTGTTTCAGCTTTGACAAACCAACATGAGGAATTAGCCGGCCAATGTCAAGCTTATTTCTCTACTTGGGGAAGGAAAATTCCAAGAGATGTCGAGAGTGATACACTTTTACTACTTATGAATCCCATTTTTCTCCTGCCTTGCCTCCTTCAGGTGACTTGCTGCCAGTATGTCTAATGGATGTGTCAGGTGAGTGCACAGTAAGTCCATGTGCTTCAGTGCTCCGCATTTACAGGGCAGGAAAATAATGGATATTCTAAGTGATATAATTGTGTGGCACACTCCACAGCTGTATTTATCCAGCAGTGGAAATATGATAACTGCTTTTCAAAGCCTGAAGGCTGTTTTTCAAAACAACTTTTTGCTGATCCCGGCAGGCCAGGAAAATGACAAATGCATTGGTCATGCTTTAATACCACACTAACCATAAAAATGTCAACATTTACAATACCACAATGTTGAGAGACCACCAGCACTGCTTACTGTTCTATACTATCTCATGCACATTGTTGATGGGTGGTTACCATTTTGTGTTAGATTCACTGCTATTGTATAAAACTGCAAGTTCCACAGTAAATCCTAAATTTTCATATTTTCCTTCATGTTAAAATGGGATCAAAAAGAACTATTTCAAGCTACTACTTCAAGTTCCAAACAGCTAGAGAGCCTTTACTGACTAATGAATTGACTATTGGATTCAAAATTATTTTCCACTTCCACATAAAATTTTATATGGAAAGGAAATAAAGAATAAGCTGATGCACATGAACAGATACAATCCTGCCCTCTAGGATTGTTCTAGTAATATTGGTTCTTTGCTGTCTTTCTAGTCTACAATGCAAATGGACCTTAAGCATGGATTGAGTTATATTTATATATAGCATATAAGTTAAAATATAGGAAAAATGTGCTGAAATAAGTATTCATAGATTTGTACCATAAAAGAAAATTTAAGCTTTTTCTTTTACTATAAAATTTCCCAAGTTATTTTATACATATGTGATTTTGTGTTTTTGTAAGTAAACTAAACATTTTAACAATGAACCACACCGGCCATGGTGCTTGCCCTCGGCTCCCCTGCAAAGCCATTCATTCGTTATTTTGTTTCACTCTGATCCACCTGTACCGACGGCTCCCCCTTAAACGCAATACTGCAATTAATTTTCATTGTATTAAAGTGTTAGCCAGCCCCACAGATACTGCAATACAGCTTCCTTATAAAATTGTCACTCCTGATATTACTTAGGAGTGTTAGTACTCATTCTCCAGGGGTTTCCTTGAATAATGGCAACAAAAATCTCCCAGAAAAAGCATAAATTTTTAGTTGTCTTTTCTGCAACAGAGAAAATTCACCCCCAAATCTTTAGTGTTCCTTACCAGTGTTGTAAAAAAGTAGTGGTAGTATTCGGTCATCATTCCCATGGAAAGAATCTGTTGAAAGAGGTTGAAAGGTGAATGTACCTTACACTGGATGCTTTCAGTGTAGTGCATCGTCTTTTGAAAAGCATGGGTTAATCTGGAACAATACGTTACAGGTTATGAAAACTTAATTACAATAAAACCTACATTTTTCTTCAGGAGCAAAAAATATCATATTGTATTTAAATTATGTTTTTATCACCTCTGCTCATGAAACAGATTAAAGATTGCAAAACTTCTAGGACAAGAAAAATGACTAGCGATAACGAGGATCTGATTTTTTAAAAGTGAAATTCTTTCGTCTGCAGTTTAGAAGTGTTACAAAGGAATTTACTGGCAGACAACGGAATTTGTAGGGAAAAGTGCTTACGTGCATTTTTTTTTAATTCTGGATTACCATGTGAGAACAAGACACTTGGTGAGTGCTCACTGAAGTAAACCAGAAAAACAAAAAGAAAAAAGCTTCTATAAATGCCTTTTGTTCCATCTGGGGAATGCAGGTCCGCAGGAGGTTGTCAAAACAATCGGTGTGAAAGGATTTCTGGTCTGGATTAATTTTCCAGAGTCAGACCTTTCCGAAGTCTGCAAGGTAAGGATGGCTTTTAAAGGCATACTGACTGGCCACCTCGGGTGCAAAAGGAAGAAGTTTTTCTTCCCAGCCCTCATGTTGCAGAAAACTTTGAGAGGGACATGTTTTTTTCCCTCAGCCCCTCTCCAAAAATCTTTGGGAATGCACACATAAAACACCCCTGATTGTGTATAGCAGGATGCTCTACGGTTTCAGCCCAGCATCACCTACCCTTGTTGCCGCGTCCATGCACGCTATTACCATTTTGCCCTCTCTGGGATCTTGTGAAGAGGAGGAGGAATTATGAGCTAGGAAACTACTGAAGAATTAATTATCATGACAGTAACACAGACAAAGGTTAAATGTTATTCAGTCTCGATCACAGTAACGTGAGTATCTGCTATGAACAGTATTTTAGGACACTTTTAGCTGTTTGAAAGACAGGGGAAAATAGTGTGATTTGTCTTGCCAAAATTCTCTTTCATTGCAAAAGCCTCTGAAAAACAGTTGTGTGATTGTGTATGGCAATTCCTCACATAAAAAAAGGAAAGAACCTAAACTTTCTAAGCTGCAGTAGATAATAAAAACAGCTCAGTGTTAATCACAAACAACCAAACCATTTCCAGCCAGTAAAAATCAAGCCAGAAGGCAAGTATTTTATTGAAATGCTCCACTGAATTCACATGTCAAAACTGCCTTTTTTATTTCTTATTTTATTAATTTTCTTCTATTCCATTTCTTAGAGTTATTTTATTACCTGTAGAAATGAGCAATCTAGCAATCCTGGAGACTGATGTTCCTTCCCTATTTACGCACAGAAAGTGATATATGGTAGCATCAATGGAAACTTTTGCGTGCTGTGTTTCCCAGCTGACCTGGCTGGACTCAGTTCTGCTCCCTGGAGCTGTTGGATTTCTGTGTCTAAGGTTCCTGCTATGGGAAGGAGGTGCCAGTCAGGATTTTTATGATGCAGGTCTCTTTTGAGCTGAAACTGTATTAAAATAACCCAGTTGCTTCATATGGGGGACAGACCAGCTGCTAGGTTATACAAATGTGGTTTGAGCCCAGGTAATCCTCTGTATGCCTCTGCTGGTTTTGGCTGGGGTAGAGTTAATTTTCTTCACAGTAGCTAGTATGGGGCTATGTTTTGCATTTGTGCTGGAAACAGCATTGATAACACAGGGATGTTTTAGCTATTGCTGAGCAGTGCTTACACACAGTCAAGGCCTTTTCTGCTTCTCGCCCCACCCCACCAGCGAGTAGGCTGGGGGTGCACAAGGAGTTGTGGGGGGACACAGCCGGGACAGCTGACCCACACTGGCCAAAGGGCTATTCCATACCATATGGCGTCATGCTCAGCATATAAAGCTGGGGAAGAAGAAGGAAGGGGGGGATGTTCAGAGTGATGGTATTTGTCTTCCCAAGTAACCATTACATGTGATGGAGCCCTCTTTTCCTGGAGATGGCTGAACACCTGCCTGCCCATGGGAAGCAGTGAATTAATCCCTTGTTTTGCTTTGCTTGTGTGCGTGGCTTTTGCTTTCCCTATTAAACTGTCTTTATCTCAACCCACGAGTTTTCTCACTTTTACTCTTCCGATTCTCTCCCCCATCCCACCAGCGGGGAGCGAGCATGCGGCTGGGTGGGGCTCAGTTGCCGGTCAGGGTTAAACCACAACAATGCCTAAATTTATTTGGTCCCCTACAGGAAGTTTGCAGTTAGTCCATGGTGTTACATTAGTATGAAAGCAAGTTCATACAAATAAGTGTAAACAGGAGGATACAAATACTCAGATTTAAATTATTGATTCATTACAGTTTTAATTCTAGCTTGAGATAGAAGAGCTGACATCAAGTCATTGCACTTTTGTTATCAGAAGATATAAACTGCAATCTGCATGTGTAGAAATAGTAAAACAATGGAGAACCAGGACAATGTTAAGCCATATAATGCCTTAAAATATAACTTTACATTAACTAGACAGATACATTAACTAGAATGATTATAAAGTGTGTAGCCTGGATGTTTGGGAACCATTACCTAGCTTGTGCTGCTGCAGCTAGACTGCTACTGGGTAACCAGCTAGTTAATCCAAGGTAGCCCAGTTATTGCTTTCCTCGCAAATCCAAGGGTAGTAGCCTAAGAGGAGTGTTTGCCTCCTGAACACATTTTTGATTAAAACTTTTTATGAGAATATTGATTCCCAAGTAATGTGCTATAAACAGAGCTGGCAGGACACACACATACCTGTGAATAATAATGATTTCAAAAGTCATGCTACAGGATTGTCTTTGAAAAAAAGACAGAACCAAAAGCCCTGAAAAACAAAGGCAGTTGCATGTAAAAAGCGAGGTTCAGTCAGCAATGTTATCTGCCATAACCAAGACACAAGTTCACAATGGCAATTGCTGGAAGGGTGCCACGGATTTGCCAAAGATCCTGCACCCAAGGACTCCATGAGAGATGTTTGCTGAATTTTTTCCAAATAAAGTATTGCAGCAGCCCAGGATAGCTTAATCAATATGTCACTTCTGTATTTTCTATATTAACGGTGACTCAATTAAGATATGAAGATACAGACAGCTGGAAGGGAGCTCGTAAGTGGCACACACACCTTAATAATGTCCTCGTCTGGTTAAGGAATAAGAGTTGATGTTGGATCTGTCCCACGCTGGGCCTTGATCTGCCACTGAGCTCTGCCCTCTCACTTAGCATTGGTCACAAGAACAGCCTTAACTGGTTGTCCTCCCCTCTAACAGTCATTAAGGATGATAATTAGTTAACAGTTATATAGCACTTAGACATCACTGTGACACGTGAGTTAGATCTGTAGATTGACCTAAATAGGGTGCTTCTTATTTATGGATCATAAAGACTTTGTAATAATAACTTATTTATGGTTTAGGGTAACATGGTCACTAAGTAAAATTCCCAATGAATGACGATTTAATGACAGTACCAAATGCCCACCCTGATGGATGGTATTAGGAAAACAGGAGATGAAGGCAAGTTAAAGCCAAAGCAAGAGGAACGCTGAGTATCATGCTGGAGACCCCAAAGCATTAATGACTCCCAGGCCTTAATGGCTTGGATGCTCCTATTAGTGTAAATACAGGAGTTGCAAGGACTCGTCTTCTGCTGCGTGTTTGCAACACAGCAGATACAGGGAAAGCAGCTTCTAAGAGCTACCAGGAGCAAGACAATAATAAAAGCATGTTAGGAGCAAAGACTCCTTTCAGGTTGGGACAACTCTGAAGTACCTTGCAAAGCAGCTGCACAAGCTCTTGCCACAGATCAAGTGTCCTCCCCACTAGAGAAAACGGGCACAACAGCCCAGAAAAGAGAAGGAAAGGCAACATGATTGGCTTATGTATATGAGAAACTAGAATGAGATTTCATTACACATTCCTATTTAAATAACTTTGCATGTAATTATTTAAATAATTATGCATCTGATATAAATGTCCTATTTAAATAATAACAGCTTTTACTTACTGTGGAACTTAGATGAATGTAAACTAATGAAACCAGGCTAAAATATTCTCCAGTCTTCTTGTAGACCTCCTACCCATCCTACCCTGTATAAAATCTGTTCTTCAGCCAAACTCAGATATGGTTGGATTATGGATTATCTTGACAAATAAGATAAAGAGACTTCCATCTCTAATTATCCATTTCGGATCAGAAGTTTGGGCCTTGCCTTTTGCAGACCCGTACGTTTAGTTGTGGGTCATGAACTGCAATGTGAATCTGAAAAAGTATCAGTGGCCAAATTATGTATGGCAAGCTGATGGAAACTGGATAAAAATATTATCTCTTTTGGGTGCCCTATTCCTGGCTTGCATCATATCCCAGCTCCAACGTGCATTTGTTCATCTTGTAAAAAAAATCACTGCCTCATTTAGAGCTAGTGTCAGTCTTCCTTCAAGGCGGGCTGAAACCCGAATGATGGTGAAGCATATTAGCAGGAACTGCATCATATACTTTGCTTGCTTTCACTTTCCATTTTCCTCATGCCATTATTTAATTTCATGACCATTAAATGAACGCATTTCATTATCCAATTAATTAGTACCACCACTGTTTTCGAAGATCAGCAAGATACACCATAATGAATAAAAGCCCCTCTGCCTCCTTGCCTCTCAAGTGTTCATTATAAAAGGTTTTTATTGTACTTACAGTGCTTCCTCTCTAGGTACTTACAGGACTCTCTGTATACAGTTTTACTTGGACATGACTTAACTCACTGGAAATCTGCATCCCACTCAGTCACAGCAGTGGTTCAGCTGGACTGCTATAGAGTTCCTCCAACATGGACATGAGCCATGTCAAGAAACAAGACACATCCTGAAAATACTTCGCTAGTATTGGAGCACAGCTGGAAGCAAGGGCCATAGCAATAGGGCAGGACAAATGTGTTGGCCCAGAGTCCCAGTCAGCTGTGGTTGGCTCCTTCTGCTTCCCGAAGAGATCCCAGGGAGCTACGGCAGCAGCATTACCTTTCAAACTCCAGCATGGACATCATCTTACAGTACCAAGACTGAAAGCACTCTTTCAGTTTGGAAGTTTACTTGCATTTGCACCACCCAGTCAATCTTCCAAGGAAGCAAAGAACAACTGCCTGTGCAAGATGTAGCATGGGTGGCACTGCATGGAGTTTATGTAACTAGTTTAGCTTTCGTCTAGACAGCACAGCTAACATGAACAGAGCAGCAGAGGCTCAGCATACTGCAGCTCTGATGTTACACGGCAAGGATCCCAAAAGACAGTACTCTGATTTATAGCCCGTGCTGGTGTATCAGAATAAAGCTTCCAAGGCAGTCGCCACATTTACTTCTATAGTGACTCACATTTAGATTTGGGAACTGAAGCGCACTGCCAATTTCAAGATTAATTACCCCTGCCACACTATTTCTGTGCCCATGGTCTTTCCTGATGTCTTAACCCATGCATGCCCTAGGGACCAACGCTCTTGCCATCTGATGCCATTCAGCAGTAACCAGGTGGCCAGAAGAGGATGTTCCCCCATCACCGACCTTTATAAAATCAATAAGACAGAGGAGAACCAGTGAGGTGAGTGTGTCTCTATTTCTCACTCTGGGGCTTGGGGGCATCTGGGGGGATCTGCCACTGGTATTTCTCCAGTGGCAGTGAGAACAGAGCTAATCCTGCCTTTTCTTAGCAGAGAGTGTGCTTCGGCCTACCTGTCAAGTTACTAGAAGGAGCATACTCAGAAACTGAAGTTTTATATTCTCACATTTATTATTGTACCTCGAATGTATACTATGGTGACACTTCTTAGTTTTCATACTTCTGTAGGAACGGAATTAATTATTTTGCTCTTTGTCTGTCACATAGTGAAAGTGAACATAAACAAAGTGAAAGTCTTTTTAAAATGCTCTGTGAGTGTCCTAAACCTGACTAAATATACAGTACATTTCATAAAATTTATTTTAGAGGTGTGGAGGAAGGAGTAGATAATTTAAGGCTAGTAGCAACATAATTTATGAGAGGTGAGTTTGCCTAGCAGTAAAATCTATGTCAGCTATTGGTGTGTTAGGAGAATAAATTGAAGGTTAACCATAACAACTTAACCTCTTGAACTAAGTTCCTCATACAAAAAGGCACTATCAGACTAAATACAGTATATGCAGGATATATTGGAAGATTTGTGAATAAACCAGATTGCAATTTGCAACAGCTAGATTTAACTGACTTGTGGGATTGCTTACCTAGTCTATACAGAGCATGAAATCTCTGTCCACAAAATATTTCAGGTAAATGTTGTAACCACCAGATTTTTCCTTAAGAAAGTGTTTCCAACTTCCTTGTGTAAGGGACTCAGTCCTGCTGGTCTTTGGCAAGTTTGGAAGGTGCCTTATTATCTCCCACTCTTTCAGGGATATCTATTTTTAGGCTTGGAAAGGAGAGAGATGTTAGGCATCCTCGGAGCAGAGCAGGACAGGCAATGCTGAAGTCAAACAGGGAGGTTCCCACCGAGCTTAAGCAGATCCTGAGCAGGACTTTGGAGGTCACAATTTTACCTTAAGAACCCACAGCTGCACTTAGCTCCTGCTTTTGGCATCTAATTCTCTACTAGACCTCACTCCTTGTCAGATGATTTGTTCAGCCTTCATGAGCTTTAAAGCTCCAGCAGTCAAGATTTTCAGGTAGACTATGGGAATGACAGACCAGCTGCAATGCTTTCCATCAGCTCTGCTGGTGTGGTCTTGTTTGAAAACCCTGCTGGCATAACCTCCTGGTTCGAGTAATTTCGGAATATCCTGATCCCTGTGGAGCAGGTCACTCTGGGCAGTGGAGCTGCCGGTTTGGGTGGTTACCTGGTACAGGCAACAGAGATGGAAAACTCCCTTAGCTGCTGTGCATCGGCCGCATGAGGTTACCAACCCTCATGAGGGAATATGGAGAGAAAATTCAAAGTGACTATTGGGAAAGGCAGCAATTAATAATCACAATTTCCTCTTGCTCCTTCCAGATCTGAGTGAGGAGAGGGCCAGGCTTCATTAAGCTGGTCCGGGACTGTGAAAGCCTGGGCTCTCTGCAGCATGTCAGAGAGAAGGGGAATGTGTGAGTTTAGGGAATAGGTTATTTAGCTGTGTGCAGGCTTTGTATTTTGTTTAAATTAGGTTATTGATTCTCCTGTTCTTGTTGTGCACAAGGAAGAAGTGTGGCTCAATGGTATTTTAGTTGAAGCTATAAATAAGCAAAAGATAGTCTCATTTAACAGAAGAAATCTGTCTTTTGTGCTGTTTTGTAAACAAAAGGTTGAAGGGGGGAAGTGAAGAGGTCACCTCCCCTGGTCTCACAGCCCGATAATGCAGCTGGGTCAGGTAGCTCCACACTCCCAAACACAGCTCCATATGCCAACTCTTTCAGGACATAATTCTGGATGTGCTAATCTTTTCACTCCCAGAAAGACCTTTTGGGCATCCCTTGCCATGCCTTCCCGGGAAACAAGCCGTGCCACAGCCAGTGCCCCCCGAGCGCTGGCGCAAGCGGCCCCTGCTTGCAGAGCCATTGCTGCGGCTGCCAGCCCCGGTGGCACAGGCACTGCTGGAAGAAGGGCAGCAGCTTTTCTGCCCTGCCTGTGCCTTCAGCTCGGAGGCAGGCTGGCAGCAGAAATGCTGCTGGCGGTATGCCTCGCTGCCCCCCAGCAGGGAAATGCGGCCGGAGCAGGTGAGAGGTGGCTTTTTGCCTCTTTCCCAGCATAGGCAAGGCTTGAGGGAGGTGAGGGATGCTGCCCACCTGTGCTGGGGGATTGCCCAAAGGAGATGGAGCAGATGCTGGTGCAGAGGGGTCACCCTTGGGCTTGGTGGGGTGGGGGGAATGCAGGCCCTTGTGCAAAACTTTGAGGGGGAAACCTGTGCAGGCTTGGAGGGTGAACAAGGGCACAAAAACCGAGCGTAAGCGATGGTGGGTATGTCCCTGTGTGACCCTGCTGCATTTTTAATCGGTAAAATACCCTCCGCAACCCAACCCACTACAAATCTCCACTTCCTTTACCTTCTCCTGCATGGGCTACTTAACATCTACTACATTATTGTAAATACAGTAGGCAGACAAGAAATTGTTGCTTTGGGGACAGGTTTAGGTGACTCTTGGCTCTGATTCCTACTCCTATTAGAAATCTTATATAATTTAACAATGTTATGTATTTTTCCTGTAATATCTATTGGATCATTTACAAAGTCTAAAATACTCCCTACTAATATTGCAGAGTTTTCTTAAGATAATTTCTGTAGTATTCTCTTTAATATCTTGTTTTCATTCAGTGTAAAATTATATGGGGGGGGGGTGTGCAGTGATGAGAATGTGAACCATGGTACTTCATGTAGCTAACCTACAATCAGATGAGTCCCACATGAATTCAGAGCCCTCCATAACTTCACATTTCACAGCTGCCTTTGACAGTGAGGAACTTCAACACCTCAGCTACTGCTGCCAGTGTCTAGATTCAGCCACAGAACTATCTCATATAAAAGCCATTTTCCTTTTCTTTCTAGCCTATATTTATGTTGCTTCCTTCCCTGCAGCTCTGACCCACAGGTGTACCTCTCTTAATTTTCCTGCTTTCTCCCACACTGCCATTCACCATCCTTCTCTGAGTTCTTAAGGTACTGGAGAGCATTATCTGTATCTGCAGCCTGCCAGTTGTCTCCCTGATCCATTTCCCACACAAACTGTTCTTCCACTTTGGCCTGTCTTAGTGCATCTTTTAGCACTTCCTCTTCTTCTTTTGACACTAGGGTTATTTTTTTTTTCATACTCAGCCTGGTATATTTGAAGCTTTATGCCTCCTGCAGTGTGCCAGACATCTGTACTTTCTTCTCACAGATCCTTGAAAATTTGTGTTGTCAGTTTAACTCTTCCCCCACAAATCTCATTTTGGAGCAGCTTGTTCCTGCTGTCATGTTTTAATGTTTTTGGACAGCCCTACAGGGAGCAGAGTGAGGGGACAGCAGCTCTCCTGCCCACCCCCCTTCCCAATTAATGCCGCTTGCTACGGTGTGCTCCCCATCACGTGGGAGGAGAGCAGCTGTGTGATTGCACACTCTCCCCTTGCTCTTCCCTCACGTTCCCAACATCATGCCTGCATCTGGCCCTGCTGTAGCTTAAATATACCACTTGCACTGAGAAAAATCCTAAAATTTAGTACAGGCCAACTTTCCTGACAGCAGTAACTCTAACCCTACGAGCTCATGGGAACTTGTGTGCTGCTCTCAGCTGTAGTGCATCTGATTTAGGACACCATCCTGCAAGTCTGTATTCACAGGACCAAGATTCTCCAGTGCAGAGAGGATGGTTTCAGGCTCCGCAGACTAATGCAACCAGTAAGTTGTCTGTCTTACTTGGATACAGAACGCTACTCTGCATAACTTAAATATTTCAGCAAAACATTCTGGGATGGAAGCATAGGTTTTAACCTTTATGGGACAGCCTGTATCTGTGCATTTAGATCAGTGGAACCTCTCTGGTGGTCTTCTGGGATCAGTGTTTCCCATCAGACCGACTGACAATAAAAACAACAACCTTTCATACCTACAATTGCAGAATGTCATTTCCCTAAATGACATTCACAATGTATTACTTGTTTGGAATTATTGTCTATAGTTCAATGAATTGCAGGAGCCAGCGCTTTAGACTTTGATTGTCTAGAAATATATAGCAAGTGGCAACAGTAAATTCTAATTTACACCACTCTTTGTGTGCCCCTGCTAACGTCCCAGTCCATTAACATCAGGCTTTGTGGTGTTTGTCCTTGCCTTGAGTGGCTGTCCAGCTCTCATGCTTAGGTCAGGGCTATGTCAATCCTTGCACAATAGCCTCTCTTCCTGTTTTAAAGTATACGTTTTTCCTCTGACACTGTCTCCGTTCCATCTTCTTGCTGTACCAGAATTTAAAATGTAATGAGGTACTGCCAGCAGACCAAATCTTGCTTTGTTACAGGGATATGAATGCAGAGTTACGCTCTTGTCTGCAGTGGATTAATGCCCTGTTATTACTGTAGTCAGCACTGAGCCTGATGTGCAGCCTCTGTGGAGGCAGTAGCTCAACATGAGCCGCTCCCTAAGCACTCCAAAATGGGCTCTTTTGGTTTTTGTGGGGAAGACAAAAAAACTCTATTGATTAAACCAGGACAAGCTAAAATAAATGCAACAATCTTCCTAGTCAAGCAGAACCTGAAGTATTAAAAAGAAATGCATATTTCCTTCTGCGGGATATCTATGGGCTTCTCTTCAGACATCAGTACTGCTGCTGGTCCTTATGGCTCTGTGAAGTCCTGAAGTCTTGTGGAGTGCTCAGATGCTGCTGCACGTTCTGTAACAACTGTGCCTGGTATTAACAAGGCTATGGCCTAATTGGTAAATGCATTCAGTTTTAGTGTTTCCCAGAAAATGAAAACCAGAGAGGCTGACAACTTTCAAGATACAAAATGAATGTCATGCTTTTTCACCCCTTTCCCTTACCTGCTTAAGGATTTCTGCTGCTGTTTCATGTGAGCAATCAAATATCACGTAGAACTCCTTGCCCTTCTTCATCTCCTTGAGTAAAGGCCTGGCATCTTTATTCCCAGAGGGCAGTTGGCGGATTTTGATTTTAATGTTGTATCTAGAAGGGGCTTTGATGAGCTCTTGCAGGCGAATTAGACCTGAAAAATGATATGCAATTATACAACTAACCATTCTGTGCAATGAGTATTTATTGTCAGTTAAACAGGGTCTCTTATCAGTCCCAACATATTTCACATACCCAAAGAGTAGTTGTTAGCTTCATATTTGCTAGCCTCCTAACTAATATTGTTATAGCTTTTCCTTTTCATGGTTATACTTGGCTTCAACACCTAAATATTCTGAAAAGTATTTTTAATTCGTTGACTATAGGATATGTTTGTATTGATGCTATATTGATACAGTTTATTGCAAAAAGGATATAATGCTTCTTCCTTGGCAGCAAATTATTATTTCAATATTACACAACAAGAACAGAGAATTGAAGAAACTTCCTTACTAACTTTCCTGCCTAATGTCAAGCATGAGCAGATGAGGGGAGACAGAGGGAGAAAAATGTTCGATGGCCAGCACCTCCATTGTGGCTCTCTTAGAAGCCAGTGGTTAGCCTGAGTGGCACTTACCAATAATTATTCTTAATAGCCATCCATATGGCTCTCATGGTCCTCATTTCAGCATACATTGCAATACCCCAGAGGAGGAGCCTTAAACTTTTCTTATCAACAGTTTAGAGACAAAAAGCCTGAAGGCATAGTGACTTGCGTAAGGTCACTCAGCAAGTCTGAGATCTTATAAAGAACCAAAATATTTTGAGATCCAGCTCTACATTTGTAAGCACAAGAACATGACTTTTAAGACTATGTCTTTGGCTGGTACAGATTTACGCAGCTTATTTGAAGTCAGTGGAGCTCAACCGGTTGAAGATTTGCCCAAGTATTTAAACACAGTGCAATTCTACTAGGTAATTCAGCACTCCTATGTAATTTGTACTGCCTCCAAAACTAAAGTAAGATAGTTAAGAGTTCTTTGAGGTGTGTGATTACAGTCTCTTTCTCATTATCCATGAATGTAGTTTACCCACAAAAAACTTGTGATCTCCTGCTGAGTGAAAGTAAAAGGCTGTCTTTAAAATATGCGTAAAGAGAGAGAGAACACAGGCAAGAAGCACTTCTTGAACAAAAATCAAACAAATTATTAATATGAAAAAACTCATCACTCTCCTGCTGGGAGTGGGTATATATTTGTCTTGTGCGTGAATGTCCTTGGTTGAATGGTCCAATGGTACATATAAGGCAAGACGAAGCATTCGTATTTCTCCTGAGGTTAGTGAGTGATTGCTATGTTGAGGACTGTTGGCTTTCACTCAAGTACTGGCAATGTGTTTTGAAAAAACTAATCTTGCCCTCCGCCTGCAATGCTGGGTCTGTTCTTTGCAGGTTTTCAAGTATCAACAATCAATATAGAATATTAAGCATTATGAGTATTCAAATGTAAATTACTGCATGCGCTGTGAGATCGGAGCCTGGCTGGAAGCCAGCCTATGTAAATATGAAACAATTTGAGCTCATTATTATGAGAACGGGGCACATGCTTCCAACACTGACTAACAAGTAGGGGAGTTTATGTAATCTGGCTGTAAAGCTGTAGCTTGGTTGTACCATGCACTCAAGTGTTCAGCCCTTGACTGCAGTGTCATGGCCACTGTAACGAATGGCAACTCTAAGAGGTAAATCTGAGATTTGTGAGGAAGAGTCCAGCATGCAGGGAATCTTGCATCTTATCCACAGCCTCAGACTGTGTACTGTTGCTCCTCTTTCCAGCAACAACAAGTACTTAAGTGCAAGTGTGGCGAAGAGCAGAAGAAAAGGATTTGCCCACTCACTTCCATCTCCTTTTTGGGGGAAGAAAAATGCTGTGTGCCTTAAAATATCTACTTCAGTCACATGAGACTTGGACCTTGCACTTCCCATCACTTCCTGCTGCCACATGAAGTGAAGGTAAAGCCTAGCTACAGTGTACTGAAGAAATCAAAGAAGCAGTGGAAAGAACTGCAGTTATTTTTCTGGAGCACCAGGCAAAAGCCTGAATCAACTGACTGCCAGCATAATTAATAGCACAGGGGAATAATCATCAGTGCTCTCCTTCCTCTTCCTCCTCCTCAACAACCAAACCCTTGGACATGATACCACTAAGTCTTGATTTGGGACAAATCTTAAATGTGAACTGCTTAGTCTGACTCCAAGGGGGGAGTGGGGAAGGCCTGGGCAAGTGCAGTGCTCAGGGCAGTCACTTTTCTCTTACTTGGTGAGACCATCAGGAGCTCAGCCTGCAACAGGCAGGAGGCATCACGGACTGCCCATGAGGTGGGGAAGGAAGTAGTGGCCAAGCTGGGAAGGGCTCAGAAGTGACATATCCCAGGCATTGGCCCCGTCTCTGCAAAGTGGGTGATGTGACCTGCACAGCGACGCAGGTCTGTGCTGGAGCAGGAACTTGGGTAGAAAAGATGTTGTAGAGTCCAGCCAGGTGGAAGCTGTGGTGGCTGAGCGTGAAGGGCCTGGAGGGAGTGTTAGCCAGTACTATTGAGAGGAATGGTTCAATTTAGGGCTTCGAAACAAAATCTATCAGGATGGAAACCAGACTTGTTTCACTAACTTTCTTGGCCTATTGTCCGCTGCCTTTTACCCAGACATCTAAACACTTCCCCCTTTTCCTTCAGAAACAGGGTTGGGATTTTTCTGTATTGTCAAGGAATTATCTTGTGGTCTCTAACCTTGATGGATGCAGTACACTTTGAGGTTGGATTTCCAACTTCAACTAGATCAAGAGAAATGGTTTACTCTGACACTTGAGTAAAATGTTAAAACATGTGAAAGTCTGAATATTTCGTATCATTTCATGATGTCTAGAACTACTGCAAATTCTATGTGGTGTATTTAGGAGTTCAGACATGCCTAACGTAAACACAATGTTCCAATAGGCAAATGATCATACACAATGGCAGTAAGCGTGGTAGTGTGTGTCAGTAGAAAGTTTTCACCTCCCCATTTCCCTTCTTTTTTTTTTTTTTTAATTAAAAAAATGCATATGTAATTCAGACAGACTTAAAATTGAAGAAATGCTTTTACTGCTTTGGGAGAAAGTACTCCTTTTTATTAGAAAACTATGTTAAGGTTAGCAAAGTTAGATGTCTCTTGTAACCGCAAGTTCAAAGAAAGCAAATTCATTAAGAACTCAAATTCTGCCCTGTGCAAACTAATTGAATTGATATGACGAAAAGATTTGTTTCCCCTGAGCCTTAAACAAATGCTGGGAGAGCAGGCTAACAAGTGGGGAAAGTCAGGAATTCTTACAGAAGATGAGGAATTTGATGTAGTTGCCCTTCTCAGCACCTGGTAGGTTAAAATTACTGAATTCAGGGAAGATAGATCAGAAGCAGAGTCAGACCTGCACTGAAAGCAGTATTATTCCTTTTGTTTGAGCTGTTGATAACTGAGACAAAGTCATGCGTCTGATCAATGTGCCAAATAACAAAGTGCAAAAGTCTGATATGGGAAGGGATCTATCACAAACCACTGAATTAAACCAGAGAACAGTACGTCTACCCAGTTCTAGCATGTGGAAAGATAAATCATAATTTATGGTACCTAAGTTTAGGAAATGCATGCTCGATGTATCATGCAGTCTATTGCAAGGCTTCATTAGAGACAACTTCAGGAGGCAACTTTTTGCCTTACGCAAAGGCATTGCACTCGATAGAAACTAACTCTTTTTGAACACCTTGATGAAAAATAAAGAGGAATTAATAATTAGAATGAAGGCTGATTATGGCCTGGGGACTCTGAACATAACATGGATTATGCTTAATATGGAAGCAAGGAGGACAGTCTCAACCTGAAAAATAAATACATTTGCTTAGGAGTCTTATTTTTCCCTAGCATTGGAAAGCTATAAGCATTAATGAGCGGGATGAGAATTTCAGAGAGAGAAAGCTAAGAGGTGTTTAAATAAATATTTACTCTATAGTCAGAAGCCATTAATTTACTATCAAGAAAGATGACTTTGGCTGAAAGTCCATCTTTCAATGGCACAGTAAGGACAGCAATTAGAAATAAAAATCAGCTGTAGTATGCTTTATTATTCTTATTTATATTGAAGTCTAAGAGACTTCAAGAGGGTAAAAACCTGATCAGCTCAACTCAGGAAACATGAAGAAATGTTGCAAATGTATTTTAGGAACAAAATACAAGCTTTAGAACTGCTGTAGGTCTCTTCGGAGGAGACACTAAAGTTGTTTAACATTTGGTACCATTTAACATGATATTTGATAAGAAGGATGAGTAAGTACTTCCTATTCCAATTGTAATTTTTAGCGCTATTGATTGCAGTTTTTCTAGACCTGCTTATATAAAATTTGCTTATAATTGACAGTCCTATAGAGTCCATTCAGTAGATTACTAACACTTAACAACTAATGTGATAACTATTGGAACCTTCAATGAATTCTAGAATGTTGGAAAAAAGTGCTAGTGTTTCGTCAATATCAGAAAGGGTACGTGAGATAACACAGAACAGCTTACCCCAGTGTAAGCACTGGACAAGCTAAGAGTAAAGCTGATGTGGTGGTAAAATGCTGAAGAATGAAAACTTGGGACTATAATTAAGAGAGATGTTAAGCTGTCAAGGGAAGATAGCTCTGTATCACACCAAGTGCCTTTGTTTGGTGTTACAAGTTCTGTTGACACAGGTAGCTTTCCAGATGTAAAGCACTTGCCCCCGGGAGGTGTCCATCTTCATATATCATCTAACCTGTTCATGAAAAATGTGGGACTCTAAAATAATCATTTGCCAGATCTCAAAAAGCAGATGTCAATGAGAAAGCCTGATTAAACAGCGGAGGTCTGTGAAGGTTGGTGCTAAGCCGTTCAGACATTTGTAGCGCTCTTGTCTCTGTATGCACTCCAAAATCATCGACTGGAAAAAAGTTATGGCTGAAAACATTTGGATGACAAAAACTGGCAGCATAGTAAATAGTGTTTGAGATAAGGAGGGTAGGCACAAGTGATTTGGATCATACGGAAACATGAGCTCACTCAGATGAACTGTTTTTTTTAACATTGCTCCGTCCAGACTAGTAACTGCATTTCTGTTGATGGATGTGTCCATGCAGCAGTGGAAACCATAACTACAGGAGGTGGGCAACTACAGCTTGGCAAACTGGCACAATATGTGGCCTCTGTGCTGGAGCTGGCTGTGATGGGACGTGGGCTTGGAGCAGCACTGTAGTATGAAGGATGAAAGCAGGATTTTCCACATTTAAACTTCAAAATAGACTCTTAACCTGGAGCAGGGCTAATCTCAACCTGAATAATCTGGGTATGGATCACTGGAAGTTCCCTGTTACAGCTATGAGTTCATTGTTTAGAAATGAAGCTGCTCTTCACATACAATTAGTCTCTAAGAAAAAAATACATTAATATATTTTTTCTTCTTGTGGTGTAACAATGTCAAACATGAGAGAGGGGAAATAAAAAGAGCTTGAGCTAAATGGCGTCACTCTAACCCAAAATCCAAAGACTATTTATATTGATCAAAGTTGACCTGTTTACTTTCCTGACTCCAAGTTAATAAGATGATTGATGATTAATTTATTTTGTAAATATCTCTGCAAATGAAGTCTTTTTAATATCAGTCATTTTTGTAATTGAACACGTACACAGCACTTACTGTTTTGGAATGCTAATCTGATAATAGGGTAGGCTGAAAAAGACCTCTACTTGTTTATCCATGAGTATATTTTGGCATACAGTGCTAGGAGTCCAGCAGAAATCCTGCTGAGCTAGACCATTGTAATGGAAATGCAAGCAGACCGCTGCAGTAAGCACAGCCTGATGTTCTTTCTCTTCTACCTCCAGCCCTCTGGTGTACTCTCTGAGTCCAAGGTGAGCAGAACATTGGCACTGAGGCCTGCCTCTTGGATCCAGGAGGAAACACGCTTCTTTTGTGCTGTCAACAGTGCAGAAATAAATACATTTTTAGCCTTAAATTGAGTTTTGGGGTTTTTTTAGCAGAATTCTGTCTTTCAGACATGTTTTTACAATGTGATTTTAAAAGGCATGATTTTTTTTTGCATACTCCCCTTAAAGGCTTAGGCAGATACCTGAGCTCATGGCTCATCCAGGTTTGTTTTATGCCATTATCAAAGAATCAGTTTAAATGTTACCTGCACATCTGTAGAGCTCTAGAAGGTGCTATAGTTCTGTGAGCAATGGGAAGAGAAAGGGGAATGCAAGTCTCAGAGTGGGGTTGACAGCGAAGTGCTTAATTTGCACCAATGACCACTAATGCACAACAGGATTTTTCAGAAATGCGTATGGTTCAGCTACACCTTCACCATAAAAAGACAGTGTTGAAGGATGATGGTGAGAGTTTACAGTGGAATAACTGTCAGTGTAAGTCTTATTTGTTGGCTTTATTTTCTTCATCTCTACAGATATGATGTCTCCAAGAAAATCTTGTCTGCTGCTTAGAATGTGCCCTTACCTGTAACTTTGTGCCCTGCAAAAAACAATCAGTTTGCAGGCCTTGCTTAGCGCTTCCTGTGTTTTGATGGGAGAGCTATAGAAGTCTCTGAGCTTTTAATGGTTTGTTTACATGCAGACCTTTTCTTGTGAAGCCAGATTATGGACCCTTAATCCACGACTGAGTCTGCACTGTAGGAGAGATTATGTTCTCTGCAGTCAGGCTTGGAATAAATTTTGGTGTGTAATCCTGCCAGACAGGACTCCTTCTGAGAGCAGTTTAGGTACGCAGTTCTCTCAATCACCAGAGCAGCTAATGTATTTCTCAGAAAAAATATCTTTCCACTCCAGTAAGGCAAATGACGCTGCCTGAAATATTTTGGCTGTTGGTACAATATATGGTATCAGCTATAGGAGTAGATATGTAAAGCCTATCTTTTCTAGCCTATCACTAAAGACATCCAACAGTGGCTTGGACTTCTTTATATCGACACTCTTCCACAGTCTCTGCATATTAAAAAAAAAAAGTCTTAGTCTCTGATAAGCCTTTAAATCACTTGTCCCCAAGAATGGTTTTATTATTATCTTTTTTAATTGTTGTTGTTCTGTGAATAAAAAGGGACATGTTACAGATATCGATTGTCCATGGTATGTCGCTGGACAGCTATGACTACTGTGTGCGCCAGGGGGAGGTTCTTGTCACAAAGAATGAATGATCTTCTCTAAGTTGAGAGTCCCAGGCTGGAAACATTGACACGAACTGCAACTTTCAGATTCAGTCTTCCGTACCCAGCTGACAAGTGAGTTGACTGTTTCTGAGACAGTTTCAAGGAACAAGGTAGTCTCTACATTAAAAATGCTGCAGCTTGAACTTTTGGGTTGTAGATGCGTCCCCTTTAAGATCAACCCCTCGTCGAGAGGGGAAATCCTTAATCTGCCCCACACTAGAATATTTATGAGTTTGGAGCTGTGTTATTGGTTCCACAAATAGGAAGCAAAACGTGACTGAGTATTCAGAATCCAGGAGCTACCTCCTGGTGACTTCTTAAGGTCTGATGAAGTGAACAGCTTTCCAAAAGCCACAATCAGCAGAAGGATAGCTGCACCTTACAAGACGTTTTTCTTCTATATTCTGGGGAAAACTGCTGTAAGTATGCCAAACTGAACTATCACAGGCACTCTCTCAGAATTTATTCATATACGTACATTAATAGAACTACATGACCTGCAGTGCACCTTACCTGTGCTGTCTTCATATACTACTGTTACTATTTTCCAGTTGTAGTATAGTACAAGATCCAAAACTGCTCTGCTGATGGCTGCATAGTCTGGATAGAGGTTGATATAAAACGCATCTTTGTTATCCACTGTAGGGTGCTTCCATCGGGTCTGAATATGTGGGACTTCAAGTGCATTGCAAATGGACTGCACTGCGCTGACGGAGGAGCTGTGGGAAGGTCCGAACAGAGCAGCTACACCAAGAGCGAGCTGGTCGCATGCTGAGGCAGAGAGGAAGGGAGAGGAAGAAGCCGTTAGTTGGCAAAAGCAAGTAACTTGTGTGATGTTTACTGAGATCATTTATTCTCCATCCATCCCCGTCATTTCCAAGTGAGAATGGGTAACCATGTTGCTCCCAAACCCATCGACAGATTTGCAAATAGTTCCTGAAAATGGCTTTACTGATTAGCATTATATTCTAGAACCTGCTTGCTACAAATAAAAACCAAAACAACTTCTCTGCTCATTACCTTCAGATCACATTGATTCCTAAATTGTCTTTCTCAGAATGACATTATCCTGGAGAAACCAGGAGCTTTCTGACTGTGGGCTTGCCAAAGGGACGTCACATGAATTAAGTTTCATGGCAGCGTGTCAGGAAATATGTTCATGGAGTCACAACAGACACTATACGGATTCCCTCCGTGACTGGCAAGCTTCTACCAATGTTAGTTGCTTTAATTTCAGGCTACTGAAGGAATATAAACAGTAAAGGGCACTATGATTCATGGCGCTCCATAATCTGTGTTTACAAAACAGGCAGTAAAGCCTAAAGCCCTCAGTAACGGCACAGGGAAATAAAGAACCAACACACACTGACATTTTAATACCTTTCCAAATCAGTCAAATGCTAGTATCAACAAAGGTTTCTTTCTCCTTGTGCCTATATCTCAGCCAAAAGAATGCCTCCTGTAGGTCTCTCTTCATTTTTCTTTCCCTCCCATGTCTTTTCAGATTAACAGACAGAAGATGAAGTAATATTAATTATTTTTGTCCATTAGTAAAATTTACTGCAAATGTTTCTAATAAGGTTTATCAACTGGGACAAAGCCCTGCACTGAGTTGCAATGCTGTACTCCTTGTAAGGTGGTTCTTTGTGGGAAATTTAGAAATTACTGTGACTGGGTGAAATACTAAGTACACAAACATCAATGATGAGCTGAGATTTTTTAAATTAATATTTAGCTCTCTGATAGTAACAGAATATGACAGAAAATCAATTATTTCCTGTTTTAGTCTACAAATGAGTGTTTTACAGGCAGCATAAAATGCACAGGCTTTCAAGGTTTAATTCAGAAGCCTTCCTAAAGGATCACAGGTTTTAATGTGCAAATTGCACAAACAATATCAATAATTCATGATGAGAAGAAATTACTACTGTCTGCATGGTTTCTTTGCATGTAGACTTAAAAAAATATTTATAATGAACTCCTTCCTACAGATTAAATGGAGAAGGTACTTTCAGAATAGTCACAGAAGAGAATCTCACTCTACAGGGAATCTAAAATCCTGTCTCAGTCTGGATTATATGGATTATATATCCAGCATACTTGATTTTTGAAAGCCTATAGTTCCAGCATCTATTTGATACTTGGAAAAGAATGCAATAAACACAATTTAAAGCTGTTTTCCATGTTCTTTGAAAGCCTTCGCCTTTTTTCCAACCTTTAGTAAGAAACTAAAGTACCATGAGGACAATTTAGTAACTTAGATGTTCGAAAGGTGACAGCTCACCACCATTTTAGCATGATTCGTGATGTGAAGCATGTTTATTTTCCAGCCTTCATTTGCCTTATAGCAGACACATCTTTTGCCTTATAGCAGACACATCTTTTGCCTCATAGCAAGCACATCTTGTACCATTTACAGTGACAGATGTTATAGTGAACTGCAAAGCACATCTGCAAAGTCTTAGCGACTTATCGGTCTTTCTCCAGACTTCTTCATGTGAGATTGTGTGCACGCCATGTAACTCCACGAACTAGATGGCTGTATATAAAATTTTATCAAACTTCAAGGTTGCCTCCTAGAGGTGAAGGAATACATGGTGCTTAAGGAGAGTTGTGACTTTTTTCCGCTTTCTGTTGTGGTCTGCAAGTAAACTAGATGCAAGTAAATTGCACCATAATTTTCCCTCTGAGAAAAATAAAAGAATAGGCAAAAAAATTCCAAACTTGTCCACTCCAGTTCTTATAGTTGTTTATAACAGAGAAATTTACTTCTGTCTCTAAGCCACTGAAGTGTTAATATTTCAGGACAGGGAGACTACTGGCCTCTGTTCTTTATATTTCTAGTTCTCTAGAAAGACTTTGTTATGAATACTGGATATGTGTGTGTGTGTGCTAATTATGGGTTGTGACATCCCACTGTGCTCCCTGTTAGTTTGTGATCATTTTCTGCAGAATTCCAGGTGGCAAATCTATTTTTTGGAAAGAAAAATGGGTTAGACTTGCCACCTTCCATCTGGGGCTCTTAGCATGCAGACAGGATGTAGGTGTTTCATCAGAAACCAGATGACAAGTCCAAGTCCAGCTTGATTCTTAGTTCAAATAACTTCAAAAGATGAATTTTATGTTACCATTCATATACACATGTTACAATCGGAGCAAAAAAGGAGACCAGGCTGGGGAAAGGTAGTATAGAACATGTATGTTACTGACAGAGTAATTGAGATAATTACCTCTTCTCGAGGCTTCAAAACTATCAAAAAGGTTAATTCTCTGGATGTCATAGGTTAATGTGGTATTAGGCATCAGTGTTCTGTTTCTATTAATGTTGGTGACTGCAAACTTGAAAGCCAATTCTTCAATATTAACAGGTTCATTTTCCACAGTTTCGAATATCCCTCCTGTTGAAACAGAGATAAATGAGAAGTATTATTCACCCCTTCATCAGTGTACATAAAAAGAGAAAAATAAATTATGAGCAATACTAATCTGAGTGTTCATAAAGGGAAACAGTTAAAATCGCTGTTAAAAGCAGTACAGCAAAAGCATATTGGATCATTAGTTTTTATCTACAATGTCACTGGAGGTTAACTCAATATTATGAATGCTGCTTAGACAAACATCTGTGAAAAATGATGCATGTTTATTATTCAGGCTTTTCAAAGTAAAATTTTTAAATGCTTATGAAAACTTCTATCGAGTTCCTGACTAATGGAAATAGTGATATTCATAGGTCTTGTTCCTCCTGCTCCAATCTAATCTACGTTTGGAGATGAAACTTGGATGTGTTGGAGATGTGTTCTGAAGTGTTTCTGCAAAACTTGGGAGTACAAGATCCACATTCAGAAGCTCCTAAGGGAACTTGAGTAAAAATGGACTGAAAGTTTCCACTCAAGGTCTGTGTCTTAGTAGGGCTTTGTTTTTTTATAAACCTTAGGCAACGGTGTTGGTCATTTCTCAGTTTGCTCAGGGACAGGTGAATATTTTTACTTTTTCAACGCTCGTTGCTGAATGAACTGAGCTTGTTGATACAGAACATAGCCGAGCCACACGCTGCTCCCACAGAAGATTTCACCTCTGTGGCAAAGTGTTGAGTGATGTCTCCAGTGGTGTAGTGTCTACCAGTACCATCATGGCACTGGTTTAAAAGTCTCCTTGCAAGCACAGAGCTGGATCTAGCACAATTGCTCTCAACTTCCTATCATTCCTCTAGACTCTTCTTCCAACATCTGTTTTGAACTATTTGAACCAAGATCCCAACCCATTCCCTGCAATTGCAGCTGGGCAACTGCTCTGCGAGTGCAGTTCAATTTGTCAGAACTTATTTTCTACCTTTCAGACTGAAATTTTACATATTTCTTGCTTCTTTTTAAAACAAATGAGGCGAGTCTGAGCTCTTCTTTAACCTGGAAGCAAGTTTTCCAAAACAGGAGCTGTAAATAACCAATCTGAATTTTGGAAGCATAATGAACTTCTTTGGAATATATTCTGAGATGGGGAAGGTGGCTGTGTTTCAAGTCAACAGGCTGTCCCACTTATACTGGGATGTCTACTCCCTCTAGCCTCTAGAGACTTTATTATGCCAACAACACATTCAGACTGTCTAGGAGCACTGGGATTTGATGAATGCATAACAAACACAGCTAATTTGAAAAAAAATAGCTCCTTTAAACAGCAATCTCCAGCTTCAGTACTTGATTTTGCAAGTATAATTTACTCATTTAGTGCAAGTCACTAGAGAATACTTTGGATTTCTCAGTTACATATTTTCGCATTTCCCCATGTGAAATTTGAGCCGTAGATATCGCTTTATATTTTCTGAGCATCAGAATGTATTCAGCTAATGCGCTGCAATCTCTTGCAATTTTGATGTCACCACTGTAGGAATAGTGCAGTCATTAGCTGACAATCAGGAAATGGCAACACAGTGGAATTAAAACCTGTTTCGAATTTTAACTCAGCAATGAAAACACTGGAGGCTATCAAACCCAAGTTGGCAATGTAATCTCTAGCTACTCTTGAATACGCAACATTATGTTATCTCTTGAACCCATATATAACAATACCTTAACATGACTTAAGCAATTTGTCGACTTAAGCAATTTGTCAACTTAAGCAATTTTCTTGTTCACTATATGTATTTATCACTTACCATATTAGAACCTTAAAGACTTTCTGGTTGTTTTTTTTTCTCCCTCATAAAACATACAAGTGATTACAGGAGACTGTGACACACAGAAATAGCTGGAAAAAGTTTAAGTGCTGGTTTTGGAACCAAGTGTAAAACTTTATGTGGAATGCTAAGAGTCAGCAGGATGTTCCAGATTTGCAAACTATAGGATCACCAGAAGGAAAAAAATCTAAAGCCTGTTCTTTCAGATCCTATAATTCCTCATCCCAATGATACCAACAAGGTTACTACTTTTCTGGTTAAACAGAATTTGTTTTCCCTCCTTTCACCTGAGGAAGACATGTATTTTCAGTTAGCTATAATGCCAGCTTGGTCTTGGGCCAGCAAGATACAAGTGTTGTGTTTTGCTTGGACCCCTACTAGAATTAGCAGAACATTGTTTCATAAGGCAAGGCGGATGTCACTGAGTGTAACGGATAGCCTGAGATAACTATTTAATAAGACAGGGTGACCACCATCTCTCCCCACTTCCAATAGGATGAGTCTCTTACCATTTGATCTTGGCAAAAAATCTCCATCTTGGAAATGATTATTGTGCTGTGCCTGTATTACTTTCTACTTTGGGTTTTTTTTGTTTTAATTAAAACAACTTCATTCAACCACCCTTGAGGTCACCTTCATACCTATACATACACAAGCACTTTCTCAATCTAGGACTAGAACTTTTTCCAGACCTCTAATCAGTTGCCTATTAAATGGAGATTAATTTTAATTGATGTATATCCATGAACTATTTATACCTCATTAGCAGAATTTTGCAGATTTTTTGCTTGCTCCCCTTTAAAAAAGAGTAGATGCTCACTGAGCAGAGGGAAGGAATGGGGAGAAAGGAGGAGTGATGGAAAGAATGAAAGCTTTGCATGGATGTGTTTCCTAAGCAAACTAATCAAAACTTAATATGCACTATCACATACACTTCAAATGTATTCAGATAGGTCTCTCTGAAAGTCAGCTGTATAATCAATACGTTAGTACCCCTTCAACATATTTTCCAGGTTCCTTTTGTACACGTTAACATAGCAGTAAAGGACTTACAGAGAACTTTGGTTACATGCTTTAATTTGCTGGTGAGATAATCTGGATAGCTCTGAGTAAGAATGGGACAGATAGTCAAGAGGTTCATAATTTTACACAGGAAATTGTGTTCAGCTGAACTGGAGATGCTGAATAGGGTGCCATTTAGAGTCTCTGAAAGCTAGTGCTCCCCCTCCCCGCTAGCATGGGGAAGTTCTGAGACCACAAAAATCATTCTTCCAAGTCAGTAAATGTTTACTTGACCAAATGTTCTCCTGATTAAACCCTAAAGTAAGCACAAAGAGTGGTGCCCTTCTGCCCATGGACAAAGTCCATAAGATGGTTTATGGAGGAAATCATTGCTTACTGTGAGTGAAGTTTGGGATAGTTGCATTGTGAAAAGCTTGAACTGATACCTATTTGAGCTTGGTTTTTCTGATGGGACTTATGTGTGTAAAAAAGAGTTGAACCAGTCTATAAATTTGCATCACAAACAAGCCAGCAGATAAAATCTGGCTGTTCCATGCTGTAGTGTTTTCATCCACGTAACCTTAATGAAATCTAGCAATTTAGTAAATAGTTTCTCTTCTCCTGTGTTCTGCTGATGACTGACTGTCAAGCTTAGAATTTATTGTAAGGTCCAGGTTAAAAGAGAAATAGCAGAGTAGGTGACAAGTTTGATGAAGAACCCGTTTGTCAGATGATTCATTTAAATGAAGTAATTACTGTACAACATTTTAAAAACAAATTAACCACAGGATTCTACAAGGGAAGGAAAAGAAATCGATGTTAACTCCAGATACAAATGATGCTCCAGAAATGAGGCTATTATTGCTAAGCATGAAAACAAGCACCGGCTTTCAAGGTAGGCTGCTGGTAGCACATACATGGGACAAAACAAATTTTTGAGTTCTCCCTTTTACCTCTCTGCCCTCCTCCCCAGTTACTCAGCCAGATAGTGAAGCCACTGCAGTAGCTTCGTCTGACCAAAGGCTGCTTAGTCCTGGTCAGCAGCAGACCTGACCTTTCTTCTGCACAGGCGCTATGTCTGCCCCCATGATGAGTGGGATTGTCCACCTGAGTCAGCAGGAAGCTGCCTACCTGAAACCAGGAGACTGCCAGAGCTATAGGGGTTGCTCTGCTTCACGTGGATGCCAACACCTCCCAGAGGCTGTCTCACCAGGTACAGCTGAGGAGCAATGTCAGACGTGGGTTACCTGATCCTATTGCATGCAGGGAGTAACCCTCCGCCAGCCACATGTGAGGACATCAGTAGGAGAACCCAGCATTCATGTTCACTTGACCGATAATCCTGCTTCAGCGCACGTGTGTGAGGAAACCTTCCACTTTCAGCATTTACTTTATAAAGTGATATCTGTGAGGATGAAGGAAAAAAGCTATATCTGCCCCTACTTTGAATTTAGCTGTAGAAAGTAAGAGGAAAATGACTACTTGGCTAATGTTGCTCTGACAGAAATGAGGGCTGAACCACATGAGTGACTGCTCTTCAGAGAAGAGTGAGGGATGTGAGTCAAACTGACAAATATGACAAAGCATCAGCCCCATTCATCCTCTGAAGATAAAAAAAAATTCTACAGCAAGTAAAATGTCAAAAATACAAAAGCACACATCAGTAGGCACACCTGAAAAAGCAGCTCCAGTCCTTCTGAGTGAGCAAATGTTTCCATTTAAAGGGGTCATCACGCACTGAGAGAGTTTTAGAAAAGGTCATGGCTGAATCAATTTCCATACCTCTCAATGGGTCTCAACATTTCGCCTCAAGACAAGGCAGAGTGCAAAAGCTTGTTACTGGCAAAATTCTCTATCCCTGTTTTAAAACCAGTCATAAACAGCAACAGCTAAAAATTGTTGACCTTTCTGATGGCAGTTATCGACCTGTCTCCCTGGGCTTGTTTGGTCAGGTATTCTCAATGCAAAATATCTCACTAACGTATTTCAGTCCCAATACGGCTGATGTAGTATATTTTTTTAGCTGCATATATGTAGAATTGCCTGAGTAGCCTTGAAGGATCATTTCTGTGATTTCAGTCAGTGATATCACTTTGATGCTTTCAAAGTAAAATGCTAACTTTTCAAAATACTTTTAAAAACTATATCCTGCTTGCAGAGAGATTTTCCTTACCTGCTCCATAGCAAACATACGAACAGCGTCCTACTGCATTGGGGGTTTTTTTGTTATTTGTTACTCTCTGTTAAAATACTACAGAAAATCAGATGAAATGGAGGTAGGCTTACAGAGGAAGACAGTACTGATAGCCTGCAAAACAGCGGTGTGAAAATGCCTTGCTTTTCTAGGGTGGTCTATATTTCCTTCTGACACCTAAAGGAGACTGAAAGAGAAAAAATGTTTTCTGCTCTTAAGCAGGCCTGAGACCACAGACATGCCAAAAAAGCAGTTGTTTTTCCACTGTAGATCTTGCTCTGGGACATTCTCGTGTTCATTATCTTGGTGGATATATATAATATTTCCCAATTAAATTTGTTAAAACTCTCTCCAGCTCACTGGTGGCTGTGTGAGGCAGCTCTATGGCAGGTCTGTGCCCATGCTTACACACTGGACCAGCAGTCAACTTTCCTCTCATGCCAGGATTCCACTGTGTATCAGCTATTGAACTGTCCTCCAGACATTTTTTTATAATATTCTTTATTACTAACATAATTCTCTCTACTTTTTGACCAGTGGAAAATTCTGGCAGTGTAGGGAAGTAATTTGCTTGTACTGTTAAAATAGAGAAAAGTGTTACTGAATACTAGCTACAGTACTCAAGGACCATAAGTTGAGCCAACAGATACAATGAGATTTAAGATATATTGCTGGGATTTTTATTTACTGCCAGATTTTCATCTCCCAGCATACCATCTCTTTCCTACAGCCAGCAGTACCAGCAACTTAAAGACAATAGATCAGCTATTCATATATGCATATGACTCCGGGAGTAACCATATTAATACTAACACCAAGTATTTTGATATTCTGACAGAAATTAAAGTGAGAAACAGGAGGTGTTAAAAAAACTGCAAGCCATATGTTGTTTACACTCGTATTCAGGTTCTACACTTCAAAAGAATGCTGTTTGAAAACAAACATGCTGACCATGCAGTAAAAAATGTTTGAAATATTAAAACATACAGAGTAAGAAGGATGGTAGAGGAAAAATAGTTAAGATTAACAACTAAGATTTTCCTCATAAAGAGATAGGTATTTTTCCCTTTACTAGAGAAAAGGGGGACTTTCAACTCTTTCCATTTAAGGATAAAACCCTATTTCTACATGGTTGATGTCCAGGTTTCCTTTTCTTGCTCAAAGGATATCCTAGTTTCATAGCCTGAGCATAAGATATGCACCTTCTCATCCACCTGGGGATGAAGCACGGGGCCCGCTGGATGTCATTGCTCCATCCTGAAGCTTTGAGCCACCAACGGCTTTCAAAGGCAATCCAGTGCCACGACATGCAGGTGATTTGCTAGCAGGAGTTCCAGAAACATCTGAACATCTATCTCCTGGAGGGATTTATGCTCTGAGAAGCTCCCTCTCCTTTTGAACACCAAGAGGTCCGTGAGACCTCATTAAAACCCACCTGTCAGTCACTGAAGAGAAAGGAGAGTTAAAATCCTAATGACTGTGCAGCTATGTGCCGCTGGTTTCCCGAAAGAGAAGATGTTGCTGATGCCAAGTCAATGTAGGAGATTCATAAAGCCAAATTAGTGTGCCGTTTCCCTTGCTCTCTGTCAATATAGATATGGACTCACACCGCTCTGCTGCTGGGATGGCTATGGACTCACATGCACTTCTGAAGCTCAGCGGGGCTGGCAGAGTGGTAGGGGTAGACGTGCTGGCTCGAAAAGGAACAGGACAGAGCAAAACAGTGCCTATGAAGATTTTTTTCTCCAGATAGTGTCCACTTACAAAGTTAAAGAGCGTGCCACTTGGAGTGAAAGCACTTGCTACTGGAAACCCCCTCCAACCATTTTTTTCCATCCTTGCCTCTTACCAGAGGACATATTCTCCTGTGCCATGAGGTGTCCGACTGAGAGCCAGTGCAAGTGCACTCATTACAGAGCTAAGTCTGGGCATTCATCTTACTGGAAAAGAATAATCTAATGAGTTTTTACTTAGAGGCTTACCTTTAGCAGACAGTTTAACAGTATCTTTAGCTCACTGTAAAGTAAGTAAAGTTAGCTCACTGACTGTGTAAGATTAGTCCAGAAATTGGTTATTACCTCTAATTTATACATGACCTATAAACTACTCTGTTATGTGTGTGTGTGTATTTAAAAAAAAAAAAAGTTTCTCAGGAAGAATCATTAACGATCACAACCCTATAACAAACAGTAATTGCATTTTACATTTACAAATCCAGACTGAAGTGGGTTTACTCCCCTAGGTTTTCATGGAATTAGATGCATGGGGTTTGCATTTGGCTCACAGAATGCAAACTGAACACATTAGCATTCTTTGCACGGGTGAGTTTAGCCTTGCAACAGGGACCTCTGAGTTAGGCAGCTATTATCATCCTCATTTTACAGACAGTGAAACTGAGAGCTTGAGTGACTTTCCTACCATCACTCCCTCTTCAATCTGTTCAAAAGCTGTTTTGGAAACCTTCCATACATTGTGCTCTGTTTCAGCCTATTCCCGCCCTTTTCAAGCCCCTGTCCTTACCTCGGCATTCACCATCTTTGCACTCACTCAGCCTGGTTCCTGTCCAGCTGCCTTTGGTTTTAGTCCTCATTGCTATACCCTGCCAAATGTCACTGCCATTTCATTGCCTATGCCAGATCCTGGGTCTGGATCATTTTCCCTCTGTAACCCATCATCTGGCTGTGGGCTCCTCCTTTAAGGATGCACTTGAAACAAAACTCGAAGCCCATACCCTTGCCCTTTCTACACTCCACCCTCATTGCTTTCAGGCATTCGAGTCTAAAGTAAAAGAAGAGATGGTGGGCATAGGAAGGCAAATATCTCATCCTGGTGCTCAGCTGGATTTCCTGCCTCCCTTATCCCCATCTCTGCATTTATTTGCTCTGCTGTCTCTGTAAATTGCAAGCTTCTCCAGACTACAAGAAATTTGCAACCAAACAGAATAATTTGGAGCAGGGCTGGCTTTGGGGAGTTTGGGTGATGGTTATGTTTTCCTTTCCATGACTGCATGGTAGGACTGGGAAGCTGAAACCTGGGACAGGTTCATGACTTGAAACCTGACAAAGAAAGATGGAACGGGATGCAACCCAAGTGTCAAATTCAGCAAATGTGAGGATTGTTTTTTTAAGAAGATTAGGTTTGTTTATAGAAAGGTCACTGACTATTTCACAAATTGAGTATCTCCTTGGTTCAAAACTGCACAACTGAAATCCACCTCTGGGCACTTATTTAGGACGTGATTATATTCCAGTCACTTTTGTGAAGATTTTGCTCTCTGCTTTAACAAGAGGTGAAGTACAGTTTGTCAGGCTTTGCAGTCTGATGCAAAATGTGCTTGATTTAGACTGAACTCTCACAGGGACTCAGCCTTTCTGTTATTTTCATACAACATGGTTAGAGCTTAATTACACAGCGATGAAATGGGTAGAAATCACATTTCAGTTTCAGCCCTCGTGCAGGCAGGTGCAAGGTCTGCGACTGCCGAAGAACTGCAGCCCCTTATACCAGGTATGAATACATAACTCACAGCAAACAAGACCTAGTTAAAGACTGAGATGAAGAGCACAAAAGATCTTAAATAGAAAATGTTAAAGCATTTTTCGATCTGAAACATTCTCTATGAGAGCCAAGGCCAGGTTTTTATAATTATCTGCACTCTAGCAAGGGACTGCATTCAGCGATGCTTTTATCCTTTGGAAAGCAGAGGGAGAAAAATATGTATGTGTGTATGTACATATATAAAAAGTTGAGCTTATTAAGATACAAAGATCTGCCTTTTCCAATGGGATTTTTTTCAGTTCAGCTTGTGAATTTGGAGATATTTCCCAAAGGCTCAATCGGCATGATTCATGTTATAGAATTTCTAAGTAATGAACTTTTTCTTTTTTTAATGAGGAAAAAAATGGTTGACCTGATTTAGGTACCTCTTGCAATACAGTGGCAGTACTAGACGGAAACTAAAGGATCATTTTAGAGGTGCAAACTCTCTGTTTGATAGAAATTTTAAAAACTGTTGTCTTGCTGCCTTTATTTTATTATTTTTACTTGATGCAGAGGCCAGTCAGGAGGTACTGAAAATGCAGGCTAATACATGTGTTATTTATATTGTTTGCTGTTCTTCCCCCCACATAACCATACCTACTTGGGCAAACTAGCTATCCATGCATTGCAGCATTAATTTCAAACAAGACAAAAACAGGAGAGGGAGAAAATTGGTTCTAATTACCCAGTTACACATGCGACATTGGGTCCCATCAGATGCTATTTCTGGCCATGCAGCAAGGAGGAGGGAATAAGAATTGTTTCCCTTCTCTTCTTGGAGCTAGAATTAGGCAGATGAGCCTCGCAGAGACCAGAGTTAGATTTTGTGTGAGATGTTTTCTCCAGGAGCAGGGCACTGGCTAAAGCAGCATACACAGAATTTCGGCACCCCGCTTTCCCTCTGCCCGTGCATATGATCTGGCCTGCTTTGCAAAGCATGGCTTGTATGCTGTTCTTTGCAAAAGTACATGGCAGATCAAGCCTCCACCTTCAAGAGAACCACGTTTTAATCAGGATGTGTGGTACGAAAGGAGCTGCTCTCTTCAGAGCTCCCCAGTAAGCCAGTGAAACAGGGCAGTGCTGTCGTGAGATGTACTCCCTGCAGCACAGCGAGGAAGCCCTTGCCCAACGCAGCTCTGTGCTAAGTGCTTCAGGCGAACGTTTGGGCTCAGTGTGAGTACTGCCAAAATGCTCGTAAGGATAGTCAGGAGTATAAAGTAATAAAGCCATTCTTTTAGTTAATGAGATGATCTTAGTGAATGTGTTGTTAACCATGCATTGGCTGCAGCTATGTGGCTGGATCCACGCGTAGCCCCGTGCCTTTTGCTGTAACCCTCCTGCCTCGTAACTTGTGTGGCAAAAACGCTCCAGGACTCTTCAGAAACAGTGATTTCATTCTCTTTTTCTTAAGGCTCCCAGCAACAAAGTAACAGGCTCTTAAACTTCCCTCCCCATCATTTTGTTCAGACAAAATAAGACTTTACTGAAGGAGGAAAATGTTTCTCCTGATTTCAATAGATTTTGATCAAATTCTCTCACAGCTGAGCATTTCTCCCACCATGCTGGAACAACTTAAATAGTCCCACTGGAAGAGAAACTTACTTTCTGGTGTCTTTTTAAATCTTTCAGATTTAAAATTTCACAAATTCACAAATTCAAAAATTCACACTATTTCACAAATATGTTTTTTTCTACATATCTGTCTGAGTCAGAGGATTTCCCTCTGAGACATCCAGACTTCTTGACATATTAATTGCTGATCATGTGCTGGACTACAAGGTGCTTCTGAAAATGGAAAGGGATGGAAAGGCAACACAAAAGTAGAGAGGAAGGAACAATCACAGAAAAAAAACAATGTTTCTATTAAGGAATAAAGGAAGGGAAAAAGAATTTCATGGAAATAAAAAAAGTGGATGAGGAGAATGGAAAGAAAGCTGGTTGAATGAAGACAGAAAGACTGATGGCACTGAGCTGCGGAACTTGCTGGAAGTTTTATTTACTGATTTTATCTGGTTCCATCTCAAAAGCGTTAGATTGCTTAAAAAATATAGTAAGATTTGTTGCAGATACAAAATAATTGTACCTTACATTTGAGGAAACCTTGAACCAAACAGAGAAATAGAGACCCTATCTAAAAGAATAGCAAGGAAAATCGAATGCAGAGGGGTTTCACCACCTGCGTTTATGTGGGCACCTGGTTAAAACAGGAGGTATATCTGTGCAAAAAGTGCTTTACCACCTTCCTTTGCAGTGGTTACAAGATATTACACTTTCCAGAAAGTAGCAATCAATACAGTATGTGCAGCCATTTTACTTCTTTTTCTGCAGTATGACAGCAGATGACCCGTAGAAAGATATATAGATTCATTTGACTGAAATCCTGAAAAGGTTACTCTAGCTGGAGAGCAGTCCTGAGGTGTGAGAATGTAGCCTTGCTATAAAGCAATTGTGAGTTTGCATATGCAATGAAACTACTTCAGGATTAGCCATTTTTCTCAAGCTGTCAGACAGAAATAGAGAGACATTTCAAAATCCTAGACGATACTTTGAAATGTGCTTTATTCAGTAAACAGCATTTTTAGACATAAACATCAGGGTTATATCTTTAAAAATTATATACTTTTTTTTTCATGAGTGCCCATTAAGCACTATTATCTGTAAGATGCTTAGGAACATAAGGTCTTTATTAAAGCTGAAGAAATCTGAGCTTATCCTGAAAAAGCATGGATAAACTCAGATCACAGACTATCCAAAAGTACATCCTCTCCAGAAAGGAGGCAGTGGTGGAGGGAGGTTAAAGTTGGTAGGGGGGACATTTTACGCTCTAACTTTAGTCAATCGCTCTTGTCTTTCTGAAATCCAGCTGTTACAATTCCCTTAAAGGCAGTGCTACCTATCGATCCAGAAATGATTGACATGGAGGATGCCAAGAAGTCCACAGCTAGCAAGCTACAACAGAGATCTTAATTTGTAAACTACTATGGACACTTTGCATTTTTGAGTATACAAAAAATAGTATCCTAATCAAGAGTTTAAACATTAAGGATACAAAGATTACATTAGCTTTTGCTGTCACACACTGTGCATGAAGTAACGGTGAATTTTTACTTTGCTTTCCTTCTAATATGCAACAACTGTTTATGGTAGACTCTTCTGAAAGTCTGAAGTTGGTCCTCTCACTCTGGAGGAAAGGCTTAAAATAATTCAGCTAAAATGGAGGAGGAATTCACCTGTTACAGTCACCACCCTTCCCTTCTCCCATGGTGGCTGGAGCTCCCCCAGGGCTCTTCACTGACCCTGCCAAAGTCTCGGCTCACGGCTGGAGCCTCAGGCCCCACTGCTACAAGCAGTAAATGCAGTCAGTGGGGTAGGACTAGCCAGAAAACAAGAAACCTGCTTCAGTTCTGGTGTCTTTATCCTTCTCATCAGAGGGGAAAATGAGACATATCATCCTATTTTTTTGTTTGTTATGGCAATATCACAGGATCACAGAATCCCAGAATCGTATAGGTTGGAAAAGACCTTTAAGATCATCAAGTCCAACCGTTAACCTAGCACTGCCAAGTCCACCACTACACCATGTCCCTAAGCACCACATCTACACATCTTTTAAATACCTCCAGGGATGGTGACTCAGCCACTTCCCTGGGCAGCCTGTTCCAATGCTTGACAACCCTTTCGGTGAAGACATTTTTCCTCATATCCAATCTAAACCCCCCCTGGTGCAACTTGAGGCCACTTCCTCTTGTCCTATGCCTTGTTACTTGGGAGAAGAGACCGATCCCCACCTCTCTACAACCTCCTTTCAGGGAGTTGTAGAGAGCGATAAGGTCTCCCCTCAGCCTCCTTTTCTCCAGGCTAAACAACCCCAGTTCCCTCAGCTGCTCCTCACAAGACTTGTGCTCTAGATCCTTCACCAGCTTCATTGCCCTTCTCTGGACACGCTCCAGCACCTCCATCTCTTTCTTGTAGTGAGGGGCCCAAAACTGAACACAGGATTCAAGGTGCGGCCTCACCAGTGCCGAGTACAGGGGGACGATCACTTCCCTGGTCCTGCTGGCCACACTATTTCTGATACAAGCCTGGATGCTGTTGGCCTTCTTGGCCACCTTGGGCACACTGCTGGCTCATATTCAGGCGGCTGTTGGCCAACACCCCCAGGTCCTTTTCCGCCAGGCAGCTTTCCAGCCACTCTTCCCCAAGCCTGTAGCATTGCATGGGGTTGTTGTGACCCAAGTGCAGGCCCCGGCACTTGGCCTTGTTGAACCCCATACAGTTGGCCTTGGCCCATCGATCCAGCCTGTCCAGGTCCCTCTGCAGAGCCTTCCTACCCTCAAGCAGATCAACACTCCCGCCCAGCTTGGTGTCATCTGCAAACTTACTGAGGGTGCACTCGATCCCCTCGTCCAGATCATTGATAAAGATATTAAACAGGACTGGCTCCAACACAGAGCCCTGGGGAACACCACTTGTGACCAGCTGCCAACTGGAGTAAACTCCATTCACCACCACTCTTTGGGCCCGGCCATCCAGCCAGTTCTTTACCCAGTGAAGAGTACACCTGTCCAAGCCATGAGCAGCCAGTTTCTCCAAATATGAGAGACTTGTGTAGCACAGGGCAGCAAAAAAAACAGGGGCTAGGACAGTGGCCTGAGATATGTGCCCCTTCTCTCCAGCCTCACTGGGAAATGCCAGTCTCTACCCCAAAAACTTTGTCAACTTTATCAACAAGATGGCGACAGTACAGATCTGTTTTTGTGAAAAGCATAATAAAAATTTTCCTGACCAATGTGAGCCCAGGACCTGTGTGGCCTTCCAATGCCTCTGCATGAGGCAACATGTCCTGTACTCTTAACACCGAGCAACCGAATCAGAAATCTTCCTGATTCAGCTCCAAAAGTACACCAGAGACAACACTTGGGAACTTCTTGACTCCTTCTTCTGTTGCCCACACCTCTAACCTTGGGAGAGGCAGGCCCCCAGCAGAGCACGGAGGAAGGGGATCAGTGTAGGGAAGCAGTTATTCCCTGCTCCTCCTCCCCCAGCCCTGTCTCGCACTTGCACCTTCTCAACGTGTGGCCCCAGCCTTGCTGCCTGTTTTCTCCTCATGTCTGCTCAGCTTCATTTAGATGCAAACTGGGTTTGGCCCAACAGCCGTTGAAGTATGGCTGTTACTGAAATAGACCATTGAGCCAAGTGTGCTTCAGTCCTCATCAGACTGAAATGATGGCATTTCTTGTAACACCCCAGCAAAGGGGAGCATCAGCTATGTTTTATAGCTATTGGATAAAGGTGGATGCTCAGAACCCAGAAGACGTGCATTAATAAAACATAGCCAGCTTGACATATTGCTTGCTGAGCTTGTCTTGGCTTACAGGGGAACTATGTAACATGTCTATTAGGAAAAGATTATTCTGTGGAAGAAGTCTTTGAGCTCCTCTGACAAAAAATGCTAAGGACCGGCACCCCGCATAGTCCCTCTGTGAACAGAGTATGTTCATGCTGCAGCTAACCTAGTGGAAGATTTTCCCAAGCCTCTTTTACTGCTCTTGTGCACAGGCTGAGCCTGTTGCAATGTGAGAGAAAGAGTCGCAGACTTCTAGAAAGAGTGACAAAATACAGGTAAGAGTCCCACAAGCCACTCTGATCATGTCAGGTATGTAATTAAGAAAGTATAAACCTGAAATTTAAACACAGAAACTTAAAAAAGACGTAAGTGATTGAATTGATTTCCATTAAAATAAATACCTCTCCCCCCCCTCTTCAATCTTTTATTGGTATAGAGGAAGGATATAAAACCAAATGTTACCAGGTTTCCCACTGGATCAATTGCTTTGATTCTCCTGAAACTCCAAGGACACCATTGGGATGGGGCACTTCACTGACAGTCCCCCACAGTTTGTGCGATGCAAGGAAATCAGCAGATTTTGCTCAGGATTTACCTATTAAATAGGTAAATCCTATTTTCCCTACCTTCTTTAAACTGTATAGAAATATATTTTCTTCCATCCTGCTGGATTATTCTGTCCCTCTCTTACTAGCATTAACATAGTTTCATCCTTAAAACTTCACGTATCAAAAAGGAACACATAGAAAATGAGCTGACATTTTTCTAAACAAGGTATTATTTATATTGCAGCCTCAGCATAGCAGATGCTTTAAAGAAAAATACCAGGATACATTTTCAGTCTTGGAAAGTATAATGTCTAAGTAGGCTCATCTAGGATTATGCTTTTAAGGGTGGGGGTTGCAGACTTTGCAACCGATCCACTCTTACAAGTAATGTTTAATCAGCACCTGCACTTTGAGTTGCCATATTTCTTTTTAATAATAATGCTTGGCTCTTGAAAAGACATTTAGTTGAGGTGCCTGCAATTTAAAGCTTTCTTGGTAATTATCAATCATCTGGAACATTTCTATTCCTCCGTCTATTGAGGGCCATTTATGTCTGAAAAATATCTTATTCACATCTACATTTGCAAATGTTAAAGTAACAAGTGTAAACAGAATGCATCTGCACCTAATCGCAACTTTACATGAAGTGTTAAACCGTGCAACTTCAATAGAAATTTGGAATGGGAACCCAAACAACTACAGGAACGCTGTTTGCTTGTAATGCTTGTTTCCCCCCCAACCCCCCCCCCATATTCTAGCAAGACTGATTTGAAAATACTTAGAATGCGCAGAGGAAACCACGACTTCCCAGCAGTGTTAAACTGTCTGATGGAGAAGCATATGGTGTTGAAATTCCTATACATAATGGGGTCTAAATTAAAGGGGATGTAAGACCCTTAACTCCAGAAATTCTTGCTTTGGGGGAACTTTCCAGGTTGTATCATCACTTTTCTTAATGCTGAATATCCCTAAAGGTTCTTTGGAACCAAACGTTTCATTTTTACGTGAATCTGGGAACTTGAGAGGCTCCTACTCAAATCATTCACAAAACCTGTAAAAGTGGTATCTTTTAGGTAAGACACTTTCATGCTGTGTAGGCAAATTTCAGGATACCTGGGCCGGCAATGTTATAACCAAATAAAACCCAAACATGAAATGTTTAACATTCGTACCTGGTGAGTACATAGAAATGTCTTTCACCAGCAATCATACTAAGATTGAGGCATACCAGTGCTGGGACTTACTACCCTATTCTCAGGGATGAATTCAGTACAAAACTGAGTAGAAGAGCCTACAGTAGCTACATCTATTTTGTTTCTTTGTTTCTTCTCCAGAGTGTTTTTGCAGATAGCACTTTTTTCTGTGTTCCAAAAGCTACATGCAACAGATGTGATTTGTCTGAATGGGGTCTGTGAAAGACTCGTAAATGTCTTAAAAACAAACAAACCCCCCTCAAATGTGCATACATCCCCGCTTATCAGCAAGTGCTAAGTGAAAAATGAAAACGTATCCTAGTTTATAGTTGGTTGCAAATGAAATTATGGTAGTATGACTACACAATGATCCTTGGATTTTTACTGCAAAGCCTAGGTAGTCTGTTCTCACATTAGAAAATATTTCAGTAGCAGTGATTTGGCCAAAACAACATGAAGATGTGCAAAGTGCACTGGCCATTATCCATTTCCTGTATAAAGATGTCATATGTATGCAAATTTTACATTCTTGAAAAGATTTGCTTGTTATGTGCAATGAGCATGTTAGCAGTTGTGCACACTTGCACAATGCATGCTTAAAATTGTGCTGCACTGAAAATATACTTTTAGATTTTAGATCTCTCTGGTTGTTTCATCCAACATTCTGTCTCTGCAGGACTATTTTCTTCCTTTTTTTCCCCTGATCCAGCCTTACTTGTTATAGGCAATCAGTGTGATTGAAGCCCAAGTCTTTCCACTGACTTCTCTGAGCCATGGATCAAGCCCAAATGTTGCAAGAAAAAATCTTATAGGATGTGGTATGGCATTACATACTCCTTCTCCTCATGGCTAAACACTCCAACAGCTTCAGTGGGAAGAGCTTCATCGGGAATTATTAATGCTAGTTAGAGATGTTAGTTATTATAGATATTACACTTATTTCTTATAATTATACGTAGTTGTAATTATCATAGCTATTGATAGGAAAATTAGATATGTACTTTTTTTAAAAAAAAAGGGCAGAAAAATTTGCTTGTGGAAAATTTTACAAATGGGTTAAACCTGTGGCATAATACTAAATGAATAAGAAAAAAATAAAAGAAAGAAAAAGACAATTCTCTGAAAAACTGGATACAGCATCTCTGGGCTCCATGAGGTAAATATCTGAGTTACTAAATCATTCCTCAGATTTTTCAAATATAAAAGCTGAAGCTACTAGGTATAGCTATTCTGTGGGGTTTTTTTAGCCTCATAGCTTCATTGTCAGAAATTTTGATCAAAAGTCCATAAAATAACCTTGCCATGAAGAGAAAACTGTAATTACTTATAATTAGTGCAGTGCATAAAGTATGGCTTGAAACCCATTACATAGCCATAATTTCAATGTGTTACCATCAATCCGGAGAGAAACTTAAGTTTCAAAATAAAATTAAAACTTCAGCTCAGGAGAGACAAGATTTATTTTCCTTGCTCAGTGGCTCACTTTTCCTTTCTGCCTGTAAAACTTCCTATACGTTGTGTTACTTTGAATTTTCTTGACATTTTCTACATTTGAACGGGCTTACATTTTTTGGAAGCTATGTATTAAGTCTGTTTCAAAGTGACACCAAGGCTAGTCTTCCACTGAAAGTCAAACAGAGCTTGAATTGAGCTCCTCATGTTGACACATTTGAAAACCTCAGGTTGGATTACCATAACAAGAGGATGGAGATTGTTTCAGGTTGTTGAAGCTGTTGCATTTTGCGGCTGTTGAAACTGGAGAAACAGAACTGCCTCAGCGACTTCACCAGTTCTTGTTAAGCATGAACTGCAGCTCTAAAAGAAACATTGGACTAAGGTTTTCAGATGCCCTATGTCACTTAAGAAGGCCTTCTGAGGGAATGCGGCAGAGGTCAAGGAAAGCAGGGTATAAAACAGGGGCCGACTAAAGGGGCTTCTGAAGTGGGGCATCCTTGTCCTGCAGAATATCAAATAAACTGTTCAGATTCAGGCAGGCACTTGTAGGAAGAAACAGACCGTTTCTCTCAGAGTATGTAATTCTTGTGCCCCTGATGTGAATGCAAATTTTCCCCCTTTATTCAAGAAAATTAGTATTTAACCCCATATGCACATTCTTTAGTATTATCATATTGGTTTCAGTAACTCAAGAAATAAGCTATTACAGTGAAACCCTACTATTTAAACACTTGCTGAGTGGTGCAGATGTGTCAAAGTGGCTGCTCGGGTTTACTGTGCTGACACATCCTTTCTCTCCGTTATGTTTTGCCTAGTTATTTTGTGCCTACAAAACGCTGGTGCCTGCTGGGCATGACTCTGATCTCACTATCACTGAAGTTTCTCAGGCTACATCTAGTCACTGTCCCAGATGACTTACTTCCAACATACACTAAAGATAACAAGTGAACCGGGCTTGTTGATTATTGTATTAAAAGATGCACTTGGTGCAGGAAGCATAGCAATCATAGCGATGACTCTAGTCATTATTTTCCCTAACACGCAAACCTGGAACGTCACAATGCGCGTGCCACCTGGGGATGAACAAGCCTCCAAAGACCTGGGTGCCCACAGATTAGCGAGGGTTTCTAATAACATGAGTCACACAGACAGAGAGAGGGTTGGTTTTTTCCCCAAGGATGTTACACTTGACAGGGTGCTGTATGATTTTAAAAAACAGAGACAACTTTAAAGATCATAAGCCAGAATGCTACTCCTTGACAGGTTGTCATTTATTCAAATCAACCCTGAATGCCTTTCTGAAAGACGTGCTACAGTCACGTAGAAGTTAATGGGCTCATTTTTGAGGTAAGGGGATGAAATTCTGCTGCTTGTTTATGATGGAAGATGGGTGTGGATCCTCTAATGATCCTGCCTGGCCCAAAACTTTATGAAATTCTAAAGGCAGTAATAAATCATGCCAGAGATCTCAAACAAGAGGGAGAATGCTCCTATGTGGCAGGAAAGCTTTCTTTCACAGTTATATATATGTCACAACAAACTGGGTAACAGAATTATGTGCACATGAGGTTCTCGCTTGGTGACAAAACAAGCACTGCTTCTAACTATGTATGTTTTCTGTGAGATACTGAACATTGAAAAATGGTCAAATTAACAACTGCAATACATTTTCTATGTAAATTAAATGCTGTGTAGACGACACTTCTCGTGATTATAGCTCTCTACGTGACATATGTTTAATGATTTAGATTGGCTCCTGTTGAGAGGGATTTAATTTAAGGCACTTATGGCATTGGGCTCAAATTATTTGCAAGAGCTGATTGAAGCTTATGTTTTACCCTGCAGCTTGTGTTCAGCTAAGGATCATCCACTGAGTACATTTCATTTATCTCTTGCAGGATCTAAACTGTGGGCTTTTGCCACAGTTTTCTCTCTCCATACATATTGTTTAACCAGTTTCCAGCACAATCAGCCATTGCTGTAAAATCAGATGTCAGAACAAAATTGCTGAATTCTTGTATCTGATTTTTTATTTATTTAAGTGTTAGGTCTGCAATTTTTAAGGCCTTCCCATCTATTTCCCTTGGCAACAGGTTTTGGATGTCTAGTTCCAATTAAAATTAGCAAGAACTGGTCATCCAGCCCCATAAGAAGCTTTTAAGGTCTCCACTTTTCTGTCTATCTGTATCATTGATCATCAATGAACTGCTGATTGTAGGAACCTGTGGATTCAGAATTGTCACCATCAAATTTGGTAGTAACTTAAACTTAATTTGAGGTATGCAGCTACCATTAACCTTCCCTGTGCATTGTGGTATTATCTCCCCATGTTGATAAACTCTACTAAGCAGTGTTTTGCAGCCATACACTCTCCATAAAACATCTGCAGATGCACGTGCACATGTCCTGCTGGAATGACATGGGAGTTGAGTGCATAGCTTTCACTGAAGTTGTTTGGGTGTGAAAGTGTGATTTTGATCCAAAATGTAAAGGTCTTCCATTAACTTTTTTGGCCTTTGGATTGGCCCCTCAGCACTCAGTAGTCTGGCCCTTATTAACAGTAATGATTGTTAAATCCAGGGGGAGGGTGGGGAATACAGAGTGCAGATGAGGGTAAATAATCAAAATGAATGTGTAATTTCCCTGTAGCACAATGCCAGCTGGCTTGGAAAAGACTGAGGGCAACTGAAGCAATGGTTATTTCATTATTGTTTGAAAACTGGATGGCTGATGATGCTCTTCAGATTTCTCAGGTAGCTGGCTATCCTGTTCTGGTTTCTAGGAGCTCTGTGAAGAAGTGGGTTAGTTGTCCAGGACTCTATTAGTACAGGCTCTCCAAATGTCCAAAGGGGACTGTGGGAGCTTGCGCATGTTAATTAGTCCCTTAATTCCTTGGGGGAAAAAAACCAGCTGTTGGCTGCTTGTATTCAAAGAACCTGGTAGCGCTTGTGGTAGGGTGATGGCATTGGGGGACAGAGCAACACAGAAACTCAAACTGCTGCACTGCGTAGTCTTGACCAAATAAGGACCACGAAGCTTGGAGAACTTTGCATCTAAATCACATTGTTTGTGCCAAAGACCCTTTTTCTTATAAAACCCAGCCTGTACAGGGAAGACTTGCACTCCTTACTAGCCAAAAAACATTCTGAAAACACTCTTTTTCCTGAGGGGGAAGCGAGCTAGCTTAAGCCCTGTGCATCATAGAAACCCTATACAGGTGGTGTGCAGTTCTGGCACTAGCCCACTGCAGAGAACTGCAATTCCCCTCCCCAGAGCCATCGCTGCAATCTGAGTCCATGTACCAATAAATACTACGACTCAGAACTAGGATGTCTCCTCTGCTGACTTGAAGCTAATTATATATGTCTTCTGGGTATATTACATTTCTTGCAGGTAGTGCAGGTATGCGTGGCTAAAGCAGATGTAAAATATAGGTTGAAATCTCCGTGAAACCCTATCAGGAAACTCGTGATTTAAAAGACTATTAAATAGAAATTAGCTAAATGAGTTTGAGAGGAGAGCAAGCACTAAGCATTTTTAAGAAAAAGAGTTAGAATAGTTTGCACACATTGCATGTGAAATTTCATGTTTTTCAGTGTGTGGATATCCTGTAAACTTTCATTTTGATTTTTCTTTGCTCCCTAATGATTATTACATTTCCCTTTCACAAAATATGGAGTATTTCCTGGGACGCACCTTTGACTTTATATTCACTGTAGCAAATACAATCTTTGAAATATTAAATTGTTTCAGACAGTTAAACTACAACCTATAGTTTTATTGTATTAACTATCAATTAAAAGAAAAGCAAGTTATTATACTATGGCACCTCCTGGACAGTCGCTGGCAGAAGTGTTCCTTCTGGGGTGTTTGGAGGCCTCTTTAGGTGATGCTCTGCTCAGTCCTGGTCCTGGAAAAGTAACTTGTAATTCTAGGGATAGCCACTGACTTTCAATGTGCACATCAAGAAAAGGGGAGTCTCAGGAAATAATACTGGAAATTGGTATAACTGAAGTGTCAATTGCGTATAAATAGTGAGTGTATAATAAATTATTCCATTAAAATAAAAAGATATCTTTCTCAGATCATTTTGCTGAATACATAAACCATAATCACACTAGCCTCCAGAATATTATTAAAAATTTATGCAAATCAGAAATGCTGGATCCAAAATCTAGCTCTCTAAAATCAACCAAACCCCAAACATAGACAAGAGGTTTGGGGTGGGATGTGGGTATGAAAATCTGAATCTTCCTGTTCCCATTCATACTGGCATTCTGACTTTTGACTTGCCTAGAAGTAGAGTTCAGCTACAAACTGGGATCTGAGCATAGATGCAGAATGAAAAGAAGATATAAAGCCATGGTTATAACTCTTCTTTTACAAAAATTAATTTTTTTTAATAATTCCTCGTCTTCAGATTGTTTGCTCTGTGAAGGACACAATGCACAAAATTGCCGTGTCAGGAATTCAATTGCATTACTTCTTTCAGATAGCACACGCATTGTCCATAATCATGGGATATTCTACTTTTTAATCTCTGCCTTCATATGGTTAATCCTGCCAAAAATAATACCAGTTGATCTTGACAGGATTTTAGCGTGCCATGTGGTTTTAGCGTGCCAAGAAATTATTTCTTAAATTTGTCCTTCGTGAGCTCTGACAGATGGTTTCTCTCTATTGTGGCTAAATTTTTGTTGTATACATTATTTTTTGAGCAGTGGTAGACTGAAGGTTTGAATTCTAGAAAAGTCAGTAAAAATGTATTATTAGGCATTTAGAATTAATTTTTATTCAATAAAGCTTCAGCAGTAAACTGAATAAGCTTATTAATGTAAGAAATTGCTGTTGGTCCTTGCTACATTTCATTCAATGTGTGAGAATTTGCAAAAATGAAAAGCAGGAGAAAATAGAAGAAAATTAAAAAGAAAAAGGTCATAAAAAATTTTCTGACTGAGAAATTCCTGTCTCCTTAATATTTGGTTTATTTTTTTCAAATGTTATCTGGTTATCTGATTAGAGCATAATTTGGATCTTTTCAAAGGTGTGTATATCTTTAAAATCTTCTTCTGTGGTAACTAGACACTTTTTAAATAGCAAATGAGCCCAGATGGCATGTATTCAAGAAGTCTGGGGGGAAACAAACAGCAGAAAAGCAAACTAGCTGAGCTGCTAACAAATATGCAGTTTCTCATTAGTGTAGGAATCATTACCAGAGGACTCAGAGGTAGCAAACATTGTTGTACTAGAAAAAGGTGCTTGGTGTTGAGAATTACGAGCAAATTTGCTACCTGGAAGATCGACTGAAAGGATAAATTACCATATGGAATTTATAAAATGGCTCATGAAAATAAGCTGAGTTATACATATTTAATTATTAATTTAAAAATTAAACTAATTACATTAATTCTTGCTATTCAGAAAGGGCACCTCAAAGCTACTGTGAATACTTCCCTGAAAATATTGGTGCAGCACGCAGCAAAAGTCAAAAAAGCAAATAGCGTTAAGAGTTTTAGAGAAGCAGTACAGACCAGAACGGCAACACTCTCATAGCAAGGCACAAATTCACGCCATGGCCCTTGTCTTTTCAGATCAAGAAAAACAATGACAGATCCCTCTGGCTGCCATGGTATCTAAAGCCCAGCTTTGTGCGTCATTACCAGAGAGCAACCCCATTTTGACTTGGAGCTGCAGAGGCCAGCCCTGCAGCCTGCTTGGCACCACGTGCTGCCCTTCCGCAGGACGCCCACTCCAGCTGCCTGGGGCAGACCCAGAACAAGAGCAGCAGCACTTCTGCTCCTTAGCGGGAACACTCGCCTCCCTTAGCAGGGAGTTTTGCAGCCTCATATTTCAGGACACCAGCTCCAACCTAACAGCTTTCACGCCGTCCATATGCAGAAGACACACGAAGTGCCTGGTGCCACTGTGCTCGCCTGTGCACGCGCCTTGCCATCACCAGGGGTGTACGGTGTGCTCGGCCCCCATGCAGCAAACCCTACTCTTGGCAGCAAGAAATCATAGAATCATAGAAACATAGAATCACAGAATGGTTTGGGTTGGAAGGGACCTTAAAGATCATCTAGTTCCAACCCCCCTGCCATGGGCAGGGACACCTTCCAGTAGACCAGGTCGCTCACAGCCTCATCCAACCTGGCGTTGAATGCTTCCAGGGAGGGGACATCCACAACTTCCCTGGGCAACCTGTTCCAGTGTCTCACCACCCTCACCGTAAAGAATTTCTTCCTTATATATAATCTAAATCTACTGTCTTTCAGTTTAAAACCATTACCCCTCGTCCTATCACTAGAATCCCTGATAAAGAGTCCCTCCCCATGTTTCCTGTAGACCCCCTTTAAGTATGGGAAGGCTGCTATAAGGTCTCCCTGGAGCCTTCTCTTCTCCAGGCTAAACAACCCCAACTCTCTCTGCCTGTCCCCATAGGGCAGGTGTTCCAGCACCCTGATCATCTTTGTGGCCCTCCTCTGGACCTGCTTGAGCAGGTCCATGTCTTTCTTACGCTGGGGGCCCCAGAGCTGGACACCCGCCAGATGGCATCTCAGGAGAGCAGAGTAGAGGGGGAGAATCACTTCCCTTTACCAGCTGGTCACATTTCTTTTGATGCAATCCAGAATATGGTTGGCTTTCTGGGCTGCAAGCACACATTGCTGGCTCATATTCATTTTTTCATCCACCAATACCCCCAAATGAAAGTTCCTCTTTATTTGGCAGAGAGTCCCTCCACGCTTGTCAAACGGTCCTGGAAATCAATAACAAACCCTCGCTTGGCTTCGCAAATCAGGGTCTTACTATGTTGGAGGTTGCTTCTATTCTGCTCCATATCGCTGCTGCTGGAGGAAGATGTGGGTGGGGGGACCCAGGGAAGCGCACGTGGCTGCGCTTGGCGTGACACCGGCTCCAGCTCCGTATCGTGTGTCAGCCTCAGGGGGCTGCGGTAACTGCCAGCTGGTGACAGCCGGGAGCAGGTTGTCTGCCAGCTGCGGAGGCACTGCAGCCGCACCTCCTACTGCCATGCCTTCCACCAAAGGCAGCAGGAAAGGGAAAAAGGAAAAAAAGGAAAAGAGGAAGAGGGAGAGGGGAAAAGGATGGTGAAAAGGTTTACAATGAAGGTGGTGAAACACTGGAACAGGTTGCCCAGAGAGGTGGTAGATGCCCCTTCCCTGGAAACATTCAAGGTCAGGTTGGATGGGGCTCTGAGCAACCTGATCTACTTGAAAATGCCCCTGCTCATTACAGGGGGGTTGGACTAGATGGCCTTTAACCGTCCCTTCCAACCCAAACCATTCTATGATTCTATGAAAAGGAAAAGGAAAAGGAAGAGGAAAATGAAAAGGAAAAGGAAAAAAGGAAAAAAAAAAAAGAAAAAGAAACAGAAAAAAGCAAAGGGAAAAGGGAAAAGGGAAAAGGAGCAGCACTGCAACTCACTGCATTAGCTATAGGCCAGCTGGGCTCCCAGCTGAGACACTTGCATGGGTTTCCCTCTAGAGCAACGAGCAAGGAGGAGGCAGCATGTCAGGGGACAAGGTGTCCTCAGGAGAAGAGGAGGACAAAGCTCCATGATCCCTCTTTCCCATTTTTGGGTGTAAATGGTTCACACTTGTGCTGCCTAAGTGTTCTTATTACTGCAAATGCCTCCTCTTGAAAGCTGTGTGTGGAGTCCACATGTTCAATCATGTCCATCTCATCAGGATGTGAGAAAACCTATTTCTCCTTGCCTAATGTGGCAAATGCTTTATTTCAGCAGTGATCTCTTTTAACTTGCAGATATTATAGTGGGAGTCTGTTATAGACCACCCAACCAGGATGAAGAGGCAGACAAAATATTCCATAAGCAGCTGGGAGAAGTCTCACAATCGCTAGCCCTTGTTCTCGTGGGGGACTTCAACCTGCCAGATGTCTGCAGGAAATACAATACAGCAGAGAGAAAACAGTCTAGGAGGTTCCTGGAGCGTGTGGCAGGTAACTTCCTGACACAGCTGGTGAGTGAGCCAGCTAGGGAAGGTGCCCCGCTGGACCTCTTGTTCACGAACAGAGAAGGACTTGTGAGCGATGTGATGGTTGGAGGCCGTCTTGGGCAGAGTGATCATGAAATGATAGAGTTTCTGATTCTTGGAGGAGCAACAAGGGGGGGCAGCAGAACTGCCACCTTAGACTTCTGGAGGGCAGACTTTGGCCTGTTTAGGAGGCTGGTCAACAGAGTCCCCTGGGAGGCAGCCCTAATGGGCAAAGGAGTCCAGGAAGGCTGGACATTCTTCAAGGAGGAAGTCCTAAAGGCACAAGAGCACGCTGTCCCCAGGTGCCAAAAAATGAGCTGGTGGGGAAGAAGACCGGCCTGGCTGAACAAAGAGCTTTGGCTGGAACTCAGGAAAAAAAAGAGAGTTTATGACCTTTGGAAGAAGGGGCGGGCAACTCAGGAGGACTACAAAGATGTCGTGAGGTTATGCAGGGAGAAAATTAGAAAGGTCAAAGCCCACCTGGAACTTAATCTGGCTACTGCTGTAAAAGAGAATAAAAAATGTTTCTACAAATACATTAGCAACAAAAGGAGGGCTAAGGAGAATCTCCACCGTTATTGGATGCGGGGGGAAACATAGTGACAAATGATGAGGAAAAGGCCAAGACACTTAATGCCTTCTTTGCCTCAGTCTTTAATAGCAAGACCAGTCGTTCTCTAGGTACCCAGCCCCCTGAGCTGGAAGATGGGGACGAGGAGCAGAATGAAGCCCCCATAATCCAAGAGGAAATGGTTAGTGACCTGCTACACCACTGAGACACACACAAGTCTATGGGGCCGGATGGGATCCACCCAAGGGTACTGAGGGAGCTGGTGGAAGTGCTCACCAAGCCGCTTTCAATCTTTATCAGCAGTCCTGGATAACCAGGGAGGTCCCAGTTGACTGGAGGTTAGCAAATGTGATGCCCATCTACAAGAAGGGCTGGAAGGAGGATCCAGGGAACTACAGGCCTGTCAGCCTCCCCTCGGTGCCAGGGAAGGTTATGGAGCAGATCATCTTGAGTGCCATCACACGGCACGTACAGGACAACCAGGGGATCAGGCCCAGTCAGCATGGGCTTATGAAAGGCAGGTCCTGCTTGACTAACCTGATCTCCTTCTAGGGCAAGGTGACCCGCTTAGCGGATGAGGGAAAGGCTGTGGATGTTGTCTACCTAGACTTCAGTAAAGCCTTTGACACGGTTTCCCACAGCATTCTCCTGGAGAAACTGGCTGCTCATGGCTTGGATGGGCGTATGCTTCGCTGGGTAAAGAACTGGCTGGATGGCCGGGCCCAAAGAGTGGTGGTGAATGGAGTTTACTCCAGTTGGTGGCCGGTCACAAGTGGTGCTCCCCAGGGCTCTGTGTTGGGGCCAGTCCTGTTTAATATCTTTATCAATGATCTGGACGAGGGGATGGAGTGCACCCTCAGTAAGTTTGCAGATGACACCAAGTTGGGCAGGAGTGTTGATCTGCTTGACGGTAGGAAGGCTCTGCAGAGGGACCTGGACAGGCTGGATTGATGGGCCAAGGCCAACTGTATGAGATTCAACAAGGCCAAGTGCTGGGTCCTGCACCTGGGTCACAACAACCCCATGCAATGCTACAGGCTTGGGGAAGAGTGGCTGGAAAGCTGCCTGGCGGAAAAGGACCTGGGGGTGTTGGCCAACAGCCACCTGAATATGAGCCAGCAGTGTGCCCAGGTGGCCAAGAAGGCCAACAGCATCCAGGCTTGTATCAGAAATAGTGTGGCCAGCAGGACTAAGGAAGTGATCGTCCCCCTGTACTCAGCACTGGTGAGGCCGCACCTTGAATCCTGTGTTCAGTTTTGGGCCCCTCACTACAAGAAAGACATGGAGGTGCTGGAGCGTGTCCAGAGAAGGGCAATGAAGCTGGTGAAGGATCTAGAGCACAAGTCTTGTGAGGGAACTCATAAGAACAAGTCGGCTGAGGGAACTGGGGTTGTTTAGCCTGGAGAAAAGGAGGCTGAGGGGAGACCTTATCGCTCTCTACAACTGCCTGAAAGGAGGTTGTAGCGAGTTGGGGGTCGGTCTCTTCTCCCAGGTAACAAGGCATAGAACAAGAGAAAGTGGCCTCAAGTTGCACCAGGGGAGGTTTAGATTGGATATGAGGAAAAATTTCTTCACTGAAATGGTTGTCAAGCATTGGAACAGGCTGCCCGGGGAAGTGGTGGAGTGACCATCCCTGGAGGTATTTAAAAGATGTGTAGATGTGGTGCTTAGGGACATGGTTTAGTGGTGGACTTGGCAGTGCTAGGTTAACAGTTGGACTTGATGATCTTAAAGGTCTTCTCCAACTTAAACGATTCTATGATCCTATGATTCTATGATTCTAACTCTTCTGTGTGTACCTTATGAATGAACAGCTTCCTTGTTTAAGGAATTTTCTGGCAATTAAAGAAACATTAGAAATTAATCTCTTTCTCTGAAAGCCCCATGTAATGTTTGTAAATGTTTTAGTGAGGAGGTTGTGCATTCTCTTACAAAAACATATAAAAATTAATTTCATTATGTTTTTGTCTTGGAAGGAATCTTGCCATATGCCCTACATAAAGCCAAATGAATTTAGGAAATGGTGACATGAATTTTACCTAAATTTCTCTATGATATTCATCTAATTCAAAATTAAAAATCAGGTTTGGCACAAAAGCAATGCAAACACAATTTTTTTTTTCTCTGTTTTTCACTGAAAATGGAGAGATGTGAGAACTATCTGAAAAACAGTGGGATACTCTTTTCATATTATCGGATTTAACTCTTAGCAAGACAAGACAGATGACTTATTTATAAATTACTTGCAGAGTAAGCCTGAGTCACACTTTACACAGCAGTCATGGCTGAAGTCCTGGCTCATGGAGGTTTTGTTATTGACATCCAAATGCATAAAAATTTCATACGTGGTTTCTGAAGAAATGTTTTCTTTGTCTCTCATTATGTTAAGACTCATATGTCTGAACGTATGCACATGACTGCTCCTACTGAGCCTAATGGGACTAAAGTTAAAACTAAGCCAGTGCATACTTTCTTGCATGGTAGGTGTTACAGAGCTAAAATATTCTCATCTTGGTGGAAGAGATTTTATGCAGATGGATGCACAGCGTGGGTCTCCAAACCTCGGAAGTCATATGTGTGTGTAAAATCAGCCACTTTTTTTCTAGATAGAAGGACAGTTTTCTCACTTTTTTCAGGTCTGTGCCTGAGAAAATCTTTATAAAGGGCTATTACAAGAGCCTGACAAGGCTCCCAGTTCAATGGAATAACAATCTACCTTAAAAACTGAGCACTCAGAAAGTTAGACCTAACTACAGTCTCACTGCAGGAGATGATACTTTGCAGAGCACTGACTGTAGACTTGAGATTAGGAAGGAGATTGATAAAATGATTACTTCATTCTGAATAGAAAAAAAGAACTGGAAAGAGACAAGAAGAGGTTTGGAGTTACTGTACTATAGGTATCTCAAATAAAGATGATAACTGAGCAAGAAGGGTTGCAAATATATCTGAAAACATGGTGGTAGGTTTGACTGGAGACAGTCCTCTTTGACGTGCCTGTGAAATTCAATTTACTGTCTACACTTTGCCCAGAGTCTCAGTTTTCGGTCACTGCTGCCTGGAAGAAAATGCACAGAGGCTGGACATTTGCTTGGTTGTTTTTTCCCATGTTTAAATTATAGCAAAGCTTTTAGTATTACAAGCAAATTTTTTTTTTTATTATTTTTGACTGTGCATGTTCTCTTGATGCCTCAATGATCAAAGGGCCCTTCTACAAAATAAGAACTCATTTCACTAAAGAAGACAGCTGCTTTGACAGAAATTTATAGTCACCATTAAGATCTTTAAAAAGCAAACCCAAGTAGAGCACTAAGGAAGCAGGTTTACACCAAGGTGAACTATAGGGGGCTTTTAAGGGGTATGGCACCTTTCCGTGGATTTGCTGTGTTTCTTGCTGTGACTGCAGGGTAACACTGCTGGGAATGCAGGCAGGGGCTCAGTCTCCTTGAGGGTCTCATATTTTCCATATGCATAATTTAACATTACAGCAGCATTATGGTTATTTGCCAAAAAAGGGGTTTCCAGGTTTCCCACCTTTTGAATATTGCTGATGCAGATTCACAGCAAAGAGGAAAATGACATGCAGAAACTACTGTTTTGGTTTTTATTTGAAACACAGCATGGCCTGGGTTTGCTTTGATGTCCTATTAGTGAGACTGTTTTCTCCCCTTATCACATGAAATTATATTATTGGGACTAGGAAAAAAAAAACCAAACCACAACAAAACAAAGAGAGAAAGTACAGATAGGTCTGGATGAACTCCATTTTATGGAGGTATGAAACTGAGAAACACAGTAAAGGCCTGCTTCCTTAGCTCTGTTAGATTTTTGCTCTGTTTGTGGCTCCGCAGAGGTGGCCAGGAGCTGGGCAGCGTACCAGCTCTGGCTTTCTGGCTTCTGGCCACAGCACACACACACCAGCACGCATGCTGGCTCGGCAGCACCCCACCGACATGGCACTGCCGCACTCGGTCCCAGAGCCCGGCTTCGTGGCATTAGCGCGGGCTTTGAGTGCTGAGCTGTACTGCACTGTGGGGCACAAATATGCCTTTATGTGATGATCCCAAGTCATGCAGGTGGATTTCCCCATCCCCTTGTTTTGCGTTTTTAATTAAAATGCCTTTCCCACCCTCCTTTTCTCGTCCCTCGTGCTTCCCTCTCCCAGTGCATGCACATCTGCTCAGCTCAGAGCGCGGCATCCTGCACGGCGTGCTCTTCCTAAGCAGAGCTGGTTACTCGTGTTCAGGCTTCCTACCAAAATAGTGAAGAAAGGCCACTCAACGGCCTGGAAAAGTAACTTAATGGCACTTCTGGCAGAAGCCTTCCTCTGTGCCTGATTTCCCAACTCCTCAAACAGTCTTAAGAGCTAGAGAGGTCACTGCAGTTGGAAATGCCCCTGGGAGCTTCCCCTGCAAATACTGCATGGCAGGAGTGAGTAAAAGACAGGAAGGCTCCGCCAGCTCACCGCGGGGCAATGGGCTCTTCAAGCTCCTTCCCGGGGGGGCCGGAGCCCCCTTCGCAGGACACAAGCCTGCAGGCAGGGAAGCAGGCGGCAGGGCACCGCCTGCCCCTGCTGCACCCCCGGACTCTGTCCTTTCCAGAGAGACTTGTAAAGCTTCCCGTCTGCTGGCAGCATAAGGGTCCGAAAAGCTCCGCAGCTGGCGTGGTGAAAATGGGTTGTGTCTTGGAGGGCAGGGGAGTGCGTAGCACAGTTGGGGTTTAAAAGGGTACACAAAACCCTTTACAAATTGAGGTACGACTCCGTGCAATTTACCGCAATTTAAAATAAACAAGCGAAACTAATCTCTTGGTGATGGGGCAACTGCAGACTGGTCACAGATATAAAAAAGGGAGAAACCATTCTGTGGGGCTGACCGCCAAACTGTGACCATCTTGCTGATAGATCATACTGCATCCATTTTTCCTGCCCCTTCATCTGGTTTTGCGGCTGCTAGTGTCGCATGAAAGCTTTCAGAAATGCGCAGGACAGAGAATACTGCAAGCATTAGCACCGGGTGAAGGATGAAGAAGCACAGTTGTCCTCAGCCCTTACCCAGGGAGAGCTCTGCTGCTGCCACTTTAACCCCCTGTCTGCCCAGCACCTAATGCAATACATGCTGTAACAAGGTACAGTAAATAGGTGTGAGCAACATGCCCTGTCGGTATAAATTCACACAGCTGTGCTGGTTCCCCCAGCATACCATTTGCCGTTATATCCTTCGCATGTGCCACATGAAACTAAGACTTTTTAGATTTTCTCTGAGGACAAGAAGACTCGAACAAGCCCTCTGTCCATCTGTCAGTCATTTCCATCTGTCCTGGCAAATAAACAGCAGCTTTCTCAAAGATAATTCCTCTCCCATGAATTTTGTCAGGAGCGGCCGGCGGGGAGAGAAGAGAAGCAGCCCTGCGGCGGGGAGGGCAGGCAGGGCAGGCAGGGCCCACAGGGCAGGCAGGGCAGGCAGGGCGGGCAGGGCAGGCAGGGCGGGCAGGGCGGGCAGGGCAGACAGACCTGAGTGCCAGGGGCACGGGCAGGCAGAGCTGGCAGGCCAGGTGCTGCCTGCCCTGGCTGAGGACAGCCGCCCATCTCCTGGCCCAGCCCAGCCCAGCCCGCTGGGAGCCCTGCCGGAGCAGAGGGTATTGAAGTAGGGAGTAAGGGAAAGGAGGGCTTTGAGAGAAATCTGCTGCACGTCTGCAGATAACCAGGTTTCATTAGAAAACCGGGTTTCAGAAACCTGCAGGAACCTGCAGATAGCCGGGTTCCTGCTCATGGGACAATGCCTGGGAGGACATCTATGAAAAGTACTTAGCGGTTCACCACTGTGCCTGGGCGATGCTTTTTGCTCCTGTGGGCTGGTGGCAAAGCTCGGTTAGCAGCTGTGTGGCTCCGTCCGAACCGATAAACACATTTTTGGTGTTTTCTTTTTCTCTTTTAAGGACCATTTTCTGCTGGTTTTCTTAATAACTCTTTGACATCACTGTTTTAATAAAATTATCTCACGTTCTGAAAAATTTGGATAATGAACTGAGTAATAGAGCTGTCAGCTCTCTGCTCCTCAGCTGACCAGCTGTCACACCAAGGACTCTGCTGCAATTGGTAGACGTTGGTTTTGATGTTTAATTCCCTTATTTCATCAAAAGACTTTCTTTGAAAAGAGTATTTGAATCATGCATGTGTTGGAGATGGTTTCTTGTATCTAAATCATCTGCTAGAAGCAACTGGGGTTTCTTGATTAAAGATTTTTTTTAAAGAAAGAAAGAAAGTTTTTCTTCATGTGGGGATTTTTGTTATAAAAGCGATTCCCTCGCATTATTCAGACCTGGTGATAATTAATTGCAAAATTTCCGCATCCAGAATAGTGCACCTTGTGCAAGATTTCGTTTGTATTGAAATGGCTTAGAAACACAGTGCACCACATGCCGAGGTCCCCTTGCCCCTTCCTGCAAGGATCTGCGGGTGGGATGAGGGCAGCAGGAGGCCTTTCATGTTTAGCAGATTTTAATAGGTAGTGGTGGCTGATTGCCACTGCTGTCCTATGATAAATATCTTAGAGTATTTATTCCACAAAAGGGCTAAAATCATTCAAAGTTTATAGATGGGAGGTGGGAGAAGGACTTTTTTTAAAAAGTCACAGAAAAAGGCCTTAGACAATACTGTATCAAGCATGGTGGGAGAAGTTAACAGCATGCAGGAATCTGGCAAGTCTTCAACAGGCTTTGCTACGGTAGTCACAAAGTTTGATACTTCTATTTTCTTCTTATTTTTAACCATTAAAAGTAACTCTTGAGCTTCAGTAAGTACGGGGCCATGCAGAAGGACAAGCTCTACTCTATGAGAGGACGTTTACAGCAGCGAATAGAACAGTTTCATGAAAATAGAACCATTTTCATGAAAACCTGTAGGTATGATTATGAGGATTATATTGAAGTTAAAACTTGCTGCAAAGCAGCATTCAGAAATTTGCCTAAGAAGATTGTTTTTGCATTCTCCTCCAGCAAACTGGGCAGAAAAGGAGAGAAAAACCAGTCTCGCTTATGAGGAGCAGACCTACATTTCAGACTCTGCTATAAATATCAAACCGTGTATTCTTAAGTGTTCCAGGAATTGCTAGTTGCTTAGTCAACATCCAGCAGCATGTCTGAGAGAAGTATTTGAAACAAAGCGGAAATCAGCCGGTCAAGGCTTTCCATTCTTTTTACCTGGGACGATGGGATCCAATCTGAATAATCCTCATGCAAAAAGATGGCGAGTCCTGGCACAGTCCTGCTGGGACCCTGCACCAGCTCCTCAGCCCGTATGTCAGAGGGATGAGGTTCCACAAGGTTTGGGGCAGGTGGATGAAGACCCGGCTCATATCTGGTGGACCTAAGTGACCCGGTGCCTAGCTGTCCTGTGGTGCCTGTGGGTTAGTACTGTGTATCTGCAAGAGAGGCATCCAACCTCCATCCTTGGAAGTTTTCAAGACCTGCCTGGAGCAAGCCCTGAGCAGGCTGGTCTGACCCCAGAGATGGCCCTGCTTTGAGCAGGGGGTTGGACTGGAGACGTCCCGAGGTCCCTTCCAGCCTGAATTATCCTGTTGTCCTATGAACAGCTGGATAGCTTTTCTGGGACAGAAGCTAGCCAGCACAGTTTGGGAAAACAGCCTTTAGCTGAAATAATGCAGATGATGTTCCCTTCCAGTGTATTGCACAGGCTCTTCTCCCGTTTTTGCACGCATACACATCCTTCTGCACTGCTTTGGTGGTTCAGAGCAAATACAGCGCTGGCTTGATTGATCTCTTAATAAGAGAACATTTATATCAAACTTTGGCTGGTCTGTGCTGTGAATCTGGATCTGCAATTCCCTGCAGTATCCAGAACCTCCTCCCCATGACTGCTAGCAAGGAGTAAACAGAAAGAGCAGAATAGTGTCTGCAGATTAGTTACTTGCAAATGTATTCTTTGAGGATCTATCTCAATGCACAGTTCAGTTCTGAAAAGGGAGTATGTATTTTACATATTTTATTTATTCCAACTTTTTCTTTTGCATTGTGGCTAGCTTTTGATTTTCACAAAGGCTGGTATTCCCGTTTATAATATCAGGAAGGATGTAGGAAAGTGGGCAGAACTGCAGTGACTCATTTCCATTTACAGATTCAAATATTGACCTCCATATTTGTCTGTTCCAGCCATTTGCATTGCATTTTTGGAGAAAAGTTGTGAGCTTTGCATCTAAGTGGATGTTGCCACCTTCACAGCGTAAGGAAGAAAAAATCATTGGATTTCCTAGCTCCTACCTATGACAGGTAACTACAGAGGGTAGAAGTACCTGGCAGTTAATTCACTGCAACACCTCCCAGAAGAGTAGCTGATATTTGCCTTTAGCATATTATCCTTTCTCAGGAGACCCTTTTTTTTTGTTGTTCTGCACAGTCATACAGGTTACAGAAAATTGTGTCAAATAGCATAACATACAAGACTTAACAGTTGCTTCTGTTTCAGGACAGCTAACAACAAAAACGTAGCAAACCAAGATGGACAGTGCTGCCTTGTAGTGCCAAGCCCTTTAAACACTACACTGTAAAGTACTTAACTGCAAGTAATTCATGGTCTAGGCCTGGATATTCTCACTATTTGACCAAATGCTTCTTTTCAGCTTGTGACAAGTGATCAGGAGCCATACGAGCCCTCGCCCTGGGTGTGCTGAAGCGATCTGTGCTTTGATGCTGGTTTGAGCATCAGCACACTGATGCCTCCCTGTCCTCCTCCCTGGACATGGGGAGGAGGGCAGGGAGGCATTAGCTTCCTGGGAGTGGGGAAAGTAACCTGCTAGACTAGACAGCAAATGAAAAGGTTATGAGTATTTGGGGTGAGTTGCAGGCACTGCTCTGACTTGGAGGAGAGAAAGCAAGCAGCTCTGTATGTGGAATTAGAGTCGCTGGGTTTTGTTTCTATAAGGATGAGGGTCATGGCTGCTAAGATACAGATCAAGTGTGCGTGCAACTGCATGCATAAGGCAGGCTTGCCTTGCTGTGCCATGCAATGGTGAGATAAAAATAATGCTGTTGCTAAACTAAGCTTTTGTAGCAACAAACTGTCCTGGATCAGCTCCGATGGTACATCTGTATACTGCAGACAGCCTGCCTGAGCTCAGACTCATTGTACGTGTTTGAGAAGCCTTCCAAGGTTTTATCATCCTATCCTACATAAAACTATTCACAGCTAGTTCATGTCTATTCATGGCTAATTCCCCGTTACGTATTTAAAGCATTGCTAATACACACCACTTTGTGTTCCACTGAAGAGCCTACAGTTGCACGTAAATATTGATGACTGAAACTCATTATAATTAAAATCCTTAAAATTGCTGGGTAGCTGTCTGTCCTGGTACTGTGTGCATATGTACAGAATTTTCTCTGTTATTAATAAGCCACTGTATCTGAAATCCCGCCATATATGACTGACCGACAAGCGTAATGGTGAAACGGAAGCTGTACGTGCTCTCAAGGGAATAATTTTAGGCACAAAGCAGGAACTAACCTTCAATAATGTTTATGCATGCCATCCGTTATTACAATAGTTAAATGCTATGGATATCCAGTGCGAGAGAAAAGCAGGCTTAGGGGACTTGGTGTGCCTTTGATACAAATAGGAAAAAGCCCCTTTGCCTCTTTAGTGTTGAAATTGCTTTTACACCCTGACTAAGTTGGCCCATATTAACCAATATGCCAGATGGATATAGGAAATGCCTTAGATTTTATGAGGCTTTACAACTTGCAAATTACCCAAACCCATTTGCTATAAATTATTCAAGATATTAAGGCACCAATTTTCAGAATTAGCCTCCAATTCTGTGCCTGCAAATAATTACAGGTACGATTTATAGCAAATAGATGTAAGGGCATTTTTTGATATGTAGACCTCTGCCTACCTGATTATCCCACAAAAGATGGCTATGTGCTATAAAATGTTCCCAGAGTAATCTGTCTCTGGCAAATTGCTTCCATGAAATTGGAGCCTGAGTTGACGTTCTCTCAAAAAAACCCAAAGTTAAAAAGTAATTATACAATTACTGTATATCTTTGTAGAACCCAGCTTTAAAAATCTAAAAAATCTTTCTTTAAATATGTGCTTTATTGTTATCATCATTTCCCTGGGGTCTGCTGCACCGGCAAACTTATGGTCCATCACCTAAAAATGTCAGTGTGATGCCTTTGGTACACATAAGAAAGACAGATCTTCCTTAATGTTGTTATAAAAACTATTTTCATGTTCCAGCATTTGGATTTATGAAGCATAATGTATATGTATTATATAATTTTTTTTAAAGTAGCAGACTTACAAAAAGTAAATAGGGCTACCATTAAGTAAAAAAAAAAAAAAAAAATTATGTTAACGGAGGCAAAGCATCAGGGATTTTATAAGGCTTAATTTCCACTCTTCTCCATGGGCTTGAGACAGCTTACATCTAAATATCATGAATATTAGGGTGAAGAGGTTATTTAGATTAATTCCAAATTTCTGCTTAAACTGAGCCATTGCTAAAGCAGTGTGCCCTCTGGAAGCAGTGGGCATGTGGGTGTGAGCAGCTGAACTGAGATGTTGCAGTCAGATTTTGGTATGTTGTGGAACACTGGATGAACTAATAAAGCTGAGAGTTTTATATATAAAAATCTGCAAATAATTTTTACTATCTATTACTATCTTAGTGTGCTATCTCTCCCTTCAGCTGCTTAGAAAAAGTGTGTGTTTTCTTGATCTTTGTTCCAGAAGCCCATGGCTGCAATTGTGAGTTCTGGTCAGATTTCTAACGATTTTGGTGAGGAAATTTTTCCATCTAAAACTGGAAGTTAATTATCTGCTGCAAGAAAGAGTGCCTAATTCTACCCCGGCCGCCACGCACACACCTAGGCAGCACAAAGCCTGTGAACCTGGCATATTCCTCTGAAATGCCATCTAAAGCCAGTCTTACTGAAAAATGTTTCCCTGTGCCAGTGAAAAAACATCAGTTTGACAGAGATTTTAATGGATGATAGCAGGTGGGAAAGTCAGGGCTAGAAAAACGCTTAGAGCATCCAGGATCCGAGAGTCTCATTCACTGGGAGATTTAGGCTCCAGCATTTTAGGCAGACAGAGCAGGGGCTCCAGCCTGAGTCTTGCCCCCAGCCCAGCAAATGCTCCTACTGACGCCAGTTTTGTCATAAAGTTTCACAAGGAAAGGTTTTGTCAAGAACATCTGACACAGAACATTTATCACTGCCCCCAAAATTATGACCAGCTGGCGATTCAAGAAATGACAAGGTTCAGATTTCTTGGTTGTGACTCATTGGACCAGGGCTATTCCCAGTTCATCTACTCATTGATATGTCCTTTGTGTTTGGTTGGTTTTGGCAGTAGGTAAAGAATATTTCACAGCAGGCTGTATTTGTAACCTTAGATGGTCGCAGGTAAGTGGTTAGGGCAACCAGACCTCCCACCCCATCTTATGGGCCAACCAGGTTTAGTGCCTGCAGCTGTGACCATGTTGCTCACCTGGAAATGCCCATGTCTTCTTTCTGCACAGGAGGAGAGACAGTCTGCACCTCCTTCCAAGCAGCAGTGTTTAATATGCAAAGGAGTCAGGAAACTGAAATATGGAGCTAATGTTTTTTTTCTCTGCACTGTGGAGCCACCATGTAGCTGGAAAAACTTGCCAGGGAATTCTCTTGGAGAAAAATGAAAGGTGATCTTTAAAAATGTAAATTATTACATTCTTAATCATTCAGGGGAGTAAGTATGCAGACAGTGAGTTACTAAGGTAGCAAGAAGATGCTTCCTAAGAAACACTGAAGAGCAGAGACATTCCCTACACTAAGTGATGCAGCATTCATTCAACTGTGGAAAAAGGTTCACTGGTCAAACTCACCTTGTATTTTCTGACAGATCCCCGTTACTGATATCTGCAAATTACTCGTAATGACCAGGGCCCAGCTTTATGGACTAATTGACTTATTAAAATAAGAATTTTATTTCCTACTGAGCTTCTATTCTGAAACTTGGCCCCTGTCTTTGCTCTCAAATTGGGTGACATATTATTTTTCCAAAGAAGGTTGCAGCTACCATGAAATTTAATGCAAATATCATGGTACTGATAAGGAGATTGTAATATACATACATACAAGCTTGCATAAAGGCAGATAACATAAATATACCGTGCATTTTCTAGGACAAGTTATCATAGGGCAGGATTTAGTGGATGGATTCTAACTGTAATCTCTGTTTGAAATATTTGGAGTGGGACTTTGCTAACATTTTTCACCATGTCTTCCATTTGATACTTCTAGACAGGAGAAACTTCTGGGAAACAGTTCTGAAATCAATAAAAAATGTGTGAAATAAGTAGGAATTCCATCCAGAAAGGAGAGGGAATTAATGTTTTATTCAAACTTTAAAAAAATCTTTCTAAACCACAGGCTAAACTTTCTTCAAAGTTAAGGTTCCAGAAAGCTCGCACTGACTGAGAACATAAATGGAAAGGACATATGGAACTATGCAATATGGTGAAGGTTACAGTTCCTTGTGCAATGTTGCCTGCTCTTGTGAGCAAGATAATAATGTGCCACTGTGGTCCAGAAGCACTGTTGCCATCTCTTGAAAAGATGAAGAAAATCTGACTTCAGTAGATGATTGACAGATAATGTCTTTAGGCTTTTTGATGGCTATGAACTCTGTCTCTCTGTCGCTAATGAAGGTAAAAACTGAAGCCCCACAGAGGTGATATGGTCATACAAGCTTCTGTCATGCAGGAAAGCAGCTCTCATCCCAGAGTGTCCCAAAGTCAGCTTGTTAAATAGAAATTAATTCTCTTCTTTTAGCTGTTCTGAATTTAGGCTGGACAGAAGATGGGAAAAAGAAACGAGTTCTGCTAGGCAAAGGTGAACCCTTGCTTTGAAATTCAATTTTTCACAAATTCATGTTGGATCTAATATTGTACACTTTCACCCAAACCTCCCCCAAAGGCAGGCTGAGTTCTGAGTGCCCAAAGAAAGCAGGATCTGCCACTTGGTACTGTAATGAGATGACGCACCATAACAAGCAGCATGTCTTGAAACCTGACAGTTATTGACAGCAAAAGCTATAAAGCACTTAAAAAGAGCAATGCGGAGATAACCCAGCAAGCAGCATGTGGCAATCTCACAGCGGCAACTCATGAACCATTGCACTTAGCCACATCCCATTGACGGGCATAGTGGTAGGATGTTCCATCGTATTTCTAAAGGTGATGAGAGTAAATCTGCATGAGATTGCCTTTGGAGGTGGTGGGAGAAAAAGGAATAGGACATATTCCCTAATTTTCCCAGAATAAGGTGTGATTAGAGCTTCAGAAGACAAGGTGAGGCCAAGGCAGTCATCTGCCGTGTTTCCCTTGCAAAAATTGTAGCCACTCTTTTCTTGTGTGGTCTCTCTGACATGTCCTTGTGACTGCAGCTCCCATCCTTTGAGCTAATTGCCCATCAGGGTGGCCTCGGCAGCTTGGTTTCTGCACCAGACCTTCAGGCAAAGGGCACTGCAAGACTTGGGGCAGGGGGAAGAGGGAACATGCAGCAGGGCAAAGTAACTTTTGCTTCCTTAGTGTTCAATTTTCATCTGCTGACATTTGGGGACACAAGGATGCATTGCTGGCATCCTCAGCCGCAAATAGGGAAATTGCAGAGGTATTTATTAGCTGGCGTCCTGGTGGATGGACCTTGTGACAATGGGCAAGAAAAAAGCTGAGGTGGCTGATGCTTTTCTTTGCCTCAGTTTTCAGTGGTAAGACCTGCCATCTCATCTCCCAGTTTCCTGAGCCTATGCAGAGTACGTGGGAGTGTAGCATCACCGTTCGCAAAGGAAGGAGTTAGGCATCGCTTAGGCCAACGGGGCATGCGTAAGCCCAGATGGGCTGCATCTGAGGGTGCTAGGCAAGCTGAGCAATGCTATTGCAAGGCCTCTTTCTGTCATCCTTAAATGTCATGGTGGTTGGGAAGGTTTCCTGTTGATGAGAAGGCGACAAATGTCATACCCATCTCCAAGAAGGTCAAGAACTACAGGCTGGTCAGCCTCACCTTAGTCCCTGGGAAGGTTATGGAGCAGATCTGCCTGGAATTCATTCCCAGCCATGTGAGGGACAAGAAGGTGGTTGGGAACAGCCAAAAACAAACTCCTTCCTCTCTCCCCCAGCACTGTCCCTGATGGAGTCAATACAAGGCAAAATAGCTGGTTGGAAGTATCTGGGGAATGAGAGCCTTCACGTTTCTAGGTGAAGACTTCCACATTTTTATTCTGTCAGATTGTGCCTATGGCCATAATATCCTTGTGGCAGCCATATGTCTTTCTGCAATACGGCTGCTGCTCTATTTTCTGCATAGCCTTAGCATGCTGAGTGGAGGTGCTAGCTTTCTGCTGTGAAGTAGGGAAGGGGTAAGGCTTTTAACAGCGGGTTTTATTCTTGTGACTTCAGCCTTTCCCTGCAAAGGTCATAAAAGCATCTATAAAATACTTTATTTTTGCAAATACCCTAAAGCTGTCACATAATCATTGCCTGCTTTTCACTCCCTGACAGGGCAGCTGTTGTAGTTATGGGAAAAGTACATGAAGAAAACTGTGGAATATTAACAAACGGTAAAATTCTAGTAACAAAAATTGAAGGAAATTGAAGCTTTTTTTTTTGTTGTTCTAGCCATAGTGCAGACTCTGATATATAATTACAGCAAAACTGAGTAATACTGTTTTACATCAATGTCTAAATGTACAATAGTAATGACATTCTGCTGAGCACTTTCCACTATAACTGGTTATGCTGGTTATTTTCTCATAAACGTTGCTCTTAGTCCCCTGTATCAGAGAGAGGTTCCTATGCTAAAACCAAGGAAACTAACAGTGTCCTGGTTCGGTTTTTTTAGTCCGATACCCTCTTCCATTTTCCAGACATTATTCAAACACACAGACATCCCTGTCCCAAGGAGGCAGCAATCCAGTAAACACACCACCAGGCTGCCAGTAGAGTACCAGTATAAATGAGAAAATGATAAATAAAATCTCTCCCCTAAATCAGTTTAACCCTTGATTAATATTTACTGAAACATATCAGTAGTGACAAGTGCAATGTGCAACAGGGAGCAAGCTTTGCATGGAGGGGTCTCCACACCTGAACATGGACATGTCCTAAAATCATGGAAAGATCGTTTCAGGCAGAGCTGGGAGGACAGCTGAAATATAGGAGGGTAAAGTCTCATCCGCTGTTGCAGTATGTAAGGCCAACACCAAGTTTGTGTAAGCCACTTGAACAGAATTAAACTCTGTGTCACTCCAGGGACTATACCACACAGTATGACTGGTCACATTAACAATTCCTCATCCTGAGCATAAGTGATAGAGGCTCATGTTTTTATAGAGAGAGGGATCAAATTAGTGCTAGTATATTTGACTGCATATTCTGCAGTTCCTGGTCCCTGTCCTGCTTTCATAGCCAGAAGGAGAAAGTAAGAAAGATGTTGTCCTGTAGCCTACGGACAAATGTTGGAATAAACGTGCTCCATCTACCTTTACTGGGTAGTGCTCATAATGGATCAAAGCACACTTCCTTCAGTTTACCCATGTAACATACATGGAAGAAAGTTTGCCTCGTGAGTCTGAGATAGATTCACACGTTAAGGTTTCACGTATGACTTACAGTGTTATGAAGAGAAAGAAAAGACAAAAGTTCAGTGCTGGAATCTTGGAAGAGTTTGTGGATGCCACATCTTGAAAAACACCTGTGTGGACTTGTGCATGGACCAAAATGTGCTGTTTAAGGCTACTGTGCTAGTTGTATTTAATGGGAGTTGTCTCTTCTACAAGATGTGGCAGATCAGGATTTTCTCTGTGTGTCTGCTTCCAGGCAGTAGATAATCTTGTCTGTGTAAGCCTCAAGGAGGTCAGAAGCTGATTTAACAGCCTTATCTTTCTGGAAAAGAAACCTTATTCCCAAAGGTATAATATAAGTGCTCACGCAGGTAATGAGCTATTGAACCTTTCCTGAGAAATCATGAGTGTGATCCTGCCTCGCCTTGCAAGATCTGAAAATGGTTTCCAGCTACTGGGAGTTTGGCAGCCACAAAATCAGTTGAGTCCTAGCTGCAGCTTCTACACAATATATCATGAGATAGTACTTTTCATTAGGTAGTGAGCTTTTATGGGTCTCAGGCTGTGACTTGGGTATGTTTAAGCAGTGACAATGTTCCTCTCCCACGCTGTCTGTTCCCTGAGGTAGCTGTTTTCCCTCTCTGGGTCTCCTTGCATAGCCCTCCTCTTCCCAGTTAAGCATCTTCAGAATGAAGTCCTCCTCAGGAAGGAGGCAGGAGGAAGGAGGAAGCCAAGTGCTTGCAGGAATGCAGTAGCAGTCTTTAAGCAACATCACAGGCACCTCTTCCCTGCCCTTATCATCAGGATTGGTGAAGCTGAATGTAGGTTCCTCTCAGACCTCTCCTCTGCCCTGCTTCTCACTCTCCTTTGGTCTTCTCCCAAAGATGCTCCCATCACTTCTTTTTCAGTATCTACCAAAATAATATCTGAATCTGTGGTCATTAGTTTTGTTTCCTTTCCCTTGGTGCTCTCATTCCTTTCTGCCAGTGTCGTGGTCCTTGTTTTCAAGACAAGCCATTTTGTTTCCTTCTGTGCAACAGTTTGTTTCTCATCCCTGCTTTTATTCACTCTCCATGAGTATTCTGACTTCTGTTCTTTTACACTGCACCAGTATTTACTTTCCTTGCCAATATTTTCCTTCTTAAATCACTTTATTGTCTTTTTCAGCGCATCCCAACCAATATTAATCGGTACTTTGAGTCTTACGTTTTATTTTTTATTCTGGCATAAAACTGGGTTTTCTCTACTAAAAAGCCATTTTCGCCAAAGGTGCTAATAACTGCCATGATCTTTCCTCTCAAACCCTTATTCAGCTACTTTCTTCCTTGTCTTGGTTTCTAACTCACATCTTCCTTCTGCTATCATCCTTTCCCTCTCACTTTTTATTTCACTTTCACCTTCTCCCCTTCACTTTTCCCCATGAACTACTTTTCCCTTAAGTTTCTATTACTCAGCCATGCAGCCATTCTTAAATTTTCTAAGTAACTTAGTCCCTGTTGCAGTCCCACCTCTCTCCCCCTCCTTTTTCAGGAGAACCCATTAATTTGTTCTCCTGTGCTGGCTCTTTCTTTCCTGGTAGAGTTAGGTTTTGACATGGGTGAAGAGATCCTTATCACAGTATCCAAAAGCAGTAGATGCTTGTGACTGGATGATAGTATAGAGCAATCTTTATTAGCATTTATCTCATCTTTCAGACCTTTCCTCCTCTATCTTTTATGACCTCCCCTCTAGATGGCCTCTGCACAGACAGCTGAAAATTGACTGTTTCAAATTAAGATAAACAAGTATTTCTGGAAATTCTGAATTCTCTGGGAAACACTGATTCAAAAAAAGGAAGTTATTTGTCCAAGACACTGTGCCCACCCCCATCATCACACAATTTTCAGTGCCTAGGCAAGCCCTGCCTCCTGTTTCCACTTGCAGACTGCCCTGTGCCCAGCTCAGCTGGGTGTGCAGCCACATGGTGAGCCAGATAAAGGAACAGATCCGGCTGAAACAACTATTTCTTCAAACTGAGATCCTTTTGGACAAACCAGTTCCCTACCTGGTTCAGCATGGAGCCACACAAACAACTGTGCTGGAGCAATGAAGGGCTAGCCTGGGGGCAGGAGCAGAGTCTGTCGGTGAAGAGGGCACTCTGCGGTTCAGACTGGCTTCAGCAATACCTACCAGCACGTGTGAAACCACAGCCCAACACGGAAAACAAAACTGCAGTAATCAGTTGTTTTGTTCCCTGCATCCATCAGTAATTGTCTCTCACTTACCGAGAAGCTTGTTTGATTTTGCTAGGTGACAAGGAAGCAAATGCATTGATTTGGTCTCAGATTAAAACTAAATGACTGCTGCCCGATAAAGAAATCTCTTAGGTCAACTAGAAGGCACCTGGGATGGGGATTGCAGCATGGAGAGCATTGCAGCTAAATATCCGCTCCCATCCCAGTATTCCTTTGGATGCCGGACTAACATAGTTTGCTATGAGCTGGTCATCAGAAGCTAAATGACTACATCTCTATCAATGCTGCCCTCAACCAGTTTTTCATGTTTAATTGCCTCAGGCTTTCACACGAAGATGTAGGGATTATATAAAAGGAATACTGTGTCAAAACTGATAGCACTGAGAGATTTCAAAGATAATACAGGTTTCTTTGCTATCACCAACACTTCGGGTTGGTTTTTTTTTAGAAACGTTTACTAATAATAACTTTAAAATTACTGCAGCACCACTATTCCCATGCTACACTTGCGGATATGTCTGTAGTTTTAGATCTTGTTTCTAGGGGCCTGTGTTAGATCTTGAAAATATAACCACAACTGGAATCAGATGGCATTCTTACTTGATATGATTTTAAAAATCAACTACAGATATATATTCTAGCCTAAAAATAGATTTATAACCTTTAAGGAGAGCAAAGACAGTCTATGACAATCTAGTCTGGAACTGTGAATTAAACAAACTGTCAGATTTCAAGGGGGCATAATTTCAGCTGTTGATGTAGGCTGCTAGCTTCTAATTTAGCCATAACTTAGTCAATATCAAACATAATTCCCTTGCTTAAAAAGTTATTAAAATTTTAATAAAACCAAGGACATGCTAACACAAAAGTATATTAAGATGGCATAAAAGTTGTGCATACATATCATTAATTTAAAGACAGACTAGATGTTAATTAAAGTGCCTTAAGTGAATATTTCCAAATATGAACATTTTTAGATTCATTTGGAATGCATTTTCAATTCTGAATACAGCAGGTTTCAAATGCTTAGTACCAATGGAAGTCTGAACCCCTGTGAAGTTGTTCTTATATGTTACTGACGTATAAATGTTAGGTGTACATATATACGAGTTGTTCTTATATGTTACATAATACTTGGTTTTGTATGTTACTGGTACTGATACATGAGATCTGCATCAGATCTCAGCTCTGTGTAGCTTGCTTTCATGAGTGCATGCAATGGAATCTATACACTTTCAGTAACTGATGAAGAGTGAGCTCAAGGAGACAAGTTAATGTAGAAGCCAAGTGTTTAAGTTACTTATCAAAATTAAGCTCAAAGGAATTTTTTCAGTCTTGCTGAGTTCGAGTTTAGGGGTTTGGAGTTTGGGGGGTTTTTTTGGGGGGGTGGAGTTTGTGGGGATTTTTGCTTTCTTTTCATTCTCTATCTATCAAAGCAGGAAATTATTGAGTTATAGTTCCTATCTGCTATCTAAATATAAGCTACCACTTTATAGAGTCTGCAAACAGTTATTCATAGGTATGAGGTACACATGAGTAATTGGAACCTGGTTTCTTTAATTTCCAAGTGGATTTAGCCTTCAACAAAATATCCTAGAATGTATTCAGCTCATTTTCTAAAAGTTTGTTAGAGAATGCACTCTTCTTCTATGAACAATCAAACTAAGATTTTTCCCTTAAGCCCTTGAGTACCTATGTGCATATTGCTATTTTATTAGTTAATTTGCCAGTGTAGTAGTCAATATGCTCCTGGATTGCTTTGAGAGTGTGTGGAGTATTTGCACACTGTGCCTGATATATACATACGAAGAATCTGTTCTGGCCAACCAGCACTGGGGTGTCCCATAAGCAGATATTATTCAGTGTAAATGTAGTTCGATAAAGCTTTTTGGTTAAACTCTACATCACATGTTTTCATAAATGTCTTTGGGTTTTTTTGCTTGTTGATCCTTGTATAGCTCAGAAATAAGATTAAGTTTTTCCAAGCAAAATAACAACCCTAAAAATGTAAGCACATTCACAATGTGTATGGAGAAATACCTCTTATTCACCCAGACCTACAGAAGGAAAAGAAATACATTGGGAAAGGTACAGTAAAGTCATTCCATGTTTGGATCAAGAAACTATTGAAACTCAGATCACATTATTAGAGGCTCTGCCATCAGCAGCTTTTCACAGGTTTACATAAAGTGTGCTGGTGGGTCATAGATAGGCTGTGTACCACAGAACTACCTGCAGTTGATACCTTCCTTTGCCAACATGAGCAGAAGCGTCAAGGGCTCCACGAGTAGTGATGCTGAACTGAACTGTTCTGCTGCTGCAGTCAGTCTTTGCAAAGTAAAATCCATGTATTTCGTTTTCTTTTATAAAATCAGTGGTAACCTAAATGGTTTCTGTTTGAGTGTGCATGTTCTGTGTAGAATAGATACCCAAATAAAAGTATAGACTGTTTTGGAGAGAAAAGGTCTGATTTTATTAGTAATAATGTATTTCAAAAAAGATGAGCAGTTATCCTGCCCTGAAACCCTTTGCAAACATGAACCAATGTCAAATGGTTCAGAGGAAAGTAGGGGAGTTTTAAAATGCAATTGACTATGAAAAACATGGCTTCTGTACAAGAGTACAATGTTGTATTATCCTACATATCCTCCAGTATAGCTGGAAATCATAGAACAATTAATGCAAGGAGAGAATCTAGCCCTAAGAAAGCTACTGGTGAAATACAGCGTGCTTCTGACCCTCCTCCCTCACCATGTTGATTACACATACGGGGCTGGCAGACCCTGCAGCATCTTTGTTTTGTGACTTAACACGGGGATCTGGTCAATGGCATGATAAATTAAAAGGCATGATAAATTATGCAACAGGATGAATGGGGACTCTAGACTGGCTTCCTCCTATTAGTTCTTTTAGACACCTTCTTTCCCTGCCTGGTCTCTCTTTGCTGCTAAGTTCCTTTAAGTATCTTCAGGCCTCATTCACCTGATGCTCAGGGCATCGTCTGATGGGGAGTAACTCTCTCCCGGAGGGTATAGGCATCCCTACCACTGAGCTTATCCCCACCTTCAGCAAAAGGAGGACAGTTTTATTTCCAATGATGACACCACTGCTCCCTTCCAAGGAGAGACGCTTCTGACTTGGCCTTTCACCTTCGTAGCCTGCCTCTCCTTTCTCCCGGTCCGTGCTGGTTGGCTCTGGATGCCTCCATGGAGGCTGACAGCAGCCCACCCGAGGGCCCTCCGGCTCTCCTCTCCTGTGACTGGGGCACACAAAAGGGACCCGTCCAGCTCAGCAGTGAGATCTAGTTTTGTTGCAGTCAGTTATGCTGATACCCTACCAATACTCTCGTGGTGGTTAGTCGATGGCTAACAAGAGCAATCTAGAGAAGAGAAACACAGGGCAGCTGCGCTGGCTCAGACCGAAGGGCAGGCTCTGCTGCTCTCTTGTCTCCAACAGTGGCAAACCACGGATGTTTAGGAAGCAGCATGAGTATGAGGGAAGCATATAATAGTTTTTTCCCTGAGTACTCAGTGTCTGGGTGTCTGTAGCTCACTCAGCTCCAGAGCCAGAGGCGATGTCTAGGCATTTAGTAGGCTTCGCTGGCTTATTTTACCAGGATTTTTCCAATGCCTTTTTGAACCCGTGAAAGGCTGTTAGCTTCCTCGGTGCCCTGTGGCAAGGAGTTTCACAGTTTAACTGCAAGTTGTGTGAGGAACCACTTTACGTCGCTGTTGCAAATTTGGCCTTTGCTAGTTTCATTTCATGCCCCTTAGTCCTTGTATTCAGAAAGGCAAGGAAAACTCATTCCCACTTCACCTTCTCCACTGCCTTGGCGATTTCACAGCCCTCTGTCTCAGCGTTACCATCTTTGCATGCTGGCTCTATCCGCTTTCCTGTCATGCTTCAAGCTATTTTTATTGCCCTCGTCTGAACCTCCCCTATTCCTGAAAATACGAGCAATGCTCTCACAAATAACAGGCTGTCAGATTTTCAGATATGCCTCTCAATTAGTATGTGCATACATTCTGCACATGCTGGGATCAAATGACCTTTGTAAATGCAGCTTGCCAATACAGTTGCTTGTGCATTTCCAACATCACTCTCTGAGTGTTATTTGGCTTTTTAATCCTGCTCTCAGGGGCTACCCATTTGGTGAGCCCCAGTCAAAGAAATACTCAGCTGAGTCTGATCTCAATGTGGCAAACAGGCAGAATACAAACAAACCAAAACCAAACCACAGCAGCGATACAAACTTTAAAACTCCTACTTTAATAAGTGCTATATACATATATGTATATATAGTCTGTGCTTTGTGGTTTTTGAACCTATTTTCCTTCAATGAAGACTATGGCTACTGTCAAAAATAGAAGGAACATTCTCAGTAAATTGCTTCTGCAGTTATCAAATGTCTTTGGATTCATTTCAGCATTTAATCACCTTCAAAAGCTGTTTTTTGCCTCATATGTTTCTGCATCCTTTAATCATGGAGGAATTAACTGCCAAATTCTGTTTTGGTTCTTTTTGTTTGTTTTTTATTTTAAAGTATATTCATTTCATGTACCAAAATGAAGAATGATAGGAGTTTTTTCTTTTTTTGATGAAGCTACCCAAAATTATTCACCCTAACCGAAACTTAATTCTCGTTCAGATTGGATAAAGAGGATTGCTGCCCTCATCCCCACGTATCCTGTCTTCCCACACTGTGTGCCTCTTTTCAAAGAACTGCCACTAAAGGAAACTTTTGCCTCCTACCAGCCCCCCCATACTCACTTTTTAAAGAAGTAAGATTGCTGCTGGGGCTCTGTATACAGATAGATAGATACACACACAGAAACTTGAAGGTTTTTCAGGGACAGCTTCAGTAGCGCTTTCCTCTGAAATGATCTTCTGCTAAGGATTACCAGATAATGCACCTGGAACTACATTAGTTTGTTCAGGCTCATGGTTTATCTGAAAATCATTTTCCAGTAATCTTATGTACACCATCTGGCTAAACATCCTGTTAGGAGCCAGCCGCTGAAAGGAGGAGGAAGTACTCTCTTCCCCAAACCGTTGCTAAGCAGCTCAAGTAGTAACAACCACATCATTTATTCGGTCTGTGCAAACCTGGGTCCAGCAAGCCCCCTGGCCCCATCTGGGGCATGGACGTGCAGCCGGGGCTCTCAAATAAGCGACAAGAAATGTTTATTCCCCTCCCATCCAATTGTCAAGCCAACCTTTTTCCCCCCCCCCCATAGCGATTATTATTAGTTAGCGCGCATGAGCCCAGTTATCAGAAAAGGGACCCTGTGCCTACGACAGTACCAGTTTCGTGCCGCTTGACACCGTCTCTCCCCAAATGCAAGGATTTGTAAGCTGCGCAGATGAATAGAGCCGGTCATCAAACATGCAGCAGTGAAGCAAGGAGGCCATCTGGGATCCTAAAAACTGCTCTCCACCCAGTCTCATCCAACCTCTGAGCTCGCAGAGGTACTGAACCCCCGTGCTACCTCCTGTGCCGCATGGCTGGTGGCAAGAAAGCCCAGCCTGCCCTCAGCGCCGCGAGGGGAAAGACAGGCAAGACTGGGGGCAGGAAAATGCACCCCTTGCTTTCTTCTGTGGGGGAGAAGAAGTCCTTCCAAACAGCATCCTTTAAAACGCACTCATAAGATAATGAGGAAAAGGAGTCCTACTTTACGATGTATCGGCTAACTCAGCTTGGCTGCTTGGGCTTCAAACAGGAGCTCCCCGCTGATGGGGCAGGGTACGTTCTCTCTAAAACCAGTAAGCCTCAGGGTCCTCCTAAAATTAGGTGTGGCCCCTGGGGCCAAATTTAAGGCTCCTTCCTTACAGTCGGGGTGTCTGCCTCTAAAGAGGTCGTTCCTACGCATTCACGGGACCTCACTGCCTGCTTCAGGGCAGGCAAGCGTGCTGGTGAACACGTGTAGGCAGCGCCCTACTTAAATTAATTCTGCTGAGATCTTACTCATTAATCTCTGGGATGCTGCAGGTGCATTTATTAACGTAAGAGCTCCATGTTAAAATGCTGTGATCCTTTCTGACATATTAAGCCATTTTTAATTCACTCTCATCATCTCCAGCCTCTCTAGTAGACATTAGATAACTCTGGGGTCCTAAATAAGCTGCAGCAACTTAGGTAGAAAGCAAGTGAGTTATTAATCTCATGCAAATGCCTGTTTAATTTTCAGGGATCTTGGCACCATTGTAAGTGCTGGAAGTCATGGACTATAAAGAAAAAAGGTAATTTCCTGTTTGTTTAATTGATCTTCTGTAACTTTTCTCCTGGCTGGTAAAGCTAGGTAATGGAATTTGCAGTGTAAAATCATTATTAGAAGTGCCAGTATGACATTTGATTAATCCAGTCTATTTAGGCTTAATAATACACACTTGACTTATGTTCTGGAAGCAAAATTGCTTGCTATTTCGCCTCCTGCTTTTTAACTATATTTATAAATATCCCTAGCATTATGATACATGAACCTATTTTTTCATTCATTGTTATTAGGAAGTGATAATTCCCCCAAATGTAGGCTTCATCAGCAATAGGATGTTTTCCGTAAGATTTCTACCCACAGGAAACTTTTGGTCTATGCAATGTCCAAAAATGCCTTTAAGGGACCAATGCCTCTCTCGCTTCCCTGCAGGTTGAGACGGGTCAGTTCTGGCCACCTCTTGAGTGGCAGATTTCCAGGGTAAACCCAGAAGGTGGTGATGACTCAGGAGCTGACAGTGTTCTCACTCAGCACTGAATCAATCTTCTGTAGTGCTAGTTCTTGGATAAAACAGAAAATAACAGTACTTCTGACTCTTCAAGGAAAATAAAGGCCATTTGTGACTTCTCTTCAGTGAAAAAGTATTACACCCAAAGCCGTGGCCAGCTCCAGTTCATGGGAGAGGTTTTGTCTCCACCCACATCTTCCTGTGTCATTTCTATTAGATACAGCATCTATTAGATACGGCCCAAGCCACTGTTAAAAATTCTTGTATATTATGACAGGTAGCACTTTAACTCAGCAATGAACAAAGATGTTTCTTCTTACAAAGGACTTTGGAGTGAAAACAACATTTTTAAAGTGAGGTACAACCATTGCAAGTGATGCACAAGTATTGTGTAAGATCTGGGTTACTTTATGGAAATCTTTTTTGTAATTGTGCTAAAGAAATTATTCTATTCCTGGCTTCATTTCATTTTACGATAATTGCTCTAACTTCTATTTCCATCACAGTAATATTTAGTGCAATCATAGCCATTTAATTTGATCATTTACGTTCCACTGCAGTGATCAAAACAGGCAGTCTACTACTTCGTGTTACTATTCGTTACACCTTACTAAATCAGGCATCCAAATAAAAGCAGTTATTGTAAACACACGTGAAATGGTACATTTTACACTACAAAGTGTTAAGAAAATGCTTTTAAACCACACTGTTTTCAAATTAAAAAATACTCCTTATGTTTTGTTTGTACTTGTTTTGTGTTTCATAGCCTGGCTTTGGCTTGCAAGTCAAAACTGTAACGAATACATAATATTAGTATTTATGCTTTAAAATGCTTTAAAAAAAATAAAGTGTTATTCCATAATAGGTTTCAAAAGGGAGTTTATTTATATAGGTTGTATTTAAATGCTTCTCACTATATGTCTTTTGGGGCTAGGACTGCCTGCAAAGAACACCAAACCAAAACAAATACTGGCAGGGCAGATTTGAAACCAAACACCTTTTAAATAAACAAAAAAAAAATAGTCTGGAACATTTTCAAGCACTTTCTAAATAAAAGCAAAGTATCTTTGGAAACCTAGCATCCGACGGAAAGAAGAAGTGTTTGTTTATTTGCTTTTTAATGGGAGACGTACAAGAATCAAGCGCAACTGCTGAGAGATGCTCCCAAGCGTGGAGATGCTGGGGCGGGACGGGGCAGAGGCAAGCCGGGACCCTGCCCTCAGGGGCAGAGCTGGGACCTGGCCCAGCACCCTGCCCTACGTGCAAGCTGCGGAGAGCCTGGGGAGAGCACTTGCCTTCCTCTTCTGTCAGCCGTGTCGTAAGTTATGAATCTACCCCAGACATGAACACTCTTCAAAACCGTAGACCTGAACGTACGAACAATTTTGGCTTTTCTGAAACCTTGTTTTTCAATGAGTCATCCTCCCTTCCGTTCCTCCTGACAGGCTCATCTTTTGTCTGTAGCTCTTACAAAACGAACCTCTGATTCTGTTTTGTGCAATCAGTAGCCAGATGGTGACTGGACAAGAAGCAGCCTGATTTACCTCGGAGTGATACTGAACTTCCACAGCTGCTACTGAAAGGGAGGGTTCCCTTTTGAATGAAGAGCAGCTTCTGGCCCTCACAATAAAGCGGCAAAATTGCAGTAGACTGGTGTTTATGTAGAAATTTATTTTCTTCAATGACTGTGCTCCTTCAATGACTGAGCAAGGAAAATGAAATCTTTGGATGCCTCTGTTGAGCTCTGTCCCCTAGAGAGAGTAAAATACTGGTGGGATTGCACTAGGTATTGGTGAGAGCTCGCCAGGAAGACGGCACACGATCCTCATCACCTATATATGCCAAAGAGGTGTGCAGAGATGCCCTGCCAGGATGCTCAGGAGGTGGAAAATCCATCTTCTGAGTGGAGAATAGATGAGAAAGGCTTGATTACAGAGCAAAATAAAGGCTGCAGAAGAGCAAGGTTTCTCTTTCTAAAACCACTTTTAGGTGGCATGGAGGGGTCTGATATATAGGGAGGCAAAGGCTGAAGGACACAACCAGCAGCACATGGAGAAGTGGATATGAAGCAGTCATGAATAAATCAGGTGGCAATGAAAACGAGGTTCTGGAGCAGCCTTCCATCCTGACAGGCTCTCTCTTGCTCACAAATTAAAAGAGACGTTCTTAGAAGGGAGTGGGGAAAAAACCCCTCTCTTCCCCCCCCTCCCCTCAGCAATGATACAGGTTAAGACAGGGGTGCGGGAGAGAGGCAGCAGAAAGGACTGACTGCTCAGGATTCCCGGCCACTCTTCAGGGGAAGAGAAGCTGCGTTTATATGGTCTCATCACTCAGCTGGAAATGACAGGCAATGATTTCCAGGCTTTTGCCTCTCCTTTTGGTGACTGTTTAAAAACTGTTTGTGTTGGTTTGGGGGCATTTCATTATACAGAGAATAGGTATATTTGACAAGCCTTAAATATGAATTGCTGCCGTGCTGCATGAAATATCTGATAGCAGACACATTTTTAAACAGTGGTTTGCTGTGATGCCTCCGCTTGTTTCTGCTGAGAAGTTTTCTGCTTTCTAGTTTGTTTATCATTATTATATCTTGTCTTGCCTGATGAATTCCATGGTTAGTGAATGCAACTTTCATTCTACAGTTAACAGTGTTGAGGATTTTAATAAATTGCCCTCCAGTTGTGCTGCATTTTCTTTCTTCGCTGTCTCCTCTTTTGCACACAGAAATAGTTATTACCCATTCTGTTTTGCAGTGAAAACCTATGGAAAGTGAACCTTAAAGCATCTTGCTAACAAGCTTAGGCCTGCCTTACATTGTGTGCTGCACAAACAGACAAGAATAAAGCCATTTTCTTTTTCCACATGCTAAATTCTGGATAACAGTGCTGCCAAAGTATTGCACCTATAACGTTCTATTAAATTCATTTTACCAGTTTAATAGTCCTCCTTATGTAAATGCTGTACTCAGTCATTGAACGCATTTTGATTCTCTAAAATAGCTCTCGGTATCCCTGCACTGCATTGCTTCAATTGAAATTGGGATGCTAGACTTTTTAAAGATTTTTCTTGGAAACTGAGGTATTTAATCTTATTCTGAGAAAGTAAATATTGGTTAATTGAAGCTTAAGCTTGCAAAAAGATTAGAGACATTTAATTAGTCAAAATTATATATCATGCTGTAATATAGAAAATTAGATTAGACAGGCTTTACACTTCAAAATTACATTAATGACTGCATACATTTTCTTAATATTATAATCTTTAATCTTAGATCCCATAAGATACTAATAATTCCCTAACCCATCACTGACTTTAACAACATTATTTAAAATTATAATCACTTCTAAAATTTCAAATTTAGCTTTAAGTTACAGGAAGTAGCTATATACCAGAAAAAGACGAAATACATATAGTTCAGAATGTGAGATTTCACTTAAACTTTTGTATTAATAAAGTGTCTATTTTGCATTCATGGTTAACTGGGACCAGCTGCAGTGGTTTCTTTCTTTGATTTAGCTTAAAAGAGGCTGCTTTGTTCAAATTTAGCTCATTGTCCTCTGGAGATGGGCTTGGCAGACTCAGGTAGCAGCTACTGCCATGTCATCATTTCACGTTCGCAGAAAAAGCTGCCTCGAAAGAAGCTTGCAGTGGTAACAAACAAACAAAGAAAGTAGGGGGAATAAGACTTCAGGTGTCCATATTCCCACTCCCCTCAGCCACTTGCTTTCGCAGGGACACATCCGAGCTTCCTTCCACCTTTGATAAACAAGTGCCTTTTGGAAGAAGATCTTATTTTCAGAGTTTCATTCCAGATCTCACTAGATCTCACTAGAGGAGCACTGCAGTGATAGAGGATCAGTGGATTGTTCTGGCTCATCTGCACCCATGGCTCAGATTTAGATATTTAATGGATTATTAAATCTATTGTATCAAACACATGCATGAGTCTCCAGAAGGCTACTTCTGCAGAGGAGCTAAATAGCCTGGGGTATTTGATTTGGCTCAAGAGCCTTTGGTTCAGCAGTTAGAGCCCAGCCCACATTGCGCAGGCTTAAAAGCTGTTACTAACAGGTGACGCTGACCAGTCTCACCTACCTTTGAAAGATGGATTCAAAGCTCTGACACCGACTGCCCTAATCTTAATCCTAAAGTGCAAGGTGGCCTGGAGCTGGGGAGCCTTGCGTTGTTACGGCGGGCTGGGACAGCTTTGAAGAGTTGTGTCTCCAAGGCTAAAAATACAATATATCTCATTGGCACTATGCTCCTCCTGAAAGCAATACCTTTAGCTTTGCCTTAAAATATTATCTCACTTTTGAGGTTCAATTTGAAAGGAATTTGTTTTTCCAAAGTGTATTACCTCATGCTTTACTTTAATCCATTTTGTCTAGGTACAATGTATAAGAAGAGAGCCCTTGACACTGTGCACACAGCTTGGTCAGGGAACTGGAAAGGAGGACGTGGGACTGGGAAAATTCAGGAGAGGTAGGGGACGCTGTGTGTTTGAGGGACATTTTGCTATAAGAGGAATGGGAAGAAGAAGGGGAGAAGCCTATTTCTCTAAGAGCAAAACCAAAGCATGAGAAGATTTAAAGGTGAAAAGCAAAACAAAGATGTAAATGTTTCAGCCATTCTGATTTGTACAATTTCATCCCTTTACATGCAATGCTGTCACTCTGCTGTGCACATGGAACCACAGAAAATTCCAAGTTTTAATTCTTACAATTCTCCTGAAAAAAAGAAGCCTGGGCAAGGGCCAGCATAGGAGCTCTGTAGTCTTCCCACTAAGCGAAGATACGCAGTGCCAAGAAGATATCACACAGCAATGGACAACATAAAATGCTCTATTCATGGCACGTTATGTAATAAACCTCCTTAATACTGTTGAACACAAAAACATTTAGTGCTCAGTTCCTTTATGGCATCTCCTCAAGTTACTCAAGGGAATTATGTCTTTATACTGTTTATTGCTGTCTTTACATGTCATTTTAATGCTAAACTTCTCAGTCATAATCAGAATTAGCCCTGTCCTTTAATGATTTAATTCAGAATGTTGGTCCCCCAATATGCCTGACTGCATGTTACAATTAAACAGAAAATTGAATGCATCCATAGGAGACAAAATCAGAATTTCTTCTGTCTCATGGAATTCACAGAGCACAGTCAATAAGTAATCTGGAACTGAAAATGTTCATACCTACAATTTTTTTCCTCTTTCAGGGACATTTTCTTAATTATACTAATTTGTCAAATGTATCTTCATTTTTACAAGAAGTTTCCTTTTCATACATTTGTTAAAAGAAAGATAATTGCAACTGGAAAGCAGCAAAATGAAAAGAACTTTAATTATGCATTATAATAACAAATGTGTTCTAGTTCAGGTGAGCCAGACCAATTATATATGATTAGTGAATGGAAACAATTGATGTTTCTGCATTTTCATTTGGGTCTGCTGACCTTTTATGGTGAATGTGTTACAATCTGTCTTCCCGTGGTGCTAAAGACAGAGCAAATATTTAAATTTATAGAGCCATTTGGAAAAATTATTTCTGACTAGAGACTAGTTTCACTTAACTTGATCAGTATTTACTCCATTCCCACAGAGAAGAATGCTTCTTTGTAGCTCTTTTTAAATCACACATGGCCTGAATATGAGGCTATCACTGTCTTTTATTCATGCTATATTTTGCATGTTCTCATTAAAAAATGCACAAAAATAAATTGATATGCATATTTAAATAGTACTTACAAATTAGATGAAGTTGAATAAACATGAGTGTTTACTAAAATTTAAAGCTGTTTAAGTGTTTACTAAAATTTAAAATTTCCAAAACTATGGTCAAGTCCAAACTTTGCCAGCATGTGGCTCTGAAGTGAAGATGACTATTACCTTACTGCTCCAGCCAAGCCTCGAGCCCTGCACCAGGCACTGCACAATCCATGTGAGCAGAACCAAAGAATTTATAGTCTAGTCAGAGAAAAAGTAGAAGGTATGGCACAGAATGAAAACCCCAAGACCAAATCAAATGGTGTTTCAGTCAGCTTGGCATGGACGTTATTCTCCTGAGACCAGTGTCCAGTTCCACTGGACCTCAAGGCCATGGAGTCGTAACTGGAGGTCCTCAAAACAGATGCTCAAAATGATGTCATGTAATGGGATGGCAGCACTGCCAGCACGAAGAACAACTGGCACGGCAGCACTGCCAGCCTGAAGAACTTACTGAGCATTTACCTTCCAGAAAATGTTTGAGGACAGAGCAAAAAGTGCACTTTTTAAAAGGACACATAAGGTGAGGAGGCATTCGATTTCCTATGGTAATGTTGACATAACATAAGAAAAAGTAATTAGAACTCTTATTAAAAATTAAGCTGCCTTGAATATATCCTTCATTTTCCTCTGACTGTGACATGTGATTTCTGATGTTTACTTTTGCTTAGCGCTTCTGAATAGCTCTTTAATCTGATGCCTGAATCATTTGGGATGCTATGCTTCAGAATGCCTTCTTTAGTAGAGACATATAAAAGATGCAGCATGTAAATGTAAATCACCTCTAGTAACTCCACTCCTTATTTTACTGAAACCTTAGCTTAATAGAAATGTTGGTAAGAAAACGTGAATCAGCTTCAAATGGGCTGTGAAAATGGACTAAAAACATGTAATTACTGTGTCCCACTTAATTCATATTATAGTTTTCTTCTAAATATTTTCTTCCCCCTTGAAAGTTCACCAAGGCTTTGACAGTATAGCTGGGTCCTTCCCAGCATCAACAGAAAGATATTCTGCAGCTAATGTAATATTCTATAACTCCATTACTTTCAGGCTGTGCCTTTGGAGAAACCTATGCAAAGTCCCTCAAATCTAATGAGGCTGTACATCACTGGATTCACTTTGAAGGTAATAGGGTTGCACAAAGTGACCTGAGGGCATAATTTGGCTACTTACAATGATGATGAGTGAGAGGAAAGAAACCCCCTTGAGTCTCAGAATCCACAGAGAACCCGGAGGTTAGGACAGGAAAAGGCTGCTTTATTCTGGGTAAATACGATACAGAATCAGGGGGGCACGATAAGTATGGATCCCTGCAGTGACTCTTCATCACATCTTCTTCGGGCAAAGCTTCATTTTGAATCTACTTACATTATCAGAGAATTAATTCATAATCAAATTAACTGCAATAATCTTTATTAAGGAAAGAATCCCACTGGCAGGGTGCCTTACCACTCAAACTTACAAGAAGGATGTGTGTGGAGGCACAGCAGAGACGTTCACGCTATGAAATCATGTAGAAGGGACTATGCATCTAAGAGCTTCACCATTTTTTTCCAGCTTTATCAGGTAATCAAAGATACCACCTCTCCACAGCCTTCTGTGACACCAAATGAGCTGGAAAGAGGAGGGAATGAATAGAAGAAAAATCCTGTAGGTTTTCCTGGCCTTTTTCTCTTACATTCCTCAAGGGTGTTTGCACAGAAAAGTACCTTTTCATTCATTTCTTTCTATCACACCTCCGTGTAATAACATTAAGCATTACTTTCCCAATTGCAACTGGTAAAATTATTTCCCCATAATCAGCAAGTGCTGCATTTTATCATATGCCATTGTGAAGATAATGATTAATATTTTCATACTAGGAACTTTGGGATTTAACAGAGATTAAAGAGTTACTGCCCCTCATGCATGTTTCGCATTCACTTGCAACTAGAATTAATCAAAGCCAAATTGTCTTCACAATTTTGCAGCACAAAGTGAGGATTCATGTTAATTCTGTGCACAGGAAAGCATGAAAATAATCCAGTGAGGATACCGAGCATATGGCAGATGAATAGTAAGGAAAGGCAAACAGATTTGCCTAAGTTATTTATTTATGGGCAGGGGTGGGGGGCTGGTTCTTTAAATGTCCCTTGACCAACTCTGCTGTCATTTTCCTTTCCTGTTTAATGTTCCTCTTTCTTCGTTTACTTAGCCTGCTGCAAACTAGTGGCAGCCACCTTCCCAGACAGTGATGGTCCCAGAAAGGCTTGTAGAGCTGACTTGCTCACTATCTCCAGGTGTATACTCCTCAGAAAGCAGACTATATACAACCGTGTACATCTTACCTCCCTTGAAAATAGTATTTATCATTTTATGGCCACCTTATCAATACTGCTTGCCATCTAGACACTGAATCACATTGAGGTGTCTAGAGGTCACTCTTATGGGGTTTCTCCTGCAAAACCTGCTCTCACAGGTATGCAACACTGCTTCCCCTGGCCCTCCCCTTTTTAAGTTCTCCAGTGTACACAGGTGGCACAATCTGGAGATCTGCATCATTTTTTAGGAGACAGTTTCTGTCTCCTAACAGAACAGTCAGGAGACAGATGTTGCAAAGAGCTTTAATGGTGATTTAGCACCAGTTCCTCAAAAACTACTTCTCTAGCTCAGAGGTCGTGCACCATAGTCTGACACCTGAAGCACACTTACACTCATTTAGTCTTTTTTACTAGTTTCCCATGAAAAGATTTTTTTTTTCACTTAAACCAATCAAGTAGTTTGGGCATTTCTGAAGGTCAGTCAGAGGTACAGGAAAAATCAGTAATTCCTTTATGTTGTATAAGTGCACGCAGAGAAATGGTTTCTGCCCTCAAAACTTCTAGCCTGACTAGACAAAGGTGAATAACAAAACTAAATGACCAGCCTTTACAGAACATCTCAAATCTTAAGCAGTGCAACACTTTCTCTGAAAAACCTGAACAATCCTTCAATTTCTTTTTCACTTACAATGCACTTAATGCTATTCTCTGTGTATTTGCTTGCTGAAATGGAAACCAGAGCCTAGTATTAAAAGCTCACTCTGTTGGCACACTGGCTTGTGAGGAACTGAGAGGTAGGTAGCCACCCAGCCCAGGCTTTGCTTGGAGCTCAGCTCCACACAGAGGGCCAGCGAAGGGCATATGCACATCTAAAATCCCACCAGGGTCCTATTTTGAGGCTTCATGTTTTGTTGTGAACATGGTTTCAAGTAATGCAGGATGCCTGAATGTGCCAACTGCCTCCAAATCCAGGGCAGATAAAGCATCCTATCTTTAACATGCCCTAGAACTGGTGAAATTTAAAGGGTGTGTGGAGTTTAATACAAAGTAGTTCAGCAAGCTTAACAGATGTTAAATAGCATGTCCTATCTCCCAGAATAGATACAACCTTTTGTAACACATAAATATTTGCTACAGTGACAGAAAATTAATATCACTACCTTTACCCAGGAATTTCTTCAAATAACTGTTACTTACTCATGCTCCTCATGTTCATGAGAATTTCATTTCAGAGGGGGAAGGCGGTCAATGCACTATACGATGGGGGCTGACATGGAGACTCAGATTTAAATCTTCTCACTAGTAGGAAGGATGTCAAGAGTTTGAGACTAGCCATCCCTCAAGATTGCACAGTTGACAGTTTCTGCTTATGAAATTCCCAGAACAGCTGGAGTTCCTGCCCAAGAAGTATTGGGATCCCAGGTGAGGAATTTCCCTCAACAGAGGCCACAGTATCTTAGATGCAGCAGCATCCACGTCTACGAAAACTAGCGCAGGTCCAGGCTTGGAGCACTGCGCCTCTCTCTGCCATACCACTGTTCCTGTTCCTCCTTCCCATGATCTCAGGATGAGACAAGCATTAACTTAAGTGAAAAACAGACGCTAGTGTACATTTCTTGCTATGCCTTCAGATGATCCAGCTACCCACTGGTGTAAATCGAAACAAATTATGACCACCTCAACTCCTGTGGCCGAAGTGGTAAACCTCGCAAGAATTATATATTGAAAAATGTTAACTGCATGTAGTCAGCAGTAGCAATTTCATTCCAAATTATTCTACCTGATACATTATAGAAGAAGTTAGCTATTATCTAGCTGTGCACCAATGGTGATTATTTATTCGTTTGGAAATACATCTCATACCAGACTGAGAACTACTGCTTTCCTCTGAGCCTGAACCTGCACAAAGAACGCAATTTATGCATTCCAGAGAAAGCTTGCACTGAATATCCCAACAATCTGCTTAAAATTCATCACCTGAGCAGCGTGAGTCTTGTCTGCTTCCGAAGACAAAACTAAAAATCAGATGAGGCATACTGCAGCAAAAGTTTAGTGTGTGTTAGTGTTTCACTTGTAAATTGAGATATTTTTCAGTTTTACTCTCAGCTATTTCAGATTCCATTGTGCTGCAGTTTGATATGGTAGATAATTCATCAGCCTGTATGTCTTTTATTATTATTACTGTTACAAAAATCTTGCGTTTAGGAGAAACAAAACAATAATTTTGCAATATTGTCACAACACACCGGGTTAGAACATAATAAACCTCGTTATTATGATCCTGGAATAGCACAGAATCACTAAGCATGGTACACAAAAGCATTCATTCAGAAAAGCAAAGCTTTAAAAAAAAAGCCCATAGATAAAATGACATTTCAAACTCAAAGAGACTCACAAAGTGCACTCAGCTGCAACTGAATCTTTTGGGTCAAAATCAGGATCTGTTCCCACTGCTTTTTAGTGCGAGACCAAGCTCCAGGTCCTTATCTTACGCCCATACGTAATGACTATGGGAGATCACTGCTGAGGTGTAAACTGGCACAGCTCCACTAGCTTTCGATGCATGGTGTTGATTTAAATGTGCTGACAATCTGATGGTCCTAAGTTTTATAACATATAAACATGCTCAGGTGAACTGAGGAAAGAACTTTAGCTCATGAATTTTCTGTTTTGCTGCAGGATGCAGACAGCAACCACCTACAGAGCCAACTGCACCTCTTCACTTTGGTAACCTCTTCAATCCTAGTAGGTCAAGGTGCTAGCACTTGCAGGTTGGAACTGAGAGGGTGTTTACTAGTTTATAATAAGTTTTCAGACTTGACATTATAATAAGTTTTCAGACTTGACATTAGGAAGTATTTCTTTACCGAGAGGGTGGTCAAACACTGGAACAGGCTTTCCAGAGAGGTGGTGGATGCGCCATGGCTGGCAATGTTTAAGAGGCATTTGGACAATGCCCTTAACAACATGCTTTAACTTGGTCAGCCCTGAAGTGGTCAGGCAGTTGGACTAGTGACCGCTGTAGGTCCCTTCCAACTGAAATAGTCTATTCTATTCTGTAACTTGGTAACACTAAATTACTGTGTTGAAGGGGTTTGGATCTTTGCTGGAGGTGGGTTTTTTCGATCTAGAGCAGAAAGTCTCCACCAGATGAGTTTTTTGGGCTAAAAGGTCTCAACAGGGTAGAGTAGAACTACATTGCCCTTATTCTCCACTACAGCACTGCCTCTGAATGGCATTTCACTCATCCTAAATGATGAGCTTGCCACCCAAGCAGAAACACAATGAGCTGATGCAGATGAATTTCCCGAGCGCATGAGGACCTCTCTGCCATGGAAGGCTGCCGGATAGCACTCCACAGAGCGCGCTGTCAGATATGAATTATGCATTGACACTTCACTCCCACATCATTATACCTTTTATTCTGCTGTGTCTGCACAGATAGGATTGATTCGCACATCATACACTGTAACGTTCATAATGGGCGAAGGCTGGAAACGTTTGCACAGTGAGAAAAAAGAACATGAATAAGTACACATTTGGTATAACCTTATTAGTGATTGGTCCTCGAGTTTCTAATGGGGCATGAAATGCCATCAGAAAGCTTTTTGCTTTTATCAAAATATTCCCTATTTGGGCAGTAATTCAGAAGTAGGCACTGGGGGCCTGATGCAAACTGTCTACTTGCATATGGTCTAGCAAGAGTGAAAAAACCTCATGTTGTGAATTTTGAATATACTACTTCCCAGAACAATGTTTTATGAGAGCCCTGCCAAACATTCAGAACCATCATTTAAGACATCTTGCAATACCGAATGATCTCATCCATGCAGTAAATTAATCAGAACAGAAATGCTGCATATCAGCAGTGTCATTATGTGCCTGTAACACAGTGCATTGTTTTTCAGAAAAGAACAGACACTGAAAAATAATCTGCCCCTTTTTTTTTGCCTCAGGATGTTACATCTCTCAGCCTGTCTTCACCTCCACACTCAAGAGAGGATCCAAAATACGTATCAGGCATGCTGGCACAAACACCTGAATGAGATGTTAAGCCAGGATTAATGATCACTTTTCCTCTATCAATGCACCTAAAAGTGGAGCTGTCTGACAATCTGGATAAAGAAAGAGAAAGGTTTAAACGGGACTTCCTAGACAGAGGGGGGGAAAAAAGCAGCCTCTGTATTAGGGTATCAATCCATCACGGTTTAAGGATATAATTAATTAGTTTGGCCTGGACTCTGACCTTTACCTCTCCTATTCATTCCAGGATTGTGAGGAAAAAACAAACTGATTCTGGAAAGGGAATTTATATTCTGTATATACTCTGCTCGCAGAGACTTTCACTAGCACCAAGAAAGGATGCACAGCGTAATTACCAACTCCTGTCCCTTGGAGAATTGGCCATGGAAACACAGTGATGATTCCAGAGCAAGAGCTCAGATCCACACCCAGGTCCTTCTGAAGGAGGCCAAAGTAGTTACTTTTCACCTAACAAAGTCACACAGTTTCAGAACAAAATTATTTTCATTTTTAAGTGTTCAAAAACTATATTGGAGTTGTAGGCATAAAGATTTCTGTGGCCTTTTGGTTAGGCCTGTAATACTCCAGGAAATGTTTCATCATTTCAGTGTTTGCATCTACTCAAAATTCCCCAAGTATGCAGCTTCCTGGAGTTCTGACTTTTACATTTCAATTCCATTCAGGTTGACAGTGGCACAGGATTAGCTCAGCTCATCAGGAACATCAGTTCAGGGTAGGTCACACATAATTACATTTTAATTAATTCTGCTAATTTGGAAACTGGGTTTTATTTTGTCTTATTACTAAGTATGATGGAAAATTATGGATTTATTAACACAAAAAATTTCCTTATCTTGCCACGACAGCAAATAACACCTTTTTTTAGGTTAAATTTTTATTTTTTGGGTCAACAGAGTTTTTGAGTACAGACAGGTCTGATACTTGTACTTTTCAATTTTCCACTTTTTCTTGTAAATACAGCGTAAGAAAAAACACACCACATCAAGATGTCTGTGATAAGAACATAAGGAAGAGATTGAATTTGTGGCTTATTTATTTTTTTCATGTGCCTTAGAGAAAGGAATAAAATCTGCTAAGAAGTATGTGTGAGAAAAATAATCTTTTGGTCACTATTTTTATTTTCCTTCAAAAATTTACAGAGCAGGTTCCCTGTGATTTTATATTTCTGCCTGTAGGCTCCACTAGACCAGATCAGAACAGCAAAGTGTCAGCTGAATTGGTAGATGCAGAAACAGGATCACATCAAGCAAGTGGAGAATTCACACCACTACCTTTTAGACATCTAATTAAGGTGTTTAAATTAGCAGTCTAATAAAGTCAATGGAAAGAGGTAGGTACCTACACGGGTAACAGGGAAGTGCCTTATGGAGAAATGTCTCCATTGGCAATGTGTCCCTTAGGTTCCTAACCTAGGCACCACAGTTAGGTGTCCAAAGTTAACTAGTGTGTATATTCCAGCTCTCTGAGGCAGCTAGCATGGCAAAATACTACAGGATAATACGTTAAGGAATAGTTATAATGATTTTTCATTTTATCAATGTTTTCTGCAGCAGTTATCATTTAAAACAGACGAAATGGTGGTGTTGAATAAATTAATGACACCTACCAAAAGAATTTAATTTTCAGTTCTGCCTTGCAGGTAGAGCTGGTCAAAACCGTTCTATATTCAAAAGGATATTTTTCTAGTGAGATGCAGCAGTGTAATCAAATCCCAACTTGTCACAGGAAGATGGTGAGTTTGGTCCAAAAAAGGCCCATTGGTACGCTGTGACCCTCACATTTCCCAGAGAGATCCTGCAGGTGCTTTTGTTTTGCTGAGTCTGAGCCTGCAGGCAGCACGCGGTCCATCCACATTTCGAAGAGTGTCTCCCATGGATGCACAGCCAGTCACTTCAAATGCATTTGGTGGAAAACACAGAGATACGCACCTTGCCTTGCCAATAACAGCGTAACTATGGCCCGTTCCAGGGGAAGCCCTGAGCACTATTTCTTTCCTGCACCTTTGCTCCTGCCAGGGCACGAGGCTCAAAGCAACCCGGCGTCAGACGTGCACGGGGTCACCCTAAGGGAGGGTGACTCCTTATAGGATTAAGCACACTTCCCTGAATTCGGTCTCAGAAGAAATTCAGGAATAGGTGGAAGAGCTCATTTTGAAAGAAGTTTGTACCACGTAGGAAGGCAGAATGAGCAGGGATCTTGGCTCTGCATAATTATTTCTTAGCTAAGCTATTATTCCAATTTCCCCTAAATTAATAATATTACGTCTCTGGGAAGAAAACTAAGAGATGTTTTATGTGTCTTCAGGTACTTTAATACACTAATTTTCACATTTTTGCAAGCTTGCACACCGGTATTGAAGAAAAGTCTGATTTCTCAGAAGGGCTCTTTTTTTATGTCAGATATTCATCTATATAATTATATTCTGGATTCAAGCTTTTTCCCAGTTGTTCACCAGCTCCATACTGATAACTAGGAAATGATAGAAAATATCTCTGGAAAAACGCTTTGCTCCATAATGAGAGGGTCTTCAGCCCGCTACGTCTTGCCTTTACCGCCCTGGGAAAGGATGGGGGTGGCGCACCCGCTCTCGCAGCTCAGTTCTCCTCCGCGTTACACCTGAGGGGTGGTTTGCCCAAAGGGCCGTCCAGATCCGAGCTCTGCAGAGCGGCTGTGCAGGGCAGGAGGCCTGCAGCTGTAAGGCTTAGTGCGTCTTTTTCATCTCTACCACTCTGCTCTGCGTGGACTGTTTTGGCAGGTAAAGGAAATTTATTATCTCAAGCACTTAGCGCAGTGGTCAGAACTTTATTAAATGGCACTTGGAAGCCAACAGACTGAACAGGGAGAAATGGATCTGCAGCAGGGAGAAGGGGAGAGCAGTACGATTGTACCAGAGGAAGTAAAATTCAGCAAAAATCGGAAAACGATCAAACGGATACAATAGCGAAGAAGAGCCGGTATAATGAAAGTGTCATGGTAGGCGAGATAGAAGTAACAAAAGCAAGGAAGAGGAAAATACGGAAGTGGAGTTGGGAAAAGGATATTAAACTCATTCTCTAAGCAGCACATCTAATTCTCTTACACAGGACAGTGCTACAGTGATCAGAGAGCACTGTCTAAAAGGCAAGTGGATGCAATTAAATAACACTAAAAATCTACTGACTACCCCAAAGGAAAATGAATTCCTTAAAATAGAGTGCACCTTTGGAAAGAACTGGACACACATCACAGGATATGTCAACGATGCCATTACCCCCACTGCTAGTTAAGCAAGCTGCCAGTTTTACAAAGACTTTGTGCCTGAGGAAAAGAAAAGATTAGGAAAATATGGCCAAACTTATAATACAGTTCACTGAGACAAAACCAAAATGGTATATAAATTGAGGGTAAGAATATGTTAAATAACATTGTGTATATAAAATACCGTAGTGTCTAGGAGTGTTGAGGCAAGGAAAAGGGGGAACACACTACTGAGGTGGCTTTCATGTAGCTAGAATGCTATCCAACGCGCTGCTACTGAATTTCCCTAACAGTGTGGGCTCCTCGCATAGCCCGCAGAGCAGCTCTCTTACTGAGACAACACAAGTTTTCATGCAGTGTTGATAACTTCCCTCTTGTCCTATTTATACATCGATACAATTTTGCAGAATATTCTACTTGGGTTTGCTGCCTACAAAGGGAAGCCTGAAGCTTTCAAAATCTGAAATATGAGACTTATACAAAGGAAATCAAACAATTTGGGCGAATCTGTCTATGGATCAGCTGGAGAGCTGCAGGCAGAAGTAGGATGCAACTCCATAACCCCAAGCAAAACCATGCAGCCCTTAGAAATCCCATCATGATGCCAAGGTCATTTAAATCCCAAATTAGACAGAAAATTTCATCTCCCACACCAGCACATCTTTGGCAGCTTCAAACGTAGCCACAAATTGTATTATTCCTGATTAATAAATAAATAAATCAATTTCTTCATCCTACATTGCGACGTGTGTGAGCATGCTGCAAACATTCAACAGCTGTTATACATACAATGTGTCTCAAGAGTGTCGTGGTGGTAATCCACAAGATTACTTCACTGCTTTTGCTTAGACAACACTTCCACAGGACTCACTCTTCCTGTGTGTCAGACTCATCCTCTCCAGAGATGGTGCAAGTGCAGCTGGCAGAGGAGACCCGGGGAAGAACCAACGTCCCTGAAGGGGCTCAGGACATCGAAGGGCCCACTATGGACAACTCAGCTTATTTCAGATGAGATTTGGCTCTTCCAAATGTGAACAACTTTGTAAACCAAGAATGTTACCAGACTCCCTTTCCTATGACATTCAGCTCATCCAGAAAGAGAAGTAAAAAGATTCTTGTGCCAGAGGCTGGTTTTCTTCCCCCTGCTGCGTCTACTCTGAGGTTTGCTTGAAGTGCCTAACTTACTGTGTATTTGAAAAGAAGTTGCATCCATTTTAAAAATGCCAGTTCTGTGTAACAGTGTATGTATCCAAAAGGCAACAACAAAAAATAAATAAACACAGTAAAGAGTAAACAGCTTCTTTTTTCCGTGAACACCACATCTGTTTAGAAAAATCCAGACTGGAGTATAAACACAAAATGCAATTTGAAGTCATTTTCCAATGTTTGAGTTATTAAGTCAAACATATAACAAAAACCTCTTCAGGGAATTAAGTCTTATTTGCACTTAAAATAACTCTCAGCTTGGACAGGTACTGGTGGCACTCTTCATATTTCTTATGAGAGCAGTAGAAAAAATTACTACAATTCCACATGGACAATATGCAGTTACTATTTTTTCATCAGGGTTGCACACCATTGATCTTGACAAATGAATCCTGTCAAATTGGCTTTTTTTCCCGTAAACTTTCTTTGTGATCAGTTTAGCTCTTGAGGCTGATCTAGTCTCTAGGAAAATGCCTCATCGGATCACGGTTATCCCCATCAGATAAAACTGTAGTTTATCCTTCAATTTCCTTTGATTCAGGAATCAAAAATATGAGGTATCGGATCAAACGGAAACCAAACTATCAAAGACACTATTTATTCCTGTGTAAGTAAAAAAACCTAAAAAACTCTGCTTTTAGCAGATGAATACCACCATGGCAGAATATTTGTATTTATAAAAAAAAATTGTTTTAATGCAAGGACAGTAGACTTAAGTTCATGTCTAAGCACACATAGAAAAAGGAAAAAAAATGCACCTGGTAGGGTGAATTGTTGTAACCACACAGACATTGAGGCAGTTGGCAACATGTCAGTTATCGACCCAACCTCGGTTGCCATTTTTCAGGAAAATCACCATGTCCCACAGTTCCCCCTTAAAAACCAGGCACAAATAGTGATTCATGGCTCCTAGAGGAACTTTTTAATAGACAGCTAAGAGTGGGACACAGGCAGAGGTTGTTTCGGGATCCACTTCTTCCTTACCCCAGTCTCACGAACAAGGAACACAGTAACCAAATTACCTGATTCGCACACAACACTCATGTGCACGCATTCTCCTCTCCGCTCCACAGATCTTCTCTTTGAAAAATTACTAAACGTTAAAAATATGTGACATTTCAGTACTTAAAAATATGTCAGGCCAGATGGTGCCGAGCTATCCAGTGCAAGATTCACGAGAAGGATATTCTCTATAGGCTCACTAAATATTTTATCTGCCTGTTTGGGTTTTTATTCATTTATTTACTTATTATTTTGTTGCTCTATATATAGAGAGGTTTTGGGGGGAAATGTGTTTGCACGTTGCAAAAACACTGGTAGTGTGCTTCTGTCTGAAGTTTCTTATCCCATAGTTTCCCCACGACGGTCTTGTTTGTACACCAAACAACTGCTGCCCACCTTCCCAAACCTGAATGACTGACACCTCATAAAAACGTTTGTGCTTGCCACCACAAAATAGAATAAAAACAAAGCTGGTAATTTAAAAAAAAAAAAAAAAGAAAAAAAAAAAGAAGACCTTTATTGGCTCACAGGATTGAAATACATACATAGGGGTTTAATCTTCTAGGCATGAATAAAACTTCCAACTAGATAATTTCTTCAGCTTCTATATGGCTAAACCAAAGCAAACAGAGAGGGAGCAGCAAATGGCGTGTCAGCAAATGGCACTTAAAGTAGGCTTCCTGGGGCAATTAAGATCACTTCACCTGGGGAGAAACGGCCCCAGTATTAACATTTCACTAGATTTTCCATATGTGAGAGTTCCCAGCTGCTTCTGAACTTATTTTAGGAAGGAAGCACAAAGCGTCCAAAACAGCATCTCACACTGTGACAAGAAAAAAAGGACAAAGGATTTTTTCATAATACCCTAAACTTGAAAACCTATGGAAAGCCTCTTGGGCCAGTGGTGTGAATGAAGGCAAACAGACCGGTTCGTATTTTCCCTTCTGCTGAATGTTCCCTGTAGGAACAGGTTGGGGGAGAAATTAATTTGAAGTTGTATGGTGGCATGGATGCTCTAATATACTGCACCTGCCCTGACCTGTGGTTAACTCCCGAACAGCGGCTGAACCACAAGCCATGCCAGGCACCCATGTTCCTCCTGTTGGGCTGCGAATTCCCAAGAAATTTCCCATTTCAGAGGGGCTGAGTGTGACAACTCCGCACACCCTGGGGCAGTCTGATGTTGCACTCGCTTTAACAAGTGAGCTCAGAGAGCAAATCCAGTGTTTTCAGTGTCATCTTTAGGGATGTGTACTCTGCCCAGGAATTTGTTTTATCCACAGCCAAACATATCATTGTTACTGATAGAGCTTATATTTAGAGTCTGATGATTAAGTAACCACTGTAAGAACCAGATTGGTTCTGAAGCTAAGTTACACATTTCTGTCTCTTTCGACCCATTTATGATAAATCTCTTATATTTATTTTAAAGAAAGGAGAGCTATATTGGATTCAGAGTCTGGTCCCTGGCTCACTATTCTTCTGCTACATAGTATTATAATTAACTCAAGGAATCTAAAATAAAAATAAAAAATGTGTCTTCTTTCTCTTTCAGCCTTTATTTGCCTCCTCCCAAATGGGACAGAAACTTCTAAGAAATTACAGTTTATTGTTACTGGTTCCCATTATAACAGACAAAGCTGAACTAAATGTAAATCCTATTTACTAAATTAGCCTGCAGTCCCCCGGGGATTCTTTTCCTGGGGCTCCAGCCCATCCCTGCTTTATGGCAGCTATACTTTTTCACTTGTACACTTGTACAACATGACTCTCCTGACAGTATATTTGCTTTTTCATTTACTACTTTCCTTATCTAACTTTATCACAGCCAGTGTGCAATTTTTCACACTTCCTTTGACTGCTCTTACCATCACTTTTGTCAATGTCCCCAATTTACAGTCACACATCCTCCTCAGCAGGACCGGCTGCTAGGATGATGCTGATGAAGTTTGCACTCCTATAAAGATTTGCCCGTGCATCCATTAAAAGCTGCACTGTGAGTTCAAAACGCCACAATTGACAGTGGTTTTGTTCTGTTATTAGCACAACCGGGGTTTCTTGGATTACCAAAGAAGGATAGCTGCCAAATAAAATGTTTGGCACACAAGCCTGTGACTGACAGATCCAGTACGGAGCGAAAATTTGGAGCACATAAACCTATAGCATATCCTTTTTAAGATAATAGGGCACACAGTATGTATACATAGTTTGTTCAGTAGTGACGGCACTGCTGTTGCTATTAGGTGTTGAGTGAAAAGCTCCCTATAGAGCAGGTACGTGTAGCATTTTAGCTCAGATTGTGGTTTTGAAGTTCATCTCCTGATCGCCCCCAGTTATCAGATTTTTGCTTGCATCCTGGAGCAGTCTTGAGGCAGACAAGCTACTTTGCATCTGGATGAAGCTAAACAGGAAGATGCGCTCCAGAAGCGTAACCTAACGCAAGCCTACCACCTGCGGGCATCTCGAGCACAGCGGAGCTCAGCCACCATGAATGCCTGCAGCCGCTCGAGTGGGGCTCTCACTGTTTTGGTGGATAGGCCTACAGCACCTTCTGCTAGTGCAGGAAGAGCCTCATGCCCAGACATGTCTAAAGACACCATAACTGAAGAGGGGGTAGCCTCTCAGCACTAAAATATATATGTTCTCAAGCCTGTATTATTTTCACCTGATTATGAGGACAAGATGCTCATCACAGAAACAGTATGAGGATGTGTTTTTTTCCATACAAAATGAACTGTTTGACCTAGGCAGTAAAGGGTTATTTCTATTTACTATAGGTATAAATTAAGCTACCTCACAATGTTCCCTCTATAACAAATTACTCTGTGATAGCATGGGTCAAGGCCACGTAATGATAGTGAGCCTCTCCATTTCTACTGATTTGCAGTTTTTAGACTATTAAGTGGATATAACCTTGATGCTGTAGGATTTCATTCCTATTTCGAATTACATTTCACATTTGCTTCTTTAGGAAATGTGTGCTTGTATAGCACCTTGGCAGTAGACATCCTGTTAGGGCATGTCTACGCAGATATTAAGCATCTCTATTGGCACCCCAAGGTGGGTAAATAAAAGCAAGGACTGGAGTCGAAACTGTGGAGCCACGCTAGTGCTCCCTTGACACAGCACGCTAGCCCGGGCTATGTTCTGCAATGATTCATTGATACCTCCTTTGGACTGAGCTGGCTGTGTCTGCCTGTACACATCCGAGCAGGTATGTTCTTACAAACCTCTGAGGACTTACACAGGTAAATACTGTAAACTTCATATTTCTCAGAGTTCTGAAAAAATCGATTTTCAGGAAAGTGAAAAGCAGGCAAAGTGAAGGTGATTTTAATTCAAGCAATCTTGGCTTATTTGAATGGACATACAATAGTGAATTTCTCCAGTATGTTTGTGTTCCTCTGGGTTGCTCCTTGGTGAAATGTGTAACTCTCACCCTGGGGAAAAAAGGAAATACCACTTACTCAGCTCCTGATGCCTAACTGTGACTAGTTCTTTTCTTCTTCCTTTTCTTTTTAAGAAAAGAAAGAAGGCATATTGGCAGGTTCATTGTGGCTGTAAAGTGCATTCTAAAAAGATACTCCACCGCTGCAGGGGTGGCTCTCCTTTGGGACCAGGCATGTAATCTGTTCTCATGATCTCAGGAGTCCTTCAGTGTAAGCTCGCTCTTCCTGTTATTACTCCCCGCCCCCCCAAAAAAGAAACCCAAATCCAAGTAGCTCTTCCTGACATGGCTCTCAGTAGATTTATGTATTAAAAGAATTGCTCTTCTTTTTTTTATCAAAAATGAATTCTCAGCAATTCTGCAGTTGCCAGAATTCCTGCATGGGAAGTAAAAGCAATGGGGCTAATAAATATTAATATTGCTGTATACACTGTTAGGGCTGGAAAACCAGGACAGACTTCTGGTACATTTCCAAGCATCTAGCTGGATATGCATCATTATAGTTGGATATGGATCATTACAAATATCTTTATTCCTTTGCAGCAACACTTACCTGGAAAAACTCACTTTATCAGTACAAAGTCTTGTTTTGCGTCTATTGATGCAATGAGGACAGAAAACTAGCAGACAGAAATATCTAGAAGTGCTTGACATTGGTCTAACCCTACTCCAATGAAGTCTGAGTTTTTACCATCAAGAACATTTGGTGCAAGCGAGATTAATTACAGCACTTTTGTAAATCCCACACTGAAAATACAAGTATTTGGTTACACTGTGCCTAGCAGAGTAGCTCCCTGGTTTATAATAAAACAAAGAATAACACCTGTTTTAAAGAAAAAGATGAAAACAGTTGCTGCTGCAAGCAGAAGCCCATTTCATAGGGATGAGATACACAGCACAAAAGGGAACAGAAGAGGGTGACAGTAATGTGGACACAAATAACTAGACCCCTGTTTTTCATAGTACTAAAATTAGATGACAAGCCTAAGATGCCAAGGGTACACCCTTTGCTCTCTCGATTTCATAGATAGCTTTCGTCTTTTGGAATAAGACAACTGGCTCAGCCCTTTGTGGCTGCTCATGCCTGCCTCTGACTTGTACACACACACAACTGCTGAACTTAAAGAAAACCATCATTTTTATTCTTTGTGCAGTAAGCCATGTCTCTATTTAAAACCCCACAGGACCATTTAGATCACTGCATGCTTTACTTTCAGATCTGAACTCGGCCCCAGGGAAGCATCCTAGCCTTTCCAGGCAAGATCAGAGAGCATGTCCTTGAGCCTTTTTTATATGGGTGCTTATCTCACTGTTGCATAAAATACATATTAGAGCATTATCTGTGGACAAATATAACTAGGAAGAGTCTAACTTTTCTTTCTCATAAAGTGACCAAAAACCTTCTACAGAATAGGCCAGTTGAGAGAGCTCCAGAAAATAGGGTGTTAAATAAAAGGTGGGAGGTGGATTTCAAAGGAAACTTTGTCTAGTGAGGGGGACAGCCTACTTTCAGAAAAGTTAACTTTATCTAGGATGGAAGGCCTGATGTTATACCTGATGTTATAATTTACATATGGAAAATCACCCTTTCCTTTATATCGGTGCCTACACCGGAGTCGATACCTATCTATAGCTGTATCTCTAGAGGCTAACATCATAAGGATGTTATAATTTACATATGGAAAATCACCCTTTCCTTTATATCGGTGCCTACACCGGAGTCGATACCTATCTATAGCTGTATCTCTAGAGGCTAACATCATAGGCTTTCTATATGAGAGAAGTTAAGCTTTGCTCTGTACAAGAAAGTGTCCTCCAGAGGCAGAGGAAGGAGTGCTATAAAAAGCACATTTGGGTGACCTCGGAGTGCTGCATCAAAAAATCACAATGCCACAGCAGGGTTTTACAAGAGAGAGCTCATCTCTGCAGGGCAGTTAGGGAAATGGGATGGCTTTTTTGGGAGATCAGAAGATGCTGCTCCTCTCAGGGCATCCGTTTCTGACAAAGGGAAGACAGAAAGCAGAAGTGAAAGTACAGATGCATGCTCCAAGCTGTGAAATTTCTGCTACTGTTGTTTAACCTTGGAATTTTCCTCTCAGGACCAAAATTTCCCATTCGGATGCCTCCAGAGGGAAAAGTAATCGCCCTCCATTCTCTTAGCTGTGTCTTTCCTTTCCCCTCAACAAAACAGCACCTTGTTTAACTGCAACAAAGGTTTGGATTTGACTGTTAATACTAAGGGGAATGAAGATGAGCTCACAGCTCAGGCTCTGCCTTTGGGGATGGAGCGGCCAACAGATGGAACTGAGCAGAGAAAATGGGATGCAGATACAGAAAATAGCAAGGGGGATACAGGCAGAAGATTATCCTCTCCAGTTTATCCTTTTCATTTGTATGGATACATGCAGATACTCAGTGAAATAGGAAAGCATCAAATTTGAAACGGATAAAAGAAAATGCTGTTTGATACAAAAAATAATTAACTTGGGGAATGTGTGGCTACAAGGTGATACTGAGAACTGAGAGTTCAGTGTGATTCAAGAAAAGATCTAGAATCATAGAATTGTTCAGGTTGGAAAAGACCTTTAAGATCATCAAGTCCAACCGTTAACCTAACACTGCCAAGTCCACCACTAAACCATGTCCCTAAGCACCACATCTACACATCTTCTAAATACCTCCAGGGATGGTGACTCAGCCACTTCCCTGGGCAGCCTGTTCCAATGCTTGACAACCCTTTCGGTGAAGACATTTTTCCTCATATCCAATCTAAACCCCCCCTGGTGCAACTTGAGGCCATTTTCTCTTGTCTTATCACTTGTTACCTGGGAGAAGAGACCGACCCCCACCTCACTACAACCTCCCTTCAGGGAGTTGTAGAGAGCGATAAGGTCTCCCTTCAGCCTCCTTTTCTCCAGGCTAAACAACCCCAGTTCCCTCAGCCGCTCCTCACAAGACTTGTGCTCTAGACCCTTCACCAGCTTCGTTGCCCTTCTCTGGACACGCTCCAGCACCTCCATGTCTCTCTTGTAGTGAGGGGCCCAAAACTGAACACAGGATTCGAGGTGCAGCCTCACCAGTACCAAGTACAGGGGGACGATCACTTCACTAGTCCTGCTGGCCACACTATTTCTGATACAAGCCTGGATACTGTTGGCCTTCTTGGCCACCTGGGCACACTGCTGGCTCATATTCAGGCGGCTGTTGGCCAACACCCCCAGGTCCTTTTCTGCCAGGCAGCTTTCCAGCCACTCTTCCCCAGGACTGTAGTGTGCATGGGGTTGTTGTGACCCAAGTGCAGGACCTGGCACTTGGCCTTGCTGAATCTCATACAATTGGCCTTGGCCCATCGATCCAGCCTGTCCAGGTCCCTCTGCAGAGCCTTCCTACCCTCAAGCAGATCAACCCTCCCACCCAACTTGGTGTCATCTGCAAACTTACTGAGGGTGCACTCCATCCCCTCGTCCAGATCATTGATAAAGATATTAAACAGGACTGGCCCCAACACAGAGCCCTGGGGAACACCACTTGTGACCGGCTGCCAACTGGAGTAAACTCCATTCACCACCACTCTTTGGGCCCGACCATCCAGCCAGTTCTTTACCCAGCGAAGCATACGCCCATCCAAGCCATGAGCAGCCAGGTTCTCCAGGAGAATGCTGTGGGAAACCGTGTCAAAGGCTTTACTGAAGTCTAGGTAGACAACATCCACAGCCTTTCCCTCATCCATTAGGTGGGTCACCTTGTCCTAGAAGGAGATCAGGTTAGTCAAGCAGGACCTGCCTTTCACAAACCCATGCTGACTGGGCCTGATCCCCTGGTTGTCCTGTACGTGCCATGTGATGGCACTCACGGTGATCTGCTCCATAACCTTCCCGGCACCGAGGGGAGGCTGACAGGCCTGTAGTTCCCTGGATCCTCCTTCCAGCCCTTCTTGTAGATGGGTGTCACATTTGCTAACCTCCAGTCAATGGGAACCTCCCTGGTTATCCAGGACTGCTGATAAAGGATTGGAAGTGGCTTGGTGAGCACTTCCACCAGCTCCCTCAGTACCCTCAGGTGGATCCCATCCGGCCCCATAGACTTGTGTGTGTCACATGAGACACTTATGAGAACAGATACAATTACATCAGGTAAGACTAAATGCAGAATTCATGCATGTTAGTAATAGGTGAAACACCAGAGGGTAAGAAGCTGGGAAAGAGCTTTCTTGAGGGATAACTTTCCGTAAGTCTCCATTACAGGATTTCTAATTTCTTCCTTTCAAACCTCTAACACTGGATACTGTCCGACACTGAAAACTGGAATGAAAAAGCTCCAGGAGATGCTTATATTGTAATTCCTTTGATTTATGTAACATTTTCTGGGAAGTGCCTGTTCTATAAAAATAAACAGTCTGACTGTGGAGCTAAAACTGCGTATCAGTATTTACCTAGGTAAAATTAACCTGTTTCTAAGCTGCTGACAACAGTGAGTTTCATACGTGAATTGGGGACAGTATGCAGTCCCGTATCCATAATGTTACCTCACTCTCCCACCAAACACCTCAAAGAGCAATAGCACACATTTAAACTTTGTATTCATTTACACTGACAGATTACAAAACACCTCTAGCTCACAGAGAGTAGGGACAGCTCTCTAATAAATACACAAAGTACCTTTAATTTAACATCTGTGTCTCCAAGTGGCATTCTAATACCGGGTTTTTGATCTGTGGACAGTAATCTCTAACTGCTACTGGACTAGGTGTAAAGTGTGTCTGGCAATTTCACCATTCAGTGGATAAATACTTGTGGCTGGGCAAAAATAACACAACAGATTCCGACACCAAGGGGAAGCCCATTTGCTGTGATTTATACACTTACTGCAGTGGATAAACACTAATGCCATCATGATTGCCCGTTGTAAAGATCCTGTCATCTGTAGCAACCTGTCTTTTCCATTGGGGCCAACTGTTCTGTCTGATGATGAGCAATAAAGCTCTGGAAGGTAACTGTAAAACTAACAGACTGTCAGCAGCAGTCAGAGTTGTCGTTGTTTTGTCACTGCCAGTTATTTGAATTTTTAAGACTTACAAAGCCAGGAAACTTGCTGCCTTTCATACAACTTGGTCATTTTTTTTCTTATCCTGGCAGAAATACTGAACATCTTTGAGTCTTAACTTAATACAAAGGCATCCCTACTGAAAGAAAAATGAATAAATCCCTTATTCCTCATTAGCTGCAAATGCATTCTTATACTGTCTTGGTAGTTTTATAAGCACATTCATGTGACTTGCTAGATGTCTGAGTTCACCCTGCAGTGTTCTTTCAAGTTTGGGGCACAACACAATATCACGAAGAATAAGAGAAGTGTATTTGAGAATTTCGTTACAGTTTTTGCAATAAATCCTGCATTCCATAATCTCTTAAGCATGTTGCATGCTGGAAAGTACTTGAGTTTAACTAGAAAACGTGCATAAACACAGTTCCACATATTTAAGATTATCATCAACCTGCCAATTCACTCTTATCTAAGATCTTTTCATTCCATTTCCTTTTCTTTATCCTCCTTGTACACCGATGCTTGAGCTCATGATGACAAGAGATAGCAAGACTGCAGTAAAGCGCTATTGTAGCAGAACTCCAATCACTGAATCTCATAAAAATGGTCACCTTTACAAGGCAAGCCTGCAGGCTTCAGAAGCAGCCTCCAGCTCCAATTTTTAGGGCTGTGAGGGCAGGAAAAAGGAGCACAGATTGAAAAATGGTGACAGGCAGGAATTTGGAGGACTATAACCTACCTTAATATGTCAGCAGAAGACTACAGCCAAACAGTACAGTACTGCTTCAGAAGGACTGCCATTCCCGTTACCATATGCAGTACATATAAGCTGTATCACCAGATGCAGGTAACACTGTTCAGATGTACCATCTGCTTTCCTAAAGTCTCTGTGTCCTTCCTGCATACTGCAGCAGTCTGAGTCACTGAGAAAACAACACACAAGTCCCAGCTCCTCTTCCACCACTTTAGGTAGTACAGGACATCATCTCCCTCAGTTGCTCTCTGCTGTCTTTGCCAGGGTTTTTTTCTTCCTCCTAGTTCAAACATAGATGTTTATGAAGCTACCTGGGAATATGCTGCATTGTAAAGGGCTTTTACAGTAAGATTAAAAATTCTCTCTTTGATTTTGTGCTTTACTTATCGTCCACAACATAACAGAGCGGCGTAAATTTTGAGATGCGTGAAGGATGTAGATCACACTTTTTGAATAACAAACATCAGTGTACTTCTGAACTTCCTATGCTCCTTGATTTCTTGAAACATGTTTCCCTGTAATGAAGAGAAAGCTGAGCTACACTGATGGGCCTGATATTCCAGAAATTGCTATCAAAGCTTTTCCTTTTGATGTCTGTCTACGTCCTGATTGCACTGTCTCCCAGGCTCAAGGGGAAGGAAAGATATTGTTGGCATAATGCTGTGTGGCTTGATTGGAACGAGCATAACATCTTAATCTGCTCTTGCCCCACAAGGAACACAAATCTCCCCAGATCTAATCTTTTGTAAAAGCACAAGCTTCATGGCAAGAGCAGCGACACTTTGATTTCCATTATACATCTTCACAGAGTGTAGAATGGGGGAAACCTGTATTTTGGCTATCTCAGATATAATCTAATTTGTGGGTAACAGATGCATCTGATTTCTTAAGACAAAGAATTTAAGTCCCTTTTTTAGCAAGATTTTCTACAGAAACGAGGTTTGCAAAATCATGCTATCTGCTCAACTATCTCAGTCCTGTTAGCACCAATAATTAAACCACTGGCCACCCTTAGCCAAGCTTGACAAATGAGAGAGGTCTCAAGTCATGCAATTCCTACAAATTTTGTGAGAACCAGTTTGAGGAATGTAGTAAATGGCCTCACCGAAGGAAAACCTCAAGTTACCTGCAGGTTTGGTCTGCTGGCTGTGTGTCTCCTGGAAACAACCCTACTGCCTCTTGCCGCTTGTCATTTGGGGATAAGCAAGAGGAGAAAGAGGAGAACCACAGGTGCTGCTGTGGGGAGGAGGTCAAGAGGGAACAAGACAGCTGAGGTGACAGTAAATGTAGGATGGGGAGAAGCAGAAGACAAGTCTGGGCTTCATTAGGTCAGCTATTCAGCAAATGGTTTCTTCTTGGGCCCTTCTATCTTATCTTTCTTTCCTTCCTTCTTTCTTTCTCTCTTTCTTTCTTTCTCTCTTTTGCTTGCAATATAAGCATTAGTGTGTCTCAGAAGAAATGCAGCAGCAGCATCCAGCAAAAGGGATCTAGCAGTAATGTTTTGGTTTTTAGGATACAGTACAAACAAACCGAACAGACCCTGATCCTTGGATGATATAAATCCATGTGGCTCTTTCGAGGTCAGGAATCTCTTCAGATTATATCAGACCTCACCCAAAGTATTCCTCTATATTTAGAAATCAATAATGTGGGAAAAAATTAAAATTAATAAAATTAAAATAAACTAAGTTGTAACACTGTGTTTTGTATGTTCACAGCTGTCTTTCCTTTCATTGAGTAACACACTCCAGCGTCCATCAAGTATGTCATGAAGAATGGCAGAAGCTAATCCATCCTAAAATACAGAATGCACTATTCCTGCTAGCTATAGGACAGATAGGATGACCTCAAAATATTCAGGCAGAATCACACGCCATGGGGACCCAGAGACCCCTGTACCATCCCAGGTGTGAATACAAAGGAGATTTTTAACTTCGTAGCATAGCATTCAGGGTTTTTTTATTTCATTTTGGCTCTCATCAGATAGAAATGTGCCAGGCTGCCTGTGGTTCTCCAGTTAAGAGCAGGTTTCCCAAATGGTGGGGGCTGCCTGCTGTCCCCCTTCATACAGGGAGCTCGCTGCTGGCGACAGGGGCTGCGTGTCCTGTGGAGACTGATGTATTACCCCTTGGCTTACCTGCAAAGCTCACCAGCTTGGGTTCCTTCTCTCTCACTCTCATTTTTATAAGCAGTTTTGCCAGATTACATTTAAACATGACCCTTGTAATCAGGTTACTCAGTATAATACAAGCAAAATTATGATGAGATGGATGCTGTTATTGCATTACCTATTTTTATCTCCATTGATTCTTCTGTATCTTTCATGAATCACCCTACTGAAAATGTGACAGGTTTATGTCAGTCACAACAGGACTGTAACAATATTAGCTCTACCATGAATTCAGAGTGACACCAAAATTGTATCATACTTGACCTTATTTGATATATTCGTGTGCTGAATCAGAAGCTCCGTGCTAAGCTGCACAAAGCAAGGGAAGATTCTTTTCCAACAAGACATTCTTCTATATAAATAGAGGTTTGTGCTTTTAGTGTTTGCTGTGCTAGCTCCAACCATGTGATCGTATGTAAATAATAATACTATTTCTAGAAACTGTGGCTAGAAGACATTCCAGCTCTCTTATTCAAGCTTGTTTACAGCACCATCAGTAGCTGGAATAATTTACACCTGACAGCATCTGTTCTTACTATAAACTAGTGAATTTTGGCATTCTTTCTATGCCTCCACTCTGGTGAGAACAAGCAGGACAGAGAGGGAAACCACAGAATCGTAGAACATCTCAACTTGGAAGGGACCCATAAGGATCATCGAGTCCAACTCCCTGCTCCTCGCAGGACTACCTAAAACTAAACTATTTGACTAAGAGCATCATCCAGACGCTCCTTGAACTCTGACAGGCTTGGTGCTGTGACCACTTCCCTGGGGAGCCTGTTCCAGTGACCGACCACCCTCTCAGTGAAGAACCCTTTCCTAATGTCCAATCTGAACTTCCTCTGATGCAGCTTCATTCCATTTCCTCGTGTCCTATCGTCAGTCACCAGAGAGAGGAGATCACCATCTCTGCCTTCGCTGCCCCCCTTGAGGAAGTTGTAGACTGTGATGAGGTCACCCCTCAGCCTTCTCTTCTCCAGGCTGAACAAGCCAAGTGACCTCAGCCGCTCCTCACAAGTCTTGCCCTCAAGGTCTTTCACCATCTTGGTTGCCCTCCTCTGGACACACTGTAATTGTCCGATGTCCTTCTTATACTAAGGCGTCCAAAACTGCACACAGACTCGAGGTGGGGCTGCACCAGTGCAGTGTAGAGTGGGACAATCACCTCCCTCGACCGCCTAGCTGTGCTGTGCTTGATGCACCCCAGGACACGGTTGGCCCTTTTGGCTGCCAGGACACACTGTTGACTCATATTCAACTTGCCATCAACCCAAAACCCCAGATCTCTTTCCACAGGGCTGCTCTCCAGCCTCGTGTCCCCCAGTTTGTATGTATAACCAGAATTACCCCATCCCAGGTGGAGAACCTGGCACTTGTTCTTGTTAAATTTCATACGGTTGGTGATTGCCCAGCTCTCTAGTCTATCCAGATCTCACTGTAAGGCCTCTCTACCCTCAAGGGAGTCCACAGCTCCTCCTAATTTAACATCATCGGAAACCTTCGAAAAAAGTGGAAGACCTTGATAAAATCAGCAGCTGGAGAAAAAGGAAGTAGGAGGAGGCCTTTTACTGTTGATTTCCTCAAACTAATGGAACCCAGAACCTTCATTTGCAGTTTGGATGAACCGCAGTAAATTGCCCAGCTGTTCTCTTCTGTCAGAATAATACACTTGCCAGAACCTCATCACTGTAAACTGCCGCAGCTTCACTGAATCTGGGAGAGGCAGAGCTGAAATAGCCTTTGGGTCATTTTTTTTTTCTGGGAAAAAGTGGTCTGTCACTTAAAACAAAGGACAGAGAATCAGAAGAGATGATTTTGTACCCCATTTTCTCACAGATTTTCTCTAAGAACTCGTAGATAAGAGTGAGGGCTTAGTTTTCAAAGAAGTTTTGCAGTTAAATCTGATAAAGATAGGCAGTTTAAAGCTCATGTCAATCAAACTTCCTGGAGAAGCTGTATGTGCAGTCATTGGGCTTTACCTGTTGTCAATGAAGTCTATGACAAATTGACTGCTATGGAAGAATGATTTCGAAGATTCATTTCAAAGAATGAATTTCAAAGATTCGAAGAAAGATTTGAATCTTTGAAAAAGTCTGTGTCCGCTTCCTTCAGCCCTGGCCAAAAGTAGGAAGGGATTTTAAATACAATGTATGTTGAAGGGGCTTGTCAGCACTACTTTACTTAGTAGGAATCAACATTCTAATTACAAGCCTTGCTTTCATGGGGTTAAATCGGAAATATGACTGACCATCACCTCTTTGTATCCCACCTGTCTCTGTTTTAACTTAGAGGAGTAATGAAGGAATAGAGTTGTGTGTATTAAAATTCTAAAATGTGCAACTATGTTGAATATTCCTTTCAAAATGCTTCTTTGATTCTTGTTAATTCTCCAATATGGATTAATTCAGCAGTGATAACAAGATATAAAAACTGACAATTTGGTATGAGCAGTAACTACATTTCATTCAGATTTTTCCTGTGGATTTGGAATTATGAGTCAAATAATCAATGAAGAGACTTTACTAATACAAATGTGCATTCATATTGCTTCATTATAAAATACCATGAATCATTGCATCATTTTAAGAATTGTGATAAAATATGCTCTTGGTATTGCAAACAGCTGAATTGCAAATACAAAAGCCAGGAATTCTAGCATTAATTAAAGCCCCCCAGCAAAGTTTGCTCTGAATCTTATAAACTAACTTAGTTATTTAAATTATTTAAAAATCCCATTTCTTACTGTGCAAATGTACAGTCATCTGGTATCACTGAGCAGCTCAGTCCTCAGCTCCCACCTAAGAAAGTCCAGCTCTTATAACAGCAGTTAAAAGTCATTGGAGAGAAGTAGCTTCACACTGTTCTCACTAGAAGTTGCTAAAAATGAGCAATTCCAATATAAATGCCATGGAAAGAATACTTCTCAATTTTTCCACATCCTACTTGTGGTGAGTTGACCTTAGCTGGCTGCCAGATGCCCACGCAGATGCTCTCTTACTCCTCCTCAAGAAGACAGAGGGAGAAAACTAAGATTAAAAAGCTTGTCAGTCTAGGTAAAGACAGGGAGGTCCCTTAACAATTACTGTCACGGGCAAAACAGACTCAACTTGGGGAAAATTAATTTAATTTATTGCCAATGAAAATAGATTTGGATAGTGAGAAACAAAGACAAATTAAAACACCACCTTTCCCCCTTACCCCAGGCTCAGCTTCACTCCTTCATTCCCGACTCCTCTACCTCTTCCCCCCTGCGCAGTACAGGGGTGACGGGGAATGGGGATTGCGGTCATTCCATAGCAGCTCCTCTCTGCCGCTCCTTCCTCTTCACACTTTTGCCCTGCTCCAGCATGGGTCGACTCCATGGGCTGCAGTCTTCCAGGATAAACCTGCTCCAGCATAGGCTTTCCATGGGCCACAATTCCTTCAGGGTATATCCACCTGCTCCAGCCTGGGGTCCTCCACAGCTGCAGGGTGGCTGTCTACTCCACCATGGTCTCTTCCAGGGGCTGCAGGGCAATACCTGCTCCAGCGTGGTCTCTCCAGGGGCTGCAGGGCATCCCTGCTTGGGTGCCTGGAGCACCTCCTCTCCCCTCGGTGCTCGCAGGGCTGTTTCTCACACTTTTCCCCTCACTCCTCACTGCTGGGCAGCGTTTTGTGTTTGTTTCTGGGAGCAGTTTCAGTAAGTCAGAAGCATTATTTCTAAAGTCTTTGTTTTCTTGCACATGATACTTGTAAAACAATATGTAACCCAGAAAACAGATCAAGACTGACTCTGATGAAGTTTCTCACAGGAAAGAGGGAAAGTCCTAAGGATAAGCACAGCTGCCCAGAAACAAGATTACACCCGTTTACTGACAATGCATAATAACAATTTAGCACTCACAGAAATACTCAGGACAAAGATTCATACAGCGGCTTCCTGAAATTACCTTTGTGAGAAGGAAAAAAAGGTGGGATCTCATCACCCTTTTGCTTATGGACTTGTAGAGATAAATTAGTACACAAGTCATCTTAAAACAGTAGTTGTCATATTAATTATTCTGGATTTATAAAGAACAATTATCTTTTCCCTCATCACCCTTTCTCATTATCTTGCTGTGCAAAGTATTTCAGTACATTATGGAAAACTGGACTAACTTTTGCCTACATAAAATAGGCTTTGAAACACCCTGATTAACACAGAAGTAATCTGCTTACGCACAGAAATACTCCCATTTAAAGCAAAGAACCAAAGGGCATAAAGCATGTAGCTATCTAATTAGTAAAAAACATTTTCATTCTCTTCCTCTGATTTTGTGCAAACCCCAGTGCTCCTGAAAAGGCTGAGACGTATGCTGCACGCCCTGAGTGTCTCTGCTGATGAAGAACTTGACAGGGTGGACATGGCCTCAACCCACTCACCCAGAAAAACGCTGCCTGCAGCAGTCCCAGGCGTTGCCTGCCACCACTGCTTTCTCTTCAATGGAAAGGAGATGCTCTTGCTCCTCCATGCTCCTGAAAGAAGGGGAGTGCAGCTGCCATGGTGGGAGGAAACAAGATGCCATGATACCGTGTCCTCCCCTCCACTCCCCCTCATGAAGGTGATGAGGACGACACAGAGAAGAGACCATGGGGAACCTTGACGCTGATGCTCTTCCCATGTTGGTTAACATCCTCCGGCCCCATGAAGCGTCTGCACCAGATAGTTGTGTTGCAATTTTGAGCAAGCAGTGTTTGGGGCAGCTGCAGTGTCTGGCTTTTGTGTGCATGTGTGCATACATGGGAGACAATTCATAAGAGGAAACATTACTAAATTAATCCTTTGGTCCAGAGGCAACAGAACTGTTTGCAACACTCGATCCTATTGGTACTACGTTGCTTTAAAGGAGGCACCCACTCAGCTTCCTCACAGGGCCCTGCGTTAGGCACAGAAGGAAACAAACACAGATGAGATATCCCCACATTGGGAGAGCGAAGAGAAGAGGGCTGGAAGCCAGTAATTCACCCTGATAGAGGCATGCATCTAAGTAAAACAGCAGTGCATAAGTATTTCACTTGGATGCTGCAGGCAATCTTTTTTTTAAAACACACCTGTGTATCACACATACATTGGGCATCTACAGGAGAAGGTCTATGCAGATGAGAAGATAAACATTTCTTGCCGATTTTCCTTCATGATAGTTCTGATTTCAAGATGACAGCATAAGGATTACAGTTTCTCAGACCACTTGCTGTTCAGGGCACATCCCACGCTCGCTCCATCTGCAGATGCTTTTTAATGTCAGTACATGGATCAATGACAGGACATGGTCCCCAGGGAACAGCCTGGCACCCTAATGTAAAAAAGAAAGGCTTGGGCAGCAAAGCATGCAGTGAGCCACGTTGATGCAGGACAGATTCTTCATTTCAAAGAGAAAAATCTGCATTCTTCAGAAAACAGTGTTCAAAAATTTAATCTTCATTCAGTTCAATGGAGCAGCTTTATAATTTACAGCACCAGATAAAGCTAGAAGATGTAATGTGAAATATCTGAAGCAGTTCTTCCCCTGTATTAAAATGTGCCTTGGGCAACAGAGCCTTAACTTCTCTTAACATATGTTTCTAGCAGATAAGTAAACAATTTGGACGTGAAATGAAAATTTTCAAGATAGTTACAGTTGGAAAAGCATCAGCTCGTATTAGACTTCAGCTGCAGTGCCCCAGTGATAAGTTTTTGGGGTGGTTTGGCATAGTTGAAAGGAAGCATCTTTGGAAGAATAAAAAGGTTTTTGTGTACAAGTTGTTGGATCAAAGATAGCAAGAAGAAAGACATCATTTTTACATCGAAATTCTGAAAGCGGCCTTGGTGGCAGGATCGAATTGCACGCCAGAGCACGTGGCTGGAGCGAGCTGAGCATCTCCACGCTCAGAGAGAGGGGAAGCAGAAACAGAGAGGGCAAGGCCAGGAAGTTTAAAGGTTCCTGCACAGAGAAGCGGTCCACTCAATGCATTGAGTTGCACTGACATTCGGCTTCCTTACAACCGTGGACTCCTTTGGCTTCGCGGACAAAATCTTTAGTCACGTGCACATTGAACTTTGCATTCCACGGCATCCGCTCAGCTCCGTGGGGCTTTGTGTGCAGCAGAGAGCGCTGAAGTCATCCTGACACCACTACTGCGGCAGCTTAACGGTGGATCACAGACCGGCAAATCACCCCCAGTGAAGCTCAGCACAGTCACAAGCCAAGCAGTCTCTTTTCAAAGTCCCCCCCACATGCTGGCTTATACGCGCTGCTTACTAAGCCTTTCTCTGCGGCGAGCTCCCTCTCTGCCCAGTTCCCTGCCACTGGGCTTAGGGACCATGTGCTATGGACAAGAGTGCTGTGTGTCCTCAGGGGGACCTTCCCCGGACTGGTTCCAAATGGAGAAGCAGGGAACCTTGTACTTCTTTCTGCACTACTTGGCCATTAGCAGACAAACAAATGGAAACTCGTTCAAGACAGAACAAATGCCCATCTTTAATGAGTTTATTTAAGCAGACGGAGCTCCAGTGAAGGAAACAGCATGTCGCTGTAAAGATCACAGTATTTCACTGTGCAACGTGTCAGGAGAACAGCCCGTGTTGGCTTGTCCTAGCAGGCCTGTTTCAGACAAGCCAGACTGCCCTGCCACAGGTCACCATCCTGCCACTGTACCTCGAGTTTCCACGGTCCTTCACCAGACAACAGACCTGAAACTTGGACCATCCAGATCAGACCTACAAGGCTGGCAAGGCTCATGCTGGCTGGTGACTTAGGTGCTAAAAGTGCTTCACCCCAGCAAAGGCAAAAGAGCTTTGCCACACGGGAGCTCCACCTCATCTTTTGTAAGCGTTGTCAGTAAGACCTTGCAGCAGCCGGCAATAAGAAAGGACTCCAGACGTTGTCCACTATGCAACCTTGTCTGGAGCTGCTGATAACTCTGTCAAATGTCAGCCGTCTAAAGTGACATTTCCCCTATCCTGCAGCTGTCTCAGACTGCATACAGGAGGTTTTAGCTGTTCCTGAGAATAACAAATACATTTTTTTGCCCAAACTACAAATATTCTGATTATCTTTTCACTGAGAATGTTTTCACCAAGACTATCTTCATGCAGGGACTTAAAATTTGATGGCCTGGTGCTGCGAATGCAGTCAGTGACAGCTTTTTACCAGCGGCCAGATAAGTACCTACCGTACCTGTCTGCACGATGCACATGTTGCCCAGAGCAGCAGAAACAAGCCTGTCCCTTGCCTGGTTTGGTGCCTGCAGCAGCAAGAGCCAGGAGCCTGCACTGCCCCTCAGCTGTGCTGCTAGCCAGCTTCCCATCACCAAACACCTCTGGAAAAACACCAACAGAAGCTGTCTCGTCCTCTTCTAGGGCCAGGTCCACAGGGAGAAGAGCCATATCTGCCGGTGATGGGTGGCACATCTCCATCCCGCACTGCATAGCTCCCGTACCACTACGGATCTTAGCCGTGCCCGTAGGGTGTGAGGGGAACGTTCCTGGCATTTCTGATTGTTTCTCACACAGTGACAGAGAATTATACCAAAAGCTTTTTATATAAATGTGTAAGATTAAAAAGCAAAACCCCAGAAGATGGGAAACATTGAACTAACATTGACTGAACAACTTCAAAATCCCATCTTTTGTTACCTAACTACGGACGTTATTCTTCAGGATTTCTGCCTCATTTACTGCACTCTTTTACTATAGTCTCTTGTATTTAATATTTTTAAGTATGGATGAATAAATTGCGGATATAGGATTCTATTAACAAAGCAATTTTGTGTAGCATGAGCCCTGTTTATCATACAAAATACATTTGAACAATCATAAGGGAAAATGGTACAACGGCGACTCCACGTCCTTCTTGCGTCCTGTACAAGACATTTACTCATTCATCTCCCATTCCAACAGACTATCAAAGGTCATCTGTTTCATTTTTAAGTAGTTTCCTATGCTCTTTCTGAACCCTAAGATGAATAAAAGCATCCAAAAACAAAACATGAAAATATTCTAATCAGAAATTATAATTTTATTTGTCTCCAAATTGCAGGGAAGAATTATTAAGTGGCTTATTATAGGTTCTTTAATAGTTCTCCAATGGCTTATTACTATATTATTTTATGTGGACAGCTTACTTGCTATCCACACGAGATCGCTGAAATTATTCATCATGCATTTTGACTCATTGGCCAACTTGACAGTGACTGACAGTCTCTAGAAAAATATAGTACAGCTAAAAAACCTGACCTAACTTTTAAACAGCTTTCTCTGTGATACTGACATAATCAAACAGAGTTTTACATATGTCACGCTGTTGCTGCAGCAACCTGGCCTCCTCTCCTCTGACTACTGATAGGGAGCCTCTGAGCTTGATATGGGCTCAGATGTCTTGAGATTAATCTCTTGGGACCATTCCAGAGAAATCGGGATTAATTTGCAGTTCCTTGAAAATGAAGTAACTATTTCACGTAAACTACTTTTCACATTCCATCAGGCCTGAGCTTCCCATTCATAACCTTTATAGAAATGACTGGGTTGACACAGGGTCCCCAAGACATTTAGGAGAAAGCTGTTTGCACAGTGGGAAGGAGGATTAAAATGGCTTTGGCTTCTCTTGTATTTTTCTTGAATGTAAGCAGAGAAAAGGTTATTTTTGTGAAAGCAAAAGTTGTATTTTGGGGTTTTTTTTCCTCTGGATGTTTACATCTCAGTGCTTCTAATTTTCAGTTCTCCATATCTTCATCAGGGATGAGACTGAGACAGTGAAAGTAAAGGATTTTAAGCACTGAGATGTGTAGTTCCTGAAGCCAGAGTCAATCCCTAGCTAGCATGGCTGTAGAATTTTATAGGGACACATGAATATTTGATAAAGACTTCAACAGTTTTGATGGTACAGTCTACATCACTGCATATGGCTCGAGTGCTCTGAAAGCCTCTTTCCAACTGCTTAGACCCTTTCTTGGGGGAGAAGGGGGAAACACGGTGCTGGAACAAACATGATGCAAGAGAACGAGTCAGGCCAATTCACTCAGCTTGCTGTATTTGCCTGGGAGTTACAGCCTAGTAAAACACTTAACCGCCTTGCCAATGTACATAATATCCTTCTAGAAAGAGCATAAATAACAAAATGTTTCTGTATTTGAAATATATATAATTACAGAGGTCATGTGTGCCATAGCGGAGTAGTCCATGGGAGTGCCAAAACAGGGAAAAAATTTGAAATTATTCTGTACCTAAAGGTGTCTGTCCCTTGCTAAGACTTACCACGCCTGATCTTCAGCAGAACACCACTCTGCTGAGCAGATGCAAAGCCAGAGGCTGGAGAGGACATGGCAAACCGTGATGAAAAGATGCTCAGAAGAAATCTGAGCAGTGACAAGACACTTCCAGGGGCCGTGGATGTTGGTGGCCTCTGATGGGCTTCTGGCTAATGTCAGATACAGCACCTAATATTTGGCCACTACCCAAATCAGGAGAGGAAGGCACATGCTCTGGTTCTTCAGAGAATCCTCCAGTGTCAGGGAAAATCTTCAGTGTTGTCTGCTTTGCACTGGACATCCAGGGCTGAGGTCCAAGTGTGTGCAAACCCATCAGGCCATAAAACACCTACCTATAAATTGTTTAGTTAAACACACCTGGGCCTCTGTAGCAGCAGCACTTAGCACTTCATACTACTAATTTCCAAAGGATCTATGCAAATCTTTACCTAATATACAAACTATAAGGAAATGTCAAAGTTGTGATGCCATGGGCAGAGGTCTGGGGTGATGGCACTTGAGAGGCCTGGAGTCACTCCCAGCTTTGCCACAAGTTTGCCAGCAAAACACTTCAGTTATCTGGCCTCGGCTTCCCCAGTCACATAATAAAACTAATTGTATGTGCTTTGTGAAGTACTCTGAGCTCTACTGCTTCAGAAGATCTCAGTGTTGTTATTATTCATTACAATTCTTGTTGAAATATGACACAGTTCATACTACATGCAACAAAGCAGTAAGGAAACTAGTTCAATACAACCTTTCATTGCACAGTAGACCCCAAAAGCACCTATTTCCATGGATTTGCCTTCTAATTATATGATCCCAGAATGTAAGGTACACACAGCTTTTCTTCTCAGTACTGTCTTGCAGAATCATGCTAAACCCAATTTATATAACCCAGCTTCCCCTAAAGATAGCACAATTCATAGTAGTTGTTCATTGTTTAATTGTTCTACTGCATTACAATATACAGTAGTAGTGTTACTATAGCTAGGCAAAGCTATAGTGAGGCAAGACTCGTAAAGAGAAGTAGCATCCTTCAATTTGCCAGTTTAGAGACATAGCTGCAAGCCCAGATGCGTGGGCTGCTCTTGCTATTCACCGCAGGAAAGCAGAGTTAGAAACCTACTGGCTTGTGTGTGCGCTCTCATGGACCATGAAGGGCAAAGCTCTCAGGTAGGAGAAGACACTTAGCATTAAAGAAGGAGGCAACTAAAGTAATACTTAGGATATGTTGGGCTGACATACAGACTGCCATTAACTGCAGAAACAGCAGTGGCAGATTAGGCAAGCCTAATTACTCACCTGGGGATCTGGCTTGCATGCTGAGGACATTAATGACATATCTCTCCCTGGGAGGGGAAAGGGAGGTGATCTTTAGCAGAAGTGAGTGGCAGCAAGCGCCATATAAACATCCTGGCAGGACTCTGCTCCATCGCTCATCCCAGGGGAAGAGAATAAACTCATATCTTCAAAATTTTTTTCTTCTTTTCTTATAGCTACCTAACGTTGTTCTTTTAAAATAGCATTTTCTTTTCCAAACACTTTGATCTACAGCATACGCTAGTGTCTTTTCCTGCTTTTTCTGTCCAAAACATTTAGAACTGAAAAGTCTGTATTACTTACACTGTTGTGAATGGCTCTTGCTATATTTTAGCATGCTTGATCTTTTAAAAAAAAAAAGAAGTGTTGGGTTTTTGTTGGTTTTGGCTTGTTGGGTTTTTTTCCTCTGTAGGAGAGCATGCAAAAATCAAGAGTGATTTTAAGGTCTCAGTGATGTACGACTGAAGTCAGGGAGGGCTCTGTTCCTTCTCCACCTGGAGCCAAAGCGAAGCCTCAGCATCTGTGGTAACACTTCTAGCAGAAGTGTTGCTTGGACGTAACGGCCGTGGGAGGTTTCACTGCTCCTTCATACGTAGGTAGAACAATGAGTTTCGCACACTTGCTTACTCAAAACAAGTCCTGCTCCATATTTCTGGAGGTACTTCTGCACTCTGACTGTCGCTTCCACCTACTCAGCATTGCACCAGGACCTCCATACCATTTAGCAATATGGAAGCATGGCTGGTCTTGAACCCCAGCCAGAATCAATGTGCTGTAAACAAAATTTTCCTTGAAATAGACCAAGTTTGCGTGTGCAGATCCGCTGGCAGAATGTGGGAACAATTTCACTACTAAACAGAATTTATAACGCTCCTCTTTTAAACTTGTGGTGGTACAGTCTGAAAGCCCAAAGGAAAAAACAAGTAGAAGGTGTAATTGTAAAGAGTCTGATGGACCCAAGAAAAGAAGCTCAAAACTGAGCCTTTGAGACCACTTCTAACTCTTTGTCCATACTGATGGGCCATATAACTGATTCACATTTCCCAGTGTCTGTGCCACCCTACTTTAATGTCTCGGTACAGGTGAAGCTGTAAAGGTAATATAAGGAACCTTCTGTACTGTCAGAGGAATTAAAAAAAAAAAAAGATATGTTAGCAGTCCTATCAGATACTCACTCCTCTAGCTGAAAATAAAAAGATGCCTATTTGGAATAATGAAACAGTTTTAATTTTGAATTTTGATTTTGCTCAGTGAAAGCAAATTCATCATTTGAAAGCTAATCATTTTCTAGCTAATACTGTATCACCTTCAGCAGAAAGAGAAAGAAAGAGAGAGGGAAGGGTAATAACATTCCCACGGCAAAGCTTTCCCAAAATCATAAACTCATTACTGCAAACTAAAATCTAAAGTCAACCAAAAACTAGGACATACCGGGCTTGCAGGTTACAGATCCAAAGCTGTGGAGTAAAACTAATCAGTTCTTGGATAGGATTTTTTTTCTTTTTTACTGCAGTACAATCTATAGTCTAGTTGGTCAAATCAAGCCTTTCTGAGAAAAGAAGATTAGAGGCAGTTGTTCAAAATATTGTGGGGGGAGCAGGATTTAAAGTTTATTACTGACAGGATATACAAAACAGACTGTAATGAAAAAACAGTATTGAGATTGTACTTGCGGTCTGAATGGAAAATGTTAAGCGAAGACAGGGCCATATGGAGGAGCTTATAGTTACAGCAAGAACTGATGCTGAGGCAAATGCCCTCTAAATAAGTGAAATTAGGCGTTAATGGGAAAGTCAGAGGAATTAAAGAAAAAATTATTACACTTGAACACTACAAATAGGCTATTAAGGAAGAAAAGACATTCAAAGAAATTTAGTTTTATTTTATTTATAAGGATTGTTCCACCTGCAATGATCATTGTACTGTGCATGAATTGTTAACTGAAAAAGTGCTAGGTAAAGTATCAACCGTTTTGCATAAACAAAATATTTGATGAAAAATTCTCATCCTATTTCATCAATTTCATTTTGAAGATTTCATCCTGTATTTTACCAAAGTCGGAACTGATGCACATGTGTTACATAAATGCATTTGAAGCCTTGGTGAAACACAGCAGGATGTCCTATTTATCTGCCCACCTGGAGCTCACTGCAGCATTATGGACCCGTTTTGCACAGGGCCACATTAGGATACACCTTGCATAAGTTAAGAGAAAATAATAAAATACGACAGCACAGATATCAATGCCCTGGCTTGCTTTCCATTTCATTTTCCTATAAGCTATTTGACTTTTGACCATGATAGCTACGTGAAATTTGCCACAGTTAACCACCTATCTCCCAAGATGTGAAATGCAGGACTAACATATCTTCATGATCTAGTTTTTAAATGTTTCTATCTCCATCAGTACGGCGTAAACCGTCCCAGCTCTGGTCCAAGCTAGGCAAATCCAGCCTTGCTTCCTTAGTTTTCATTTTCTGGTCTCGGGACCTTTTCTTTGTTGTTCTCCATCAACGTTTACTGACAAGTGGTCCAGGACAGAAGCAACTCATGCTCGGTGTTTTTGTTAATACAGTCCTGAACGGCTGGCTGCCTGCTGCATAATCATCAAGCCACAGTATTACAGACTATTTGAAGACTATCATGCGCCTTTACAGCTCATCTATTTCATGCTAAAGCAGATATTTAGGACGTAGGTATATTCTGACAACAGAGACACAAACCACCAATTTTCTGGAAAGTGAAGGTCTCCTTTATAGTTTCTTCAAATCCTGACCAGCACTTTACACCGCCCCAGCAATAAGGACATTCTGGCCACGGCAGAGCCATCCAGCAAACACCCCTACTGAGGTATCAAGAGCTGACAGTGTAACGGGTCACCGTAACGCTGGCGAGCTTCATGCGCTCAATGACCACCGTTGCTCGGCCTAGGGAGTGAGCTCCAGAAATGCTCTGTAGAGTGCACTGGCGTAAAACAAGATCTAAAGATGAGTAGGACCTGATTTTGTTGGATCCTATCCGTCATTAGGAAGAGTAGTAAGTAGGTAGGTCAGCCAGGGGAATTACAAAAGTTTCATCATTCTCAGTATATTAACTATGTCCAGGCAGCTCTTCAGGCAATTTAAATCAGCATAGCTCCCTTGAGTTCAATAAAAGGATGCCCGTTTACATCAGCTGAGCACTGGCTTCACGACTTTTTAATATTCCCCAATGGAGCAACCCAGTACAGCAAACGCCTTCCACGGTCTAAAAGTCTGGAAATACAATGTTATGGAACCTAAAGTAATCCACCCTTCTGCATCATCGAGCCTAAATGGCAGAACACAAAGAAATCACCAATGAGATTTTGATTTTAATAATTTAGGGTGAAACCACAGAAATCATTATGCGGTCAAGTGTTTTCCCTGAGCTCACTACATACATTGAGGCCACTTGGCTCCACTGACCTTTTGAGTGCCCTGCTAAGGTGCTGGCAATACATTTTTCATCTGTCTTTTACAGGGTATTTTTAACTTGATTCAAAGCATGAGAGCCAAATATTGCACTGTCTTACACTTGTACAGTACTGTCAAAACCAGTGAGGAGGGAGATGCATAAAAATTGATGTTGGGATGTTTTGGTAGCAATCCTTTAGACATATTTGTATAGTCTTCTGTTAAGTGTAGAATGAGGAAATTTAAGCAAATTGTATTACAGTGAAATGATAAACCACTGAGCATTCAGGATCTGGTGAACAAAATGTAGTTAATGTCTCATCATCTAATGATAGAAAATGTAGTCCCACTTCTCACAATATTATGGAATAGAATAACTTGTAGACACCTAGTAAGAAATACTTCTGAAATTTAACATTTTTAATGATGTTCAAATATGACAGAGACTTTCCAAATACAGTTTTTTCCATGTCACACTAATGAAGCTCAAATGTGTATGAATATCATTCCCTTCACAAACAGAATCTCAAAAAGAGTTGACAAAAAGTAGCAAATTTGCAGTGAAATTAATTAGGTTTTTGTCTTTACCATTCTCAAAGTGTGGGAATGGTAATATCACGCAGGAAAAAACCTCACAGCTCTAGCCCTGCTTGGGGAAATATAGACATATATTTTGAAATCTATATTGAAAATTTCAACTTATTAGAAAATAATATTTTGTAGGTTAGGTTGACTTATGTGTGTCTGTATTAAACTATATTTCTCCATTGGAGAGAAATATTATGGGGCTAATCCTGCATCTCTGAAAACACAATTCACTAAACCATTGGGAATTTTGCTTAAGTAAGGAATAAATCAGTGCAGAGTATGAAAACCCGTACTTAAATATTCCATTTAACTGCAGAAACACACAAATTACTGAAAATTACTTCTGGTATGAACTGAAGGGTATCTATTTCATCACCTAAAGCAATTTCTATGAAACCTAAAAATTACTCATTTGCTCATTTTCAGGAGTTGTTAATTTTAGAGATTAATTCCAAGATTCATCCAAGTATAACTTCCTACAGGTATTTGTTGAAAACTGCCACATTCTCTTTTTAATTAACTCCAGTGATATGTTAATAACTTGCACAGTTTCTCAACTATTGGTTAGTTCTAATCCAGAGCGTAGCTTGAATGACTACCATTTATAAATTTTCATGTAATATCACTAAAGTATATTCTTATAACCTAGTTAGAAGTTGTAATGGCCTTAAGGACGTACAGTAAGAAATGAGAAAGCTCTGCGTCTGCTATTAACAAATAAATTTTCTTGCTGCTGAAATTGCAGTGCTTTGGAAGCTATTTCTGCAACTTAGTGCCTGCTTGTCTTATTTAGAATTTATATTCTTCCTTCTGTTATTTGAGTTCATTTATTTTATACAAGTGGTACAAGTAGGATAGATAAGAAGGTTAGGTTGACTCAGTGTAAAAACTAGAAATTCCTTGGTATTAAATCAAAAATATTAGGGTCATGAACTTTAAATATACCTTTATATAATATAGTCTAGTGGGTTATGTGTAGATAAAGATGGTATTTCCTTGGACAGCTCTATTAGTTCATATATCAAGGGAAAAGCTCTTTAACATGAACCTGAAAGAAATACTCAGTAAGACACTAAAATTTAAGTATTGTATTACCCGAGACTGAAAACTATATCTTATCTCAAAATCCATTATTTTTATCCTAATGAGTTAGTTTTACTGGTCATATTGCCATCCCTCATTTTCTTGTTTAGAGGGCTAGAAAAGTAGTCATCAGCTAGATGCTGAGAAACAGCTAGAATTTCTATTGCTCACATGTCCTTTCTCAACTAATTAAATACCAACAAGAGAATCCATTCATTTCTATTATAAGCCAGAAAAACTGTAAAAAATCCAAAAGCTCCCTAACAGTGGAATATGCAATTAAACTACCAGTGTATTAATTCAGGTGCAAACTGCTGCACCATTGTATAGCAGTGCTTTCCTTTCCTTAATTAACTAAAACATGAAGAAGAAAATCTGATGGCTTAATAGCATTTTCTTCACTGTCAGAAATGCTTGGGGATGATTTTATTATGTTACCACAAAGAGTCTTGGCGGAGTTATTGCCATTACTTCTGTTTGTCACCTCTAAGAGTGACAGACTCCACAGAGAAACTTGCTGCTGTTAACGAATGTGAAGGATTAATATTTTATAATATCATTACTTTATCGGCAGGATAACTATAGTAATAAGAATACATTTAATATTTTATGCATTCACAACCATGTAACACACAAGGAGCATTTATTCTCCAGCAGCACCTCTTTGGATGTGTATTGGGTTGCTGTGATTGAAAGCTGAGCAGTTTGTCATACTTATCATTGTTTATATTGGGGTGGAAGTAACACAGTCTAACCAGTGTTAGGGTACCATCGTTGCCCGCACTGAAGGAGTGAACCCAAACTAGAGATACACACAGATCTTGCAGCAGAGAGTCTACAAACCACGCAGAGCAATTTTAGGGAAAAGCAACGTGGGCAATTGCCTGGGAGCCTCGCTAGACCAAACAGAAGCGGCAAAGCAAGTTTTGCAGTGGGGAGGTTGACAGAGGGAAGGGTGCACATCCTGAATCTCTGCCTGGGTCCCTGCAATGCTGACGCCAGCTGTGAAGCTGAGGTTTCATCCTGCACAGAGCTAAGCATTTAGACTATGTTCAAGCAATACCTTTAAAATACCCTTTAAAATCTGGCACACTCCTTTTCCCTTCAGAGGCTGTTTCCATTAAAGCTAAGCAAGTCAAGGCTGCCTAGTAGCAGCGATGATGCTTGTGTATTTCCAAAGCATCCTGCTGTAGCATGTGGCTAAGTTATTTCAACATGTTTTACTTTCTTCCGCAAGTTTCATCGGCCCTGAATTTACCGGTCTGTGAAAGCACAAAGCTTTATGTTTCATGTGCTCTGTGCATGTGCACAGACATTCCCCTCGGCTCCAAACAGGGCACGGTTACAGTGTGGTGGTGAGCAGAGAAACAGCAAACTTCACCTGCATCCCGTGAGAAAAAAGAAGTGAGCATACACTGAATATGGACAGTTACATACTCATCACAGATTCTCAGCTGCAAGGTGCAGAGCGCCTTCAGCTTTTCTTCCCCCCCTTGCCTTTGCTCAGCACTTTGAAGGACTGTGTCACTGAATTTATTTAAATGTTTCAGTCATCGGGTCCCTTGCTCTCTACGCAGATGGGGAGCCTTCCACTTGATGTTTAAAGGAGCACTCGAGTGAGGAAAGCTGAGTGGAGTTAACGCTTGCCAGGTCAAAAGGCATCGATCTTTGACTTCGCACAGGAACATGCCTTTAGGAAGGCATCTCCCCGGGTGGTGTAAACAGCTTCTTTTCTCTTTTTTTGTGTCATGTTCCGTGTTTGTCAAGCAAAGGGGGATAGGCAGAGAAACAGAAGTGTGGCAGATTCTGCCTACGTCTTCTCCACGCTTTTTCCTAACCCCTAACTCATTTGATACTTTGTATTCACTGTCTCACTTGACTGACACAAGAAACCCACTGTAGGGAGAGAGGCTTCCTGTGAACTGAGCCCCGTTTCCATGGTGCGGAGTTTTCTACTTAAAACTAAATGCCTGTTTGCTGGGGCTACACGGCCGTGCAGCGCCCGCGGAGCTCCCCACGCCCCAGGGTCAGGGGCCGAGGGCAAAGGCGGGCAAACGCGTCCCCCATCTTAAAAGGCTGCCCTTCGCAGGCTACAGCTCGTCGCTCTGCGGTCCGACCCAAGAAACCTCAGCACTTTCCGGCATGCATTTTAAGGTCACTGAACCATTCCCGCGGCCCCCGGACTCCCTTCAGTCTCCCCCCGCGGCGGGGACAGCCGTGGTCCACGGGGTTTGGCCGCACTTCCCACCCGCTGCCGCGGAGCGCTTCAGCGGTGACTCCCTCCTTGCCCGCGGTCAGCCCCCAGCGGCTCCCGGGATGCTCGCCCCGGCCCCGGCCCCATCCCCGGCCCCGCTCCGCCGGGATCCCCGCGCCCAACTTCCCCGCGTCCCGCCGCCGCGCACCGGGGCAAACTTTCGGGAGCGGCACCCGCGGAGCCCCGCAGAGCCCGGCAGCGGAGCAAACGGGGCGGGCTGCGCCCCGCTCCCCGGGCAAACGCCCCGCCGAGGAAAGCCACGGGCTGGGAGCAGCCCGGCCGCCGTCGCCCGCAGCCCCGGCCCCGGCTGCGGCCCCGGCGCGGCGGCTCCCCGCGGGAGGTGCGCGGGTCGCGGTGCCCCGGCACAAGCAAGCCCCCGCGCAGCGCCCGGGGCAGGAGGGAGGGGAAGAGCCCAGGAGCGAGAAGCCCCCTTCGCCGCCGCCGCCGCCCCCCGCGGAGCGGGACGCGCAGGGCCCGCGGGCGGCACTCACCGATCCGCAGCACTTGCTGGCCGCTCCGGGGGAGGCCGGCCGAAGCGCAGAGCAGCACGAAGAGGAGCCCCCCGCCGCCGCCGCCGCCGCCGCCGCCACCGCCGCCCGGGGCCGGGCGCCGGGGCCACCGCGGGCCGAGGGCGCTCGCCATCCTCCGCGCCCGCCTCAGTTCATGCCGGGCTCCGCGGGTGCGGGGCGCGGGCGGCCACCCCCGGCTACCCCCGGCGGGGCCGGCTGCGCGCCGCCGCTCCGCGCCGCCCGCCCATGGCGCGGGGGCTCCGCGCCCGCCGCCCGCGCTCCCGCCGCTGCCGCGCCGCGCTGCGCCGCCGCCCGCGGCCCCCGCTGCCCTCGCCCCCCGCCGCCGCCGCCGGGAGGGGAGGGAGGGGACGGGAGGGGGCGGCTCCTCCCGCGGGGCGGCCCCGGGCGGGGCGAGGCGGCTCCGGAGGCTGACCGGGACGGGCGGCGTGGCGGGGCACCACGCACACGGGGACACACACAGGCGCGCACACGCAGGCACACAAAACTGTCCTGCTGCTCCCCGGCACGGCCGGACCCGCGCCGCCCGCGCTGGGCAGGGGCAGGGACAGACGCAGGGACAAGGGCAGGGCAGGGAGAGGGACGGGGCAGAGATGCTCCCTGCCCACGGTCCCGCCAGCCCTTTCGCCCCGCGTTGTGCTGTGTGCTGTTCCGGCCCCCGCGGGTCTCTCCACGCAAGGCTGGAGGCCTCTCCTTGGCCTGGGGGAAGCTTTCAGAATCACAGAATCTCAGAATCGTATAGGTTGGAAAAGACCTTTAAGATCATCGAGTCCAACCGTTAACCTAGCACTGCCAAGACCACCACTACACCATGTCCCTAAGCACCACATCTACACATCTTTTAAATACCTCCAGGGATGGTGACTCAACCACTTCCCTGGGCAGCCTGTTCCAATGCTTCACAACCCTTTCAGTGAAGTAAAATTTCCTAATATCCAGTCTAAACCTCCCCTGGCGCAACTTGAGGCCATTTCCTCTCATCCTATCACTTGTTACCTGGGAGAAGAGACCGACCCCCACCTCGCTACAGCCTCCTTTCAGGGAGTTGTAGAGAGCAATAAGGTCTCCCTGAGCCTCCTTTCCTCCAGGCTAAGCAACCCCAGTTCCCTCAGCTGCTCCTCACAAGACTTGTGCTCTAGACCCTTCACCAGCTTCGTTGCTGTTCTTTGGACACGCAAAGAAGTTTGGACAACGTGTTTGGACACGATGCTCTTCTTTTTCCGCTGTGCCTGTCAGCCCCACAATTCCTGCTTTTTTTCCTCCCGCTTGTATGGGGGTTTGAAATACAGGCAAGAGAGGAAGCTGGGGCGGGAGGCTGCGTGTGCACAGCTCCCTTGCTGGGCAGGCATGGGATAAGGCGATGGTGCACAGTATCTGGAGGCTGAGGGACACCCGTGGGGACAAGGTGGAGGGAAGGCAGCCCTTTCTGTGGGGTGTTTGCTACCCTGGACCTCTGCAACCAAGTCAGGGACAGGAGACATCCCCACAGTGCATGTCCCCAGATGTGGCAGGAGCCTCAGCAAGGGGACTGCAGGGCTGCTCACCTGGGATGGGGAGTTCACAGAGTTCAAGTGGTGAAAACTCAAGGCCAGTTTTGAACAGTTGGGCACAGGGACCACAACACTCCCTGCCCTTGACTTGGTCAACAGATAGCTTTTCCCCCATGATTTGACGTTCTCAAATTATTTTGAAAACCTCAGTTTTAAAGGTTCAGTGAAACTCAAAATGCTTCACTATAAAGTAAACATATGGGTCCTGAGCTGATCTGAAAAAAGAAAAAAACGTAATAGGAGAATGACTCCCACCTAGCAACAGAACTAAAATTGCATAGCTGAGATCCAAAATTGAAATAATTTAAATTTGTTTATTTTGTATTCCTCTCCAGTCTGTCTAACTATTGTTCCAGAAATTAACTCCTCGGAGCAGTCGCAGCACATGCTGAAGTGCAATGGAAATGCAAGCGTCTACATTATATCTTCCCAGTCAGTCTCAAATGTTTCCTGAAAAGCCTGCCTCTACTGTTTACAGAGCAATTTACGCTATTCAGGAGTTCTCACTGCTGAGATTCCCAGCCAGGATACTAGTTAGTGCCCCACTTTACATTTCTTATGGCATGTTTTACATGCATCTTGGAGAATTTTTGCTCGTGATGTTTATTTTTCATTTGTTTACCTAAGAGGCATCCTTTCCTTAGGAACAGAGCTAAATCCACCGGCAGCACAAGCTCCCTGCCAGCCCCCAGGGTGATGCAGCCACATTTCCCGTTAGCTTTCATGCCTCAACCCCTGCCGCCCTGCCACGGTGCCAGCACGTAGCTGGGCCCGTGCCTTCTCTGGGGCCACCACTGCTCCACAGCTCCGAGCAGTGGCTCTGGATGTCGGCATCGCTCCTCCGGCCCCTTGCCTGCTTTCACAGCTCTGCGTGACCAGCCGCCCCCATCTCTTGCTCCTGCGGGACATGCCCTAATATAGCGTGAGGTAGGCTCAGCCTGCACCCTCGCCTGTCTCACGCACGTCACACCGGCTAAAGGTGACAATTACGTTAAATCACTCGCATGGTTAGTAACTACAGCGTACGTTCTCGTGTAGGAGGCAGAAAAGGAATCTGTCAGGCCACCCTGGACTGGACTGAATGGCTTGGTAACTTTGGCGCAATTTTATAATCTGTCATTGCCTTTCAAATTGCTATACATGAGAGAAGGCGTGCATCTCCTAATCTGCAAAAATCTCAGCCTCTGAGCAATGGCTAATAACAGCTACCCTTCAGGTACACGTTCACCCACTGTACAAAATCATGCAGTAGAAGTAGCTCTGACTGGAGTGGTAAGTTTTATTTTCACAGTCACGCTGGCATGGCAAATAACACTGATATAACAACAAGTACTGGTTTCCAAAGGGAAGTCATATTAGTTCCACTTGACTGAGAAATGGTACTATTTTGAAGGAAAAAAAGGAAAATATTTCATCTGGAAAATACACCTAGGGATATTTTCAGAACCACTTGTCCTCAACGTAAATGGGTTCTTGCAAAAGTCAAAGGCACCTCAGCATTCATTTCAGTGGGATAAGAAGTTGACCAGAACTATATGCTTTTGAAAATACCACTGGTTTTAGTCTTCTGATTCTTCGAAGCCCTTAAGAACATACACTGAACAGAATGGGAAAAATAAGAGCTTAATAGTGACTGCGAGAGGGTGGCAGAGATCTGCGGACACTTGCTACCAGTAGTAGAAACCTGAACAGCTCAAACTCTGCTAACCCCTTGTGGCAGGAGTGGCTCATAGGAAACTTAAAGAGGTATTCGCTTCTGCTTCTGGGTGTAGCTGAGTGTTACCTAGGTCATATTCCACAGCTTCGTACATAAAGAGCGATAGCTTTTAAAAAACTACAGATAGCTATGGAAAAATTCAAATTGGCTCTAACGCTGCAAAGACTGGCCACACTTTAAAATGAAAAACAGTCCATTTGCTATTGTGGAAGATATTTTTTTCCCAGTTTTTCTGGTTTTATTAGTGTATATGACCCCTGTGTCCTGTACTGGTCAGAGCAGGCATGAAGTGGAAGGTTGTGTTTTCACAACTCTTCACAGGAAAACTGGGGGAGAGGGAGAGGGTTTTTAAACTGCCCACTTTGAGATCTGAAACATTTCCTCTTCTCAAAATAGTTCTGAAAAAAACTATTTTAGAATTAGAAAGGGACCATTTTGAAACACAAAAGGACAGAAAGAGTTTTAAACTGACTTAAATTTCCCTGGAAGTATCTTCCAGGTTTCTAATTTTACAGTAAGCTCTAATGCATATGGCTCTTTTGTTGCTTACAACATAGTAAATCACCCAGTAAGCTCTATCCCACAAAATCATGGCACGTTTTACAAGGAGTGTTGTTTTATTTCTGGCTGATATTTTAAAATGAGAAGTCTCAATACAGTTCATCTTGCTGGTCTCCAGTTATCGATATTCTCAAATCTTTAATCTCCTTTTGGACGTCGTTCAGAAAGAGTAGGGAAAAAGCCCGGCTCTCTTGCCAATCTTTCTTCTCCCAGTTAAGCAGGTTTGAATGCCCAGAGCCTTAACACGTGAGCTGCTGTTCAGCTCATACTGGCTGCCATGTTTGCTTACTCATTCATTGCATTGCCAATATTTAGATGAATTTATTAGTAAGATGTGTTGAAATACCTGGAGAATGAAAGGTAGTGTGTGTAATCAAAGTCTGTTCTTACCACATAGCACGTTAATATTACAAATAGTAACGCAGAGTCCTTTACACAGGAATTTGCAGTCTTTATTTTTGTTTCACAACATCAAACTCCATTTAGATATAATGTGTAATTACTATGCAATTTGCAGTTTAAGTAATACTATTAGGCTAATAGCTAAAGCCTTGCCTGATATCAGGGCCTCATGACTGAGTCTGAGGATGTAAACCACCTCCCTCACATTTTGCATCCATTTTAGAATTCTGGTTTTGAGTTTGGATGTGGTCAAAATATCAGAAAGTCAAGTGTAGGCAAACATGTAGGAAAATCTGGAAACCTAGACATTTTCTCAATTTCTTGGTCAAGTTCTGAGAAACTTTAGCTGCATTGTTGTCCTGGTTTCGGCTGGGATAGAGTTAATTTTCTTCCTAGTAGTTGGTATAGTGCTGTGTTTTGGATTTTAGTATGAAAATAATATTGATAACACGCTGACGTTTCAGCTGTTGCAAAGTGGCGTTTACACTGGTCAAGGCCTTTTCAGCTCCCCACGCTCTGCCAGGTGCACAAGAGGCTGGGAGGGGGCACAGCCAGGATAGCTGATCCAAACTGGCCAAAGGGCTATTCCATACCATATGCTGTCATGCTCAGCATATAAACTGGGGGGAGTTGGCTGGGGGGCAGCGATCGCTGCTCGGGGACGGGCTGGGCATCGGTCAGCGGGTGGTGAGCGGTTGTATCACTGGTTTTTTTTTACCCCTGGGTTTTGTTCCTCTCTCGCTCTCTTGTTGTTTTCCTTCTCATTACACTTTGTTGTTATTATTATTATTATTATTTTTGTTCCAATTATTAAACTGTTCTTATCTCAACCCACGAGTTTTCTTACTTTTGCCCTTCCAATTCTCTCCCTCATCCCACCGGGAGGGGAGGGTGAGCACGCGGCTGGGTGGTACTTAATTGCCGACTGGGGCTAAACCACAACAGTTGTGTTGTCCTCAGGACTTTAATCAGACCTTATCCAGTCTAAGCTACTTTCTTACTGAGTTGAGACCACAGGCTGCAGTTAGCATTCATTTGGGCAGGCTGTGTTTTCCACATTTGTCTCCCAATAGCCTTCTACCATCATGCAGTACAAGATTTGGCAATAGATTGTAGAATATCGCAGTAGTAAAAGCTCCAAATGGAAACATAATAAATCAGACTTACCCCGGTCTTTCATAACCTACATGCAACACCTGATAACCCAGAAATTGATAGCATCATCGAAAAATAACCACGCCAAATCAGCGTCCTGCTCTTCCAACAAATAGCTGGGATCTTCAAAAAAATCTTTCATTCCCAATGTACTTTAGAAAAAAGCTATCAGAAACTGAAGAGTAAAAGAGACAAAAACATCCCTTTCTTGTCCTTTTCTCTTTCCACTTGCTCAAACATTTTCTTTCAAGATCATTTGCAAAATAAATATCACTCCAAAGGAGACAGGAACTGAAAACCCAAATGATTTGTGAGTTCTTCATGTCCTGAGACCCGGCATCCATTGCGGCTCCTTTGGTTGCAGGCTTGGGTTTGGCTGCTCTGTCAGCATTTGGACTTCCCCGGCACGTCCTGCCTCCTCACACCTTCTCTGTGCCCAGCCGTCAGGCCTGGGTTAGTGCTGCCCCTCCACAGAGACTTTGTCTCACCCAGCACTGTCGCAGTGAACCTGTCCCACGTGCCCGAAAAATTCTGCTGCTGCTGGAGACAGGCTCTGTTCATCTGATGAACTTTTTAAAGATGGTGCAGTAGCTCAGATCCCCCCTCTCGACCACTCCATCCCTCTCAGATCAGCCCAGGTATCTCCCACCCTCCATTCCTGTCATCTATCTGTCCACTGGCCTCTTCAACGCTTTCTGCTGTTACTCCCTCACCTCCTTGCTGTTAACTCGCCCCATTTACCCCCCTGCAAAATTAATTTCTGGGTCTGCACATGTCTTGCCTCTGGTCCTGACACCACATGACTGTGCTTGAGAAGGAAACCCCATGGAGAGGAGAGGAGAGGAGAGGAGAGGAGAGGAGAGGAGAGGAGAGGAGAGGAGAGGAGAGGAGAGGAGAGGAGAGGAGAGGAGAGGAGAGGAGAGAGGAGAGGAGAGGAGAGGAGAGGAGAGGAGGGAGGGAGGGGAGGGAGGGAGGGGAGGGGGGGGGGGGGAAGAGGAGGGGAGGGAGGGGAGGAGGAGGGGAGGGGAGGGAGGAGAGAGAGGGAGAGGAGGAGGGAGGAGAGGAGAGGAGAGGAGAGGAGAGGAGAGAGGAGAGGAGAGGAGAGGAGAGGAGAGGAGAGGAGAGGAGAGGAGAGGAGAGGAGAGGAGAGGAGAGGAGAGGAGAGGAGAGGAGAGGAGAGGAGAGGAGAGGAGAGGAGAGGAGAGGAGAGGAGAGGAGAGGAGAGGAGAGGAGAGGAGAGGAGAGGAGAGGAGAGGAGAGGAGAGGAGAGGAGAGGAGAGGAAATTTGTCCTCCACTTCACTGACTGGGAACTCACAAGGAGCAAGCCCCAAGCATCCCTGCAGCCAGCAGGAACACAAACAACCTTTATGCCTCTGAGGGTGCTGTTGCCCGTGAAGAACAGCTATCCTGGGAGAGCCGCTACAGAGATCTGTGGAAGGCGACATGTGAGACAAGAAATCTGGTCTGCAGAGCAGAGCTGGTGGATGTGAGCGATGGAGCGCCATGCTGGCGCTGGCAGGGAGAGGAGAGGGCTGTTTGAGTGGAATTATTCCAGATTCCCCTGACATGCCCTCAATTTTGCTTCAGTTGAAGTCAAAGATTATTTTTAGAATTTTTTCCCTCTCTGTTTAGCAGCATGTTACCAAAACACCACTGAATTTCACATAAGTGAGGAGGTTAAATTAATTTTTAAACTTAAAAATGTTAAGAGACAAGTATTTTTACTGAAGCGTCGTAATACATAGGAAAGCAAATATAAATTATTTCCCCAAAGAAAATAGCACCATGATTACAGCAAGTTTAAACATCACATTTTAAAAAGCTCTTTTTGGCTCAAGTGCTCTCTTTATTTATGTTCCCAAACCCATAAATGCAGTTCTCCCCTTTCCAAACTCTTTTCACTAAAAATGCTACAGCAAATCTCTTAACAAACTAACATTGATCCACTCCATTGAACCAGTCTAACATTAATCTGCAAAACTGCTTTTCCCTGAGCAGTAGATACTTTTATCCACCATACTATTTAGCTAAAAGACATAAATAACCTGCAACTCAAATGCAACCCACTGAAAACCTTTCTCAGCCAAAGAACTATTACATTTTTTTCTCCAATATATGGTACACTAGAGACTTTTTGAAAAAGAAAACTTCTACTGTAGATACATAGAACATCCTGGCACATCTTCCATTGAAGAAGAGACTTTTATCAATTTCTGCTTAGTCACATTAATAGAAATCTAGAAAGTTCCACTAAAATGAGTGGAGTCAATGTGAGCTTTCCAACATTTGACCAAGAGCAATGCTTCTACCCTGAGAAGCTCTTGTCATATTTCCTTTTTACAGAAAAAAACCTTTTAGCAGATAATGCAGAGGGGAGAAGAATTAATACTATTTTTTATTAAACTGCACTGTTTCCCCAGTGTATATTTCTCTTTTCTGTCACTGAGTTAATATTAATTATGAGTAAGCTGGTGGGGTAAATTAATGACTGTTCCAAATCTCTACCCAGTATTATTTAAATGTGTCCTAACTCATTTTTCTCCTTCCACACTTATTTCAAAAGAGTGACTTAAATGTCAAAAAGAGAGTGTTTCACTTTATTATTGTAGTACCCCAGCATTGATGAAATCGAGTGGGACCTGAGGGAGAAAGGATATTATGAACCTGCTATTTTCTGCCCTTTTCTTCTTGGATTGACAAGACCAGGGGAATTAGTTCCCTTGATTCTCCAGAAATATACTTTTTCCTGCTCTGATGCAGTCAGCAATGCAGGAGGAGACGGGAAAGCTTCTGCTTGCCCTTTCAAGGGCTCCAGCAGATAGTTCACCTCATCCTGCCAGCTGGTGCAGCTGTGGGGTGGCAGGTACCTCCCTGCTTCAGCAGATCCCAGGGGTTAGTGCAAACTTTGGAAGTCCCTCAGAAGTGCCCTACTCCTTTCTGCAACTCCTCCTTTGTGTTGTGCAGCTCAGTCCAAAATGCCCCTGCTCCTAGGGCAGCTGGATTAGTAGCAAGGAGTACCAAGAGCAGTCCTGGCATTTGTAGGCCGTTTTCTACTCATCCACAGACATGAATCAGGATTTTGGAAAAAATTCTCCACTGCTTAAGAAAGACTATAAGTTTGCCTATAACAATGAATGTTTCATTTTAAACATGTATGATTTATATCTTGATAGCTCGCATCATCATTTATGTAGCACCTGGCAAAATTAAATTCACAGAGAGCAGTAGTTTTTGGTTTTAAAGCTCTGCATTCTAAGGATCACAGAAACTGTGTTTGCTCTGTGAATGTTTTGTCTTTCACTTGGCATTTGCATGATCTATTTTACATATCCACAGGTAAGAAACTATGACATGCTATCTGTGATAAAAAACAATATATTGTTTTGGGATTTTGACTATGTGTATAGATAAACAGTTTTAAATATATATATCTATCAGCACATAATTTAAAAAGCTACTTAGAAGATTTTAATATCTGTATATTACATACTTGCATATATGTATAATATAATGTATGTGTATATATTATATATATGTGTATTTTTAATCATCTGAGTTACTGGGACTTATTTATTTATATTTATTGTTTCTTTTGTGGCAATGCACAGCACTTCCAGCCCAGGCAGGGGTTCCGTTGTCACAGGCGCACATGCGGGCAGTGCTGGAAATGAAGCAGTATGCATTGCTGTGCCATACCAGCCCTGCTCAGAACTCCACAATCATCTATTAGCAGACTTTCATCTCCTCTCTCTATGTGTGAGAGGAATCAGTTGAATGCGGCATTGCTTGTGCTTCTTCCCCTCTTCAATCACTAGCCACAGGGAGATCTTCTCCCCTCTATGAAAAACTTGCATTAGAAAAAGTAGACAGACAAGCAGCAAAGCAGACACCATACTTCACCTGCACGGTCAAGGAGAACATGCAAAAGCAGCTTGTGCCTTCCATTTTTGTCTTGATGTTGCTCATGTTTAATTTTTGTTAAGTGTTAGCACAAATACTGGAGGAGTAAATTAGGATACAAGTGTCAAGGAAAGAAAAGAAGTAGAAGGAAGCCCATTAACAGTGAAGGATGGAGGGAAGAAATGGGAGTCCTAGAAGGAAAGATGAAGAAAGAAGACATGCAAGTGGGGCTGGAGGGAAGGCACAAAGTAGCAGACAAAAATTATTTGGAGTTCACATATCTTGGAAACAGATATATTGTGGCTGCAACCCAAGGATCTAATAGACCCTGAATTAGGTGCAGAGAGGCTGGCATGTGGCAGAGAGGAAGGGGAATGATTTTATTCCTTGGGGGATGAAGAGGGAGCTTTCATTAGCAATCCCATTTGTACTTCCCACAGCGCTACTTGTGGCAAAATGTGAGGACCCACCTGGGCCTCCCCCTCTGCTACAGCTCTTGACGGCTTTATTAGTATTGATAAATAACCCATGCCCATTGCTGGGTTTTCAGGAAGGCCAGATCTCAACATTGAGACGAGTGCTTATAGACAGAGCAGTGCTGCAACATCACTGAGTCTTGGGTGGACTTGGAGAAACTTTCTTTGTTTGGACTCCTCCATGTTCAGACAAGGGTCATCAGTATGTACTTGTGTACGTGTACTTTCATATATGCAGAGAAGTACAAGATCAACATCATCCAGCCACCTTGGACTGCCTTTGGTCCATACGAGCCAGCCCTGCACACAGCTCCCACATCTCCACCCATGGCATTACCCAGATGTGCCCCAGAGGGTGATGGAGGGGCAGAGCCAATGCGGAGGACACATCTCCAGGCAAGATGAATGGGAAAAGCAGGATGACACATCACTGTGGCTCCTCTGCCACCAAGGTCATGCCAGGTAAAGACAGCTCCGTGTCACTCTACTGTCTAGCATTACTAACATAGTCCTGTGCTCAGGCTAATTTGCTGTGTTTCTTAGTAGTGCATAAAAGCTGGGGCAGCGCAGTATGTCCAGTACCTTCTATCTGTGTGTCTGATAATGAGATGCGTGGGCTCCTGCTCATGCCATGTCTCTAAATGTTGGTAGATTGTGCAGTGCAGATATTTACCCTAACTCTAATGACAAGTTGAATAGACAGTGTCCGGAGCTTGCTCTTAGCTGGTCCTCCCCTTGCAGCTAACATCATGTTGGTCTTGCTGGGATTGAGATTGAACATTTCATTTCCAGCTGTTTGGCTCCTTGGGGAGCTGGCCATTCCATTGACTTTGGGGTTTGGATCAAGTTCTGTAATATTCTGATGTTTGAAGTGAGCTGCTCATTTAATATACTTCCTATAATTACAAAAGGAATTATACATGAAAACAATTCCAGTATTAAATGCAATGAAGTTAAGGAGAAATGTTCTTTCAGAGTTAGCCTGAAGTTCCTATGTACAAACAAATTGTGTTATCCTAAAGCCTATGCATTAATACGATATTCTTTCATGGTTGTTTTAATAACCCAAAGCCTACACAAACTGCATTTCTGTAAGCAACTTGTATATATTTTTAAAGTGACTTTCCTCTGCAGTGTTCAAATTAAACTTAAGCTGCTCTATTGCATCTGTAAGCCAATTTCTTGCATGTTTTGCTTTTTGCCTCTCATATAGCTAATGATGCTGAAGACCTCGGTATTAGCATTGCGTTGTGAGTTGAAAACAGTCACATTCTCCATATTCTCCATTCCCGCCTGGGTCTTTGTTTTGTCCTGACTCCTGACTAATTCACATTCTGTCCACTCTATTGTGTTGCTGCATGAATGCTCTCTGCAACTAGCTGATGACTACCCCATTATTTGACCCACTAGAAACACTTTTCTGCCTTTTCTGTAGGAAACAGAAAAGGATAATACATCTCAGCCAAAAAAATCCCTCCTTTTTCTGTGTTGTGTCAAAAAATTAGGGATGACATCACCAGTTGCTAAAATGCCCCTTTGGAGAAAGCACTATATATAACAAGACTGAAACTGGCTGTAAGCATATCTTTTTCCTCTCTAGCCATGACACTGATAGCTCACTATGTAAATCAAAGCCAGGGTCAGGAGAAGATGATCATATCTGAAACAATGATGTTGTAATTGAGAAATCCACTGCCAGCCTTCCTAGATCTCTTTTGACTTGTTGTGGTTCTTAATTAGCTTGAAGTACAGGTTAATTGAAACAATCCAGTTGATACAGGGTAACTTCTATAGCTGTGACTATGGTACTTAGTGCAGTGTCTTTTAGGAATAAAAAAAATGCTTCCACAAGCTGAGAAATTAATCAGCACAGTTATTTTTACTGCTTTGGATTGCTTAAGTCTTCCTTCACAACACTAATTCCTGATTCCTTCCTACTTATGTAATCTATACACTGCTGTGAATATGCTAATTTTCTCACCATGATAAATATAATTTTTTTTAGTTACTGCTGCCTTTACATGTTTTACCAAGGTGGAAAGAAGAATGGAAAGGTATTTCACCACTATAAACAAAATATTGAAAAAACCCACCAGAGAAAGCTTAATTATTCTGTGCCCGTAAGTGGATATACTTGCAAGTCTCCCTGATTATCCGTATGACAGTATTAAAATCATACATAGAACTTAGGGCAAGATAATTCAGTATAGCTCCGTCGGTCTTTGATGGACCTATGCCAGTTTATGCTAGTAAGGGCACAGCCCATTTTGGGCTACAACCCTACCACATTTTAAAATGGAGTGTACCTAGAGCTGTATTAATGCCAACAAGGGAATATTAAATCTTCCAAATTGATGGAGTTTTCCCATTTGATTTAAGGCTCTAGTGTTACAAGCCAACACAACTGAAATCCAGTCATAATGACTTGAAATCAATCAGATTCTTATCCTGAACTGCAATATAATCAGGGACCCAAAAATCCAACCTCTCTCCCTGGAGGAGTGTCATTGAAAATACTGAGCTGGTGTTATCCCTTGTTGCAGTGAAGGGTATTTTCAGGCTCCTTAATATAATACTAAAGTTTAGCTGAAGTATCCGTGGAGCAATAAAACAGCCTGAGTAAATACATCTTAACCCAATATCAATGAGGTATTTGCCTTTGCAGATTTGGGATTAAATTGCTGACACTGGACTCCAAAAATCTCATTTTCTTCTCAGATTAGATATAGACAGAAAGCATGCAGAGGCCAAAAATCTTCACTTATTCTGATATGTTTATGATCAGGATCCTCAGTTGCTGTTCACTAAAGTAGATTTCAACTTCAGTGGAGCTGGTTTTATTCTGAGAGTTGCTGATTAATGTGCACATATACTCTGATACTGCTTATGGTTGCATTAGCTGCAGCATGAGGTTTTTCATTAGCTTTACTAATTTTCTGATAACCTTGCTGGACCATCTTCATGTGTAAATATTTTATGGAAAATTACTGATTGAAAACATCAACAGAAAGGAATGAAAGGAATGGCGTTGTTAAGATATTCTGGCTAGCATGTCCTCCAAGTGTCCACTTCTGAAGATCACCTGGAATTTCTTGGAGGAGAAGAAGCTGCTTTGGGAAGGCTGGGTCAGGCTGATAGATCAAGGCTAACCACTCGGTTTGTGGCCACCCTAGGAACCAAAGCGCAGGACATGCTTGGTTCCTGAAACTGTTGGAGACCCTTCAGTCCCTGAGGCATTTCCTCCCCAAGAAAGCATTTGCAAGTTCTTCAGTGTTCTTAGTACATAAGCAAATCTGTAAAGATGTCAGATCTTCATCATTAAGACTGCTTATGTCCTAGGTACTCTTTTAACACATAAAAGCAGAGCAGTGTTTTCTTTTCCACATGTGGAATTTTCAGAGCTTTTAATTGAAAACTTTCCTTCAGAGAAATGTTAGTGAATATAATAAATTGAAAATGAAATACTTAAAGAACATATCATCTTACTTCTGTGTTTCCACATTTGTGTTTCGATCTGACTTTCAAAAACATTTATTTTTAATTGCATGATTGATAAAAAAGTTTGAAATAAATTCTAGGAAGTGGGTTCCACATTCAAAACCAAGCAGCATCACTGGCTGAATCACAGAATGGCTGAGGCTGAAGGCACCTCTTGAAATCATCTGGTCCGACCCTCATGCTCAAGCAGAGCCACCCAAACTAGGTTGCTCAGGGTCATGTCCGGTCTCGTTTTGAGTATCTCCCAGGATAGAGACTCCTCTGGGCAACCTGTGCCAGTATTTGATGACCCTTACAGTAAAAAAGTATTTTCTTATGTTCAGAAGTCAGATCCCAAGTGAGAAGCCACCTGAAGCCAGATTAATAATGGGGCGAAGGCTTTGTGCTACAAAATCTTCTAGATATTTTTAACATTTCCTCTGTGCAACAGCAAAACAAAGTAAAAAAATGTTCAATTTCTTACTTCATTCAGCAGGAAAAGTGTGAGTCAGACAAGAATTGACCTACATATGCACTTGCTTGCTTGTTGAGCTCAAAACCTTTGCGTGCATCTCATAAATGGTTCATACTCTATGATTTTCTTAAGTATTAAAATTAATTGATATTGAATGGTTATTGCTCTTGGTTTGACAGGAAAAAAAAACCCCCGACATTGTGGAAAACATTTATGTTAAAAGACCAAAGCTGGAATGATGCCTATTCCTATCTTTACAGAGAAAGTGTCCTGTATAAAATTTGACTTTTAGGGATCTCCATTCCTCTAGCTGCTAACTACAGAGAAGTACAACAAACTACTGTTCCAAAGGTATTCTGAGGCAAATCCAGAGAATTTGAATGTGAACACAAGAGAGTTTGACATGCTTTTGAAGTCACACTAAGGAAACGATTATGGGAACAGCTGCCAGGGGTTGGACTAAAGGCTCATGAGCCCCGTATCCTGTCTCCAGCAAGACCAGCAGCAGGTCCACAGGGGAGAAGTGTAAGAAGAGGCATCAGAGAGGAAGATGTTGGCCGGTACTTTCCCCCAGCTCTTCCCATCTGTGGCCCAGGGACTTCTCAGTGCCGCAGCACCAAGTTCAGTGGAGCTGGGATGATTTAATCACATGTGAAGCCCACTCTCTGACATAGTCCATATATATATATGCTACACATAGATATGTAACATGTTCCACAGTGCAGCTACAGAAACAGGTCAAGGAGAGCTTGAAGGGTTATGACATTTTCTAGAAAAAAATCTGGGTGTGAAAAACTTCTTTCTGCCTTGAGGGAGTAGACTGTCAGGATGTTGCACACAGTCTTAAAATATAATTTTAATACTCTAGTTCCAGAAAAAACATCAGTGATACATCTTTCATCTCACCCATGGCCCAAGCATATCAGAGGTCCACCCAAATTAACAGGCTTTCACTTCATTAAGCCTGTGACAAAGAAGATGATTTATGGTCCAAGGACCACTAGAGTCCTGAATTTTTTACACCAAATAAATGCAGTGTACTTACAGCAAATCTCAGAATCTCTTCATTTGTTGTAGGTGGTGGAGACAACTGGCTTCAGTGGAACAGTCTGAGAGATGGTGCGTAAGGCTTGCCTTCCTCCCTTATAAACACATTAAAAGAAAGAACAGACTGGTTGACAAGGAATCAGAAAAAAACCCAATCATTTAACACACATAACAAAGCAATTCACTGTATGCAATAGTGTAGAATGCACAAAATAAGTGAAAAACATATATATCCTTTAAACTTTTCTAATTATAATAATTACAGTTAAAAAGTTTTCCAGGCAGAGGTGTGATATATAAAACTCATTGCAGTGTGGTGATTCTGTATCTTAAGTTAAGGAAAAGATAAAAATTATTGCTTAGATTCCTGTCTTTGCATATCCCTTTTCAAATATATAATTTATTATATAGTACCTATGCAAATTTTAGCCTTTATTTTTCAAACAGATTTCCATAACTTTAACAGGAATCCAGCAAACACTGAAGATTTATTTTGTCACTAATGATGGTCTAGTAGTGATACTGACAAACTCTATATGTAATTTCTTAGGACTTAACTAAATTTCAAAAGATGACATGCCTTGTTTTTAACTTACCTTTCTTGAAAAGTTAGCAAGAAGCTCTCTGGCCATTTCCAGGAGAAAAATGTGTGTATTTTCCCAAGGTTATAAAGCAACAAACAAACCTCACAACTATTTCTGTGAAGAGCTCATTCATGTTTCAGAGCACAAATTTTGCAGCACTGAGGATAAAACTTAGTCTCATCTATCTACCCACACTACCTTTGTGGAGAAAGAGAGGGGAGGCACTAATTCTGCATGCAGGCCTGTAATGTCCGTGACCTCACGATGAAATACCTTTGGCCAAACCTGAAGTATATGAATGGTCACTGTTTCACCAACAAGTTGCAGATAACTGGAAGAATAACTTAAGTTTTAGGTGAAAAAAATAATTATTTGAATATTGAACTTCAAAAATAAAATATTGGGCCACTCTAAGGTGAGCAGCAGCATAAGAGAAATGGACGTCCAAAATCGCTGGGCGCTTGGAATCTCTTTTTCATATGCAATAGTGCTATGTTTGTCCTCATATGTGGGCACTGATTTAAATGCGCATGCTTTTTCCTCTCTGATAGGAGAAAAGAGAAAATTTTAAACTAGATATCATTGCTGTAGTCTGGTATATTTTAGTTTTCACAGACATCCTTCCACAGGCTGAAGATGTGGCGGGTTTCTCTGACTCTTGTAGCTATCTAAGGATAAGGGCTCTGGTCAGGGATGTTCAGGAAGCTCTTTCCTATAACACATACAGGACAAAGCACGCGGCATCCAAAAGATGAATTAAATTTGCTGCTACTCTATTTTAAATCCTGTCCCCACTTTCCCAGGTCAATCAGTCTTGTACAGCCACAGTCCTTGAGGAAAGTATGAAGTTCTCTCTTCTTCTGCCACACTTGCTCTGCACATGGTGTCTGACACAGAAGTATGTGGGAAACCAGTGCATTAAGTATCTGCTGTTTACTTAATTTATAAGCCAGTTTTCTGAATTTAACAGTTTCCCCTGCTCTACCATTCATTGCTCACAGACAGCAGCCGTTCAATATTACACTGTTAGGCATTTACTATTGTAAAGTTACGTAGCTATGCATCAATGCCTACTTATATTGAAGCCTGGCTGAATGCAAAGTTCAAGTAAATGTATTAATAGACTATGCCATTCCCTGTCCATCATGTTGTGGGACCACCCCAATTTCTATTCTTAGCTGTGCTGTTGCAGTATATGTGATTATTCTGCCTTTTCTAGAGCTGGTTGGTAGGAGTATTTACATCTGGCTACTAAGGGTGTGTCATTTTCTTAACAGAGTATTACTGTTTAATCTCCTTTCTTAAATTCTGACTGTTCTGATATCCTAATCTACTCCCAGCTTCACAGTTTAGTGACAATTTTGTAGAACTGAGCAGTAGAATGTGTGCCCAGAATTCACATTTCTTGCTATCAGTTTTTTGAAACATCACCCACACAATGTTTGCATATTTGCCCCCAAGGCAGATACTGTTTTTGACGTGGCCTTATCACTAGTCAAACATTATTTGCAGCCTGACTTTTTAATGCAAGGAAGCTAAGCATGCCTGGATTTTTAGTTTAGCTCATATCAAGCCCATTAGATTCACACATAGCATCCTGAGAGCTACTTCTATTGGCACCAGAGTTAGAAGCTCCTCCTTTGACTGATTTGTAAACCCCATTCTTCACTCTCTTGGCCCATCTTAAGGGAAGTTTATAGTGGTAACTCCATTATCTTGTCTCAAAAACTTGCCCTTTCCCTTTTCCAGTGAAAACACTACAGGATACTTAGTGTTTTTATCTGAATAACCTGCCAAGGAAAATAACTTGTAGCTTTTTTAATAAATAAGCCTATTTTAATCCCAAGCTATGAAGGAAAGCAAAGCTTTCTGCTGACACAAAAATAACGTAAGTCTTGCTTATGGCAGAAAGACTGTTCTCTTTGAATCTGGATGCTATTGCAATAGAGTAGTTGCCTTCAGAGTTATAAAAGGTACTTGTAAACCACCATTGAACTCTGTCTTTGTGAATATAACAGGACTTTGCCCTTATGCGAAATACCTGTAGAACAAAACAGAATGCATTGCTTTCATCTAAAATGTCAAAGGAAATATTTTCTTTCTCAAAAGTGGTCATTAGCTATATGCCACGGAAGTATGAGAGATAAGACTTAATTCATGCTTTGTCAGCCAAGCGAAATTCCCATTACGGGGGGGAAAGGTTCAAAATATTATGTTAGAGTGTTTATTTTAGAGTACTTAGATGTCAGTGGTAGCTGGCATTGCAAGAAATGAAGACAATGAAGAAACTTTGCCATTTACCATATAACCTCAGTAAAATGTTGTATTCTGCAATTTTTTCTGCACTTTCTTTATGGGAAGACCATGGCCATTTATGATGTGGTCATTTATAATAAAGAATTATGTTCCAATAGTGTTAGGCCCTTCTAACAACGCTTCCAAAAGGGAACTGAATCTATATTGATGTTAGTGAGATTAATAATAAACTTGAAAAATATGAAATATAGGAAAACTATTGGACAAAGAGGGTCAGATGTCAACAGTCGTGCCTGTGCCACAGAGCATGCTTCTCACAGAAACAGCCTTGCTGAAAGCCAGAAAACCACCCCGTCTGAAGGCAGTACTCTACAGGATGAATGGTATCAGGATGGTCCTGCTGAAAAGCAAGAGTAATGAGACAGCAGCAGCCACAGTAGCAGCTACATATTTATGGTAACTTAAGAACTGAAGTCTCATAAATGGCACCTGTCAACCTTGGCTTTGGCTGAAGAGGCCATGGCAGAAGAGAGGACAGGGATGGCTTCAGGTCACCAACGTGTTCCTCAGGATGCCAGCTGTGCTCTGTGCCACTTCCCTGCCACCACCAGCTGGCTGTGCAGGGAATACCTGCCATTTCACGTCATGTGTTTGGCACAAAATAGCTGTAGCACACCGGAAGGGTTGATGCTGCACTTTAACTGCAAAAATAAAAGTTGTCCTAATTAAGCCTCTTGGTATTTGAGTCCTTTAATAAATATTGCTGTATTTCATACTCAGATTGATGAGAATTTAATTTACCATTGTGAAGATTTGTGGCTGAGAATGAATTTTTGGTCTGATACAGAACAAAACCAAAAACCCAGCCATGGATTTGAGGCAGGGTTGTGGCTTTCACACTGGATAACTTGTGGCATTGATCTTAAAATGTCTCTACTAAGAAGTAGGTTCCCTCTGTAGTCAGTCAACAGAAACATGTTCTCCCAGGGGGCAGCTCAAAGCAGGAGCCTGTTTCAGCTGCTCTGAGATGCCCCTTTCTCAGCACAGAAGGAGCCTAGGAGATGAGCTTAGTAATTAGACACCTAAAGTTAGTCAACAAGGAGCCACAAAGCATGCCCACTGATTTAAGTTAAGCCATTAATTTTACTTCAGCCCATCGTGAAAATGATGTTCAGAAGAAACAACAGCTGCACAAGGCACAGCCATGCACTTTGGTCCAGCGGATCTTCGTCAGCCTTAAGCTCTGTTTTACATGAAAGAGCCAGAGTTTCAAATTAAACTTACATATTCCTCTTCAGCGTGCGTACATGATGTTCATCTGTCCTTGTGGAAGTCAGTGTTCGAGATAGTATGCATGCACTGTAATACCTCTGAACATGTCTATTTAAAGTCATCCACTGCAAGACATTATGCTAATACCTCAGAGAATGATGTAAATTAGGACGAACTGATTAAGTCCTCAGATCTTATTGCCAGGAGCACCCTCTACAGAGAAGCATTGATAGAAAGTGTTATTTTATTATTACTAAGATGCATCAGTCACATTCGGAGCCCCATGTTTAGGCACCACACAGATATATAGTAAGAGCCAGTACCTGTCCAAAAGAGCTTACAGAACAGGACAAGAAAGACATATCATGGCAGAAAGTACTATTATTTTAGTTTTATATAGCAGAATATAAAGCATACAGGGATTAAGTATATATGCCCAGCATCAAATTGAAAGGAACCCAACAGCAAAGCCAAAATCCAAACCAAAAACCTCCTGAATTCACACTGGTGATTTAACTCCTTCTCTTGTGCTTGACTAGCTGGCGTCATGTCAATGACACTTCTTAAACACTGCATAGTCTTTTTTAATTTGCAGAGGCAAATACCTCTGGCCTCAGCACTCTTCATTGTCATATCATATGTCTCTATTCTCAAATGATTTACAGCAATTGCCTTTTCAAAGTCTGCCCTTAAGACAAATTTCAAAAACATTTAAAGCTTTTCAGGTATAACATTATGACCAGCATTTCTCTGGAAAAAAGTGTGACTTGTTAGCAGCATCACCGTTATAACTTCGACATCTTTACTGTTAAGAAAGAAACCAGGCATTTTTACAATGACCGAAAAATGTTAAATGCTGTGCTGAGAAATAAAAGTGGAGTAAGAGGGGTCGTTTAATTTTATTATGAGGATGCAAATGCACTAAGTGACTGAAGTACACAAAATTCTCATTATATGTCCTTCAGTTTTCTGCTCCTTTGAATTCTTGAACACAGTGTTTCTTACAGTGCAAGCAGAAGAATCAATGAAATGTCCTATTCCTGCTGAACCACGTTATCATGATTTGGTGTATTTTACTCATTATAGTTATCTCATTTTGAAGTGTACGAGGGGAGGGAAGAGTACTAACAGGAGGAAAGGGTGGAAGGGAATATTGTTACAGATAGATATTAGCAGAATTTGTTTCAGTCAATGACATACATTACAATTGAACTTCAGTAGGTTTGCATACATTAAAATATATTTTATCTGCATGTCATAATTACTTGCTTTCATTTCAGTTATGTCTGTCTGATGTATTAAAATGGTAGTTGTGCCTTGTGCAGTATTAGACTTGTGACTTTGAAATCCAAACAAGCTTGTATAATGAAACTGGTTTTGTTGACTTCTTGTAGGTCTGTATGGTGCTCAGTTAGATATGTCTGCTGGGATACATGACTGTGTACCATCTAACTGAATAATTTTGGGATGTGTGATTAAGTTGTGTTAACTGTTTGCTGATGCAGTCACTCTTCCAAACGAAGAAGATATCAATATACCTAGATAGTATCAATATACAATCTTTAAATAGCTAGCTGGAAGAAATGAAAACCTTCTGCTTAATAGGCCAGTCAGGCTTTGAATTATGCAGGAGTCTATAGCGAATGAAGTCAGTCTGGTTTAATAGATATATATTTTTTAGGGCAGAATCACAAGCCAATGTACACAGTGGCTTAAGTACGTAAGAGAGAAAAAGCCCTTATCCATATGTGTGGCTGCCAGTGTACCATGGGCACTTACAGCCTGCAATTTCACTCATTCACTCCAAAGCTATTGAGAAGAGGGTATATAGGCCAAGATAATACGTTGCTAGCTGCGGGCAAGTTGTTTGGAAGCATACATTGCAGAGAGAGAGGGTTAGCCATCTGACCAGCACAGTACCACTGTCATTGGAAGAGAGCTCCCGCTCAAGCTGGACCTGTGCCATCCAACCTTCTGTCCTGCAGCCCTCCTGGATGGCAAAAATGGGGCTGTGGAGCTGAGAACTAAAGTCACAAGGGGAACATGGCAGATACTGACAGTGGTCCTCCCCTTTTTTTCCTGAGATTGGACATAAGGCGCATGTCAGCAGCAAGAAACACCAAGGCAGTCCTCATGGGAGAGCTCTCTTCAAAGCACTTGGCAAGTGTTAATTTGTTACGACACATTGCAGAGAGCAGCAGTATTCCCCAAATAGTGATAATGCCTCTGCTTGAACAAAGTCCCGATTGCAAATTATTATATAACTTAGATAAGAATACGGTTCTTGACCTGTTCTTATCTTCCTGTGAATATTCCAGGCTCAAAAGCCTTGTAGATGACTACAATCCTGAGCCGGATGGTAAGCTACACAAGCCTAGGAGTCTTGCTTCCCTAGCTGTGTCTATTCAGGGAACAGATGATGGTTTTTTTGCTGTGTCTAGCTTCTTCATATGCTGAGAGAGCGTATATGAGAGGAAGACTTAGCATGTACTCAATAAATATCTTCCAAAATAGAGAGTAACTGGCTGTTTGGGGTTGCCTTCTCCTGGGAGCATACATTTGTTGGAGAGCTTGATTTTGATTAGTTTCTTCAGAATTAAGCATTTCCTAGATAGTTTATCTGTTTTGTAGCTTACAGGTCTAAAGGCTGCTCTCATAAACCACTTCAGGGCAAAGATAAAGCTTCTTTTATCCCCCTAAAAGACTTTTCGTGCTTAAGACTGTGTATGGTTATTTATCCTACTTGTATTCAGACGTCTTATTTCTGTAGCATCTGATCGTCACTTGGCCATGTGGTGGCAAAATTTTCCTCCCTTCTGTTTAGTTCTTTCAGAGTGAGACCAGCATAGGTGGAAGGAAAAGCAGAAAAGGGTTTTTACAGAGTATGCAACTACTCAGTGGCCCCTGTGGCCTAGAAAGTCACAATAAGGCTGGCAGCATCTCTGTTAGATCTGTCTCTGTAAGGCGAACTTCTCTCAATTTTGTGCAAAATCTAGAGAGAGAATGCCCTTCCTAAATTTCCAAATAACAGCTTCAGTAACCTCATACCAATTACCTGGCCTTTCATGAGTAGACACCGGTTCATTTGCTGTCAGCAAAGTTTTGCTGGCTTGTTGCATTTAAGTAATCTTTCTCCTAGAAAGAAAGGTCATGCACCTAATGGGTAGAGCTCATTCTGTGAAACTGTAAAGTTTAATTACTGGGCTATAAGTCCTGTACATTAAAACAGTGAGTTTCACCGCTATTGATTTTAGTTTCTGCAGGCCAAGCAGTTTTTTTCTCCCTCCCTCAAACTCCTCATCTTTTGCATAAAATATGCATTGGCTCATGCCAATGACAGAATCAGTGAAAGGACCATGGAGATCCTATCCATCAACTCCGCGGGAACTAGTTCAGTCTGGGCATCAATCTTCACACTTTCTGACTGGAGAAGGATGCTGCCTGCTCTGAGAAATGGCTCCAAGAAGAGTCTTTAATGTTTGATTCGCTTTCCTCAAGAATGAGCGCTGCCTTGGAAGAGAGGACAGGAGCCGTGGGGGAATTCATAGGAAATAAATGTTACTGACAACACCTGGCTGAACTAAGTGGAGTTTTAAAGTGGGTGTGCTTTCTGACTGCACATAACCTTTTTTTCTTTCTGAATTTCCACACTGTACTGTGCTGATATTTATTTAGACAGCACTGTGGTTCCCATAGAGGAGTCCTAAGGTGACAAAGGAAGGTAAGAGGGATACTGGGTACTCCAAATTGGAGGTGAAATACAAAGCAAAAAAGGCTTTTTGTGTGTGTGCAACTCCTAGCTGATAAAGAAGACCGTCTAGCCCGAGTTATAAATCAGCTGAGCCTGGGGTTTGTTTATACTTTGGAAAGGAGGAAGAGAAGCTTCCTGCTCAAGGTGATGCTAGAGGAAGCCAGCAGGTCCTGGGAGGATGTGACCAAGGCTGTCGTTTAGGACTTTCTTGCTCCTTCTGCTGGAGGAGGGCAGAGAGGCTGGTCCACCACCTCTCCGTGGCACACGTACACGCAGAACAATCCTCTTTGACGTTTCCTTTCCTTTCAGGAAAGTCGTTGCCACACAGTTCTCCCCGATTTTTCACCATGTTCTCAAGTAAAGTGAACAAGATTATAACATGTTGTTGGGGAAAAAAAAGGAATACATTTCAATTAAAAAAAATGGCTTTTAAATCTTCAGCTTACCTTTAAATGAGCTAAATACCAACAAAGGGCAAAAAATCAGCTTTGTACTTGGAGGTCCTCTCCCCTTCATCACAAGGGTAACTAGTTTTCATCTTTTGTGTCTGGATTGCAGTCAACGCAGCAGCTATTAGAGTTTAGTTAATGCCAGTTTTTGGCCTATATCTACTTTTTTTTAAGCATTACTATTATTTTGGTCCCTGCAGCACTGTAGGTGAGCATGGCCCTTTGTAGGCAAATAAAAAGAGCATCTCCTTCTCCACAGAGCTTAACATTTAAGTTTAAAGCTCCAATTCTGTATTTTCAGACCAGTATTATACCATGCAGAGCAAAGAGGCAACCGTGGACTCTCTTTCCTGCAGAGATATATTATATGTTTCAATGACGTCCCTATATTTCCCTGAACAGCTTGAGAGAAAAGTGACTTGTTCAAACTGTACTTGCAAATATCTCAGAATTTAAAGTAAATCGTAGGCATTCATGAGGAAGAGTGGTTACTTCATTTATCTGGCCTACAAGATCAGTTATGTCGTAATGAGAGGCTATTTTTAAGGGGCAGCGTGGCCACGGAGGAGGTTTGAGAGATGCAAAAGAATGAATGGAAGGAGAATGGGTGCTCTGATAATGGAACAGATGAAAACTGAAACATACATCCATAATTAGGTGGATTACACTAAGGATGAATATTGCTTTGTTTTTCCACACTCATGTAAATTCATTATGTGCTGTATGCATATAAAGCTAGCAATTAATTGGATACTCTATCATCAAGTATTGTTTGTAATACAAAGGTTGTATTCTAAAGAAAATAAATCTAAACTTGTTATTAGATGCTGCAAAAATACTCTCACGTAATGCGTTCTCATTTTAAAAACAAAAGGAAGAAAGTACACCATTTCTCTCACCATTGCACTTCTTGGGCAGATGTTCATGCAAACGGCCTGCATGTATTTTTCAAGGGCCCCCAAAACATCCTGTGCACAAACTGTCCCTCTGCAATTGCATTTCCATTAGGGACTGTGATTCGGATTGCTTATTCCTGATGCCTTAACACTACTTTTTGCTAACTAATATCATTAAACATGAATCTCAGACTTTTTAATGGGCTCTAATGATCCTTATGGGAAAATTCCAGTTTTGATCTCTTTAGTAACTACAAATGCAAATATAAGTCCCTCTCAGTTAACAGCTTTTTATGCTTAAGAAGTAAAGAGCACCGGAAATTATTATGGCCCATATGTTACTAAAAAGGTTTTGATGTGGATTAGTGGCTTATGTAACGGGTGGGCCTAACCCACATTGGGCTTAATTTAGGGGGTTTTCTCCTTTAAAAAAAAAAAGGCTTGTTTCCTAATGATAAGCTTGAGTACTAATTTAATTTACATTTTGCTCCTCTTAGGCACAATCAGCATACATTGGAATAAACATTTAAAGCCCCTTACGAAACAATTTGTTGCTTTTGCCATTATTCGTTTTACTTTTTGAGTAACGTTCTTGTTTTCCCTTGATTAAATAGTCTAGTTAGGTTTGATTTGAAATTACAGAAACTGCAAATTAAAACAATGAGTAATGGTCTGTAGTCTTCTCAAGGAAAAGAAAAAAAAACTTCAGGAAAGTTCAGCAACGATGGGAATTTTTCAAAGTCCTGGTCTAAACAAAGGTCAGAAGACAGCTTCAGACATACAAAGAAAATAAAAACAAAGTCTACAATATAAGATAGTAAAAGTGAACAATTATATAGTGTAGTTGGTAAAAAAAAGAGAGGCTGAAATTGGTGATGGGTTCTAAGTTTATCACTAAAAACTTTTCAAAAATTGAAATTACCGAAGTGTATTTTTTATTCTTTGTGTTTCCCAATAGACATTAACATCACTTCAGTGCTGCATTTTAGAAGATGTAGGCTGTATCTAGACACTCAAACAGTTTTTCAGAGAAGACGTATGTTCACTTGTGATGTGTCAGGGTTTTGTTGCCAGCTTGGTGTACTCTGGGGCAGTTCTGAAATACTGAGCTGTTTTAGAAATGATTCCAAATTAAATCAGAGATATACATATATTCAGCGTCTTTGAAAGCCAATTTAAAAAAAAAGACAAAAAGTCATCTGTCTTTTATTATCAGGCATTAGTCTTATTGCTAATTTGAAAAGAATCTAACATTCACAAGGCATTTCTTTCCTCCACAGAAGTCATGTGGATACCTGCCCATTATCTATTTATGCATGTACTACCTTGGGTTTTACCCAAGTGTTGTTCTGACTAATTTACCAATGCAAAAATTGGAGTTATTTGTTTGTAGTTCCTGAATTTCTCCTGTCCAGGAATTTTGCCCCAAAAAATTGTCTTTACAGGTATCACTGTCTCTTCTGCTGGCATCAAGGCTACTTTAGGGAACAGGTTACCAGCCACAGTTAGTGGGCTAGCAGCTGCATATCTGAATCCCTTTAGCATCTTCTTCTTACAGCTGAAGCCCTTTAATGCCTCAGACTGCTCACAGAGTGGCCCTCATGGGAAGACTGCAAAACTCTGAAAGCTTTTCTAGAATGTGTAATTCTGGATGCCAAGAATTAATTCATCTACTTCCCAAATAATCATACAACTCCCACTTCTGAAAACAATTTTTTTATTCTTTCACTGAACTGTTAATCATTCTTGCTTGGCATGTTTTGGGGTATTTTTTCCCCTCTGAAAACCATTTTAAAGTTTTATTCTCAGCCTGGAATATGGTTATGTCCTGAAGCGGTCTTTAGGTTACCTGCAAACATTTTACCTTTTTATTTCCTTTTAATTTCCTCTCAATAAAATTCCTTACTTGATTATAGTTCCACTTCTTAAATTTAAAGTTATTATTGTGGATTTGTGTTTTGACTTTTCAGTCCCACAAGAAGGTCAAATCTGAATACTTTATGGCCTCTTTTAAGGAGAATAACTTCAGTGGCTGCATCTTGAAACAAGTCAGATGCTCTGCTGGAAACTAAATCAAGAATGGCTTTTCCTTTGTGGATTTTGTGAACAAATAATTGAAAAAGCAATCCTTTACGGTGTAAAGTAATATTGTCTGCAACATGCCCTGTCATGACAGGTATTGAGCCTGTCTGGAAGATACGAAGTCTCCTATTACTATTGTGATTTCTAATCTTGTAGACCTTTGGTCTCCCTTGTCACGTTATGGTCACTGTCCCACCTTGGTGGGATGCTCAGTAGTGTAGACCTATGACTGTGCTCTTTTTGTGTTGGCAAAGAATTAAAGTCCGGAGGGATTCTGCAATAATGATTCACACAGTGTCGTGGATTAAGCCTGGTAGGCAGCTAAGCACCTCACAACCAGTGGGATGGTGGGGAGAGAGTTGGGAGGGTAGAAGTATGAAAAGTTGTGAGTTGAGATAAAGACCATTTAATACGTAAAGCAAAAGCTTCATGCGTGCAAAACAAGGAATTCATTCACTACTTCCCATGGGCAGGCAGGTGTTCAGCCATCTCCAGGAAAGCAGGGCTCCATCACACGTAACGGTGACTTGGGAAGACAAATGCCATCACTCCGAACGTCCACCCCTTTCCTTCTTCTTCCCCCAGCTTTTATTGCTGGGATATCCCTTTGGTCAGCTGGGGTCAGCTGTGTCTCGGCTGTGTCCCCTCCCAACTCCTTGTGCACCCCCAGCCTACTTGCTGGTGGGGTGAGAAGCAGAAAAGGCCTTGACCCTGTTTAAGCACTGCTCAGCAATAGCTGAGTCATCAACACTGTTTTAATCACAAATCCAAAATGTAGCACCATACAAGGTATTATGAAGAAAATTGACTCCATCCCAGCCAAGACCAGTACACACAGTTAGGATATTTACCTTATTTGATTCCAGCCACTCCTTAAACTATTATTTTACTCCCCGAAATCAGAACTGGTCTGATTATGTTCCTTCTACCAAGTTTCTGAGATATTAATTTATTCATTATGACAATTTTAAACAAGACATTTCAGTTTCTCTGTCCTTAGCGTGGTTCAGAGTTCTAGCACTAGTACAAACAGGCGCATATATTCGGTCTTAGTCTGCTTGCCAGTTTTTATGTATGTGCTGAAATGGGGATTTACATGTTAAGCTGCACTTTGCTGTTGCTTTGCTGCATTTTCTTTCCACCCTGTCCTTTATTTGAGGATATAGCGGTTTTGTACTTTATCCCTGTGAAATGCACCATCCTGCAGTATGTGCTCTTTCACGTGTCTTGACCTTCTCCCAGTCTTAGCTTAAGAATTCCCCCTTAACTTTTTTATTTTAATTCTCAGTTACCAGGTTCAATTTTGGATTATACCGACCCCGTCCTCCCCCGATAGTAATAAATCTCAGCTGTCCTTCCCTGCACTGCGTTTTCAACAAAGCACTGAGTCTCTGCCTCTCCATCTGCTGCCGTGTATAGGTCTGGTAAGCCTGAGCCTCTCTTCCTGCCTACGCATAGATTTCATCTCCACAACATACATCACAATGTTGACATTTATCCTTATCATTTTTTAAGAGATCATTTATGTGCTGCATGAGGTCTGCCACTTTTACACTTGACAGGCCAGAGCAGGCCTTCGCTTCATCTAAGTGCCGTTATAGCGATCACAAGACTAGATATTTATATGTCAGATAATTGCAACCCTTCATGTTATTGACCAAATGCTGAAAAGGTATATGACAGTAACAACAAGGAAAATGCAAAGTAAAAGCAGATTTAACAGACGTGTTCTCTTTCTTTCCATGTGTTTTCCTATGCCTATATGGCTGCACACACAAGTATACAGAGTTATCAGTTCCGAATGCGCTAGGAAATCATCTTGGAATCGCTGCGTGAAATGTATTGAAAAAGTCAATTTGCTGCTCAGCTGTGGTCTTTAGGAACTATTCAAAAAGGCAGAGAGAAGAAAATAGATGACATCATTGTGTCACTGCGAAAATAAGCAGCTCACCTGATGCCTTGAATATCGTGTGCCACTCCTGTCAACTGCAACACCTCAGGAGTATGTAACACGACTAGAAAAATTCAGATTAAGGGAAATGAGGTGGAGCAGGAAGGACTTCTGAAGAAGGAGAGACTGAATGGAGTGGGACATCTTAGTTTGGAAAAGAGGCAATAGTAAAGGGATCAGAAATCATGAACAGCAGGGAGAAGGTAAATAAGGGATAATTAATCTCTACTTCTGCAGGCACAAAAACTAGCACTTGCCAAAGGAAATCATCAGGTGGCATGTTAAGACATGCAAAAAGAAGCACTTTTTCACAAAGCACCCAAACTGTGGAGCTCATTCACAGGTTGTGACTAGGCAAATGCAGAGAGGAAGCAGCAGCTCCTCTCTGAGGAGCAAACATGAGGCTCCAATTACAACCTCTGGCTACAGAAATCCCTAAATACAGATTGCTGAAAATGGGGAGAGCAAACTGCAGGATATATTACTCTACACTTGCTATGATATTCTTTCCTTGATTGTGTACTTCTGGTCACATCAGAAACAGAAGAAGGGGCAGGAAGATTTTTGGTCTGATGCAAAAGAGTTAGTCTTATAAAGTCCTTTAAAACTGTAGCTATTCAGAATAATGAATGTTGAAAATGAGGATTCAGCTTTTGGCATTGCTCTATTACACTGCTGGCCAAATGCACTTACTGGGTTTTATTATTTTCCTTTCACTGCTTTCTATACATTACAGTATTATTCTATGAAAACACAAGTAATAAACAAGCTTCTAACTGTTTGTATGGATTGTAGCTTTTATGAAAAAAATATTTTCCATCTGGAAATGAGTTTTAATATTCTAGGTAGAAGAAATATCATGTGTGTAAATATTTCCCTTGTAGATGCCACTGCTATAGACATAATTTTACATGATTGAACCAAGTGATTTAAGATTATATCATACTTGCAATCAGCTACCAGATGTATGTCAGACATGCAGTTGAGACAAAGAGGAATATGATGTGTTCTATGATTCACTTAGAATCATAGAATCATTTAGGTTGGAAAAGACCTTTAAGATCATCAAGTCCAACCTTTAAACTAGCACAGCCAAGTCCACCACTAAACCATGTCCCTAAGCACCACATCTACACATCTTTTAAATACCTCCAGGGATGGTGACTCAACCACTTCCCTGGGCAGCCTGTTCCAATGCTTCACAACCCTTTCAGTGAAGACATTTTTCCTAATATCCAGTCTAAACCTCCCCTGGCGCAACTTGAGGCCATTTTCTCTTGTCCTATCGCTTGTTACCTGGGAGAAGAGGCCGACCCCCACCTCGCTACAACCTCCTTTCAGGGAGTTGTAGAGAGCGATAAGGTCTCCCCTCAGCCTCCTTTTTTCCAGGCTAAACAACCCCAGTTCCCTCAGCCGACTTGTTCTTGTGAGTTCCCTCACAAGACTTGTGCTCTAGATCCTTCACCAGATTCATTGCCCTTCTCTGGACACGCTCCAGCACCTCCATCTCTTTCTTGTAGTGAGGGGCCCAAAACTGAACACAGGATTCGAGGTGCGGCCTCACCAGTACCAAGTACAGGGGGACGATCACATCCCTAGTCCTGCTGGCCACACTATTTCTGATACAAGCCTGGATGCTATTGCCCTTCTTGGCCACCTGGGCACACTGCCAGCTCATATTCAGCTGGTTGTTGGCCAACACCCCCAGATCCTCTTCTGCCAGGCAGCTTTCCAGCCACTCTTCCCCAGGACTGTAGCATTGCATGGGGTTGTTGTGACCCAAGTGCAGGCCCCGGCACTTGGCCTTGTTGAACCCCATACAATTGGCCTTGGCCCATCAATCCAGCCTGTCCAGGTCCCTCTGCAGAGCCTTCCTACCCTCAAGCAGATCAACACTCCTGCCCAACTTGGTGTCGTCTGCAAACTTACTGAGGGTGCACTCCATCCCCTCGTCCAGATCATTGATAAAGATATTAAACAGGACTGGCCCCAACACAGAGTCCTGGGGGACACCGCTTGTGACCGGCCACCAACTGGATTTAACTCCATTCACCACCACTCTTTGTGCCCGGCCAGCCAGCCAGTTCTTTACCCAGCGAAGAGTACACCCGTCCAAGCCATGAACAGCCAGTTTCTCCAGGAGAATGCTGTGGGAGACAGTGTCAAAGGCTTTCCTAAAGTCTAGGTAGACAACATCCACAGCTTCTAACCATAAATAACAAAAAAGGCATAATATGAGACATGAAAGACTGTACAGTATTTTGTGGACTTGTTTGCAATAACTAAAGCAAAAGTGTGTTCCTGGAATGGTTCAGCACTGACCTGAAACTGAGTTTTATATACTTATGATTAATTTATTGTTGCAGTCACACAAAGAATAGATATATTTCTATTGTACATGCAAATGTGGAGGGAATTCTGCAAAGCCGCATGCTAAGCACCAGTTATCCTGCACACTGAAAATATACTACAGAATACTACATATTTCAAGAATAGAGCAAGAAGGGATTCCTAGATTTAACATGGAGGAATTATGATGCATTGTCATTTGACAAGAACAGGAAGGTGATACTGAAGTTCAACAGTTCAGGAGCATTTCAGCTTTAGAGAAAAGGACCTGGGGGTCCTAGTGTCCACAAAGTCAAACATGAGCCAGCAATGTGCCCTTGTGGCAAAGAAGGCTAATGGTATGAGCTTCATTAGACAAAGTATTGTCAGCTGGTGGAGGGAGGTGATCCTTTCCCTTTATTCAGTGCTGGTGAGGCCACACATGGAGTTCTGGGTACAGTTCTGGGCTCCCTAGTACAAAAGAGACATAGACATACTGGAGAGAGTCCAATCAAGGGCCATGAAGATGATGAAGGGACTGGAGCACCTCACATATGAGGAAAGGCTGAGAGAGCTGGGACTGTTTATCCTGGAGAAGAGAAGGCTCAGGGGGATCTTGTCAATGTATATAAATAACTGAAGGAGTATGCAAAGAGGGCAGAGCCAGGCTCTTTTCAGCGGTGCCCAGTGGCAGGACCAGATGCAATGGGCACAGACTGAAACACGGGAGGCTCCATCTGAAGATCAGGAAGCCCTTTTTTACTGTGAGGGTGATCAAGCACTGGCACAGGTTGCCCAGAGAGGTTGTGGAGCCTCCATCCCTGAAGATATTCAAAAGCCATCTGGACACAGTCCGGGGCAACCAGCTCTAAGTGGCCCCGCTTGAGCATGGTGTTTGGACAAGATGACCTCCAGAGGTGCCTTCCATCCTCAACCAGTCTTTGATTCTGTGATTCATGGCATCCTCAAGGCTGAAGAAGCATAAGGTCAACCTTATTCTAGTGCACTAGAATGACTTGTGTTCCTAGATTAGAGGGGCAGCATGGAAACATCGTGTGGCTTTATGAAGTGGGATTAAAAACAAAATCATGGGCCATGAACATAAAAGCAGAGACATAAGGAGAACCCTTGAGGCTTTCAGAGCAAAGGATTACAAAATGAAGTTGCTATTAGCTAAGAAATGAAAGCAAAAATTTAATGTAAACAGTAAAAATACAGTTAGGAATAGTCATAGAGCAGGAAGTAGTGGGCATATGAAAGACCCTTTAGGAGGTACCACTACATCTCCTTTTAGTGACTGCCCTCACAATTACACCTAGGAGTAAGAGAGTACCTTGGTCTCTGTGCCCATTCACTTGTTGGCATCATTTCACTTTTCATCTCCCTTTCTGCTCTGCTTAGGGAGTCAAAAATCACAATGGCAGCAACTCTTCTCATTATTTTGGAAGCTTTAATAATGGGTTATTTATGCTAACAGTAGTTCACATCAGCTATGGCTGCTAGCTTTGCATGTTATGTGATCATACATGATAGCAAAGTCTTTGGACATTGATTGAAGGAATGAATGGTCCTATCAAAAAAAAAGTCTATACTTTGCTGGTAAATTAGCACAACTCTATCAGCCTCGAAGAAGTATACCAGTTTTCCCCATCTGTAGTCTCCCACTGCCTATCCTTGGGCACAATGCAAGAGTGAGAATTTCCAGTCATTACCAGTGTGGAGGAGCTATTTGGAGCTGGAGCAGGCTACTAGGTCTCCCCAGCAATGGAAATGTCATCAGCCAATACTAGGTGTTACTTACTTCTCTGTATGAGCAGCACACCTTAGCACCTGTTGCACATGCCTCAGAGCCCATTGGTAATTCTGGAGTTCTGTCATTCATGAGCATTTAGAAAACAAGCACACCTGAATATTTCAGGGATGAAGAGCTATCCTGCCATCTATTCAAAACATATTTTTTCTATGTATCTGCACCTAGTTAAAAATATACTTGAAACAGTTAGTGAAATAGAACAAACATACACCAAGAACAAACATACAACAAAGATACACCCAAAGGAAATACTTCCTCAAAAAAACCCAAGGTAATTTTAAAATGAAGACTAGTTTTACAACCATCTTTAGAGAAATGTGAGAAGATGAAGAGATGTGAACATAACGCTTTTGAAAAGGGGAAAATATTAAAGATTTCTTTATTTTGCTCTTTTCTGAAATCAAATTCTTTGAGAAATCACAGCTGTACTCAAGCTAGCAAGAACACACTGAGCAGTACCTTCCCCTGATGGGAGTCAATATTCCCTTTGAATTCAACACAACTGGGACTTTAGCCATGTTTCTGACATTAATTTGCTATGGATACTCAAAACTGCCTCACTAACCCACTCAGGTGAGTTTATCCAGCCACGCAAACGCTTCCCTAATGCAAGACTCCAAGCTGCTAAACGAGGTTGTAGTCTCCTTAGTTCTTCTAGTAAATCTGGTTAGTAAAACATTTTTAGCCACCTGTGAGCTGAGAAGGGCTTGCAAGTTGTTTAGATTCACAGCTACAGGAAGCTTGCTGGCACTAATGCTGCTCTTCTGGCTGTCATTCATCTCCTCTGCTAGGACCTTTATAGTTTATAAAATATTCCATCTAAACATTTTGTACATGGAAAAGCAAAGAAAAGGAGCTTTAATCTTACAATGTGTTTAAAATATATATACAGTTTTGTTTTTTCAGCTGTTACCTGTATCACAGTATGGAAATGAGAAAATTGGGCTGTAAAATGTTCATTGAGCTGCTTTTCCATTATACTAGGTCCAAGCTGGAGCTCTTAATTTTGCCTGGGAAGGTACTACTGAAGTCAAACTGGGAAACAAAATGAGCAACAGTTAAAAATGAAGGAGCTACACAAGCAGAGGAGACAATGCCTCTACACAGCTGGAGAGGCAGAAGCCTCACCTGGGATGTTGGGAACCAGCAGGATGAGGCTAGGAGAACCTGTCAAAATAGTCATAAAATGCTAGAGTGATGATGCTCATTGGGATCTACCTACTGTCAGACAGGCTTGGTCACAAACATACTTTGGAGAAACCTCAGAAGTACTCTACTGCTACACCTGTGCTTCATGCCACAGCTCCAGTGAGCAGTTGCATCTCCAAGCACACCCTTAGGGCTCCTTTTGCCTGAGGGGAAGCCATTGACTCCAATCAGTTGTCACTGAAAAGCACATTAGTTAATAAATCCACCATAGCACGAGAAGTGAAGGACAGCAAATACGACAGCGCCTTGGTTTTGGGAGGCAGTATGGAGGGGCCGTGTGTGCTAGCTCCCTCCCCCCCGCCCACATGGTGGTCTCTGATGGGCAGCGTGTCCATTTGCAAGCCAAAGTCTGCACTGCCGCTTCCAGCGCAATTTGTTTCTTGTCAATAAAGCAGCAGAGCCACTAGGGCTCTGCATCACTCACTAATAATGAAGCTCAAATTAATTCCAATATTAGTTCCTAGTTCAACAAAGGAAAAAAGGCAACCTGAAAACAATAACCCTGAGGGAAAAAAAAACACAAACCGCGTGCGAGATCCCAGATGGCAATAGACAGAGCTTTGTTCCTGCTAACTTTTTTTATGCACTAAATTACCTTCTATTTGGAGTTTCATTACATATGAGCCCCTAAAGCTTGTTTCTTCATAGTCTGGAGTTTTACATCAAGATTTGAAATTCCCAGTTGATGAGGCAGCTGACAAATTTCTTGGCAGCCTTGTGTGGGCACGTATTTTGTGCTTTTTCCATTCAGATGTCATTTGGTACCTTCCTTGACTTGGTTTGAATGCCTCATGACAAATGTAATTATTTCTTTCACATGCATGCAGCTAGGTCTGGGTCTCGTGTATAGTTCAATCATACATTTATTAGCATGAAAATCTCACTACCATGAGTCCTGACTCAGGCAAAACTATTTATTATTTTGAGTAGGAGGTCTTCCCAAGACTAAAAGGCGCTTTCAGGAGTTAGACCCATCAGACAAAACTCCTGCCCTGTTGAAGTTGGTGAGAATCATATTGTTAAATGGCTACAGGTGGAGTTTTACTGGCAGAGTTTTGTGCTGTGAGCTACCTTGTGGTGGGCTCTCAGCTTGACTGCAGACAGTGGCGATGCACTGATTTACACCAGCTGAGAGCCCAGCTGCTTCATTTCACACTCGAAAAGTAATCTGTGCCTGCTGAGTAATGCATGCAAGCATGTACTTAAAGTTAAGCATGTAGTTAAATGTTTGCTGAAGTGGGCCTCAAAGCACAAAAGATGGGTGTAGTTTCCTCCTCTAACTACCCTTTTAAAAATAATTTCATCCACTATTTTGCATGCTTTTAGGGAAATGATACTATGAAGAGCTCTGATTACCTGCTGTCAGTGAGCTGCATGACTTTTTCTAGCACAGAAACAAAAGTGAAAAGTATGTTAAATGCTGCTTCACTGAAAGTAATTATCTTAATGCATTGTCTAAGTGCTCATATAAAAGCTGCGATTAATAAAAATGCATTGACTCAAGCATTCTCATGCACAATGTCCAAATTCCTTAAGGCTAGTAGGTAGCAAAGCCTGTGTCCTGAAACAGATTTCAACTTTCTTATTAACAACCTGACTATTTCTACCAGGTACAGCCCTTCGTTTGCAATTAGTGCTACAAACAATACTAATGTTTTTGTCGCAGAGTGCTGAATGACGTGTTTTGCCCAGAGAGCCATCCTGTAACTTATGTCAAGCACAACTAGGTGCTTTTTTAGTCTCAACCTAAACAACCTAATGATGGGTTTTAGTCATTTTTATAGTGGAAGTCGTGGGAAAATGTGAAAATAGTGCATTCAACACTTTGAAGTCACTTTGATCATTGGTGAAAGGCTGTTAGTTGCTTTTTACTAACATGCCTGAAAGAAGTCTTCTGCTTTTGCCGTGGCTTGTTTCACTCATAGCTAGTTCTAAAATGATTGGCTGATTTTATTTCTTTCAGCCTCCTGAAAGCCACAGCTTAACTCTTCCAATATACTTTTTCAGAGATTCTGGTTCTGGATGTCTGGAGATTTGAATTTGTGTTTCTGGGGGGTTGTTTGGTTGCTTTTTTCAGGAGGAGAAATTCAGACATACCAGATGCTGAAAAAAGCCCCAAAGAGTTACAACCAAGATCTCAGGGGCTGCAGGTGACTTTATAAGCCCCTCAAATCTCTAGTTCACCATCCACTCACAGTCTTCACAATCTCCACTTACCTAAGGCAGCTTTCCTACTGTCATCTTTCTTCTACTGCTTCAAATATTGTAGCATGTGATTTCAAAATTAAAATGCCTCTATCCCTCCCCAAAGCTCCTGCATTAAATTAGAATTTAAATATGAAACATGTTAGCCTGACAGTATTAGCCAAACTAATGAAGTTTGAACCCAGTGTTTTCTCTCTTCTATCTCACATTATTTAGGAAATACAACAATACACAGTATCATTTATAAAAAGAGAGCTCTTCTGTGCTCGTTGCCAAATATCCATGTGCAGGCAAAGACAGGCCTTGTGCCAAAGAAGAGATCATTGTCACCATTCTCAGTTCTGTATTTTCACCACTGACCTGTAGCTAGCCACATCTGCACTTACTCCACATCACAGTGCCATCACCAGCTGTGCAAAAAAATCTTCCAATACTTTTAAAAGCAGGAAATAGGTACCTCTCCTTTCCCTCTTTTCTTTCTAGATCTTCTCTGACTACTAAGCCTACAATGGAACAAATCACTGATGCTGATTAAAGAAATCTCCCCCTTCGAGGAAGAAAAATGCCTCCATAGGCAAAGCAGTAAGAAGAAAATGCGCTTTGGCAATTGAGGGAATAGACTGGCTTTGCAACCATTCAATTTCTCAGCAAGCACATTAGACAGTTTAAAGTTACTCTTCCATTGATGCTTGCTGTTGAATGCAATATGCCTCCATAGCAAACAGAAGGAGAAAAAAAAATCAGTCATCAGAGACCAAGGCTGTGTAAGAAGAAAGGAATATTGCAACCTGAAATAGAAATAATGTGTGGATCACATTTTTACTTTGTGTTTAAGGGATATTTCCCTGTGAAGTACATTACAAGAAAAGCAGTACTAAGTGCCTTTCTGTTTCACTGGAGGACTGTCCACTTATTTTAGGGCTATGATGGATAAAGCTATGAAATACCCAGTCTATACCTCTGAGCAGACTGATATACATGCAGGCAACATTATTTCAGATCACAGACTCAAACTTTAAGGAATAGCCTCAGGCCCTGTCTTAGGAACTCCTCTGTAGTAGCTTTGATATGACAAATGTAGTCATACATGCACCAAGATATAAAAATAAAAAGAAGAGGGAGAAGAAGGGGAAAAAAAGCCCTAATCAGTGTTCAGGATGATGGAATGATTTAAAATGAGACATCGTCCCAAATTCCTTTGCAGCAGGAGTTGCTCTGGTGAAGAGATTATGCAGTGCAAAACAGGGTTGTCCCTCCACACAGACATGAGCAGCTTGCCAAACCTCTCGTGTCCCTGAGGGAGAGTACGCTTATGGTTCCTGGGGGGTGCCACCTCCTGAGTCAGGTAGGTCTGTTATGAAGGTCCACCAAAAAGAAAAAGTGGCTTCTTTCAACAGAAATTCCCAAAGCAGGTTGATGGTGACAGTATCTTTGACCGCGGCATAAGGATGGTCTCTTCTGAACAGATGTTTGCTTGTCTCAGGTCTGAGGATCCTTAACATTAGTTGTCTGAAATGTATTTGCCTTTAGCTGTTGTATCCTGAATTTATGACTGACTGCATAAGGAATTTGCAGGACTCTTTACCACAATAAATACAAAAGGTGTCAAAATAATGTATTTCGTTTGTAAAAGTTTAAAATGAGAAAAACTTGAATTACAGGCAGAGAATGTTTTGGTCCCTTTCCAATATTTTTGCACATAAATATAAACATCAAGAAATGGAGCTTGCTTTTCCATGGAGAGTACAACAACTCTTGATTTAGTAAACCACAAAATTCAATATATTTAAGCAAACAATTTCTTAATTCATCGTAACGTTTTAATGACTCAGTGTTTACTTTGATTTAAAGTTGTTTTTTAAACAACCTCAATTCCTTTTTACTCAGGAAGAATAGATAATCCTCTCTGGCATGAAGCATGCGGTGCTAAATACATCAAAAAAGATCATATGACCTTAAAAAAAAAGAAAAAAAGCACTCCATAACATTCATTTCACTGGTGTTGTACCCAGTAATAAGATTCAAGGGTCTCATGCAAGCTGTCAATGCATCAAGGAGAAGAGCAGCCTGATCCTGAAAGGTCCCAAGCACTCTCAGAAGGGAGCCATTGCTATTTCCCGTCTTCATGCCCAGGAGATGTCTGGTAGACACAGGAGCTCTGACCAAAAGCCAAGGTTAGTAAGGGGTGAGCTCTAGAAATAGGTGTGAGACAACTTCAGATCAGTAGTTTCGGTACTATTCCCTGTACACGAGCATGTCCCATGGGAAGAGTTTGCTGCAGGAGGCAACCTTGCATGCTCCTGACAAGTCCAAGGCGAAACCGCAAAGGAATCAATTTACTTGTTCAAAGCGGTTAACACAATCAATTCCTTTTTGGCAGCCCTGAATGTCATTTAGGCAGCTCAGATTTCTTTTTCAAGTATTGCTTACCCTGAGTATAGCCAAACTCCTCCAGATTTTTCCATCATTTTTTCTTAGGTAAAGTGGAAAAACCCCTGCCCTCTGGGTTTTATGGTTTGTTTTAGAGCTTTTGTTTACTTCAGCTGTTATCAGAGCAAATAACAGAGTTCTGGGGTTCTGTTTTGGATGATGCATGTTTTATATTCCCCTGATCCTTTCTGCCATACCAGTGTTATACAATAGATATTATTAAGGACATAAAAAACAAGTGTGGAAATTCATGAAGGAGGAGAAAAGTGGGCACCCATATCTTGTTGCCTCTGGCCAACTAGAAGTTCCTGAAGACAAAAGTCTTCCATTGATCCACAAAAGAAATCTGATATGGAAGGTACCGTAATCAAAATCTGATGCCCATTAGGATCAAACATGGCCTCATCGAACATGGCCTCTAAGCAGGGACCTCAGTTTTGTATTTCCAGTCTCTTGACAGTACGTGACTTTCGGAGATTAAAGATCCACAGAATTAACTGGAGCTTTGGGAGCTCTATGCCCCAGAATATCTGGCTTTTCATATCTGAAAAGATACAGAAAAGAGGGAAATGCAAAATTTATGTGTTTGTCCCACTAGGTGTAATACCTCCTCACTAAGATTGCCACTGATGGGACCAGCTGTACTTTTTGCTTTCAAGATATGATGTATACTTACAGTAATCTCCATTACAGTGAAAACGGCTGCTTGCTCAGTCATGATCATATGACTGCTTTTCTAAAATAACAGATAAGCACTGATTTGTCAGACATTATATTTGTAACTGCATCTCAGACTTTTAAACAGAAAATGCCAGATATGGTCTGGCTTGGATAAGAAAATTACCAGAGTGCAATTCTTAAAGACATCTAGGTTCACTGTTGTTATTCCATTAGTGGATATCAGGTAATATCATACATCACATCTCACCAGAATCCCCAAAACATGTGCACTGCCTTGTTGCTTGAAGCGCTACAGTTGCGTTAACATGTTATCAATATGCATCAAAATTGAAGATGCAGGTGCTTCAGTGCCCAGCAGCCCTCAATACTTCTTGTGTAAATCTATTTAAAATATGACATTAGTAAATTAGGTTAAATATTTTAAATTTGATCCCTGAAATCAGCCCAAGAGACCGCTTCTGAATGTCTCCTAACTTCTTTAGGATGTGAATGGATTCTTTTCAGACTTGTATCTCCATTTTATTGAGTCTGCTTTAGACTACATCCTTATTTTTTGGGTCAAAGTTTTGTCCTAGTGCATGAAATTGTAGATATTTAATTAACAACTGAAAAAATTGAGTTAATCTGGTTTAATACCTGATAAGGATCTCCAGCCTATTGTCATATCCTTTTGCTTTCCTAATTCTTTTGCAAATGTGACATCCTAATACAAAAAAATGCAGCCTTTTTTTTTCCAAAACTCTGAATTAGCCTATGATTTTTTTTTACAGCTGCACCTGTGCTCTTCCTAAAATCCCCTCATTATCATTTTACCCCTATATATCTATACAGCATTCCTTAGTCAAACAAGGGAGCAATTAGTTGCATAAAAAAGAAGCAAAAAGTTGGACAGTGCCCCACTATATTTCAAGTTCAGCCTTTGATACGATATAATCAGAGGTGAAAACATGACAGGATGTTACTTTTTCTCAAAGCTGCTTTAAGCTGATCACTCTTTTACTTTGGTCTTTAAAATTTTATACCTGTTGTTTAGATTCCTACAGGTGGTATTTAAAGAAAATATCTTTATGAAACAATCTGCATCACTGTCAAAATATTCACAGATATATCCATTCCGCAAGCCTTGCTTCCCTGAGCGTCTCTTCAAGATCCCTTATCCAAGAGACCTGGGTCATGCGGATAGAAACTGGTTATCATGTTCCTGCATGGCTGCAAGCTCAGCTGACCTCTGGGCAGAACCACACCGGGAACGTGGAAAGGAGGATGTCCTCCTGGTCTCAGTCCTTCAGTGGCAAAAGTCGTCTTCATTTGAAAGGGGCTGAAGTTTCTACTGTCATAATTATAGACCCTAGGGCAATTATAGGCCCTGCAGCAAGTCTGGCCTATTCAAATAGCAGCCAGAACAGAAAAGTTACCCCATAGCAATCCATACAGAAAAAAGTCACCTGTGCTTACGTTTGTTGTCTGTGTGCTCTTTAGTAATTTCGGAGCTGCAGATCACTCACCCTCTGGGGAACTGGAACAGTTGGGGTTATTAGGACCAGCCATCGGATGTCAGTATTGAGCTGCACGAATCCAGCAAAATGGCAAGGTCACCAACAGGCAGCAAAACGCTTGGGCGGTAAAGGTCTTTCAGCTTATTAGTTTCAGGTACTTTGTCACAGAGCTCAGCCTGGGAGGCAAAGCAATTTGTCAGCGTGTGCGTGTGCGCATATGTCTGTATTTGTCTGGAATTTGATGACATAGGGAATGCCAACCCCTCGGACTCACAGCGCGTCCGTGCCTTTTGGATCAAGACAGCGCCCAGTTCTTCGTGGCAATATTCGTGGTTTCTTTCTAACAGGCAGGACTACTTCGATCTTGCTAATCTTGGAGATATCAAGAGCTTTCAGTCTAAAATTAGAAACATTTTTCCATTAATAAGCACACATTTACTGTTCCTTATAAACAAGATTGCAGAACTGTGGCACGTCTATGCATATGCAAGAAGAAAATAGAATTAATCAAGCAACAGAAACACTTTTATTTCCTGCATCGCGTTTTTTCCTTGTGTCTAGTAGTTGCTTTCAAGGATACATCTAACACAAAAAATCTAAATAGGTAACAAGAAAGTGAGAAAATTTGCAAAATTATTAGATGTCACTTAAAATAAGTATGCAGCTGGGTCAGCAAATCCAGAAGCTAACATGGGCCAGAATTGCTGGATAATCTGCATATGGATATATATTGGTCTTGCTTTAAGTAATGGCTTGTCACTGAGAAGAAATGTAATTTTTCCTAACGGCTAACCACTCCCTCAGAAGAGATATATTTGTCAAATCTGATGCTCAGCATTTAGCAAAAAATGAAAAATATGTTGTCCTTCTTTTGAAAATATTAGGTCTTCAGCAAGCCTATGAGGTTTGTATGGGATTCATAGGTAATAAATCACCAAATTTTGAAATGCAGCCATGTCTGAAGCTTCCTGCTGGCCAACAAAGGCAGCCAGGGCAAGGCATGCAGAAGGGTGTCCATTTAGAAGTGGAAGAACACCTAGGGGAAATGAAGGGTTAACCTACACTTATAAACTACCAATTTTAGAGAAATAAATGATAGCGTGGTAATAGTCACATTTTCAGCTTTTTGTCCTGTTCACAGGATGTAAAATTTCCTTTGTGACCCACACCATTCAATTGGTTGTGCTTTTACTATGTGCATGACAACAGAACCCTTGGTGATGACACTACTGGCTCTGTTACAATAGCACCCAGTGCCCCCAGATGGGGCTCAGGTTGCCCCTCTGCTGGGTGCTGTAAAGATACCAAACAGTAAAAATCATTCCATAAAGCTTTGTTTTCAATTGCAGGGAAATTCTTTCAATGAAAGGGATTATGAAGTGCTCACTGAAAAATGTGTTCACTTTGTTCACTTCTAAGAAAATCCGGCAGCATTTGTTTTCCTGGCATCTTCACAGTCAGTACTTTTAGCATATGCTCATTTTATCTCTCCTTCTCGCCCCATCCTGAAGTTAAGTATGGTAGCTTTGACCCATTCCTCAGCTGAAGGAATTGGGGCAGCCCAAAGAGTCAGGGGAGCAGGGAGGGAAGGTTGGTGGGCAACAGGTGGCTGTGGAGGGGAGCTGACAGCTATGCAGAAGTGAAGATGTCTCTTTTTAGGTTTTACCCCATTTTTATTAAAAAGAAATGTGAGACACTTGTAAAAATTTAAATAAATAAATATAATCATGCATACCGTTTATCCACCAGGAAAACAAATTGAGTTCTTGAAGGAAAAATAAAACCTTCCACCTCCCCGTGTAAAGGTAACTACACCAAGCAGCACTGCGGCTCATCCTTCAGTACCAGCCCAGCTGAGAAGCACATCAGTCTCTGGTGAGAGCTTGGAAAGTGAACACTGGCCACAAGTGGAGCAGCAGTTAATGAAATTATTCTACTGCTATACAATTGCCATTATCAAACAATTAACAGTACTTTTGGTTTCCATGGGCACCAGTGAGAAGGGCCACTGGTGGCCCACAAGTTAGTGAACTGAACTGGAGCAGCAGCATGAGTCCTGACTCTGCAATATCACGTTATGAGGAAGGTTTCAGTCCCAAATCCACTGTGTTGCAAAGGTACAGCAACACCTCCCACGGGTGTTATGACAGTTACCTGCTTGCTACCCATCGGCTGATAAGCAGTAGTTGTCTGTGTTTATGGCCTTAGCCTGTCCCACTTGTAGTAAAATGTGTCGGCTTGAAGCTGTTGCACACAGACAACGTTAACTTAATGCTCTTCACCTCAGAATTTGTGCGAGGTCCGCAACTGGACCAGTTGCAGTTCGGCAGCAGTTCGGCTAACTGGGAGTACTGTTCGGAAGTAGACTGTACTCGTAACTCAACAGAAATGCATGTACTGGGACAGGTGATTAGCTTAGCGAAGGGAGACTAGTCCAATAGGCAACTTAATACTGCTAGTAACTGTAGGTGCAATAGATGCAATCATTTTTCTGCTTTTTAACCACGTTTCTAGCCTGACTAGCTAAGCTGTAGGGAAAAGAAAATAACAAAGATACGTAGGTAGGGAAAATAAGGAAGAAAAGAAGGAAGAAAAAAGTTCAGGTTAGGAAGAAGCTTTCCATTTGCTGCTGGGTTTTGGGTGTTGGGTTTTTTTCCTTTTTCCTTGGATTATATGGAAGGTGCAGCATAATTAACAAGGTGATAAAAGAGAATACAGTATGTGGGTTGGCATTGGTCTGTCCAAGGGTTGGGGGCACCTCCTGTAAGATTTCAGGAGTCCCCTTTAGGACTCAGCTACAAACTCTTAGACGCATTCACTGGTATGATAGAACTAAGGCCTGCCTTGCCAATGCAGTTAGGGCCACTGCGCTGCCTGGCAGAAGAAGTTGAAGGGGGTTAGCTGCAAGGACACAGGCGGTTCAGCCAGAGTCCTCCTCAGTTGCTGAGAACTCTTATGGTACCACAGGCAAGAGACAGCCACATCAGCATGATATTGCCTGCTAAAACAACTGAGCAAAACTGTCTTACGTTTCGTGGTGTTTGGCAAATCATGTACTCTCAGAAATGCAACCAGGGCTCTGGAACAATTTGTGATAGAAGATCTAAGGCCCTCTTCCTGACCTGGTGAAAATTGCAGTTGTTTATCAAAAAATGGAAAATCTAAACCAAGAAAGACTGACATCTACTCCAGGATTGCCCCAGCTGAGTGATTAGATGTCCCTCTTAGAAATGGGAAACACAACTTTTCTCTTTCAGAAGGAGGCAGAGAGGCTATTTGACCTGAGGCTCTAGGAAATAGGATTTCAGTGAACCTACGTGTCCCTCCCATCAGCTACTGTGTCTGAGCAGAGCTCAGCCAAAGCCAGGGATTACGCTGTGGACCAGTGCAGAGATTACAGGTCGTATGAACCAGCTTTTTCTGTAAGGCTTTCTAGGACAACTTCCTAAATGAATGCCTACTTGGGATTGTGTAGTTGTGAGTTGTTCTTACAGGACTGGCTCTTTGATTCTTAAAATGGGCAGAGACCTTCATTTCTAAGCTGTCCTGTTTTGCCTCATTGCTTCAGGTAACTGATGCTGTTGCCTTTTTTCATGAAATGTAAAGAATACTTGTGTTCATTTGTATGTAATATCAGACCTGGTTTCCTCCAGCTCTCCAGAGAGGCTTGCAGACTAGAGCTTAATGACTCAATACCCATTTTAGATACCAGCATGCTGACAATTTCAAGTATTTATCCTATCCTTGTTACACCAGTACTTGAGCACCTCATGTTCTTCAGTGCCCTTACCCTCATAGTGCTAACATCCCACTTCTAAAATCAAAACTGAGGCCCTCCTCTTGCCCTTGAAGTCAGGGGCTTGAACCCTTTTGTGGATGTAGGCATTAGCAACCTGCCTAACATCACCCGGGCATTCAGTAGCAGAACAGGGGCTTTGAATCTTTTCCCCCACGTCCAAAGCAGCTGTCCTAAAGAGTGGCTGCTGTCCCCCGTGCAGGACAGACATCTGCTCCAGAGCTTAAATGGCTGCGGTTTCCATCAACTTCAGCAGGATTCAGGACTGTTCCTCACCTTTGAAAATCACATGTGTAGAATTTTTGTGCCCTGCCTGTACTGGAAAATGTGGATACCTATGTGCTTGTATGTTAATGATCTCCACACAAACCATACACTCATATTTCTGAGTGCATGCAGACACTTGCAAACAGATTAATAAAATTCATTATAACCATGTGACTTCTCAGCTTTTGCTTTCCTGAGAAGGGTTGAAATTTGCTGTAGTGAATCTGCTGCGGAACTGCAGCAGCTGGTTAGACAATAAGGGCTTTACTGCTTGAGGAAAGTGAAAATCAAAATGTTAAATAATTATAACCTCTTGCAGTCATACACTCTGCAGAAAGAGTTCTGACTGTAACATATCGTCCTTATCTTCCCCGATTTGCATCCTGAACAGGCTGAGTTATTCCCTGGGATACAGCAACGTGCTTTGCTTTGTTTTCTACCTCCATGTATTGCAGCATTTTCTACGTTGTCATCACTAATGACAGAGTGCATGTTCTTCTGAGCTATTACGCACAGCTCAAGTCTTAAAGCTTATCAAGCTATAGGAGGCCAGAGATGGGGAGATAACGCTGTTGCCACAGTGGAAGATTAAGAGAAACCACCGCTTTGTAGTGATGGTACATGGTCCAGGTTCCCACAGCCTGCTTCTCCCTGAGTATTCAGTAGCTTGTCAGACAGGAGGAAAGGGTAAATAACACTCTCCTCATGACTGGCTGAGGAATATATAGCCATTAAATTTATTCTCAAGACACACTGAGCTTGAGCAGGGCCTTTTCAGACCTCTAGTGCATTCTACAATTGTGCCTATAATGATTTTAACAACACCAGCTCCATGACTGTTACTCGATTCCACACACATTCACTGCAGAGGTTTTGCAGATGGCAGTGGGGGATTATACTGAAGAAAACCAGCTTTAAAAATGCAGGCCTTTGGCCCAAAATTTGAAGGAGAATGTTTATTATCTCTCAGGAGGATGTTTGTTAGCTATAAAGCAGAATTATGGCAAACAAGTGCAGGTCAGCCCCTGAATGTGATCTAGGATCATTGCCCCTCCCCACATTCTTGAATAGGTCTGACAGATCGTGATTAGTTCTCGGAAGAAAAAGTGGCGTGCACACATCAAGGCATTACCATATCACCTATAAATGCAATAATGCAGAGGAGATATAACACTGGAAGAGGCAGTTAGGAAATGCAGGGTGTTTAAATCCTTTTTCCTTGGGGAGCGTGACTGAAGAAAAGGGAACTTGTGCATATTCACGAGTTTCATCCAGCTGAGTTCCTGAACATCTCAGAAACCTCATGGGAATGTGGCAACTTCCATTGCACTTGAGGGCTTTTTATTTGAAGTGCAAAAAATCCACCTGTACCATATCAAAATCATTTTCCTTTTAAGCAAAATACGAATTTATTACTTTTCAGAATTATATATCAGTTTTGGCTCAGCTACTTTACTGTTTATTAAAAGAATCTTACAATCAGCATTTTGACAGAGGTATAAAATCACTGCAGTGAGTGATGCCCCAGACATTCCCTTCCAATTATGTTGAACTGTAAGAGTCAATTGCTATGAGACATTTCATTCTTCAATGACTATTTTCATGGATGTGATTTAAATTATACCAAAGGTTTTTAATTAAAGTCACCCTTGTCATGCAAATATTTAATTTGTATTGATATATTTTCAGCTATAAACCACTGTCTTGATGCTTGGAAAAGGCTCTTTAAAATTCATAAGACTATTTTAATACAATGCCGACACTGTGTTACTTGTGACATGAGATATCTGTCAGTCATTCATTATCTGTCTGGCTGGTGAGGCTGTAGAGGTGAAATTCTAGCTCTGTTTCAGAACAGCAGCGGTTTCTGCCAGGCTTGTATAGCCTCAGTTAAGTATGGGTAAAAATAACATTTGATAAAAGTGGGGTTGCAAAATCTTGTAAATTTTCACAAGTCTCATGGTCATAAGTGTGCTTCTCAGAGGCTCAGCTTTTGAAGTCACTTCTCTGCAGGAATAGCTGAAGTTTTTTCTGAAGAATAATTCTGGTTCTAGCCTTCAGTATTGCAAATAAATGCTTTAATATGAGATCCTTCAAGGATCAGAATCCAAAAAGTGAGTAGAAATAACTTGATACAGGCATCTTTCTTTTATTTTTATTTTTTCCCTGACAGAAGTGGCACAGCACTGAAACAGAGAAGTTGTAGAATATGAGTCTTTCAAGATATGGTTAGAGAAAGCCACCTGACCTGATCTAGTGTTGAGCGGGAAGCCGGATTAGATGGCCTCTGGAGGTCCCTTCCAGCCTATGCTTCCTAAAACTATGATTTGAAAGTCATCTTCACAATATGTTATAACCTTGAGGATTCTCACAGACTAAAAATCAGTATTTCTTCTTCTCTAAACCCTGGAGCATTAGGTCTCTACTTATTATGCTTCCATAGTTCCTATTGTATAATCCTCCTCCTCTGAGAGACTGTGCTGTGCCTTGGAGAAAGGACGAAACACTGTACCTCAAAAGCCTTTGTTTTGGCTTCTGTTTCTTAGGACATTTAAGGATGCCCAATGTAACTTGGAAATTATGGGAGAATAGGGCATAGCAACTTTCTAGGAGGTGCAAATATTTGTATCATTATTATAAAGCTAGCTACTAGCATCAGCAGCTTTTGCCATCCCCCTATTTGTTTCTTTCCCATTTTATTTTGGAAAGCCTCCACTGATGACCTTCTGCTAAAGTGAAACTTATTCCTACCTATTGTTTCCTATATTTTTCAGTGGATCTCCAGGCATGCAAAATTCCCCTCCCATCTGGTGGCTGCTTGGCTTCTTGAAGAGCCGCTGGCAAGGAAACTTGTTCCCTTTGTAAATCCGTGCCAGCCTCATCAGCAGGCTGTTCCTGGTGTATGTGCTCACTGGCTCTTTCTGAGGCCTCCATCCAAAAGATTTGTAAGGCCTGACTTCCCTTTGCCAAAGCTCTGCTGAGCTTTCCCGATACCCAATGTGTATTTATTCCCCACCGATTCTTTTTAGTCTGGCTTGACCAGGCTGCCCGGTTTAGGTGTCAGGCTTTCTGATCACTCTCCTCTCTCACGTGGGGTCTCGCTAGCCACCCTGCAGTTCTGTGATGTGGAGACAGTCTCAAGCAAGCAGTCTCACATCACAGTTTCATCATTAAGTTCCTTAGAAACTCCACCTGGTCCAAGAGATTTGTGTCTGCTCTTTTCATCCATTTGATTTCTGATCTTGTCCAATGCTCTTGGTTGAGACAGAGCCTCTGGTGCATCCCCCATAAAGACTTTCAGCATGGGAAATGCCTTGAGCTTCTCCATGATAAACAGATACAGAAAGATAATTTCATTTCCCTGCTCTGCCCTTATCTTACTTGAGAATTCATTCCTTTTATGGCTTTGCTCTCTATCAAGTCTTCACATCTTCTGGCAGATGTCCTGCAACTGCTGTGTGAGAAAAAAATGTTATGCTTTTTGCAAGTTATTCTTCAAGATCTTCTTTAGCCTTCCTTATGGCATTTTTACAAGTGACCTAGCAAAGTTTAGGATCCTTTCTATTTTTCTGATCAGGTCACATCTTCCCAATTCAGTATGCCACTGGCTGTCCTGTTCATGTTATTTTTGCAGAATGCTTAGTACGTCCAGCTCATGACTTTCCAGGACTTCAGAGGTCATTCTTTGCTGTCCTAGGGCACTCTGAAACCATAGCACTTCTCATTTTACGAGCACCAGTGGGTCAGTGAAGAAAATAAGTAGTTCCGTGAGCAGCCTACTTAATGAAGCCTGCTTCCAGATGAACTGCTGCGAAGTGGTTGTATTTCCTAGGACTTAAAGTACCAGCTCTCATCAAAAAGCTTCCTGCAATTGGAGTATTCATAAAGCCACTTCTTTTAATATGGATTCTCTGTTGTGTCATAATATAATTGATCTCATGCTGCTGCCTTGCTCCCCCAAAAAAAGGATTAATAAGACTTTCTCTCTCTACCCAGACACTGAGGTTTACAAAACTCAGAAAAAAACCTCTGTCAAATTTGCTTGAAACTGGCTAATGGATTCAGTATGTTTTAGGGGACAGTAACAGATACGTTTATATGGACAGCACAACTGCATAGTTCTAATTTCTGTAAGAATGGAGGCAGAAAACAAAATCTTTCAAAGAGGGGACACAGAAAGACTAAGCGATGAGTCCTGTGACAACTATGGCAGCTGGTAACTGTATCCCCGACACCAAGTTTTCAACGGGCAGAAATCTTTTCCCAGACCACGTTTTCGTTGTGTATCCAGAAAGCCCAGACAGTGCCTTGGTATCAGAGAGCAGCCCGCACGCAGGACCCAGCTCACCTCCAGTCTGCCGCAAAGCACTGCCTGGTTGTGTCCTTTGGCCGTGCCACCTGACCTGCCTGAAACGGCTTCAACCTGATCACTGGCCACCCTGGCTAGCATGCACTGGGGTTTGGCCCCCCTTGCTGTTCCTCTGCCCTTGCAGACAAGCGTGTATTGCAACTGCCCACGGGCTCCAAAGACTCCCTCTCATGGTACAGAATCCTCAGGAGTAGAGGGAAAACGTCAAATCGTACCTCGGAGACAGTCAGTGGAGGTAAGGCGCTGCCTTTGCTCCAGCACGATCTCTCTATCCCTTCTCTCTAATTCGGGTGTGTTACCCAACCAGTAAGTCTGAGCCTGCCTGCAGTTGCTGTGCCTTGCAAAGTGGTGATGGAGGACTACTTAGATAGAAAGCCTATGCAGATTAAAGTGTGCGAATTAAAACTAGTGTAAAGATAATTGCATCTCAATAGCCTTTCCTCTCTCATTCACCATCCTTTAACCTCTCCTTCAGGTCATAGGGTACAGATAACGATTAGGCATCTGCTGTGCCTTGAACACAACAGCTTTGACACTGCAACTCTACGCAAGTGTCTCTGTTACCTCATATGCTCCCTTCCTGCTACCTCATGTGCTCCCTCTCTGTTGTATTCAGTGTCCCTCATCTGAAACTCCAACTGTAAACATTTTGGACTAAAACTGTCTCTTAGTTACACTTCCAGTGTATGCAGAAAAATGGGCAGTAGCATTTAGACTGCTGTAAAACAAACAAAAAAATAAACCCAAAGGCTCATCAGTTCTTCTGCAGTATTGGGAAAGCTCCTCCCCGAACGCTCTGACTCATTCCGTTTAATGCTGGTTTTGCACATCGTGTTTGATAAGTTCTGTGTAAGTAAAAATGAAATCTGTGGCAAAACAGGGACATAAATCATTCATAAGATGGTTACAACTGTGTGTCATTTCAACAACTTCTTGCTGAGACTTAATTTTTCTAACTATGTATGCAAAAGACATCCCCTGAAGTACTTAATAACACCACACTGATTTTTCCTATGGTGTAGCTGGTCTCACAGAGGCTGATTTTACATCAAATTTACTATGTCTGTGCTGAAGACAATTATATAGTAAACCAATAGATGAAGTAGACGGAATTAAAAACAAGCTGACAATCCATATATAGCTTCTTTAAAAAGTTAAATGGAGCAACAAAGACAGTAAACGCCTAAGAGAGAAACCTATGCTGCTTTTCATTTCCCTACAAAGAATGCTGATAACAGCTTTTTTGGAGTGGGGTGGGGGTTATAAACAACAATATTATTACAGCTTTTGGCTGTGAAATAGCAGTCAGAGAAAGCCAAGAGAGATTTCAGAACGTGTTCCTGTTCAGTTCAATGGGGGGTTTTTTGCAGTCACATTTAATATTCTCTGCCTGTTTAAAGTGCATTTAAACACACAGCATATGCAAACATGCTTCCTAAAAATTGGCCGTTTGTCTCTGGCCAAAAAGAGAGTATGCCTACAAAAATGTAGGTTGTATGTGGGCTCGCAGTAGAGAAGAAATGCTTGTTCCAAGCTCTACTCCAGAAATTTTGCTTTAGCTTAAGGAAACTGGTCCTCCCTTTGTTTTGTGGCATGAGTCTGACTTTGCTTTCTACTATTACCTTTTTCAGCTGTTCAGGTGACCTTTGAAACAAGTACATATAATGTACTTGGAAAAAATATTGTTATTTCAAGAGGTACTTTAGGAAACAGAAAACCCACAACAGTGTTGGTTTTTTTACATCTACTAGCAAGACACAGATTTCCAAGATAAAAACAGTGGCATCCTTTGGTCTAATCAAGGTTTAATTGAGTCTGCACTGTCAGTCAGGCAAAGGGCTGAAGGAAACAAAGCAGAATTTTAGAGAGCAGCATTAAAGAAGCACCATTTAGTAATTTCCAGAGGTTGCCAGCTGGTTGACAGAGTGCTGCTGAGCTCTTTTTAAAACAAGCTTTTCTAATTACTAACGTTTCTGGTTTCTTTAATTATCTGCTCATTGTTCTATAAAAGACTAAGCACTTTTTTAGCATTCCAACTAAGAAATGATAATATGCTAGTAATATAGCAATATAATAACATATAAGCTGGTCCCAGCACCATTAGCAACAGCTGATGTCTCCCTCTATGCAGCCTAGACCCCATCTGCCTCTCCAGATAGAGAACATGATCCTTCACTTATTCTCTTTTTAATGCAGCTCACAGCATCTTCTGACGAACCAGCTAGTTTTGTTCCTCCTCTTCTTTCACACCTCTATTCTCCTAGTAACAGTGGAGATAAAATTACAGATATGTCCAATAAATGAGTGCTTTTGTTTTTCAACAAAAAGCAAGAGAAGCTTTTCTTTTTAGAAAAAGGCAACAGGATCATTTCATTTACTCTTGTTGTGTCATGGGCCTCTGGAAAGCCGTAGGAGTGTAGTCTGGGAGAATTAAAGAGTTAAACATTCATACTTGAAGGCCACCTATGCTAGAACAGGATTCGTTCCTGTGTTTCACCAGCTCAGCACACAGACCCCAGCCACCACTCCTTGGCTGGAATTAACAGCAGCTAATTCACATGGCACTGGTTACCATTTTGCTCAGCACAGAATCACACATCTTCCACCAGCCTCTGAACTGCAGCTCTTACAGGGATCAGTGAAAATATATTGGGTTTGGTGACCATTAGGACTGTTTGCCTCAGTTCTAGTATAATATGTCCCTGCACTGTAGATTAGCATGACCTTTTGAAAACGAGTATCAACCTTTTGTTTTTAGAAGTTACTGTGTTTGCCTTAGCACATATTCATCCAGTTTTCACCGCTAATGTATTCTGGTTATTGCACACGCAATGAAGTCAATAATTGCTTGCTATACATCCAAACCTTTCGAAAATGTTGCACTTCTTAGAGTACCTTTGGCATGCCTGTTATTGCTTGCAAGACGGACTTTGTTAAGGTCTCGATAACCATGTAAGCTTTCAGAATAGTAATTTGAATTTTTCTTCTGATGGGGATATGGCAATAAGTTAAACTCATTCTGAAATGTAAAGCCATCGACGTGATTACGGGTTTCTTGTTCCCAAAGTCTTGCTTTCTTTTTGGTTTTATTTGAGATGCCTGTAGTTTGGGGAAGATTTTTATCAAATGTACTTCATGCAAATTGAATATAACCAGTAATTTGCTACCATCATTTTTTACATCTGGAATTACAGCATTTCCTTCATCGTTTTTCTCACTTTGCCACCCAGTACTGTTGTATTCTAGCACCTTCTATGTCAAATCAACAGTAATAATGAAATTATTCATAAATTTATGAGCCTGGGTCTGTAACTCTTCTCATCTTTTGGGCAAAAGTTCACTTTGGGATAAATTGAGGGAGCTAATTTTTCATATTTTCATTCTCATATAGACAAATAGTTGATCAGTGTTCTTTGTTTCTGAAGAGTGTTTGATTTAGGTAGTTTTCCTGGTGGAACAGAAGGGCACCAGTACCTGGGTTTTTTATATAAACAGTAGAAAATGAGAAGATTTTGGAAAATGAGACGTGTACAGTGTTGCTTAAAGATAGTCACCCTCTCTTCCTTGGGAACTTCCTTCAGGTGGAGTGAGAACACTCCATCTCATCTGCCAGAAATTTTCTCCTTGTCTTCATGACCTGTATTTTCCCAGGTATCTGCAGATGATGTGATGACTCTTGCACCAAAAATCAACATTTTTAATGGACCTCACGCTTTGTCTGTTAATCCACACTTACTCATTTTGTAGGGAGTAAATTCAGCATTACCACTTTAAGAAGTTACTACTGCCAGACCACTTTTTAAAATGTAATTACTGCTTTTATGAACCCTGGATAGGGGTAGGTATGTTCTTACAGAGCTGAGAAACCACCCCCAGATGATGTCTTCCAGCTGGGACAGACAAGAGGATCCTGGCTCCCAGCTCTAGCTGTGACCAGGTCCCAGGGCAAGCCCGTTCTCATAGAGGCAAGTTCTTGCCTTGGCACGAAGTGGGTGGGGCGGTGCTGGATGTTTCCTCCAGAGGCACATACCAGTGCTAATCCCCCTTCCTGCCAAGTCTACTGTGCTTTGAATTTCAATTGCTGGCACATATATGCCAGCCACACTAGGAGATTAAGACTGCAAACTGGCATCACACTCCAACAAAAAGCCAGACAAGGGGCACAACTGTGGCTCAACGTGCCTGTAGCAGGCCAAACTATAGAGGGAGGAGATAGCTGCCCTCTGGACCAACCCAGAACATGTGCATTGTCTGGTTCAGCTTTGGAATACAATGAATTACAGTAATCCCTCCCAGAGGTGACAAATTGCAGGATTATTAAGGGGTTCTTATCCTGGCAGAGGCAACACAATTTTTCTTGCAAGCTAGAAGTGAAAAAAGTATTTTTTAGAGTTTCTGTGTTAAAGTGGTTGTCCACCTTTTCTAGTGCTAGAAGGAAACACAAGTACTGGGCAAACCTGCATTAAACGACATTTGATAAACACACATTTTCTTTTTTACAGAAAGGGTATCTGTTTCCAGATCCAGCTAATATACCTTCACACTACACAATAGCTCAGGTTTACGTACAACTGTTCTAAATCAGTGCAGCCCCACTAATGGTCTGGAGGTGGCTAGCACTGCGTCACTAGCAAAAAGTGATCCTACTATGTGTCTTCCCTTAAGAAACACACCTAAAATCCCAATTCACTCTAAGGCATCACTGACCAGAGCAGTGTACTATGGAGAAAAGCACAGTGACAAATTGGAAGGCAATATCCCTCAAGAGCTTGACCGATTTCTCTGAGTTTTGCAGAGATTGTGCCTACTCCAGCTTGAATTTTCTGTTTAAGGTGATTCTAGAAAGAAAATAAATCACTTCTCCCATTGCACTTCTGTTTCCTCAAATTGAGCTTTTATTTCAGGATCTTTTGTTATAACCTCAATTTCAGTACAATACAGGTCATAGAAAATGACCCTAATATTTCTGCCAGGAGGGTGTGGAAATGTCATCTTGGTCAGAGAAATGAAGGCCTGGTAACAGACTGATGCATGGATCATCAGTGCATCAGACAGGTGATTTCTGAATTACTATGGTGTTTTCTTAACAAATATTTCCTAAATATGTTTTTTCCTGGTGTCTTGGCATGTCCAAATTGGAGTTTGCCAATAGCCATAAGTGATGTGCTTTGGTTTCTCCTGTGGCAATCAGGCAAATGTAACTTACACAATGGTCAACCACAGTAAATATATCATTGGATCATTGTCTGCAACAATTATTAATTCTTAGGATTTAGAAACCAGGGTATCTTTAATTGTTGCTTTGAAGACCCAAGCACAATGCAGGGGTATATAGTACAACCCAGTAAGAATTGTCATTATCTATCTATTGCAAATAAAAATATCTTTGCTTTTTGGCAGAGGACCTTTATTTCATCTACTGCAATTATACATGCTTTCCAGGAATTTTCTGAGAATCAGACTGCGATTTTAACAGACATGACTTCCAAACTTATTTTTACTCTTTTTCATTCATTTTGTTCATAATATGACTATAAAAAAGCTGGTTTACAATAATTATATAGATAGCATCAAAACAACACTCAACAACTTCTACTTTACTTCTTTACCCCAGCCCTACTCTGTAGCTCCAAACAGCAGAAGTTATTGGCACCCTTTGTATGATACAATTTTAACTCTGTGAGCTTAGTCTAAAGCCTTCGATGTTGACAGAAAGATTACAGGGGTTTTTATTCTGACTGTGCTGGTTTTGGCTGGGGTAGAGTTAATTTTCTTCACAGTAGCTAGTATGGGGCTATGTTTTGGATTTGTGCTGGAAACAGCGTTGATAACACAGGGATGTTTTAGCTATTGCTGAGCAGTGCTTACACACAGTCAAGGCCTCTTCTGCTTCTCGCCCCACCCCACCAGCGAGTAGGCTGGGGGTGCACAAGGAGCTGGGAGGGGACACAGCCGGGACAGCTGACCCCAACTGCCCAAAGGGCTATTCCATACCATATGGCGTCATGCTCAGCATGTAAAGCTGGGGAAGAAGAAGGAAGGGGGGAATGTTCAGAGTGATGGCGTTTGTCTTCCCAAGTCACCTTTAGGCATGATGGAGCCCTGCTTTCCTGGAGATGGCTGAACACCTGCCTGCCAGTGGGAACTAGTGAATGAATTCCTTGTTTTGCTTTGCTTGTGTGTGCGGCTTTTGCTTTCCCTATTAAACTGTCTTTATTTCAACCCACGAGTTTTCTCACTTTTACTCTTCCGATTCTTTCCCCCATCCCACGGGGGGAAGTGAGCGAGCGGCTGGGTGGGGCTCAGTTGCCAGCTGGGGTTAAACCACAACACTGACCTTGACCAAAAAGGTAAGTGCTAGCAGTTTTGCATCAGCAGACAAAGGTGAGTAGTATGTGGGTTAGGATTTGGAGGCACTGCTTCTAAAAGACACCATTTCACCTCCCCACTTAATCCCAAGGAGAAATGTAGAAATGAGTGACAGTTTCGTTGCTAATCTGAACGTGACCAGGTTTAAATGGATACAATGCAAATAATTGTCATTCCTGTGGCAGAATTTTGCTTTTTGTGGAGTCTTTGGCCCATCTCCTCTCCCCCTCACCCAAGCTTGTTCAAAACACAGATGCCAGGATACAGTGGTAAACCTCAGACATCAACCTGAGAGTGCTGTGCTTAAGGTGGGTTTTTAGATGGCTGTCCAACATGAGTGCACAGAAAATACTCTGGCTTCCTTTGTAAAGCAGACTGCATTTCCAAGCCATGCATACTTTTTTTCTTCCATAGTTGTCATATCCAATTCCCCTTGAATGCAGCACATATACACATATACATTAACACTTTTATATATATACATACATATAGTCTTGTCCATGAACTCCACTCTTACCTTGCTTCATGTTTCCTTAGTTACCAAAAAGTTCCTTTTGCCAAGTTTTCCAAAATCGGATTTATATACTCATTAAGGTAATGATGAATCTGCTCTTGAAGAAGACTCAGGATCCCATTGAGCTTCTTTTTATTTTGGTTAATTTTGAAAGCGCTGGAAAGAATGCTACAGTTAACCAATGGAATCATTTTGATAAAGGCCACTTTTATTTTTGGTACTTTTCTTAAGTGCTAATACTTACACTTTAATGAGACGGTAATTCAGTTTCAAAGCGGCTAAACTATGAAGCCAAAGGCTTATAGCATATCCCAACAAGGGAAATTGAGCCAGTTATCCTACCACTGGGAAAAGTTGTAACGCAGTGAGTTTTAGAAACAGGAATAGAGAAATTGCACTTCATTGGGGCCTTTTATCTTCCTGGTGTTCTGAAAAAAATTGCAGTATAGTCACAGCACTGAGAAATGAGATGGTGGCTGTGTCTCTCACTTCCCTGGAAGCTCAGTGTTGTGGGACCTTGACCAAGTTGTTCACATCCCCAGTCCAGAAGGAGATGTTCATCACAGTGACATCAGAATTCACTGTCTTGTCTTCTGCAGCTCACCCAAAGACATGCTTAATGCCCAGGTGGGAAGGAGCATCCCTTTCCTGGGTGCTCAGAGGAGATAGGGAAGGAGCTGGTCTCTGGTAGCTGGCTGAGCAGCACGAGAGGGTGAGCTACCACCAGATACACGTGTAGCACGCTGGGCCAGGAAGCTCCAGGAGCTATCAGAGGTGCCCGTCTGTTCATCCCGTGGGCTCATGTGGCATGAAGAAAGGCATTTTTGTGCCTGGTGGGTGATATGTGCCCAGCTTAGTTAAACTAGCCTACTGCTTCCAAGAGTCTGGACTGAGACATCCTACAGAGTCCAAGCTGGCTCTCATCCACAGAAGACTCCAACGAGGAGGAATGGAGAGTCTTCCCAGCAGCATGGCCCTCTGAAGTTCATGCTGTTCTGCAATATGAGACTTCCAGCGAGAAATGACAGAAAAGTAGGAAATGATCAATTCAGGTCCATCCGCGTATGCACAAAGGCCAATTAGAATAAGAAAGGCAGTTTCTTTATGACAGCCAGGTAATGAGGGGCTGACATGCTGTCTCACTCTCCCTGCAAAAGCATAACTAAGCCTCCCATCTGAGGGAAGACATTATCCCTCTGTACTTTCCTTGGAAATAGAAAGAATTTGACAAAGGTAAATATATTCTACTAGAGGAAATACTTCACTGTGTTATAAGTCTCCCTAATTATAGCTGTGGAGCTGGAAAGAAAGGCAAGAAGCATTGCAGGGCACCTGGTGTTTGTCCCATCAGCAGCAACTAATTTCCTCTCTGGTATTGCTGCATGGGCACCTTCACTGACCCTATTGCCTGTAATAACACTACTCCTATCCTTTAATATGGGGTATTATATACTTTATTCTAATTGGCATGTTCTGAAAGACACATAAAACCAGAGATCCCATCTACTCTGAAGATCCAAGGGTCCTTTTTAGAACACAGATTTTTCCATGCATCCTACAGTTAAAATAGTTATTTCTGTCTTTTCCCCATATTGTAGAGCATGTGCTCTTTGCCAGATGAATATTGCATCGCACCTCAAGGTGGATTTATTTCATCAGTACTGCCTGTATATCACTTGCAAAGCACTTAGGTATCCTTCAGGGTAAAATGTACTGCATCCTGCTTTATTTCATATTGTGTCCTTGCCTAGATCCTTGAAGGGTTTTTATTACTTGGCATATGTTGGTTGGGTTTTTTTCCATAATCAGTTTAAATTCAATGTGTCCCTTGTCCAAGTTAATTACATGGTTGGGTTAATGACTCATTGCTTCAGGCACTTGAGTGGGGAACTTAGCCAGTCATTAACGTACTGGCTATTTTATTGCCTCTAAGCTCAAGTTTCTGTCCAAAACCTAGACTCCAAAGTGGTTACCTTCATCAGAATCAGGTGAAGGTAGAAGATCCAGTCACAGGCCTTTTCTTATGCAAAACTACCACTGAATTCAGAAGCTACTGGATTAGGTGCTTAGCAAACTAGATAGCTAAGAGTCAAGGGAATTATATCAGATTAACATCAACGTGACAGAGAGCTGAATTCACAGCCTGTTTGGGATGGCGTCTGCTGGCTGGAGAGCAGGAAATGAGACCACTGAAACAAGCAATTATAAAATCTCTGTGGAACACTTCACATAAAGCTACGTCAGACTACATTTTGGGGTGAAAAAAACATATAACTCGGAAACCATAAAAACCCCAGTCAACTTGAACCGGAATACTCAGAAGAAATTGAGCAAGAGTTTTGTAAATTGTGGTCTGTGGGAAACAGGCATTACATTTGTTTCTGGGAGACAGATGCCCATCCATCACTGCAATTCTCTGTAGAAGTGAACAAGAAATCCCCTTCAGCACCTTTGAAAATCCCCATCTGTTTAAAAAAATAGATGTCATTGACCACTGGAGGCATTTTTTCCTTAGAGCACAAGAAGCAGAGGGAGAGAGGAAGTGGAAGGCTCATGTGCAAGTTTCATTATGATGCTAATTATAAACTCCTCTTCTGAGCTGGTTAGCACTTATTTCGATTAGCTGATGATCAAGACCACTTTCCATCAGAATTCTGGCAGTTCTGGTGAAATGAAATACTTCTCGCGGGCAGCTCTGCTCTCCTTCGTAGGTAAGCCAGTTCTGTGCAAGCCTGAATGCATCTCTATTTGTATACAGTGTCCCAAAGGCAATGTTTGTTTTCTTTGTTTCAGTAGACAGAGGAATTGGTTCTCTCATGTTTTATTCATGAAAGTATATCTTGTGAATGTGGTCTCCAATATGTATTAGAGGCAAAAATATCACTAACAGTAATGCCTGAAAGACTCTTTACTTGTGTAACAAATGGACACACAAATTAAATTACCACTGGTAATGCATGCCCACTCCATAATTGTAGCCCAGTTTGGAATGCTGCTGAAGCAATTATCTTAGTTCAGAATTGCAAATCGATGTTCGTTTTAATCAGCAAAGTAGAACATCTCATCTTAAACAAAGACAGTAATACAGGTCTGTAACATGTCTGACAAATTACTGTCAGGTTGGCAGAATGTATCAAATTACCCTCTCTTGACACCCAGCCTTAAAATGAAATTCTAGCTAAGCAGTCCTTTTCTTTGTTCATTCCCAGCAGCCGTATTTGGTTGCAGAACTAATTAGAAGAAAGATTTTGCTTTATTTTCTTGTTTAGGATGTCATTCTAGCTAGATTCAGCCCTTATATTTACCTGCTGGAATGATTAAAGACAGTGGGAAGCAGTTACTCAGTTGGGGATATCCTATTCTTATTTAATCGTATCAACACTGAAATGTTTAGGTGCCAGGGCAGGGTGGTAGCTGAACTCATCCAAGCAGGTGCACCAAAGCAACACATCAGTTCATCTTTCCTGGAGCAAATGTATGTTGAGTCCTACAGTGCCACAATCTGGGTCTAGAAATCAGTCTTAGCTGTGGTTTAACATCACTACTACAAGCCATCGCTTCTTCACATGATGCTTAGCTCAGTCTGACGTCACCATTGACCTAAGAGCAACAAGCCAAGGATCAGAGATGGTTCAAACTCTTAGATTCTCACTTAGGAGAGAAACTCCCATCCACTGACTTTCAGGGATGGGCTGGCTCAGACCCCACTACTGCCTCAGCAGGCTCCAGGGCAGCGTGCAATGTTACCCCCTCACACTTGGTTGCTGCCACTTCTCTCTTGCAGATTACCGCTCCATAGCACGACAGATCCCCAGTGCCCCAGTCAATCCAGTTCTGCTGGTTTCAGCAAAGGTGCCAAATTAATTAAGGTAGCCCAGACAGGCATGCACATTCCCATCTGCAGACTTGGCCCCAAAGGCACTGACTTGCGGCAGAGGACCTGGGCAGACCTAGGTCTCATCTGTCGGAGACACCTAGCTCCTGAGTGCCGTTTGTTCCTTTGAAAATCTTTCCTAAATCACTTTTGTTAATGAGTTCAGCTCTCCACGTTGCTTTGGCATGACTGAAAACTTGACTCAAGATCTTACATTGACAAATTGCTATTTCACAACAAATGTGATGTATTTTTATGTCAACACACTGAAAAGGAAAACCAGTTTTTAATAAACTTAGCTTAGTGCCAAACCATAGATGACATTCTGCTTTCCAACTAATCTTAAGTAACCTGATTTGACTGAAGGTTTATTTATTTCATACCATTCACATTCTTTGTGCATATGAAGGAGCTTTCAAAGAAAACAGAGCCTTCTCTTTTGCAGGAACCGAGTGGTTTTTGGAGGTCACCTCAGGAAGACAAAATTGTTCTTTATTTTCACTGCGTTGTTAACATGTCCCTAACCACAAGTTTCAGCCAACACTTTCACGGAGAATTAAACCCTGCTAGAAACTAGTAACCGGCTATTCTGTTGTACACATGCAGAATACAGGAAAATACTTGCAAGCTGAGGAAATGTGAGAACTTTAGAATAGGGATGTCTTCTCAGCTGTAAAAATAGTGTTATTAACAAGCACTATAACATGAAAAAGTGTCAAGGGCAGCTAGCATTTCTCCTGAGGTTTAGTACATGCCCTTCTACCTTCTTAATGCTTTCCAAGTATTTCACCTATTTGGTGATTACTTTAAGTTCCCAGTAGAAATAAGTTTAAAATATGTCTTTGTCTAAGAATTTCCTTTCCCAAAACTCAGCAAGGACCGAGGTGGCTGCACATTGCACAGGCAACAGATAGCTGTTTCTTACCTGCTTTCCTGAGGTGGTTTAAGACTAATGATATGGCATTTCATCTGAATTAACAACTAACAAAAATTTTCCTGACAGGCCCAAACAGGTCCAAGAAGCAACCACAAGGGAAATAACTTTTCCTGTCTTTCTCTCTCCAGGCACCAGAGCAGCTGCAGATCTACTCTTCCATGAAGTCTTGTTCAGCTCCAGAGCCACTTCAGAATTAACTAATATTAAAGCTCTTGTTTTCTTGGTTAGACAGGAGTAATGTCAGACAAAACAACAACAAAAACCAAATTAACCCTGAGGAAAATAAACAGAAAGATCAAGAACTAATCAAAGGACATTGTTTCAAATATTCATGGACTGCTTATGCCAGAGATTACATACATGGCCTACAGGAATTAAAACTCATAAGAACTGTAAATTCCTTTAAGGAAGGGAATAAGTCTTTTTATTATAGTTATGTGCCTATATGCAAATACATATGCATATATATATACATATGAATTTAGTATGCCAGGTGTTAGGATTTAGTTGAAAGTCTAGCTTTGTTTGATGTTCTTAAAATCCCTTGAGTCAATGCATTATGGAAGAATCCCAACTTTTGAAGTTCTTCCTAACTTAAAACACAATTCCAGCTTTTATGACTTCAGTGCAGAGTTTATGCAGAAGAGCCTAAGGACTTTGAGATCCAGAAGACATACAAAAAACCTGTCAGTCATTTTGTTTGAAAAGATGATTTTAAGCCAATTTGAACAATTTCATGGCAGTGGCAAATAATTCTACACATTTTGGTGTTGGCAAGTTTGTATCAGGTCCCAGGCTCTGATCCACAGACTTCAGAAACTACCATATTTAATGGTACCAAAATTTCTGTTTCTTTAATTTAATTTAATGTCAGAACTTTCGAAGTGAGGCACTCAGTTGACACACTGCTCTCCATTTCTGCAATACTGAATGCCCAAAACAAAGAATTTGAGGTTCAGTCACCTGAAACCTATAATTATCCCAGAGTAGATGACTTCTGTATCCTCTCCCAGTGAAAAGCTAGTGATGAACTACATATTTTTACTCTGTGTTGATGTCTATTTAACCACATTACCTGGACAAACTTGTGTAAATGACAGAGGTGTTTTGCAGTGATATGGGCAAATGTATGTGCAGTTCTCAGTGGCTTAGCATGACGAAACCTGGGCTGTTCAGTCTCTCCCAACCCTCCACCCTTCTCTTGTGCCAGCATTCACGTCAATTTAACCACAGGGTGAGCCACTTCAGACAGCTGATCTGGCTGAAAACTCATACTTCTTTTTTTTGCTGGATTAACTTCAGCATTAGCTTTCAGCTCAATGACCTTCCTGAACTGACTCAACCAGGGGCCACACAAGAGCTTTTGACAGCACCTTGCCATGTGACTGATTTATCTGTGTTATCACAGCACACCTCGAGCATGTTATTTTCTTTTGTTGGTCCTTATAAGTACTTGCAACTGCTGTCTACCATATGTCATAAATAAATAAATTTGTTTGCATTACCCCTATCCTACTTGAGTTACGATTCTTTTTAAGGCAACTGGGTAAAAAACAAATGTTTTTCATCCTGGGAAACAGGGCAAAAGGGCACTTTATGAATTTCTATAGCTTCCCATCATATACTCCAGAGCATCCAAAGCGTAGCAGAGTGCATCCTATTGCAGCTGCAGGGGCCAAATGGCAAGCTAGTACCACAGGGGCCAGGAAAATCAGAGTCATCTTTCAGTAGCCAGTGGTAACTGCCTGGCATGCAACACAGACATAAGGCGCGTGCTTAAGTGCTGAGGCTCCAGAGACTGTGTGACATTAAACAGATATTTTAGGATTCCCCATCTCTCAGAAAGCAAGTGTTCTCCCGAGGCTGGGGGGTGTCTGTGTGTGTGTGTGTGTGTGTGTAGGGGGACACACCATCTCTGATCATGGTAAAAAAAAAAATTGAGGAAGGGCTGAAAGGCAGAGATATTCTGGAGGGAATATTAGACGGTGAGAGGGAAATAAAGGGGAAGATGGCTAGGGAAAATGCCAGCAGCAAGACTCCAGAAGTCAAAGTGTACAGAATACCACAGGTTTTCTGAATTTTCAGATGAGAGTCATCTAGCACAAGGCTTCTGCTATCTAGAGCTATTTAGTGTAGAGCCACGGGGCATAAACTTTGCTCTAAAAATTCCTTCATCATAGTAGGATGCATTTCTACTCCTAAGGTTATTCAATATTTGTTTTAGTAGGGCTGCATTGGGTCATGACATGCACTGCTAGTCACATGTCTCAAATTAAAGAAAATTAATAATAGAATCTGCTGAGCGCAAGCCTTGTTGGTAGACCAGATACTACAACACAGTCTCCTCTTCTACATGTGGGAGAATTGTGAATTGTGGTGTTCCATTTTATTTCCCCCGGCAGTGCTGCTGCCATGGTTTCTTCAACATGCAGGGACAGAGAAGACTCAGAGAAATAGTTAACTCTCTATCATGTCAGTGGGGCTTCTAGCACAGGTGGAGAAAAATACTTGCTAAAGATTAGAAAAATGTACTTTGAGGAAGAAAATAGCCTGAGGAAAAGGGTGTCCTGCACACATTTCTTTGTGCAGTATACAAAACAGACAAAAGAAGTGTATGTAATCATACAGAAGTACTCAGAAAAATTGTTTATTAATCCATGACTGAAATCTGTGTCTTCACTTGGCAGTGTTGGTAATAACTGCAGTATTTATGTTATCCTACCCCAATCAACTTCCAAGCTAAATGATGAAGGCTGAACAAAGCTGGATATGTCTGTGGCCTAGATTAAACTTAATAAATTACAACTTCCCTAGTGGGCCAAATTATTCTGTCTTGGCAAGATCCTGAAGTCATGACGATGAGTTTGTCTAGATTTTAAAACATGGGAAAACTATTTTGAGAATTGCTTTACACTTGCATTTCCTAGAATGCAAGTAGCAAGGTTACCTAAACAAGTATGTGTCAAATTTACGTTAAAAAATGTGTCTTCTGCAATTATAATCACATTTGCTGGTTTTGTCTTTACAGAAATTTCTCTCAGTCTTTGTGCCCACCCGCCAGACAGGTGACAACAGAGCTAGCTAGCAAGCCGTCTCACTGACAGCCTCCCTAATTGCCACTGCCAGTGGAAGCCCCCTTTCAGCCCCTGCCCTCGCCCTTGGTCCTTCGCTGAGCTAAAGCGGAGGTGTGCCAGACACAGTCGTGTACCTCTTTAACGTTGTTGCTACCAGGCCAGTGTTTCCATGGATTGTGCCAGTTCGTAACTGGAGGAGGTGGTACCAGCGCAAACCGTGCTCCATTGGTGGGGCATTTACGGCGTTGTAGAAACCTTAGCAGAGAAGAGACCTCACAAAGCATATTCAGGTAGAAACCTAGCTTCTTATTTCATCATGTGCTGCTAAAGAAGATGGTGTGCCACAGCCACACACATTTTTGGACATCCATGCAGCACGGTTAAATACATCCTTTTAGAAATCATGAAGCTTTCCAGGAAATAGACTTCCAGGCTGCGCATTGCTGTCTGTTTGAATTTTCAGCTTTTTTCTTATAGAACAAGCCTGAAAGCTTCTATTACATTGAGAGCAGTCAAAGGAAAGGACCTCTTTTTATCCATAAAGTATCCTTTCACAGCCCTCCAAGAGCCAGACATTTGGCTGGTACACGCTCAATCCCACTAACTTCCATAAAGCTACGTTGACTTACGTTCCTGGTAACAACAGACAGCCTTCAGGTGCCTAGTGTGGATGGAGCCTGTGTTTTTCTGCTTCAGTCTGCGGGTCGTACACCTACTGCCAGCAGTTTGGGGCAGGGGGTGGTGTGCGTGCGTGCGTGCGTGCGTGTGTGTGGTGTGTGGGAGATACCCGCAACAGATACAACTGCACACGTAAAGCCAGCTTCTGCACATAATACAACCAAGGCAGGTGACTGTCTTCTTGAATCATTCTGACTGCTACTACGCACGTTGCTCTTTTTTTACAGAGTTCAGGATTTAACTCCCTAAATCCATTCATTTCCAACACATTTATGCCTGCTTCTGCTGATAACTCTCCACAGCCACTGGCAGAGAACTAGGCTGTCCAGTATTAATCTTCCCTGCTGTAACGAAATCTGATTTTTACTTTGGCATTCTGTAGTGAAATATAAGCAAAACTTATACTTTTGAAGCATAGAAAGGGACCACTATTGTGAACTTATCATTAAAATGTTTAAAAGGTCTCCTGCCCCAAGAAAACGAAAACCTGCTAATTTACATACTAATAGACCTTTTATGTTCCGGAAGATAACAAATGCAATCTTTGGCCAGATGAGGAGAATTAATTACAGCAAGAGAAAGGATCCTATGAAATATACAAAGCAAGCTCTGAATATTCTGAAAGAGTATTATTGTCAGTCAAGTTTCAGTGTATAACATAATGCTACAGGAAGAGTGGATTGTTTTGTGTCTGTTGCAGGGCTTCGGAGAAAGAGGGACTAGACAGGCATTTAGTATGTGCTGTCCATTTGAGACACTGCACCAAAGCAGATATAGAAGATAAAATGGATACACAGAAGGCCACTAAACCTACAATGTTGAGTTCTTTATGCACCTCAGAAGTTGAAAATCTGTAAAAGAGCTCAGTACCGGCAAATAAAAAGCCCAATTCAAGGAGAACCAAAGCCCTCCAAATGGTAAATGACTTACTGAAGAACAAATAGGGCAGATACCTGCCTCAGAGCTACTGTTGGCCAGCAGTGTGGATAAGGCACTGTCAGAGACAGGGAGCTCTTGGAAAAGACATGAAGCAGAAGTGATCATTTATACTGCAACAAGTCACCAGGACCAGAGATTTCATCTAAGTGCTCTGCGGCAAATTAAGAATGAAGGAGCAGGAATATTAACAGAAATACGTACTCTGTTACTAAAAAGAGCTACCAGTCCCGAAGACTGGAGATTAGTCGATGTTCCTTCATCCAGAATATTGCAAGCCAGGTGGCATTTCTGCATGATCAGTTATACTTGATGAATAGGTAATTAAGGTGAGAGTCATGAAACATCTATTTATCTCTCCATCTATATTTTTAAACTGTTGCTTCGTCACTGCATTATTTAACGAGAATGTCCTCTGCCAGAGACAAACCCACGTGACTCTGTGAACGTACGCCCACCCTTCCCAGTTTATTAGAATTCTTTGAGCTAATACAGATGTAAGAGAAAGGCAGTCCTTTATGATTTATTTCTGCCTTTCAAAAGCATTTGATAAAGTCACTGACAGGAAGCTGCTGGCGTAGGTAGTTCTGTCGTTCCCACATGTACTGACATGTAGCTCCATCAGGAACTGGCAGATGGTCAAGATGTAAAATACAAAATGTTGATGAAGACTTTTCAACACTGACAGAGCCCATACAGTCCCATGAGAAACATGAAGGCTCTGTGCAGCACCCACAGATATTATTGGAGTGTATTGGCTTCACTGAGTTTTGAATGAGGTCCTACAGCCATCACCAATCTGTTTATGTGTTTAAATCCCAGGCATACACATGCATATTTTAAACCATTCCTTCTTTTGTGAGCCACTTTGCTGCGGCACAATTTCCTCTGGCCCATCAGCTTCCCAGCCACCAACAAAACCTTTGTTAGATCCTATTAGATCTTATCTCCTTGTTGGAAATAGTTTGTCTCCTCTCACACCTTTGGTTTTTATACTGTTTATTCTTCCTAGTTACCCGTTATGAGCATAGCCGAGTGGTCTGATCTTACAACTGAGAACTAGCTATTTCTTAGCCTCGTCCTCTGCGTGGTACATAATGTTGAGGCTTCACTGGGCTGATGGAGCTGACAGGGTTCATGTGAGGAATCTGGCCCTGGAATTGCTAACACTGTTATGCTTCCCAGCTGCTGAAACCTAAGAAATCGCCGGGGCGTCAGTTTAGTCAGGCATGCAAGAAGTTAGCAAAGGCAAGCATGTGCTTGTGTCCATTGCGTAACCGGGGCCTTAAAACTTCCTCCATCTACAAAACCAGAATCACATATCTTCCTGGTCTCACAGAAAACACAGAAATTACTTTACATAATACACAGAGAGAGATTTAAAGACACAAAGCAATGACTAAGCACTAATTTCTAGTAGTCTCACCCTGTACTTCTGGTATGGTCTGGACGGTCATGTTTTCCAGCACAGACTCTTCTCATTTAGGTGCTTGCAGCGTTTCTGACGTCTGGCTGCTATTTGCTAGAAAACACTATGTATGTGTTGACATTTCAAGTGCAAGTACTGTAATTCTTATTACAGTGTTCCAAATGCCACTGGTGTTGTTTTTCTGCGCTCTCAAAACCTTCCAGAGCTTCCCTCTGCTTAGTCATTATCCTTTTAGAATAGGTTTTTGCCTTTCTCTGTCCTTACCCACTCATAATTATTGCTTCTATCCGTATCACATATCCTACCTTCAAACTCTGCTTTTATTTTTATGTATGGATTTCAGTCTACGGCATCCTCCAATACTTCTGTCAGAAGATGCTTTGCAGAAATAAATTGTTCTGTGCAAATAACCTGATCACCCGGTCTGTCACAAAGTAAAAGTGCAGAGCAATCTAAGAATACTTGGTTTTCCTGAATAAAAAGTTGCACTGGGAATTTGGGGGACCTGAGATTTATGATTTGACAGCAGAAAGACAAGATGTAGTAAACCTTATGCTAATAGTAAATATAAAAATAAATATTCAAATGTATACATGAAACATGGGTGTGGGGTTTTAGCTAAAAAGGCACAGGAAATTCATTTTTTTAACAAGAACTCCAGTATATAGAAAGTTGAATTTTGTTTTCAGTCATTATTAAGATTGATTGATTGATTTAGACCTCAATACACTTCCTGTGGCTAGCAATTGCATTATGGCTACTGCTAAACATGCTTCTGAAAAAATAAATAGCAATTTGAATTCATTCGACTACACATACGGTCCCTGTTCTTGTAATTAGCTTGAAAAATAAAACAACTATGTCCTGGTAAAATTTAATAGTTATCTGTTATAAAGGGTAAGAGCTTTTCATAGTTTGACTATTATGTAGAATGTTATGAATATTTAAAAGAGATTGGCTTTTCTGCCCTTCCCCTGGGTCATCTTACCTTCTCCCTTAATTAAAGATCAATTAATCATTTTGTACAGAACCATGGAAAAAAGTAAACATTCTAGAGCAGTACAAACCCAGTATTTCAGCTGTTCTAAAATCATGTTATTAAACAGTCTTTAGCCCAACTGAAGGTTTAGTTATTAATCCAGCTAATAGTTTGATCTTTCTATTTTCTTTCTTCTTTGATGGTACTATTAGGTCATGAAGTCTTACATAAATCATTTGCTTTATGGCTTTCATCAAGGCATGACTTTTTCTTCACCTGAAGAAATCATGCCCAATAAAACAAAAACCTGGCCATTTCTATTTCCATGTTTCCTTCTCTTAACATAGAACATTAGTAATCATTTTTAAAGTGTTATTGCATTGATTTCCTGGAACAGCAATGCTCTGCTAGTAAAGCAAGCTGCATAGTCAAAAACATGACATTATTCCAACATGTAGATACCACTATTTTATTCTGCTGATGCCAACTGATAACTTTTTATGCAACCAATTGCATACACTCACAGGCATACAATGTAAAACGAAAGTTCAATAATAAATGCACTGACATATTTAAAATGTGAAGGGAAGATAAAAAAGCCTAGATGTGAGAGTTTTACATCACGTTGTGGGAAAGATTTCTACAATACTCTGGCATTAAAAAAGAATCTATTGTTGTTAAATCATTTAGAGAAGGAAAAGACCACACCAATAACCACTACTCATCTAGATCCTGTGAAAAAGATTATCTTTTGTTGTCTGCTAGTTTGGAGGTTGAAGGTAACTACCTGTCCTGGTTTCGTCTGCGATAGAGTTAATTTCTTCCTAGTAGCTAATATAGTGCTGTGTTTTGGATTTAGTATGAGAATAATGCTGACAACACAGGGATGTTTTAGTTGTTGCTAAGTAGTGCTTATACTAGGTCAAGGACTTTTCAGCTCCCCATGCTCTGCCAGGTGCACAAGAAGTTGGGAGGGGGCACAGCCAGGACAGCTGACCCAAACTGCCCAAAGGGCTATTCCATACCATGTGGCGTCATGCTCAGTATAGAAACTGGGGGGAGTTGGCTGGGGGGCAGCAATCGCTGCTCCGGGATGGGCTGGGCATCGGTCAGTGGGTGGTGAGCGGTTGCATCACTTGGGTTTTCTTTTTCACTGGGCTTTGTTCCTCTCTCTCTCTCTCTCTCTTTTTCATTGTTTTCCTTTTCATTACTTTTCTTCCCCCCCCCCCCCAATTATTAAACTGTTCTTATCTCAACCCGCGAGTTTTCTTACTCTTGCTGTTCAGATTCTCTCCCCCATCCCACCGGGGGGGAGGGTGAGCGAGTGGCTGGGTGCTGCTTGGCTGCCGACTGGAGCTAAACCACGACACTAACTGGGGTAATTCTCATAGAAGTGCTAAGAACCACATATTCTACCACATAAATAAAGTAGGAAAATACAGTCGCGTCAGACCTCATTAAAAACACATTTTCAACTCTCCTTCTCGTGAAAATTAGTCTTCTGCAGTTATTCTGTCTGTGTGTCCAGCTCCCCCAGTAACTCTAGTACCTGTCGGCCAATTTCAATCCTTTTTGACACAGGAGTCAAAGCCTCAAGGATAAATTACTTACTACAGATTTTAGGGGAAATGTTTAAAGATAATTAAAAAAAAAAAAAAAGCCGCTATGGAGGGAGAGGCAAGTGGCCTGGGTAGCAGATCTCCGGTGGGGAGGTGGCTGTGCCCAGCCCCACATCCATGTCTCCTACCCACTGGAGAAGGTGTCTAGCAGTTTGCACCACCTGTGCCCGGCTGCCCCTTAGCACAAGCTGCCGTAAGGGGAATAGTAAGCCAACCTGGATGAAACCTGGATTCCTTACCTCCCCTGCTGATAGAGCAACATAATTTTAAAAAAACCCAAAAAGTATCTTAAAGGGAGGGGTGGATTTTCAGCTGCTAATTGGGAAGTAAATACACAGTGAGTAAACTGACCTTGATTATGCTCTTCTAATCTTTGGAAAATCTCCATGTTTAGCAACATTTAATCTACCAATGATATAACATCTGGAAACACTTTTTAAATTATGGAAAATAATGTCAGTGTACATGGCCATCATGTCTCTACCACTGTCTCTGTGTGTGTGAGCATGTGCATACATGAGGAGTTGTTCCAGAAATGCCAAAGGAGAAAGAACACCCAACACCAAATTTCAGCAGGCAGTCGCAGGGTGTTATCCATCCCTATATGAAACTCTGCGCAACTGAACAAGCATCTCCAGGACCACTGATCCCAAATAACTACAACTGATGCTGACGTGTCTGATGCTTAAAAGATCTATTGGTCATAACAAGAACCTTTCCATTGGCTTCATAAACTTTGAACTTTACACTCACTCCTAACTCACGAGTCTACTAAAACAACTTGAACATTTATCTCTGAAGTCTTGCATCCCTATACCTTTATTTCGCACTGAAAAGTTTTAAGGGTGTTTTGGCTCTCTGTGTGAAATGGTACCAGTCCGAAATGACGTGCTGGTACCAGTAGGCCAGCTGAGTGATGTGTTTACGAACAGTGCATTACACAGGAACGCTCAAGTATCTCTTGAAGGATAATTTGTCATGGGCACCACTCAAAGAAAGATTAGCATGTAATTAGCTCTTGGCAGTGGAGTGTTTCCAAACTGTGGGGTGTCAAACAGCTTTTTGGGTGGCACACACCCAGGCAATGGGTAAAGTGAACCCAGGGAGAGGAAATTGCTGCTGCTCTGCTTGGAGACAGGTCAGTGTTTTTTGTTGCCTGTGTTAACCAACACTTCACCATCTTGTACACCTCCCTCGGCAAGTCAAATCTCTTACTCCACAAACTCCATTTCTTGATAATTACTTTGATAATCACTGCATTTTCCTGCTTGAAGAGACATGCGCAAAAGTAGACTTGGGAAGCAGGGGCAAACACTGGTGGACAGAAGGCACATCCCAGCACAGCAGCATGGACATCTGGAAACCCATGCAGTCCCTCTGCTGCAGAGGGGACACAGTGCGAGAGGCGGTTGTGCACACCCACAGCATGAGCTGGTCGTCGTGAGCTGGTCATCTGTCGTCTCATCAGAGCTTTCCACCCCGTGCTGTTGTCGTGGTTTAGCCCCAGCCAGCAACTGAGCCCCAGCCAGCCGCTCGCTCACTCCCCCTTGGTGGGATGGGGGAGAGAATCGGAAGAGTAAAAGTGAGAAAACTCGTGGGTTGAGATAAAGACAGTTTAATAAGGAAAGCAAAAGCCGCACACACAAGCAAAGCAAAGTAAGGAATTCAGTCACTACTTCCCATGGGCAGGCAGGTGTTCAGCCATCTCCAGGAAAGCAGGGCTCCATCACGCGTAATGGTTACTTGGGAAGACAAACGCCATCACTCTGAATGTCCCCCCCTTCCTTCTTCTTGCCCCAGATTTATATGCTGGGCATGACACCATATGGTACGGAATAACCTTTTGGTCAGGTGGGGTCAGCTGTCCCAGCTGTGTCCTCTCCCAGCTTCTTGTGCACCTGGCAGAGCATGGGAAGCTGAAAAGTCCTTGACTAGTGCAGCAACAACTAAAACATCCCTGTATTATCAACACCATTTTCAGCACAAATCCAAAACATAGCCCCATACCAGCCACTATAAAGAAAATTAACTCTATCTCAGCTGAAACCAGGACAGCTGTGCAGAGCAGCACCCCTCTCGGTCACACTCACTGCTCCCATCCTGGCCGGCTGTGGCCGAGCCGGAGGGCAGGACATCTTCAGGCCTGAACACGAGGCACCTGGGTTAGACTGCAACGGATGGGAAATGTCGGGACAGCGCACCGAGAGACTCCGCAACCTCTTCCACTCCCCTCAGGGTCTGGCTGCCAGTGCCTAAGGCCAGCTCTGACATGGTGCCAACACACAACCTGGCTGCAGCCTTGTCCCCTTCCAGTGCTGCCCTCACCCTGGGGGCTGCCATCCCAGCCAGGCCTAGGGCCCGCCTGGGGCCTGGGCCAACCCCAGTCACCACGGCCATCCCAGATCGGCTCGCCTCGCTGAGGGCTGTGGGATGAGGTCTGGTGGGGAGGGAGGGCACCATGCACACCACCTTGATGGCCCTGCAGTCACCCGTCACTGCTGTACCCTAGGAGGAAACTTTCAGTGGGGCTGTACTGGCTGTAGGTGCCCAGGCACTGGCAGGGGGTGGCCTCTGTGAGGAGAGGCCAGGGCTGCCCCATGCCGGACACAGCCGGTGCCAGCCGGCTCCAGCGGCCCCAGCGCAGGGCACGGCTGAGCCCCGCAGCCACGATGGCGGCACCTCAGGGAAAGCCTGGGTAAGAGAGGGCAAAACGCTGCCGGGCAGCGAGGGGTGAGGGGAAAAGTGTGAGAAACAGCCCTGCGAGCACCGAGGGGAGAGGGGGAGGAGGGGAAGGAGGTGCTCCAGGCACCCCAGCAGGGATCCTCTGCAGCCCTGGAGAGACCACGCTGGAGCAGGGGAAGAATGTGAGGAGGGGGAGTGAGAGAGCATCTGGGTGGGCATCTGGCAGCCAGCCAAGGTCAACCCACCACAAGGGCACGTTCAGATGAGGGAAGGAGCATGGTCTTCCTTTAGAGCCCTGCAAAGGCAATCTACCATCATGCATCCTCTGTCCTGGGGCTGCCGGCAGGAGCTCTAGCACCAGCGTTGGCCTTCCCCGCATCTCCCCTTGCATGGCTGCAGCAACCACCAGGTTGGTGTAAGAAGAGCTTGCAGTTGGCATTTTGGATGTGCCAGTGGACACCAGGACTCAGACTAACCTGTGAAACTTGGCCTTGCAAAAAGTACTTAGTTAACAATGTACTTTTCTTCAACATGTGGAGTTTATGTTGCAAATTTTTGCTAAATTCAGAATGAATGTGACAGTATGTGAGGCAATGTTTGTTGGGGTCTAGAGATTATTTTCTATCTCCCAGCACCATCTGGCATTACAGTGGCAACTCTGAATGAATAAACATTGCTTATCATTCTGTCAGTCACTCATCCATCAGACACAAGCTGAAACAGTAATGTACTCATCATCTTTGTCATTTGGCAATCAGGGACTACTTCACGGTAACTGAGACAAAGACCACAGATTAAGGTCCATAGCAGAAGTGGGCAACAGAGATTTAGCAAGCTTAATGTATTATTCAGTTAGACTGATGCTGATGCAGGGAACGGAACTTGATGGGTTTGTGGTTTCTATTTTTAAAGTGTCTTTTTTGCACAAAGGTGTTGGATTTGTCAGTTAAATTTCTGTGAGCTCTTTGTTTGTTGCTGTTTAGATGAAGAGCAATGCTTAAATTAAAAAAAGGGAGTGTTGAAGGGAACTGCATGATAAATTCATCTCTAGTGACTGATACACAGGTAGTGTTTGCTTGTAAATTATTGGAGCAAGGGAAGTGTACACGCACTAGGATGAACAATAACTAGTTCAAACATCTTGGGGCAATTCTGTCAGTTCCGTCCTCAGAGCAGAGAGCTGCATCCAGATTCTCTAGTTTGCTTCCCTTGTCAATGCAGCAATCATTACAACTCCAGCGGTGAGCACTCCTGAATAACAGACAGATCAGGAATCCTTGATTAAAATGACACTTCTTAAAACTCATCTTACCAGCAAGATTTGTTCTGGTTTGCAGGGCCCACATGAAGGAGGCACTTTGAAGAGCAGTGTCACTTTGATACAGAGTCTCTGCATCAGCACATGCACGCCGTTGGGCTCGCTACTTGAACTGGCTGGTAACAGAAAGTAAAAGCACAGTAAAGTTTACTTTTCTATAATGCCTCAAAATTTCAAACTGTTCAGGTGATGACACATTCAAGTGAGAAGGCTTCTTGGAGGGACAGGCAAATGACTAGATAAAAGAATAAAAAGCCTAGTGGTAAAATTAGCTCACTCTTTCATTTTTAAAGACTGGAAATGTCGGCATGAGAATCTCAGGTAACCTTTTGTGTTCTGCTTTTCTTCTGGTACAAACACCTGAGTTCAATACAGTATTTTCTCTTTTTCCTTTAATTGTTTTAAAAATGATGCAATTGGTTATATTGTCACTAAGTACACACCGGTTTCAATCCATTCTGATCCCTGGAATTGAACAAACTCTCTGATGCTGACTCTGCGGGGGTACATGGCTTGTTAATACTGCTGTCACAAGCCTCTCCCTAGCCAGTTCTGTTCCTTGGTGTTGCTAAAAATGAAATCTTTGTGCTTTTGAATATTTTTTGTTTGTCCTCATTGACAGCTGGAACATTTTCTGCAAGTGGCAACTGAATGCAAGAAGCACTGACACAGACCTTTTCAGCTGAAAATGTCCTACCCTTATCAGGGTATTTCTTGTTTTCTTTTGCTCTTTGTTTCTTAAAGTAGTCATAAAATGTCAAGTTAGTCTTACTCAGACTCTGAGACTTAAATCAGGAAAGCAAAGTGTGTAAGACAGAGAGCATTTCCTTACTAGATACAAAAGAAAGGAATTGCTTATTTGGTGGGTTAGCTCTGTCCCAGTTTTCAAAGATGACGTAGGACTCCCCTGAAAAGACCTCTTGTGCCTTTTTCGAAAGGATGGTTACAGTCAATCAGGACACAACCAAGCTCCCATTTCTGACTTTGTGAGTCCTCACACTGATTTTCAGGAAAGTTGTAACATTTTTTAACATAAACTCGTTTAGTCTTCATGTCCCTCACACAGAGCTTTGTCTCTGCGTATCAGGACTGATGACTGCATGCATCGATTTGTCTCAAAATCTGTCTGATTCACCTTTCTGTTATAATGAAATGTTTTGCTAAGCCCTCATTTTTGCCATAAATATATTCCCTTGGCTGCATCTTAGTGGTGGATTATTTGCTCCAGAATCTTTTCTCTTCATCTCAGAGATGAATATACATTTTGGGACCAGCTTTGGAAATATCGATTTGCTTCAGGAAACTTCTTATAAGCAAGTCTTGGAAGTCAGCACTAAATCAGTTTAGTGTATTTTATTTCCCAATGAATCAGACCCACTTTGTTTATTGTCTAGCAAAACCCAAAGCATAATGTAAAAACCAAGACTGAATCAGAAAAGGACATTATAAAAATACTGAAGCTGTCTTTCCCTCGCAATAGGGAAATACATTCATTCACTTTAATATAAAAAAGAAATAATGATACAATGGTAAAAAAAAAAAACCTGAAGGGTTCATACATTTATTTCAAATACCTAGCAAAATCTCAGCTATCCACATTTATTTCCAAAGTCATTTTGTCCTGCAATCACAAAATATTAAAGTATATGATAGCATCAGGATATTAAACTAGATATTTAACCACAATATTTAATCAGCTGTTATTAACAAATACAGCAGGCCTGAAGTTTCTGACAGTTGTGCCTAGAGGAACATGAACGTAGCATCACTAAAGCAATTTTACCGCCTCCACTCCTCAATGAAAGCAGAGCTCCAGCACATGAAAACCTGACACGTTTTAGTAATCCCTGGCCCATCCACATCAAATGACACCCACATGTCAGGCCTTTTCTTCTGAGAGAAAAGTCCAGTCAATAGTGATTACAGAATCACAGAATCGTATAGGTTGGAAAAGACCTTTAAGATCATCGAGTCCAACCATAAACCTAACACTACCAAGACCACCACTACACCATGTCCCTAAGCACCTCATCCAAACATCTTTTAAATACCTCCAGGGATGGCAACTCAAACACTTCCCTTGGGCAGCCTGTTCCAATGCTTCACAACCCTTTCAGTGAAGTAAAATTTCCTAATATCCAGTCTAAACCTCCCCTCGTGCAACTTGAGGCCATTTCCTTTTGTCCTATGGCTTGTTACCTGGGAGAAGAGACTGACCCCCACCTCGCTACAACCTCCTTTCAGGGAGTTGTAGAGAGCGATAAGGTCTCCCTTCAGCCTCCTTTTCTCCAGGCTAAACAACCCCAGTTCCCTCAGCCGCTCCTCACAAGACTTGTGCTCTAGACCCTTCACCAGCTTCATTGCCCTTCTCTGGACACGCTCCAGCACCTCCATGTCTCTCTTGTAGTGAGGGGCCCAAAACTGAACACAGTTTTATTATTAGCCCAAAACTGAACACATTATTAGCCCATTATTAGCCCAAAACTGAACACAGATTATTCACACCCTGCTCTCTCTTGGTCCTCCATCACCTAGTGTGTAACCAACACTCTGTTTCCACAACCCTCCTGCGCCCTGGAGTGAAGAGGCGGCCCTTTCCCTAAATGTCTTTGCTGCATTACACATGTTCCTGAGCATCCTCTCCTCACCTATCTCACTTGGGAGGGACATGTTCAGCCATCTAAATAAGCTCCAAGAGTCACCTTAGACACTCAAGGTTACCTGAGACGGGGTCTGGCTGGATACAACTCAGAAGGGGCAGGAGCTCTCCTGGAGCAGCAGACAGAGGGTAGAAGGTGCAGCCTTGGGCACTAGAGACCTGTGCAAGCTCCTCTATCATTCCTTTCAAGCCAAGCTCTCCCTGTTACCCTCAGAAAACTCCTGAACAGCAGCAGTTTATTTTCAAAGCTCAACCACAGTTTTTCGTTAAAGCCCTTAAAACTTCCTTTTCTTACTCGTACTTCCAAACTGCAGCTTCCAACTAGTCGGTTCTGAGCATCCCAGGTTTTGAATAGGGGAAAACAAAGAAGAAAAAACTCTGTCTCCCTTCGCAGACACAAATGCACCCATACAGTTTACTCAGCCAAATGCATTCCTCACATACAGAGGTAAAATATCTAGTAATCATCTTTATGGGGTTTTCCCCACTAGAATCCACAATAAAGGAATTTCTGTTCTGTTCAAAGGGAGAAGGTTAACCACTGTGTTACATCTCTTGCAGATTAGCTTCTTATGAGAAATTTGTTCCTGCATCAAATTCAGAAATTTTAGTGTCACAGACTCTTAAACATTGTGTCTAAAGTGCTAAATCACATCACCAGAAACTGCCGTTTGTGTCAATAAAACCCCAGACATCCGAACAGCAGCCCAGCCTAGCTGTACGCTTGGAATCAAGGTCAGACTCCAAACCCACATGCAAGCACAGGGTTGTCTGAGCTTGGAGATTTTGTTTGAGCTCATCTTTTGATCAACTGGTAAAAGAGAGAAATGGAGCAATAAGCAGCCATCAGGTGTTAATGTTAGATGTAAAAAACCTAGGTTTTCTTTGAAATTAATGTTAAATGCTCAAATAAAGCAGTTTCATCTTTCAACTCTTTGAAAATAAAGTTACTAGTGTAAATGGCACACCCAGTTCAAATTTGATGTCTAGATGAACGCACTGATAGTGAAAGCATTCAGGATCCTTTAATTAATGTTACAGAAAACGGCACTTAATTACTTCTTAAGCACTTACATCTGCATAAAGTTGCATTACACTGAATACGTCATCATTTAAATCCATTACCTACATATAAATATGTATCAAACTTGCATTGCAAATGTCTTCATCCTCTGCTTTGTTAATCATATCATATCTAAATGAATCCAAAAAGTGCAATTCTGGCTTACTCACCAAATAGTTCCTTATTAAATAAAATACGTATTACAGAACATAAATACAATAAAATAATAGGTGGAGGTCCTCTGGGTAGTATAAATTACTACCAAAGTCAACAGAATTACTCCAGTGAAATGAGCTGCCTGACCCAATGACAGCTGCTGTGACAGACATCAGCAGCTATAAGACAACACAAAACATACATGGTTTAGTACTAGACAACCTACTTACAAATGTTCTCTTAAAGGCTCATCTGGAATTAATAAGTGCTGATTTGACTGCTCAAGTAATGAGCAAGATACATTAAACCTGTTTTCTGGTGACTAGAAAATTCCCACTGAAAGATCTGAGCTGGTTGTCTTAAATGTAAATGCACATTCGTTAATATACGTAATGAATATCTGTGTTCAACAGCACTGTTTCATTTAGGTTCATCTGAAGTCAAGTTAATAAAAGGCTTGTTTAATTAAATGCAGCTTTCCATGTTCTGCTTCAAATTGAACAGTCAAATGAATATATAGAGTCATTGCTCTGCTCAACTCGAAAAGTCATTACACCCTTTTTTTCAGATACCGGTCACAGACACAGAAAAGGATCAAACTGAGTACCTGTGTCATTAAATTATCAATGAAATGGTACTATCCATTACTACTGTGTAAAGAACCAGAAAAAATGTTTTGAACTGGACCTTCTTTGGTCACTTATCAATGTTGTGACATAGACACTGTCAAAAGCAGGTTCCAAGTTTTCAGCTGGGAAAAAAAAATGCACAGCTGCAAATACTGTTGAACTCTGCACAATGGGCAGACAGGCATCAGGCTGCTCAGTCTACATTTTCAAATAAGTCCTATGAACACAAAACAGTCAGCAAAACATCAGGGCTTGGCTTTTGTGGGTGTGATGGAGGATGTAGGCAGGAACTCTTGATCCTCCAACAGGCATGTGGGGATTACACATTCACATTGCCTGGCTTGTTTAATTATACTTTACATTAGCATGGTGCTTTAAAGTGCATAAAGGCAGATGGTCTGTCCTGAATTTTATAGAAGAGGAAGTGCTACCTATAGAAGAGGAGAAGCCATAAAAGACAAGAGGTAGCAAGCAACGGAAAGCTAATGCATTCATGGCAAAGTCTGGTGAAGTGATTAAAAGTTTTATTATTCCATGAGCTGGATTCTGTGCCCTGCAGAAGAGGTAAGAAGGATACATCAACCTCACAAGTATCAATGAAATCCATAGTCAATCACAGAGGCCACTGATGGGAGAGCATGAACATTTGTGTGCCGATACTGGAAGTTAGATTGCTGGTGGCTTCTCTGTTCATTCAGCAGCTGCTTCAGCCATGCTGCCAACTCCATGCTTCTCAACACTGTCCTAGAGCAGTCCTTACGAAGACCTTACCTTAGAGTAAAATGCACTGCTCCCTTTGCACATCACGGGTCTAGGGGAGGGTAATGGTGCTATTGCACAGCAGCTGCCCTCCTTCCAGCCCAACCATATGCTGTTCATCTTCTCTGAGAGACTCCTGGCTGCTGCTGTTCCCATGCCATTCTTCATTCCCATATAATGGTGAGATTTTTCTTCTGACTGTGCTCTAACATAATGCCCGTGTAATATTTCCTATAAGCATGTTAGAGAGCAGATATATATGTCAATAGTAAATAGCAAATGAACAAAATTGTTCCTCCATTACAGACTCAGAGTTTAATTAGACACTGAAGTCAATCAGTACGTGTCGACATGCTAAGCAGAAAGATCACATGTAGCAGCTACACATAGGCATGCACGCTTAGGGATGGCCCTCCTGCAAAGTCAGGTTTGTGCAATCTGTGACGAGAAAGAGATGGATACCTGGATTTTGAGGATGTATCAGCCCAGCACCAGAAGCTACAGTACATTGCTCCCGCAGCGATGAGAAGTGCAGTGCTCACCCAGCCCACAAAGAGAGCAGCTCCTAGTTCTCGTTTCAGAGGCACAGGGACTTCTGGATCATAGAAGTCGCGAATGATGCTACCTCCAGTCCAGGACACGGGGATCAGAACGAGGATGCCCGTCAGGAGAAAGGCAACTCCAGCTGCCAGTATGAAGATACTGATGCCCTGGGGATCCTCCTTGGTCCTGTGAGTGTACTTCACACCAACAATGGCCATCAAAAAGGAAATGATTGACAGGATCACTGCAATGCACATGAGGGCTCTGAATGCCTCCAAGGGTGGGGGGAGAGCCAGGACAGAGTCGTAGAATTTGCACTGCAGCCTGATGCCCAGCTGACTGATGCAGTCCATCCACAGTCCTTCCCAGATGGTCTCAAACACCACAATGTTGCCATCAATGTAGGCAGAAACTCTCCACTGCGGCATAAGTGTGGCTGCCAAAGTCCCGACCATGCCGACACCTCCGAATATTAGACCAGTGATTTGTAACACACAGCAAGCCATGCTTCTTCTGAAAAAGACACCTCAAGTGAGGTGGCCTAGAAAGTCTTCCAAAATCACTTTTTCATAAAAGAAATATAAAGTACGAGAGGGAGTATTTTCTCCAGTAGTTTCCTCATACGGCAAGCTGTTGTGTTTTTTTAAAAGCAGCTCACTCCCTTCTGAAGTTCAGACAGGTGGAAATCCATTTCTGACTGGCTAGAAGGACCTGCTATTTATTTGCTTTGAAATCCCCTCTGACTACAGCGCCTACCCATCAAGCCTAACAAGTTTCCAGCCAATGGGAAACTAGGAGGGTTGTGTCATAGTTGATTTTACTGCTTCTCATAGTGTGTCTGTAGTGATGCTATAATTAAGTAAGTGTCAGGGATTCAGTTAAAGGTACCTAATTGCAGGGCTAATAATTTCTTAACTGCAAGATTGCGGCTATGTTGAAACTTAGTACAGAAAGTCTGAACTTCCATCTGTTAAAATATAATGTAAAATAGGTCATTACAGCTGTTCTTATGACAAAAGCTAAACTTGGACTTGGAGTGGGACTTACTTTCTAAGTGCTACAGCCCTGGGAAAACATCTGGGTTGTTTTTTTTTTAAATCAAGCTAGGAGGTACTTGGTGTTACTCTTTAATGTAGATTCCTTGTTTTGATCAAATACAAAAGTATAATCATGGTATTAGACAGGTACAGGAAAGTCGAGTATTCCAATCAACATCAAAGCTTTACTCTACCAGCTGCATAATTCACAAGGATGACAAAGAAAATAGCTGGCAGAGTTTCACAGCTTCCGCTTTTGAATCCACAAGTAAGGTCGCTGTTAGGAAATATCCTCTATGAGACTCTCTCACCACTAGAAGGATAGTGTTGTCATTACGTTCCATACTAATAATCTTCTGCAGGTAACATTAGGAGGGGTTGGGGGCAATTGCCTAATATGAAAAGGATGAGCTTTTCTTTCAGCGTACAATGCACCTCGAAAGAAGTCAGAGATCCCTCCCACAAGCATGTACCTCAGCCTGCACAGATAGCTACAAGCCTGGACAAAAATGCACGCCAAAGATTGATTTGCCTTGGGCAAGTTAGGAATAACTGCTGCATTATGGGTTTTTTACTTTCTTCTCCCTACCTTGAGATAATAGTATGTGATGACAACTCATGGGTGTTGTTGAAATTGATGTGTTTCTGGTTACTCCAGCCCTTTGAACCAATGGGGCTAGTAAAAAAAAAAAAAAAGTGTTTGCACACTAAAGACAATGAAGGCCCCTAGAATTGCTGTCGAAGAACGACATATTCTTTGATTGCTTGTGGGTTGTAGTGTTGTGGGCTCTCTGTGTTTGGAAATATCAGACATTGCTTTTGATGGTATTAATTTAGGTGCCTACACAACATATTCAAAGCAAAAGCTAAAACCCATGAAAAGTGAATTGCCCATCTAAACCACTCACAGCCCACAAAATCCCCTCCTTCCTACAGTTACTAAGTGTAAGGAAGGAGTGCCAGATAATACAAGTTATATAGTATAATGTTACATGTCCATGTGGAAAATACTCCCAAGGGATCTGGGCAATTCACTTTTGCCTTCAAGTCTGCTAGCAGGAATCTGGAGAGAAAAAATGTCTTCAGCTAAGATGTGAAATGTAACTTTTAGAAACTAAACACATTATCAGATTTGTTCTTATAGAGAGATGAATATTGCATCACTCTTCTGCAGACATAAAAAAAGAATCCCATGATGCAGAAAAGTTAAGGCACTTTGCTTGATGCCACAAAGAAGGAGGTGGTAGAGATGAAATCAGAAGTCATAGATGGTTACCTGTCTAAACCAAATGCCTTTCTCTGGCAGGATACTACTCCCTTAGAAGAAGACTGCACACAAGACCTTTGCTATTTAACTTGAGTACAGTCTCCATTCATCTTGTAGGACTTTTTTACCTCTGAATTCTCAAAACTGTTTTTTCATTTGTTATTTTAACTTCAAAAAAGAAGTCAACTTATTATGGAAAAGCCCTCTCAAAACTAGCATTTAAATGTCATTTTTTCAACAGAAAAACTCTTTGTGCAACATTTTCAGGCATCCAGCTCTTGAAGGTATACACAGCTGGAGAACAGACCATGCCTAATGCCCTGAATCTGTTTATCTGACTGCCTTATCTAGCAGGATTGCTCTGAAATCATTTTTCCTTACATGACGCTGGGAGGGTCAGCCATTGAGGTCATGCATAAATTACACTCTGTGACAGTCAGGGCATGGTTTGTATAGAAGATGAACTGCTCGCAAAAATACTATTAAAACTCATCACATGCTGGTTGTGTAGCAATACATCCAGAGAGTGCGAAATGGTTGAGTGGTTTTTTGCTCTTTAATCGGCAGTAGTACCTATAGTGAGTGACATCCAGTGTAGGTGTAGGCGTAAGAGAGGAACACCCAGGCTACACTGCTGCAGGTACTGTCTAGTGGCAGGATGGTTCTTGTTATTGAAACCTGTGGGGGAGGAAGCAGGAAAGGAAAACCAATAAATGGCAGTTCTGAAATTTGAAAATAAATTTCAGAAATGAAAATGAGCTACAGGAGACAGGTTGAAAAACAAAATCAAAAAACACTACCTATATCTTGGAAACTCATGAGGACTGGAAAATCTCATCAAGCTCTTAAATGCCGATGAGTCCCTGGCTTTGCTAATGGCTGGAACAATTATGTTTTGCAGAAAAGTCCTGTGTTTCAGGCAGCCTGGAGGGAGCTCTTACACCCTTGTATACCCTAGAGAACTGTACCTCCATTTAAAGGCTCACCTCACCTCTCAGAAAGAAATGCTTAGTTGACTGAGTTGCTTCAAAATCACTCTGAACAGCAGACAGCTCTTAAAGTAGAAATTAAATATATGCTTACATAGTGGGCATGGCAGATACAATGGCTTTAGTGTCAGGTGAGAAGAAATAAAAGGAAAACCCTATTTACACCTGACTAGACTTTAGAAGTCTCCTCATTCTGTGTATCATCCATCTGTTATGCTATTTGGATGCGTACCTGCCTTAAGACAAGAATACCAGTTCTTATGCAAACATGTCCACCCCAAAATTTGCCTTCAAAGAGGAAAACAGGCAACTGAGGAAGCACGTAGCCTTTACACCTAATCTTTCCCTGGATCTCTGTCCAGATTTACATTTTCTCTTCCCTTCAAATCAGGATGTTCATTTGAATCTTTTCCTGGGGCAATATCCTCTGTTCCCTCCCTACCTTTTAAAAGGCTGATGCCCCTTGAAAAGGAGGGAGTAGAGCATCTCCAGTCCACAGGACTGACAGAACCTGTCGATGGTCCCCAGTGCTTAATTACTTATAGGCATCAATAATGTAAACACTTAATTGCCTCCCAGAAAGCAGGTTTCATTCCTCTTTGTGTATCTTCTATGTACGTTGAATTTTAGAGTCCTTATACATACACATGCACCTATATATAGACAAATAGACATTAATCTTGTACAAATGTACAACTATAATGTACATAGTTCATTACGAGCTCTCAAGAATAGATAGGTTGGTTATGTTACAGGCTAATGACCTAAATTTAAGGTTCGGTAATATTTTTGGAACAGGCAAATATGCAGATTTATCAAAAGCACATTTTAGATTAGTGATTACTAAGAGTTACAGTTAAGTGTCTTAACCTCCCAGAGGCTGCAGTTATCCAGTAAGGCCACAAAGGCTCCTAACCACCTGCAGAGCCTGGCAAGGGAGAGTCCAGCAGGCTGTGGCTCTGCAGTCACTCTGCATCCTGTCCCCTTGGGCAGAGGTGCTGGGTGAAGCCACGCAGACCTAGATCATGCTCTACATGTAAAATCTGCTTTAAGCGTGCAACAAATAGGGTTAGGATTGTTTGCAGATCATTTGTTTTGGAAACACGTGAACGGTATCAGTTCCTCCCTGCTTATGGCTTCCACTAACACCATTACATGCTGTGTTAACCACTTTGTTTTCAACTATTTACAAGGGCTGGTCAATGAAATCATAGTTGAGTTAATGTTCCATTACTTTCTATGGTATTTTGATTGACTGTATTTTGAGCCTATTGGTAAAGCAAAAGGTTACTTTGATTCTGTTTTAATTCAGGAGAAAATGGACTGAAGCCAACAGAGGCCTTTTTATTTGTGCTAACTTTAATATTGCTGCCTGCACATATGTTAAAAGATGAAGGCACATCTCCTTCCCCCTCTCTTCAAGCGTGGCACATTTTGGAGTGAGAGGAACATCTGCTCAGTGTAGCTTAGAGAGGGATTTCCCCCAGACACATAACAGGCACTGTACTTGGGCACTGACCTCTAACTCTAGCTTTGAGGCAACCCATGACTGACAGTTGAATTGAAAAGAGCTAATATTTCTTTTCCGTCATCTTCCTCAGCATGCCTGAAATTCATAGCCTGACAAAACTGCCAGACTCTTAATGATATTCCATGTCTGAGGAAGCCTGTCTCCTGGACACTGCGAACGAACTTCAGTTCAGTGTAATAAAGCCCTACAGTAATAAAATATTAAGTACTCCTTTGAGTATTTAATCCATCTAAACTGCTTCAGGCTCTTACAAGGTATTTGTCACCTCCATACTTGCGTACAGGGAGCAGCCATCCTGATAGAAATAGAACCTGCCAGAAAATTTGCTATCTCACTTTGCTGTTTAATGACAGGACCTCAAAGCATATTTGGGGGGCATTTGATTGCACAGTTCACATTAAGCTGTTGGAAATATAACAGTGGCAAATTCCCAAGGCAGTATTGATTGTTTTCATAGGGGTTAACAGCAGGGTATACAGTTAGGCTGTTACTGGATGAAGCACAGGGGAACTCCTTTATTTACATGATTTACTGTGATGGAATAAAAGAGGAGGAGTATATTGTGGTATATTGTGGCAGTGATGGCCTAAAGATAGATGAGAGGCAAGGCTTGTAGAAAGAGGTAATAGGTTTTATTAGACTGCCTGATACTGTTAGAAACAAGCTCTTAGGCTCAGAATCCCAAGAAAGATTGCTTTTGAAGCACAGCAAATAATACACCCTTGAACTAGCTTTCCAGTAACCAAGCAGTGCGGGTAACTAAACAAGTACCTCTCAAACTTTGAAGAACAGCATTTTTTCCCCATCTTTCTCAGTCATAATTTGGGTTCCTCCCTGTCCAGTCCTGTCCCCCTCACTTTTTGTCCTCTCCCAAACCCCACCTCCTGAATGTAACTAACTACACTGTTGATTTCCACCTCCAAAATAAACTCTAGCAGCGTGAGCTCCACCACCACTAGCCTCAACCTTGTGCACCCAATGACACCCCCAAGCCTGTCATCTCAGCACACAGCAAGGTCATCCTCTACCCCTACACTCTCCCCTTTCTCTCCCTACCCAAATCCAGAGCCCTTTATCAAACCTCTGTGCTTCTGGCCAGGATGTTCCATTACTCCTCTCTCCTTAGGATTGGGGTTCACCTCTTCCCTGGGACACCCTGGCTGACTTTCCCTAGCTGGCAAGCTGGGTGTCCCCTAGGAACGAGCAGCATAGCCCCTGCCTGTTGGGCCTGCGTAGCCGGCAGGTTCATCTCCCAATTTACCTCGGTTCCCCTTCAAACAGCGGGAGAGGAGAGGATGCGGAGGAGAAGGGAAGCCCTCCCCAGCCAACCAGCTGTTCCTGCACTCACACAAAAGAACTTCTTCCTGGAAGTCATAAATCACTTTGGATTTGTGCTGGCACAGAGACCAAAGCAGGAGTATTTCGCAGGAAGCAATTAATTTTTGTCACTTGCTCACAGAACACCCTCTCAAGCATCGTGAATCGTTGCAGCTCCAAGGATGCACCACTGTCACCATAATTTTGCACATTGATGCATCTTCCTGGGGCTGATGTGTCTCTGCACAGTGACAGCCCACAGCCTGCAAGGGCACAAATGATTCACCAATGTGGGCATGCTGCTTCCCTCCAGGGACAATCCAGTGCTGTTCTTAATTGCAGGATACTAGGTAGCCAGTCAAAATATGAACTTCTTTGGCCATGATCAAGCAGTAGCTGTTTTCATTCCAGATCTGAAATGTGTAGTTTAGCACAGAGTGCAATACTTCAGAAGAAGGAGGATGTCTAATAACTATTTCTACCAGCCACGTGTTGGGAGTTAAGGGGCTGGAAGTTCAGGAAGGGAAAGGAAAAAAGATAGGAGACAGTCTGATATGTGCAGACTGAATTAAAAAGGAAGTATAAAATGGAGGAGGGAAAGGCTTCAGCAAATCTGATGCTTTTATGTTGGAATGGAACAGGGCTCACATTGTGAGGCAGAAAATAGTATGTGAAGGATCATTAAGATGAGAGGATCTGTATCTCTGCAGAAGACCATTGCCAATGAGGTGAAAGTGCCTGGAGCACTGAGGGAGAACAACTCCTCTGATCCTGATCACGTTATTCTTTATTAATTAGACTGAACAGCTTAGGGACATGAATGTGGATGGGGCTTAAGAATTCCTTAGGAAGTGTCTGGAATGTGAGTCTCATGGGGAAGGAATGGAGAGACTTGTAGAAGTAACATTGATACTCAACTGGATTAATAACTCCACAGAGAAGGTATTTGATAGAAGAACAGAAAAGGTAACCAACCAGCAAAGAAAATCTATCTAAGAGGTCAGAAAATGTTAGGGGAAAATGAGACTCAATAAAAGTAAATCCAAATCAGGCTTTTCAAAAAATAAACTAAAAAAGGTGCTCCAGGCATACAAATAATACAGAACAGCAAGGGAAGAGGCATGCTAGGCTGTGAGTATGAGTCTAAGAAAGGTAGTTAGCCCTCCTCTTTGAATTGAAGTAACCACAAGGATATAGAAGAAAGAATGGATGACAGAATTACAATACTGTATCCAAGGTAGATAAAAAACTAGAAATCTTTATGAGCACAAACTGAAGAAAGAGAGTGATTTCCACTGAAGGAAATGCAGCATGTGCAGCTCCAAATCTGGTAGCAAGGACTGTTAGCATACGTGTCAAATCGGGAGTGATACTGTCTGTCTGGAGAACAGCGGAACTAAGGGAATGAGTGGAGAGGTGGAAAACCCTGTGCACAACTAGAAACCCATTAGTCAGAATCTAATAGATGATTTGAAATCCATTACAAAGAAAAGAATAAATACCTAGAAGTAAATGGAAAGTTAAATAAAATGCAGCATGGACTTAGCAAAAATAGACTCAGTTTTTGTTTGGTAACATTTTCAAGAAAATAAAAGTTGAAAATAATCATTTGGACCTTATTAAAGCATCTGACACAGCAGTGGGAAATTAACAGAGACACTGAATGGATGGAGAAGATTAAAAATAATGTAATGTGGAAGCAGAATCTATGAGTGAGTAAAGCAACAAAAGGATATATTGGAAGAACTATCATGTTCCTATTTCCAGACATTGATTTCTGCTACTGTTGGAGCCAAGGATTTCTCTGGGGTCTCATCTTATCACCCTCAGGCATCTAGCAATAAAGGAGGAACCACAGCAAGGAAATTTGCATTAGACACCCAGCTGGTCAATGTACTGTCAGTGGTTAAGTCCCGCAGCGCAGGAAAGCTGGTGATCTTGAGGCCTGGAATAATAGAAGTGCAATGCATTTAACGTGTTCAAGGAAGGTATTTGCTTGGTTTTGTGAATCGTTTACCCCATGCTATGATAACCTGCGATAAGTATATTCAGTGTGCTCAGCAGTGGTGAGGCTTCCTCTGGGATTCTTTGTCCAGCTTTGGGCAACGAACTTAAAGAAAGAGGTGGAGCAGCCAAAAACAACCAGAGGAGGTAAACAAGTATGGGGAGAAATTTAACAAGCATGCCAGTGAGGAAAGAATTAGAGATGATTAAGCTAAGCCAGAGAGGTTCAAGTGGTCAGATGGTAACAGTCCTGAAATACGGAAAAGGCTGCCTGTTTTAAAGGAAAGCAGGAGTCTGCTTTCTATGCCTGCTGCTGATGGGACAAGAAATCATGGAGCAGCCTTAGCCTGCAGTGGGGAAATTTAGTTTAAGCTTCATTAAAACCTTTTTTAATGAAAATTATGATTAAGTACTGGGATAGGTTGCTAAGGACACTGCAGAGTAGCCACCTCTGGAAGTTTTTATTGCACAAATGTCTCTCAGGAATAATTCTGGCGTATTATTCATTGAGAAGAGCAATGGAGTAGTTAATAGATACTACCTTTTCTAGAGTGAACTCCACTCACACTGTCTTCTGCAATTTGTCCTCTTTGGCCCTATGGACCACCTCCCACTGGTGAAAGGAACTGATGGTGCTGATGGGACTCTTGATGCTACCGAGGTAAACTAGTTGGCACCAGCCTTCTCCTCATTTCTCAAGCAACGCATATTTAGGACTGCCTAAATATGGCCTACATCCCTTAGGCGTCCCTTAGGCGTCGGTTCCTACATCCCTTAGGCGTCGGTTCCTTGCTAAGACTTTGTAGGAAAGTATTGTGGCCACTAGCTCCACAGGGAAGTGGGATGAGTGGGGAGGCAGCATGGTTAGCCAGGGGTCAGCTTGCTTTGCTGCCCAGGGGTTGATTCATTATAGAGTCGCAGGCAAATTCCAAGGGCTAGAAGTGTCCAAAATGCTGAACGGAGGCAGGCGTTGCTTTAGGGGCTCAGTTCGGGGGCTTAACCCTGCTCTGCAAGGCAAGACTGGGGTAGTGGATACGCCTGTATCAGGACCGTAGGTACTGGCCAAGACCTTCGCAGGGCTGGAGTTACTCAGCACTGCCCTTCTTCCAGCTCAGCAGGTAAGGAGAGCGGTGCATCATGCTTCACGCTCAGAAAGCCCAGTGTATCTGCTGTGTGGGGTCAGAGTATGACCCTCGGTGAAGGGCTTAAATCCCGTACAAGCCTGCTGTTTTGTTAAGCACAAAGATGCCCTGAGTACAGGAGGGTGGAAGTGGGGACAGTACCTCCAAGCACAACTGGCCAGTGGCCCTGGTCTCCTGCTGCTCTGTAGGCACCTGCCCCTGCCAGTGGCAGCAGCACATCTCCAGACATCTCCAGGCCGACACAGTAAGGCCATTCTTGTATTTCAGTAATGAGCCTTCCTGGCTGTGAGGCCCAAGACATGGCTTCTCCTAATCTCTCCCTGCTCCATTTTCTATTATTCTTTACTAGCCATGTTTGAGAGTTGAACCGAAAGCAAGCAGCCTACAGATAAACTCTCACATATAGGCACCATGTATATTCAAAACCATGGGGCAGTACACCACCTACTCAGGACTGCACCTTAAAGAGACAGACAAATCCATTCTATGCAGCTGACCTCACTGGATTTGCAGATGTGTGATAACCTCATGTGTCAGATGATTCATTCTCATATAAAATTGCAAAACAGGGGCTCACACACACTCCAGCTCTGTTACGGCTCTGCCTTGCCTGCACAAAACAGCTCCTGAAACTGGGGCTCTGCTGCCACCCATGTGTTTACCACCTCGCTGTCTAGCTGTAACAAGAGCAGTGCCTAGTGATGCAGGTGGCACCTCTACCCTCTAGACCTCCACAACAGTTGCACCAGCAGTGGGAGAATTTCAGAAGAGGCTCATTATAAATGAAAGCCCAGTTGCTCAATCACGGAGCCATGATTGAAATCTTGAACCTTCACTCATCTGAGTTAAATGAGCATTACTCTCCTCTGACCCGCAAGTTGTGCATTCATTTACACAGTACAGAGGGCACCAGGTGGACCTGGAAAGGCTCCATATCCCTTTTACATTGCAGGAATGCATACAAGCGCCCAAAGTGCAGGGCAAAGGGGAACAAGCTAGATACCCTTGGTTTCATTTACGGAGGCAATACTGCTTATTTCCCAAATAAGTTCTCCTGTCTGGAAGCACAAAAATGAGTTTGAAATTACAGGATACAATATTTGAAAGTTTATTGCTTCAGGCAGGTGTTGTGTGCTTGGTCCCCTTAGATGGGACCCTCTGCTCAGACTACTCAGGGTTTATTTCATGCACAAACCTGGGGGAGGCCAGCTCTGTTTAAAATGGAAGCTTTCATTTCAGTTCTCTTGAAGATATTGCATATGGGTGAGATGATACAATTTAAAGGCAATGGCTGGATGTGCATGGGAGGTACTTAAGGGGGAATACATATGTGGTATAAGGTGAACTGTTTGCAGCAGATATAGGATCTCTAAGGGAGATTTTCAAAAACCTCAGGGTCCCACTCACAGTCCATTGGACTTGTGTTCCTGTTAGTCCTGTGGATAGTTTTGGAAGTCTTCTTATAGTCTTCTTGTATCTTCTTTTGTTTGTACAACTAGATCAGTGTGTGCTTTACCAGGAACAGATAATATTATGCGATGTAGCAGTAGTGTTCGATGTACACAGGGCTTTTACAGAGATGTCATGCTCATCTCACTTTTCACCGAGGCTTGCCTCAGACCTGTAGATGAATACTGTATGAGTCACTCTGTGTTTTGACAGCAGAGATAACTACAGTGCACCGGTACATATACATGTAGTTTTCTGAGTAGGATCTTGTACCTACCTTTTAGAGAGATGAACTAGGCAGGTGACTTTATTATAGACACCATTATAAACCCTGGTGTTCTAGCTATGAGTTCTGTGTAGGATATTCACAAAGTGCTGCTAACAACAGGTTTTCCCCTCCACTCTCTTCCCCCCAAAAAAGAGACTGGACTGGCATATAAACATTAATGGAAATACAGCCACAATACAAAGGAAATAGAGCCACACACTGCTATATTACAGAAAGGTCATGCACATTACACATATACATATGTAGAAATAATTTGCTTAAAAATAAGGAGGAAAAATAAAATTACATAACCAAGCACATCTTACTATGTATCTTACAAACACTGTGAAGAGAGTTCTAGAGCAGATTTTGATTTCTTCTAGCTTGTTCAGAGTTGCGTCTTATGAAGTGAAGAATTGGCTTCCAAACTTTCAAGTAGTAATAGTCCAAGGAACTTACTAGAGAACTACATATTACATAATAAACTTTCTATAAAATATTTAAAAGTCAATCAAATTCTAGAACAAGAATGTTGTTCTCCATTAAACACCACAAATTGAATTGCATTCCCAGTTCAGTCAAAGGCAAAATTGCATTGATTTCTGTGGGTCTGGAGTTACACCTTATTCATTGGTTACAAGATTCTATTAAAATATTACTACTATTGATTAATTTGGGTCATTTATTAAAGTAATTGGTATGGAACTATTTATTTTTCAGTAGACTTGGTTTCTTTACATTGTTGCTTATCATGGGTGCATGATCTTATTATTAAAAATATTGTTTAGCTTGTTCTAATGTGAACTGTGAGAAAATACTATCCCTGTTTATGTTCTTTATGCCTATAAACTATGCTGGTGTGAGTGGGTCTCAGCAAAAATATCGGCCTGATTGTACAAAGACCCTTATTTAAAAATACATATATCACAGAGTCCTGCAGCAGTGTTTGTGATCTGTGCAATATTGCAAAATGTTGTAAGCCGCGAGGAGTTTGCAAGGGAATACTGCTGCTTCTGAAAAGAAAGATGTGAATGAATTTGACCTATATGGATTACAACAGAAATATTAACTTTCACCAAAAAGATGATATTTAGGATGAACATAGAGCTATGTTTATTCTCTGAAATAAGGGACATTTTTCATATATTTCAGCTTACCTTCCTCTGCTGAATAAATTCTTCATGCAACCTTCCATTAAACCTACAGTAAATCAATCCCTTAGTGAATGCTTTTCTTTTAAACCATTATTGTCTTGTCCTTATTCACTGTTATCCCCTCTTTCCCAGGCAGGAAAAAAAATCCTAGGTGCTTAACTCCCCTCTTCTTTGCAATAGGCCAGAATGTCATATCACAGTGGAACTTTAAGCCCTTTATTACTGTTTTACACATAAAATGCAACCCAAAGCAAAGCCACACAACCCAAAAGCTATTCCAAGTTACTATTAAAATTATATTAAGCATTCACCTTTCCATGCATTAAAATTGTCCGTGCTGCAGCATTAGCCACAGCAGAGCCCGCTGGGGGTAACCGCAGCTCCAAAACGCAGCCCCAACAGCAGCAGTTAAAGGGCAGAAGGCGAAGGCAGCTTTCTAGCTGCCCTTTTGTGCAGAAGCTGAAATCCATCCAGACAGACTGAATGCTTCACAAACAGGAAAAGGCAGGAGGCATCTAGATGTACTGACTTTTGGAGTATGAGCTTTCAGTCTTCCTGTGCAAATGCTGGCTGTGAGCAGGATAGTGGGTTGGTGCGGAGTATCCGTAGCTTCTGGTTTTCTCACAGCAGTGGCAAAAGCAACAGAATATGGCTCCAGCAGCAATGAGGCAGAAGGCAGCTGCCCAGCCCAGGTAGAGGGCTTCTCCAAGCTCCCTCTTCTGTGCAACATTGACCGCGGGGTTGTAGAAGTCACTGATGATGGTGTTGGCAACCCAGCAGACTGGAATGAGCTCGGCGGCACCCGAGAGGATGAAGAGGAGCCCAGCCGTCAGAATAATATAGCCCTTGGCTTGCCAGCTGCTCTGCACACACCGTGTGCACTTCATCCCAATAATGGCAACCATGAAAGCGAGGAAGGAGAGCACCGACCCAGCACACATCAGCCCTCTGGATGCCTGCAGGTCCGGCGAGAGGGCCAGCACGGAGTCGTAGACCTTGCACTGCATCCTGATGTTGGCTTGCCTGATGCAGTGCATCCACAGGCCTTCCCAAATGGTCTCAAACACAATGATGTTGTTCTCGATGAAGGCAGACACCCTCCACTGAGGCATGCCCGTGACAGCGAATGTCCCGATCACGCCAATGCCACCAACGAGCAGCCCAGCAATCTGCAAAGCACCACGGACCATGTTGCCTTTGCAAAGTGAGCACACCTCAGCAGGTTCCCTGAGCCAGGCGCACACTGCTGGAAAAAAAAATGAGCAATTTTTTCCGAAAGTTGTCCCTTGTGCAAAGAAAGTTTCAGAGTCAGTCTACACAACTTTAAATCAGCTTAAATCTGGCACACGCTACCTGGGACTTGGCTGCACCTTCATCACCTTTATAATTCCCCCGCCACCGCTGACTCAAAGAGGCAATCAAGTGGAACAACTTTCCAAAGCAAGAGAAAGAACAGGGTGTGTGTAAACCAGCAAGAGGCACTTAGGATAAATGTACCTTCTGAGGAAAATGCTTTGCATTGAAGTCGCTTATTTTAAAAAAAAAAAAAAAAAGAAAGCCCTACCCTTAACTCTAGCTATTTTCTACATATTTGCCTGTGCTAAGGAAATGGACTGGTCTCAGTAGGGAGACTTAGGTGTGCACTGGTGCAGTTACTGAAGCTGTTGCACTGAACAAGCAAGAATATTCTGCCTTGGCTCGGCTCAGCTCAGTGGCAAATTGCCAGGAGGAAAGCAGAGCCCTGCTCCCTGCCACAGGGCCTCTGCTCCCAAAAGTACTTTTGTTCTGAAGCTTGAAGGAGAGTACTGCAGTGACAGGATCAAGGAACAAAGCAAATCAAAAGGATAAAGATAAAGTAACTCTGAACCTGAAACAGTTCTGCGGAGGATAATCAAAGCTGCAAAAGACCATTTAAGAGGTAAAAGGAACAGCAAGACACCTCAGTCCTGCTAATACCTGTATACTTATATAGCTTTATACATTTCTGTTGCTCTACCAAGTGTTATGGGGATAGGCAGGCTTCTGGAGATGTCCACATGCTTAAATGATTGCACAATCAGGTCTACAGAATGGTGATTCAAGCTATGTAGTAAACTCTGTTCCTGTGCAAAAGGGAACCCAGCAATTACCCTATGATGGAGTCTAGTGCAATGGAAAGCATTGCCTCTCCAAGTAAAGACCTACTAGAGCTATCCATGTACTAACAAATACTTTAGAAAAGCATAATTGTAATAAAAAAAAAAACCACAACATAATAATTATGGAGAGGAGGTGAACTGTTCATTCAAGAGTTCTTGTGTGATGTGATGAGCAGACAATCCTGGAAAATGTCAGGTGAAGAAATCTGGGAAAGTCAGAGCAACAGAAACCACAGTCAAAAATCTAGGAAAAAAAACCAGGCATGTGATAGTGGATTCTTTTTACAAATTCATATAGCTACGAATGTATGCATGAAATATTCAGCCTGATCTCTGCATGTGCCTTAACATGGAAAATAAAAAATTAGGCATAAACTAGGTTTTTTCTTATAAAGTAATACTCCATATGTTAAGACAAGAACTAATTTGTTACACTGTAAAAGATCAATTTAGGATATAATTAGCCAGATATTGAAATACTAGTCTCCTGCTATTCATTTGAACTTTCTTGCCTCTATTTCTTTTCTTGCCATTGTATATCTTCAAAACCAGAAAGTAAATGCAAAAAAATAGAGCAGTGCAGTGCTAAATATGCCAGCTTGTTGGCATATCAAAGATAGAGAAAAGATAAAAGTCCCACTTACATATAATATTTTATGCTCCCTAAGTGTGTTTCTGTGTGTGTGTGCATAATGGTTAGGAGGCAAGGGAAAGTAAGAAGCACTCTACAGATCTTTCCATATTCAGTTTGGTTTTCATATCCACCTGCTTTTCCAACCTCTGCAGCAGGCTGCTGCTTATAAAGCCATGCTAAAAGGATGAAGGCAGGAAACATCTCCTTCTGCTTCTGGTCCCTTGAGCCCCGATGTGTGGCCAGGCAACTTTCCATTATGCCCTTTTGGTTTTGTTTCTATCTCTGAAATCAAACCTGCTGTCTGCATGCCTTTCCTAATCCAAAGGCACTGAGTGCCTTGCCCTGAAAAGTGCAGTTAGTCTGCTGGCAGCTCCAAAAGCATTTCAAGGGATGAGAAGCCAAGCAGGAATCTGTTTTTTCGGGTTTGCTCCTACTGCTGTGGTGCTCAGGGGTATCTGATCCCACTGCAACTACACTGCCTGCTCTGCATTTCTCCTGCCATACGTTTGTATTTGCAGTTTTGGCTTCTGCTTGCCATCAGTCCCCTGGCAGTTCAGGCCCCTTTTGCCATGTCCATGAGCAAGGCAAAGGAGGGGCCCTATAGCCTCCCGAGTTAGGGACCATGACTGCCGTGTGAGCTGAAGGCCCGCGTCCTTTCTGACTGCCCCGGGCTTTACGTCCTGCAGCCCCGTGCCCGGCACCCTGCTGTGCTCCTTGCCTCTGCTGGCCTGCGTGCACAGGGCAGTGAGTGGGCAGTGCCCCCCTCCCAAAGGCGAGGTGCCAAAGGCGTGCACCTTGCAGCTGCAAGGGTGCTGGGGGGGCATAGCTCTCCTGCTGCAACCCCTCGTCTCCTGTGAAGGGTGTCCTTTTCTGGCCAGCAATAAACGGTGACTTGATTCTGTTGTGGAAAATGTATATATTCTCAATGCATTAATTTGGAGAGGCCACACTAACTCGTACTGTATTGATGCAGGAACTGTATAGACTGCTATAGCATGAGAGAGTCTGGATCTGTGTAACTGAAATCACAATTTGCTGTTTTGCGTGCTGCAAACTAGTCCTGTTGTACAGGCCCATCAGTGATGGGTGTCTGGGTACAGGACTTTGGGAAAACCAAGTGGGGAAAACTTGGATGACCAGATTCGTAGAGCACGGAATAATTCAAGTTAGAAGGAGCCTCTGGATGTCATCTAATCCAACCCATGCTTGAAGCTGTGCCCCTCAAAGTCACGAGGCTAAGAATCCAATCAAGGTCCGTTTCAGTCATCAAAAAAAGTCCTGAAGACTTTTTGGGGGAAGAGGGTGGTTAAATCCTGTTCCCCCAAGGGGGAGACAAGGAGGATTTTGAGGAGAGGTTATAAATGCACAGTATTTCCCTGCTAAAATGGATTTGGCATATTAAATACATAATAATGTAATTATCATTGCATGACTTTGCAGCCCCATGGTTGCCACTCAAACAGGAAAGAAAAAGCTACCAGCCTATAGCAGAACAAATAAACAAGCACTTTAATAACATATCAGTAAGTAAACACAAATGTGATACAAGCAGCAGGACTGATTTTTCTTAGAGACTACTGAAGTTCTAATTTACAGGACATGGAAAATAATTAGCTGAGCAAATATAATTTAACCACGTTATTGATTAATTTACAACACCATTAAAGCTCCCATATAAATTCATGGTAAGATTGTGTCTGCGTCAAGGATTCAGTATTTCACATTCTTAGGAGGATTAAATTTGAGTGCCTTATCTTGCTTAAAACCATTTTCAGAAGAAAATGTGGGGAAATCTTATTTAGCGTTATGGATTGCATCTGCTTGTTTACAGTTAAAACACAGGAAAGGGGCAAGTCAAGAATCTCGTTATTTGTTCTTCTCTGTATTCAAACATGCCATTTCATTACAGGGAAATATCAGAAACACCTGTGACTAGCTAGTCATATTTCACTGTTGGCCATAGGATCCTATTATTTTGTTATAAAACAAATATGCACATACATAATTTTTCTTTTCTTTACAACCATTTTTCTTTTCTTTTCTTTTCTTTTCTTTTCTTTTCTTTTCTTTTCTTTTCTTTTCTTTTCTTTTCTTTTCTTTTCTTTTCTTTTCTTTTCTTTTCTTTTCTTTTCTTTTCTTTTCTTTTCTTTTCTTTTCTTTTCTTTTCTTTTCTTTTCTTTCCTTTCCTTTCCTTTCCTTTCCTTTCCTTTCCTTTCCTTTCCTTTCCTTTCCTTTTCTTTCCTTTTCTTCTTTTCTTTTCTTTCCTTTTCTTTTCTTTCCTTTTCTCTCTTCTCTTCTCTTCTCTTCTCTTCTCTTCTCTTCTCTTCTCTTCTCTTCTCTTCTCTTCTCTTCTCTTCTCTTCTCTTTTTCCCACTATGTTAAGGAATTAATATCCTTAAAGTCAGTGTCAAGCTTTTCTGTATGACCTGTGTATTTTCCTGCTTGGTGTTCCCATCTCTGCTCTCCTCCCCTTTCTCCTCTGCAGAGCGGGTGAGTAACTCAGCTGCAGGCACCCGCTGTTCTGTACTCTTGGTGAATAATGTGGACCTAAAGCAGCTACAGCTCTGCCTGAGCAGAAAGCACATAACATTTCAGGACTGGGCTTGGTCGGTCTGCCTGTCAGCTTCAAACAGGACCCCATGGTCAGGACATTTTGCTTCCCTGTCTCTGACACTTTGGTAGCACCTTTCTCCAATGAATCCCCTTGTGTGAGGGCAAGAAAGGATTTCTCACCCTTCTTACATGGCTTTTCTTCTGAATGCTGCTCACAGTTTGGGGAGGAGGTAAAGTGAGGAGATAACCCTGTGATTAGCTCAGCTGCCACTTTGCACCATTTCTCACAGCTTCTCCGGGAACCCACTGCTCCCCACCAGGGCAATACAGCCCCCAAGCCCCTGTCATGACCCATTTTCAGCCACTAAAGGTGTTTTGGAATAAAATATACCAGGAAAATATATTTTAAGCATAATGTCGTTCCTCTTCCTCAGCATATAGCATTTTTTAATTCCAGAGTTGTGAAATGCTAACAGCAATCACTGATGCTGAGGGGGAGGTAGGGAGAGGGGGAAGAAGTGGTTGCTCAACACCTCAAAAAATCTCACCCTGCATCAGCAGCACATTGAAAAGAATCCTGATTATTGATGCTCTTATGGAAAAACAGAGGGGTGTTGATGTCAGACAAGTTGTTCAGCATTTTCTTTCTTGGAAGGCTATGATTACTGTGTCAGTGGATGTGCACTGCTCTATGGCTTGCCCCAGGTATACCATAACCCGGCATTTATTTTTCTCCAAGATCTTTTACCTAATGCGGCAGAACATGAAAAGCCAGTTCAACAAATCTAGCGCAAGCACAAAGAGTCACATACATTCATAATCAGCTTCACTGAAGAGCCACTTCTTTTCAGTTGAGGTAGCTTTTCCTCCTGTGCCTTCTCTCTCCATCACTTACCACTAACAAGAGACCATCATCTAGACAGCAAAAGGGACAATGACAGAAGTGCAAAAAATAGTAATCCTTGGCTAGTAATGCAACAGCATTGCCGAAAATCTTTTTACCTAATATCCCAAATAACTTCACACATTTGCTTCTCTTGCTCCCCACGCTTTAAATCCCATATATAAAATCCATGACAATGTGATGATGTTCCCCTTGGATTAACATGCGGTGCAGAAATTTCAATTTCCCTGCTTTTAACTTCTGTTTGTTTTGTGAAGTGTTAATGCAGAAAATTTGCCGAACTTGGAACAGGGACACACAGTTCAAAAATAGGATTTCTGAAGATACCCAGTGGCTAAAGGGCGTCAGAGGCAAGAACTTCCTATGCTATCTGCCTCCGTACACCTTTAGAGAAAGCTGAAACCTCATGAAGAGCTGGATACCTGAAGAACTGACCTATTATGTTGCTGAACCTTCATAAGAATTAATAGCAGACAATGCTATGCTAAAGGAAGGGATGGAAAACGATCCACTTGGCGCCATGAAAAACAGACTAGGTAAAGTTCACAGGCAGATGTCAGGGGATCCTTCTGCACCAGCAGATCCAGCCTGAGGAGGCTATAGGACATTTCTAGCCCCAGACTCCAGTACTTGGTGCCCGGGAGCCTCTGTCCTAGGCTTCTCCCTAGAGGGAGATCCTGGAAAGGGTCATACAGGCAAGCTGACTTCTGACTTCAGATACCTAGCTTACGCTCACTGAAGCCCATTGCTCCTCTGCTGTGAAATGAGTAGGAACACAAAGTATTGTGTATAGTCGCCTTTTTCTTCACGCAGAAAGAGACATGATCACTGATGGGAAGGTCTGAGATGAATATATTTCTTCATTGTTTTAGAAGAAGTTCCATGATTGATGTGTTTGAAAGAAAATTTAAATCCCAGTTTCTCCCATTCAGGTGGTTGCCTCAGTAGCTTTCTCTAGCATCTCCTGCAATTAGCCTACAATTTACAGATGCCAGACCTTCTTTAAAATGAAATGTTGCCTAAGCTGATTTGATTAAAATTTTACTTCTCTAGACGAAACCTATCATTGTGGCATTTTTGCTCCAGCCCAGCTGAAGCATCACCATATTACATTTTATTTTCTTTTCTAAAAGCTCCCCAGGCTTTTATTTTTAGCATTCCTAACATTCTTGCTGTGAAGGGCTGCCCACCCTGAATCATAAGACTTCCACGAGTGTGACATGATAGTTCATTAAAGAGAAAAACAACTGGCAATGCTTGTCTTCTGTTATACCCCCGAAGCCTCGATGACTGCGGCAGGATTTCACAGGTGGAAATGAGAGCAAAACTTCAGTTTTACCTGCTTGCCTAGAATCTATATTATGAGTTTTGCAGAGGAAATGTTCAGAGGAGATAAGGATTGTTTTCAATTTAATGAATAATGTTTAATCTTTTGGTATAATAAGATTATTGTGGTGATAATGTATATATTGTAGAAACAGTCTGGCATTTTTGAGGCAAACAGTAAACTTCTTGCAGTTATTTGTAGTAACCTAAGGAGAGGGAATGAAAGGGGGACTCAGACAAGCAAACCCACAAATTCAAAATATATGCTGTGTGAAGTTAGAACAAGACTGAAGGGAGAGTGTTGTTTCTTTAGCACAGCAGTTAATCTGCAACCCACGGAATCAGCACATGCATGCTTTAGGGGTAATGCTGCGGTGTCAAGACCTTGCACAAGTACCAACAGCATGTATTTCCTGCGTCTGGTTTTCTGTCTTCTGGATAGGCTTCCCCACTCTTTTTCTTGACTTTCCTTTTTTATTCTTGATAGAAAAAGTCCAGGCTTGTATCCCAGAAGCTTTCTAACATGCTTTTGCCTCTGCAATAGCTTACCTGGCTTTAGCACTAATGGGTTTTTGTGGATGAGCAAAATAACATCTTCATAACCAGATCATCACAGCCTGGCATGATTTCTGGAAAAACAACAGACAAATCAGTAACACAATAAATATCCTCAAGCAGGCCAAAAGAAGCTCTGGAGTTTTAATCTTTGCGTGGCAATCTCTGTAATATGATACACATTTTGTGCCAGAAGCCAGCAGCTGGCAGGTTTTCCGAGTGCTCCCACAAATCTTTCGAAGCACAGCCCGGCACCGCTGGCATCGCTGCCCCTCTCAGCAGCTGTGCCTGAGCTCTCTTCGGCCTCGGATGCAGCGGCATCGACTCGTATCCAAACCTTACCTCTTCTTATGTGTTAAACCCACCCAGATGCCAGGCAGTGCTCTAATGTTAATAAGCCCTTCCCTTCACTATTCAGTCTCCACAGTGCGTTTCTGACAGTAGGAGAGACGACACAGATATGCAAGCTGTTTTACAGAGAAAGGCCCTAGAGCCTGCAATAACATCGCAGAGCACAGAGTCCACTGCTATGAAGTGGGTGCTAGTCACAATCTTTCACTAGCCACATCTTATAAATCGCCACATCTTATAATGGGATGAGAGAGGTGATGGAAGCAACTGCTCTTGCAGACATTTTTCACTCGCTGCCTACCCTGGGCAGAGTCCCATGTTCCAGGGGCAGGAAGGAAGGAGCTGCTGTTTCCACACACGGGAACTCATCACCTGCAAAAAGAAAAGGGCAGCAACCACTTGCTGTCTTTTATGTGGACACAACACGGTCAGGACATAGTCCAGCTCAGGAATCCAGGCTTAGGTACTTTTATGAGAGCACAGCTGGGGTTGTTTTGAGTGCTGGCCTAGGGGGACAAACTTAGATTCGTACTCTAAATACTCTTTATATGTGGGTGCAACCCCCCAAAGGCACTTTCCAAAGTTCACAGGGGACAAAGCTTTCCTTTGTAAACATCGTAATTGTCAGTGGCGCTCTAGAAAAAGGCATCTAAAGCAGATACATGTAACTAGGAAGCCTTTAAAGACTGGAGGAAGGATCAAAATATCATATAAAGGGGGATTTCAATGTTTTCTCCTTTAGCCACTTCTTTTCCAATCTGACTGGGAAGCCATGCATCCTAGTTTGCTTCTGGGTTAAAACTTTCTCCTTTATTGCAAATTCTCTGTGTTTGTTTGTTGGCTTTCCACTGCTGCATCCATTAGTAACATGAGCCAGGGGTAGACAATATTCTTACAGACCAGGTTTTCCCATGGCGGACCCCTTCTGAATCCTGGAGGAGATCCACTCGTGGAGTAATAGCAACACCAGCCCACTTGTAATGCCAAAACTCTTCAAGATCAAGGCAAAGTGTTCCAGCTGCAATGTTATTCACAGATCAATATCCTATTAAATTAGTTGGGGTGCTGCACAATAAATCTTTACAAATCTACCATGAAATATCTACATGATTAAATGAATGAAGTAAGCTCTAGATGAAACAGATGAGTGGAGGCAAGAAAAAGGAAGAACTTTCTTGACATTTCAGTATTATTCATAGTATTTAACCAAGCATACAAGAAATTTTCTGAAACATATTCTAGCCAAAGTGCTCACCATATTCAAAGCAAAGTTGTTTGCTCACCAAAACGCATAAAAGAAAAAAAAAAAAGCAGGCATGCTGGGGAGGCTGAAGTGTGCTGGGTTGTTAGTTTTCTCGCTTGAACCACAGCAGGAAATCCTTGGCTTCCAGGGAGCTCCCCTTTTGGGGATTGCTTACAAGCCCTGGCTCCTCGGGAGCTGCAGCTCCTTGGAGTTCCATTTACCTGTCCAAACCCTTTCCTCTTTCTAAGAAAACTGCAGGTACATACGCAAACTGTCATTCAGCTCACTCGTGCTTCAACATACAGCTGTTGCCCCCATATCCCGCGTATGCATACTGACTGCTCGATGTTGAGAGCTTCCCGTCTCCCACATTCCCTGATCCGGCTGCTCTCTGTGTACCAAGGTGGAAAGGACACTCTGCCTGAGGTGAGAGGCTGTGCCCAAATTTGTCTTTGTTTCCTCTTGGTGTGAGTCAGACCTATGATATTACAGAGCATCAATGAACAGCACTTTAGCAATGCAGAATGCGTCTGCACATTTGGTGATGGTTTTTATATTTGTTTGCAGCCTTCCCAACTGTGTCTTTTAGATCACCACCTTCTCCCAGATTTGTGCTAAAAGCTTATGCCAGCAAACTCACATTTGAATTTGGTCTATTAAAATGTAAACCATCAGCTGGCACATGTTCAGCTGGCACAATGCACTCTTACTTTCGTGAAAGTACTGAACAAAAATACTTTTCAGAGATACAGCAATCATCCTGAAGCATTATCAGTGCTATGACACTGCACCTCCTCTGATAAGTGAAATTTATCCTCATTGGGAAAATGTTCAATTTTCTCCGGCATTTCTTTGTTTGGCTCTGTGACCTGTTCTGCTGGAGTGCGAGATTGGGATGCACACATGGAATGTGAGAAGAGCCGGGCGCAATTTTTTCAAGGACAATATTTTTCAATCCAAGCAGGGTTTGGCTTTTAACAACAACATATGCTGCAGCAAATGTTCTTTTCTGTCAATGTAATTCATTTAAACAGTGACAGAAAGTCTAAATACTTAATAGAAGTCTCACCAGTGAAAGTAAGTTTTAAAAGTTGTTAAATAAAAAGCCGCCATTTTTCTCCGTGTGATCTATTTAAAGAGCCAAAACTTTTCTCTCTGTACACTGAGAGAAGTATTACTGAATTGAATTTTATATTAAAATTCCCATGAAAAACAAAAAAATAAACTTTTTAGAAGGAAAGTAATTTAAAAAAATATATTTCTCCATCTATTTCCCAAAGATACTTAACCTGTTTCCAAAGAGGTCAGCATTTTGCCACACACAGTGCCTTCCCCCCTTCTCACGCATACAGATGTGTTTTTTCCTTTAGAAAGGAAGGCTGTAGGAGCTGCTGTCTCTTGGTTATGTCTGCAAAAGGAAAAGGAAAGCAGTAACACAGTGCCACAGCCATGTCCCTGCCTTGCGCCGCAGACCTGACTGAGAAAGCAACTGTCTTAAGCCTGAAACTATGGACCATTTATCTAATTCTGAGCCTCCAGTAGGTGTACGCATCTCCTGGGCTATAAGTAGAGGAAAAAAACCAAAGCAGCGTTAATCTATGCCCTGCCCCTAGCACAGGACAATGAAGAAGTTGCAGACTGAGCCTTCGCCTGGTTTCAGCCACCCAGAGCCATCTGCAGTCACAGACTATTCTTTCTTCAGTATTATTCTGAATATTTCAATTAAGTATAAAGCCAAAAGGAGAAAAAAATCCATTAAAAATAAATGCTTTGAATATATGTATGTCCAGTCTATCTCTGCAATAGCCCAAGTGAGAATAAGCCGTAGAGTTTCAATTAGAGTATCAACTACTGTGTTACTGATCAGTTATTAGAAAATTTCTCCAATATCAAGTGCCATATGGGGTCCTGCTCCCACTCCTATTGAAGACATATACAAAACTCCCATTGCCCTAATTTAATGCAAGCAGTCTCTAGTTCCAAAGAAAGTAAAACAAGAGCCTCTCAAGTTCTGACCAGAGGACAGGCTGAATCATTTTTTGTCCTTGCACAACTTGCCTGGCTACTGGGGAGATCCATGGAAACAAGCGTGACAGTGACATGTGAGGACATCTCCTCGAGCCCACCTGCGAAGAGCATGCCAACATTATCACCCACGAGCACTCATGGAGCGGAGAGGCATTGCATCTTCTGCAGCCCCCTGGACTCCTCTGCTTCAAAATCCAGGGACAGCAGGGTTGTGCAGAAGTGGCCTCCAGCACAATGCCAGGGCAAGCGGGAGCTTCCTCCAACATAGATGGTGAATCCACACCAAGAGCCATCCAAGTAGATGCTTCATGTGTCTATGCTTCCAGATGAAGAGAAAAGCCACTGTGACATATGCATCAAGCACTCTGCCACCACATCCCTGCTGGAGAGGAGCACCATAGGTAGATGTTGGCAATAGCCAGATGCAGCTGCAGCTTTACAGGTGCCCACGGGAGCTATTTCAGCCCCAGAACAGTGATATTCTGGTGCTCACACCAACACAGAGGGGGAAAGGCTGAATACAGCCCGACCGATATGATTCTGATGGAGTGGACATGTATCAACCAATGTCCCAGGAGATGAAGGTGAAGGATTTCTGAATCCATCAACTGCAGTCCCAGGAGTGCTCCTGCCCTCAGTCCTGCCTGGATTCACTGCCTCTCTGCCAGCTGCTGTTTATCCCTCCTCCCAGCCAAGGATACAAGGGTGAGTCCTTAGATTATCACCCAAGCTCTGGTCTTAGGATATATCTCCACTACACACCATACCACAGCACAGAGCCAATGGAGCTCCAAATTCGGTTGGGTGTCCCAGCAGCTCCAAGTGAGCTGATTTCTGTTGTGACTCAGCTGCTTCCTCTGCTGAGCACACGAAATTATCTCCACGTGGTCTGTCAATCTTCAGGACATGCGCCCCTTCATATCTGCTGACAGATAAACGGAAGAGCCCATACAGTATTGCAGGATTTAATTAATATGATATTTCTCATACTCAACTTTTTAACTCCACCCTTGGAAACATGTAGGTCAAGGGAGCTGTGTAAGGCTGCAGTCAGTAATAGGTCACCCCTTCTAATCAATATCAAAAGAGAAAAATACAGATTATAGGCGTAATCAGTCCCCTAAATGTGCAGTTCAGCAATACTGTTGATAGCAATCTGTCCAGCTGCTTCATGCAGTTCTCACCTCAGTAGTATCTGAGCATCTTCCAATTTATGGCTATAATGCCAGGTACCCCTCAATTAAGCATGACAATACCTAGCATTTGTCAACAGCCCTCGTCAGCTGGTAAACACATTACAATTATTACTTAGGCTTCACGATACTCATTCAGATGTAGGTTGCTAAGTACAGTATGGTTATCTCTGTTCAGAGACAAAAAGCAGGTTGCAAAAAATGCAGTTACAGCCGTCCAGCCATCAGAAAATTATGTATGTGGTTCACGCCTCAAAATTTCAGTGTTCTGTTACATCATGGCTATCATCCTTTTCAAGGACTGAAAAGTCTCTTTTCTTCTGTGCTTTCTGAAATACATACCTGCACTGTCAGCATTTCCAGCTCATTTTCCCTTCCTGTTAAATCATCAGCAATTTAGAAGCCATTAGGATATAAAAATTGCTTACTGGCTGCCTGATCTCGGAACACGTTGGCAAAACAGACTTTCAAGCCCGTACATGGGGGTAGGGAGCAGGGCCATGCTACTCTTAAAAGTTTCTGCTAGTCCAGGTTCGAAATGCTCCATGGTGCCTGTAAACCAGAGTTAGTGGCTGCTGAGCTTCCTCCTTATGGGCCCAGGCACGGGGAGTGCACATAGAGAGCGGGAGTGCACATGTCTGGAGGCAATAGCTAGCATTTCTTCAGAAAACTAATGGGCCAAAAAGTCTGCACACAAGTCAGCCCACAAATGTGCAATATAATCCACTGGGACGTGCACTTCAGTAACAGTCAAGCTGGTTTTGAATAAGGCACCTCACAGGGCAAGCGTGGAGCAACCCAAACCATTCAGGGCAAGATCAGAGGCATCACTCGATTCCTGCCTTCCCGCACAAAAGCGTTGGTGGAATCTGTTGTGGGTTGGTTTTTTGTTGTTGTTGTTGCTTGTTTCCATTTCTTTGGTTTTGGGGGGAAAAGGAAAAAAAGTCTTAGGAACCATGTACTGAAATGTCTCCAGATTTGGAATACCTCCCCTATTCTGACTGTTGCAAAGCACCCAGCAGCTTCAGGACATGTACATTGGATCGTTTAGAGAAGTCAACCTTGAAAAGAGATAAGTCTTTACTTTTATCTGAGACAGAATAGCATTCCCTTACAATCCCAAAGATAGGAGACTGAAGAGCGTGCCTGCAGCAGCAATTTAAGCTAACCTTTTGCCTTTGCTCTGCAAGAGCCTGGACGGGCTCACACAGTCACTTACAGCTGTTCCTGGCGTCCCACTGCAGCCTAAGCTTCCCATACCGAGAGAGAAGGGGTCCACTCAAGCCGGCGAGGACGGAGCTGAGACTCTTCTGCCAAGGAAGGGACAGGGTGAGATGAAGGGCAGAGCCGTGAGAAAAGCCCTGGAGAGCGAGCACGCCTGCTCCTGCTGCCTCCAGGCATGGGCAAGGAGCCCAGCGGCTTTCGTCCAGCTCCGGGACCTGGCACTGGTGGAGTCACCACGGGGCATTTGGCCATTCCCACCACCCTGCTGATGGCCACCACCAGCTCTGCCAAGAGTTATCCTCCAGACAAAATACCCGCTGCTCTTTCTGTGAGTGTCCAGGCAGCAAAAACTGTGCCGGCAGCCCGTCCCCCCTGGGCTTCCCCACTGATGTCTTTAACCCCCGGCCAGGAGCTGCCCTGTGCCAGGGTGCGTGGCATGCAGGCGTGCTTGAGGGCAACCAGCTCAGGGCTGCGCGAGCTTGGCTGAGCTAACAGGGCCTGGGACCTTGCGGGGGTTGAGGGCCCGATTAAGCAAAGTACCACTGGCTGGGGCAACGAACTGCTTTGCCAGCACAAATAATTAACCTGGTAAAAAACCCTGGTAACTCAGTTACCAGGTTCAGACACTGTCTTTGGGAAAGATTGGCTTAAAACGTGAGCAAATGCATCGAGGGTCCACTCTACACCCACTGAACTACATTGTATACTTATGCTTGATAGTTTAAATGAGATTTTTGCATCAGATTTTTTGAATTTATTCTAGTTGATTGGATCTAAAACCTCTAATAACTACTCCCATTTGTACTATATATACACAACCATTTAATACAAAATAAATCTTGTACCAGGGCTCTTGATGGGCTCTTGGAAGATGTTATACTGCAGCTGTAAAAATTACTATTAGCTTTAAAGTTGGACCATCAGATTAGTGTCTTACAAGTAACAATTCCTATGCCTCGAAATGTTACATCTCAAATATTACAGCAATTTACTGTCAAATAACAATGATCAGATTACTTCTTCTGGCAATGCTGACTAACAAATTCCATTCAAATTATTAAAAAAAAGTACTACCCCTAAAATCACTTTCCTGAGCAGTTAAAAAAAAAATATGTACCTTTTGACCAAAAACCTTAGGCAAAATCAATAGTCTTGGCTTCTATCCAGAAAATAAAGATGCAATAGGTAATGGCTGAAAAACATGTTAAAAAGCTGCCTGCTCCCACTGGCGCTGATGGCAAATTCTCATCTGTCTTGTTTTTGTATATCTACAATAAATGTATGAAACACCTGTTGTTAAACCAGAGTTTGCGCTCTGTAGGAAAGGAGTGTACAGTTATGACTCTCTGTTCTTGTGAAAAACAAGCCAGGTCAGAATTCTTTGCAATGGCGCCTTCTGCAGCGCTGTCCTTACCAAGCAACAGACACTATGTGTAGCTATAAGGAGACTAAACAAACAAATGTGATATACACGGATGAAGGGGAATGAGAAATATGGGGAAGAATTCAGTGTGACAAAAAGCACACCTCTTTAGTTCTAATCCCTTCTCTTCCCTCCTCTGCAGTGTCCCAAGTAATCCTTATCTAAACATTTTATTCTGAAACTATGTTGTCTCTTATCTTTTTACACCATGTTTTTGTATTTGATGTTAATCTTCTTCTATTTAGCTTGTACCAGCCTCTGGCCTTTTCACATTTAAGGATTTTCTTTCTGCAGAAATTTCCCATTAGGAGGAGCAAAAAATGTAAGTATTTCTGTGGGTAAATAAGCACATAGGATCTAACGTTATATGTGGAGGAAAAAAGATATGGACATTTTAGCATGAATTCATTTTCCTAAAAGTTAAAGACAAGTCACATAATTTTTTTCTTATAATGATATTTTCCATAGGATGAAGGCATGCTGAAGGCAGTGCAGTGAAATTACACCAATTTACAATATTGCAACACACCAGATTCCAGCCTGCTGTCTCAGGAGTGTGCCTCTAGCTCCCATAAACAGCTCTGGAGTTCTTTGGAGGAAACATTTACTTTATAATTTCACCACAAACTAGAAAGTCAACATCGGCTATAGTGTTGCTAAATTGTTCCCCCCTCACAAAAGCAGCTGTGAAAGATTATCATTACAGATCTCAAACATTTTTTTTTCTTTGGTTACAAATTCTCATTTAAGATTGTTGATGAATATTAATTCTCATTATCCCAAAATACCACAGAATGTGCAATCAATCATAAATTCCTCATAAGACAATCAAGACTTCATATTTTCTGTTGCCACTTGAGTTTCGTCTGGTGGACGAGGAACTCCTTGTCAGAGCTGAGTCTGAACGCTGGAGGTAATTCACCACCGTGCCTTTCAGAGCAGAAGCAGAATCCTGGTTCTTCTGGTGGTCCTTCTCTGCTGTAAGGCCATTGCCAAGAGAGCCTGCATACCAAACCGGCTTTCCTTTTCCCCACACATTTCAGAGCAGGGAGTGGGATAAATAAATATAAGCATAAAACCCCCTTTTCTTTAGCAACTATATATTTACTCTGACCTTTTAGCTCCACTGCCACAAAGCCGCAGCTGTAGAGCATGTAGGGAAAGCCACGCTATGGTCACCCTGGCTGCCACACGTAACAGCAGAAATGCAAGCACAGACGTATGGGATGTGTAGGCTCATCAAGGACGTCAGATTCAATTTGGGAGCTCATGCTGAAGCCCAAGCCACTGATGGGCCATTACTGCCATTACTTTTGCTAGCTAAGTAAAAAATCGGGATGTGCCCTAGTGCTTTAATCACATTTCTATTTGAGTAGAGATGGCAATTATTGTACAGAATTATCTGCAAAAGATGTGCAAAATATTTACAGTGAGTGATGAGTCCGCGGGCTTATGTTTCCAGGAACTTGGCCTCAGGTTTACTGGCTTCATAATTATAACAGAAACCTCCTCCCACTTAGCCACCCTCGCACCATTGCTGCCTGAATTTTTCTAAACCCAGATAGCAAATGAAGATACCGGGGTCAGGCATAGCTGAGAGAAAAAAAATCTGCTCTAATGAATTCAGCCTGGATATTTATTAATTTTCCTCTTGTTAAACACCCAAACAAACCCACACAGGATGTTTGCTTCCAACCAATGCAGACTGTGGGGTTTAATTAGCTGAAATCTCCACAAATTGAGCCCTGCTAAGTTTGAAGTGCTGCGGTTATAACCCAAGTTTTGAAGGAGACAGAAATGGCAGTAGGATATCTAATTATGTCCTGGATTAAAGGGAAACAGTGGCCACCTGAGTTCAGGTGATAATATCATCAAATTTGTTTAAGTGCAGTGAAAGCTGTCATTGTTGTTCTAGGGTCTCTTTGAACTGCTGAAGTGTTGCACTCCCGGAGAGAAGGACAAACACGCAGCTAACGTAGAAGTAAGCATCAAGCACACTCAAGGTGAGATGGTGTGTCACATTCTTAAGACTTTTGTGGTTGCTTTTTTAAAAATATGTAGTATCTTGGCAAACTCAGGTAAGAGTTGCCTTTTTCCTCCTTTCTTGTATGAAAAATGAATATAAAAGCCTCAGAAAGAGTGACGCTGCAGGTCTGTTTTAATAAGCTGATATTCATCTTGTCAAATGTGGCTTGTAGGGCTTAACATTTCTTCTTTAGATTTAATAACACAGTTATTTTTACCAGTGTGTACTTAAAACACATAGTCACATACCGGTTCAGGGCAGGAGCACAGTCCTGGTCCCTCATGAATATGATGAAATCTTGCACCATCGTCCAGTACGGACAAGATAAAATGAGTCAACCCCACAGCGTTGCTCTTCCTGAAGCCAGCCCTTGCAGGAAAGCCTACCTCCAGGAATCCTTCCCTTTGCTCACTGGTGGCCTTGCGCTCTTTTCCCTACAAAATGACCTCAAATTTCCCTGTGTTGCTCTCTGCAGTCCTGGGTGCTTTGTTGCCCTGTCATTCCCAATGGTGCTTTGGGCTGAAGCCACGAGTGTAAAGGCTGTTGCTTTGGGAAAGCTCTCTGGAAGCCATCCTTTCTCAGAAAAGAAGACTCCCAAAGTCTGTCTCAAAAGAGGCGTGCTGCTTGCTTGCTTTGTTTTGGCTTCTCCTGGCTTGGTTCCTTGGGGAACCGGCTTATAGGCTCTTAGCTCTTGGGAATCCAGCTGTCTCCTGATTACAATGCTGGCTGTCCTCCTAATTTCCCAATGCACTATTTTTCCTCTCTCTGCTGCTTTAGACAGCATTACCCACTCCCCAGCTTGTTTTGCATAGAGGTTCAGTACATGGAAGGAGAAATTCCCACCCGGACCATGAAAGAGCTCCTGGGAACTCCTGCCCCCAGAACCCACAAGGTCACCTCTTATTGCCATTGTCACCATATTACTTTGTGTGTTTACTACATATATTTTTTTTTCATTACCATTTGTTATGCTTTGTCTTTCATATAGCCTTGACTTGAGACAAAGTTCTTCAGCTCGGCCAAAGGTTGGAAAGGATAATTTACAAAGCAAAGGTAAGAACTGAGCAGTCCCTAGATTTCAGCCCTGGGGTATAACCTGGCTAAATGATCTCTAAGTGAAAGGTAGCTCAAGAATTTGAGGCTAATTCCAGTCTATGTATGTCACAAATTTTAACGCAGACTCTCATAGAAGGTTGATGCACAACTACGGCACTGCATCATGCCAGCTATTGCTAGATTTGCTTCAGCGAAATCACTGAATTTGTATTGAGGTAGGGTTAGCATAACTTAAAGGACAATTAGGTACATGATCACTGATGTTCTTGGTCAGTACTGTGATTTTTTAATAAAGTCTGTTTCCTAACTTGATGCTGACAACAAACTATCCATTATTTCAAGATCTGTCTTCCAGTGCTTTGCATTTTGAGCACTCATAGCTATCTGTGCCAACTACGTGTCCGTTCTGTCCTGTCATCATTTCACACCCACTTTGCATAAAAGTCAGCAGCTAGACAGAGGGATGGCAGGGAAGAACAGCCCCTTTGAAAACAGCCTCCCTGCCCTTTCCCCTGACACCACCAGGCTGAAGGTCCTGGGTGACTGAAGCTTACGCAGGCCTTGGGGACAGGGGGAGAGGTGGGATGGTCCCGTCTCCATCCTCGCTATACCTGCAGGACCAGCAGCACTGGAGATAGCAAAGGGGCTCCCCTCCCCATCTTCCTGGAAAACCTTCTCTCTCCAAAGGGATCTTAACCAAAGGCATCAACTTGTGTCCACCCCATGAGCATCCAGCAAAGGCCATAGCGGGACAGAGAGAAAATCAGGACTCAACACAGCAGCAGATTCTGTTTTAGGCTATAAAGGCTGAAGCCATGAGAAAAAAAATGCCTCCCTCTGGAGCAGCACAGGGCGGTGCACGGGCCCAGGCTACCTGGACCAATTTGTGTCAAACGCTGCTTAGAAAAGCTGCCAGGAGAGGCTGTCTTGCTAGGAGCAGCTGCGGGGTGGAATACAGGTGTGTGTACGCAGAGAAGTTAAAAACAACTCCAAGCCTAATGACTGTTTTAGTTGTGACCTGGAGCCCACACGAAAGCAGGAAAAGCGCGCTGAATGTGCTCTCTGGTTTATTACCACCCATTGTCTAAAATAAAGCAAGTCAAAAAGATTGTTAAACCCTGCTGCGGTCTCAGGGACCAGATCAACCAAACAAATAATTCTGCTGCTTGTTGTTAACACGTCCCAGAAATGTGAAACAAAAGGCAGAAGCGATGGGGTGCTCCTCTCTCTAATTTTAAACACGGTTCTGCAGACAAGATGTTCCTTACCACAAATTCATTACAAAGCAGCAACAATAGAGAGGCAAAGAGAAATAAAAACTTCACATCTTCCTGGGGAAGTACAATCCATTTCTAACCCTTTTTTTTTTTTGCTTTTGTGTAGACAACTGGCATCAGAGGGTAAGCAGACATAACAGAACTACGTGCTACTGCCAAGCCGTGGTTAAAAGAAGAAAGGCTGGTGTGAGGTTACACTATTCTCCAGTCCGCTGTGCAAAGAATGACAGCAGAGGTGGGAAGAATTACCATTGCTTTCATAAAAGATGGACAATTGGTTCTCTGAATTATGGAAAGATCCGGCTTAAATATAAGAATTAGCACAGAATGGAAATGGAAGTTTCTTTTATAACAAATAGCAATTACCGAGGAGGCCTGGCTTTAGAAGCTAATGTGAGTTTGTAATGAATAGGGAACTACGGAGCGGATGTTCAGAGAGCAATTTAATCAGCCCAGGGATATAAGGGGCCATGGTCAGCTCCAGTTGGCGTGGTGGAATATAAAACACATGTATTAAAATATCAATAAAGGAAACAATGAAGCCATTCAAAATATAGGCTAAGAGTTAGTCACTGTGTATTTCTCCAGACTGCATGGTGCTGCCAAATCAAAACCTATTAATTCCACTCACCTAGGAAGTCAAAACGAAAAGAAATGTGTTGTCCATATACTGGAAATACAGGGAGGCCTGAATTCCTCCGTAAGGATGATAGGTCACCCAAAATTGCCCACCCTTCCAGGGACATGGAGGGAAGGGGGAGCCACATATGGCGCAGCTTCTGTACCTGCAACAGAAAAGAACAAAAAGAAAGAAAAGATTTACCACTTGAGAAAAATTAGAAATGCAGGAATTTCTCGGGCAAGCAGAGAAAAAGTGGTGGTGAGGGGAGGCCAGGACATGGGCAGGAAGGAGGCAAGGCTTTGCAGAAAGGGAGGAGGGGGTTAAATCTTCAGGTGAAGAGCAGAATAGTGAAGAAAGCAGCAAAAACCAGAGTCCCACAGAGGGGGAGGAAGAGGAGGGTGGTGCCCTCAAATGTTCCGAAATCCTGACGATGTGAAGTAGTCTTGCCCTGAGATTTTTGGACTCGGTCCATCTGTCTCTTAATACTTATCAGCAATATATCTTCTTCAAACACCTGCAGAAACATTAATCCTAACACCAGTCTTCTGAGGTAGATTTGTAATGTTATTGTCCTCACTTATAAATAGAAGAGCAGAAGGATGAGAAATGAGACCAGGCAGAAGGTCTTAAACTGTGTCTAAACAAGGTGTCAAGTGGTGTTTTCATTCATGTTAGGTAATGCTGGGGGGTTTCTGCACCTTCTCTCCCAGTAGGAACAAGTCCAGCCAAGCCGTTCGTTATCCTCTGTCTTCCCAGCATAAACTGACATATAGACAGAAATTGCATTTAATAGCTGAGGAGGAGGGATCAGTCTTCATGGTGTAAAGGTAAAGAGAGAACTTAATGAAGGAGTATCAATCTGGCTAAGGGCAAGTACCAAAGAGGAGAGGGGAATGTCGCTGCGGAGCCAGGGGTGTGTGACACAGAGTTATTGCAGACTGGATTGTATCTGAGGAAAGGGGGAATTAGGAGCCGTCCCTCAATTGGAAAGGAATGTCTTTGTGATTCGAGGCCCACTGCAATATCGTTTATGCAGGAGCTGCTGATGAGGAAGACTGACTTCCCTGCTCGCAGCTGAGACGTGGGCAGCAGCGGAACTCACACTTTCATCCAAATATTTCACTGAATTTCCCCCAAGTGCTTTTAATATCTCATCGCTTTCATTGTGAGTTGATTTGATTTTCTTTTAGTGCCACCAGCTGCTCCACACACAAAAACAGTTGGCTGCGAACTTCAAAGTTTAACACTGATTTTCACTGCAGTTTCATGCCAGGGTTCCTATAAGAGAAGATGGAGAAGGTAAAGTATCTTGCTAGGGACACATTTCTCTTCCGTCTGTCCTGGAAAGGTCTTCTTCAGACACAATACATTCTTCTGCATACATAACTACAGGCATAAGCCATCAGACCACAGGTCCACCTAGTCAACAGCCCTGTTTCCAAAGCAGCTCGTGGCTAAGTGATGTAGTGTAATGGTGTGCCAAGTAATATCCTTCCCCACAATATTCCCAGAAGTCCCCCTTGTGCAATTTTCAGCTTACACTCTTTTCAGTATTTTTGTATTTAATAGCCCTCAATGGATTTTCCTCCCAGTCATTTGTCCCATAACATTTTGAGTCAACGTAACCGGCTATAATGCTGTGCAGCTCACAGTCCCACCTCTGAACTGCACCCTGTGTGAAGGATGGCCTTCTTCTCCAGGGATGGCTGTCTCATTTGACCCCTCCTAGCTCTTCTGTTGGAAGACTCTGTAAACAACCATTCCCTGTTCACCCTCTGCTTGCCACTAGTGATTTAATACACCTCTCCCATATCCCTTTGTTGTCATTTCTTTCTCAACCTGGAGAATCATTGCTCATACAGAAACTATTCCATACTTCCAATTATCCTTGTTGTCCTTCTTGGTATTGTTTCTGTGTCAGCTGCATCCCCTCCAAACTGAGAGGGCCAGATGTGAACACACATTTAGGATGCAGGCACAGCATGAATTTGTGTGATGGCGACATGCTGCTTTCTGTTTTGATCTTTACGCCTTTCCTAATAATCCCTAATTTTCAATGTGCTAGTATGATCAATAACAAGCACTGTAATGATGTTTTCACACAACAAACTATTAGAAACCTAAGAGCTCATTCTTGTGAGATAGCAATCACCCTAGAGGCCATCAATTTATATGTGAAATTAGGATTGGTTTTCCCATGTACACCACTTCATGTTTCCCTACAATGAATTTCACTGACCACTTCATCATCTCTTATAACATCCTTCTGCAGTTCTCACAATCAGCCTTGCATTCACTGCTCTGAATAACTTAGTATGATCAGTGAATAGTCACCTCATTTTTTCCGGTTTTGGATCATTTAGTAACACATTGAACAGCACGAGCTCCCACACAAATCCCCACAGGCCTCCATTCATGACCTTCTTCCACTGTGAAAGCTGACCACTAATTTTTGCCTTCTGTTTCCTTTTAATTATCCGTGCACAGACCTTCCTCCTTCCCCATGGCCGTTCAGTGCTGCAACAGCTGATGGTGAAGGACCTTGTAAAAACAACCATAGAAAGTTATCAATTAAATTAATCACCCTTATCTGTGTGCTCATGGACTCTCTGCACTTGTAAAAAAATGTGTGTAAGTAGATGTGATTTTTTAGTCTTCTTGGATGTGAGGTCACATCCCAAGGCAGTGAAGTTTCTAGCAGCGATTCACCAAATGTCAACAGCTAAGTTCTCCCCGTCCTCACATGTGCAGCTTTACAGGTGAGTAATTCTGTAATTGCAGAACGAATCCCTGATCTTCAGCACGGTTTATGCTGGTCTGGGCACTTCCAAAGAGCTGCTTTCATAAGAAACACAAGAATAAAATGTGAAATAACTGGGAACAGGTGTTGTAACCTGCAAATAAAACAAAATTTTATACCAAAGATAATATTTGGTATTTCAGTTTGAATTTGGCATTCCCATTTTGCAAAACATTATATCTTTGCAGTTATTTAAACATACATATATCAAAGCCTTCTTACTGCACTGAGTGTGGTTCATTCATTTTTTAATTAACTGATTGTTTTTATTAGTTCAATAAAACTACTGTAGAGTGGAAAACATGCTTTTCCGCTTCTTGCAATAGCAACTGGCTGCCACATTGTGAGTGAACCAGGCATTGACCTGAACTAGCTGAATAAACTAAAATGAAAAATAATCCCTCTACTGTCAGAAAAGACGACTCTTGTCAGCATTTATTTGGCACTTCCGCGAGTCAGTAACCACCCACAAGCTCAGTAGTCGGCCTTTTGTTTAAAATGTTGGCACCAAAAATGTGCCTACTTTATATTATTGCCTTATAATCTAGTCTGACATTGTGAAATAAATTTTTAAAATATTCCTTAAACTTTACCTTGCCATTGATTTTTAAATTGTGTCACAAAGAAAGAAACAGTTAAATTTAAGGAATCAATTTCTGCAGTAGACATCAAATTATATCTACTGTGAAATCTCTAATCTCACACGCTGAGTGGATAAATCTTGCAATTGTGTGGGGAACGTTTCAGGGGCATGAAAAATTTTTGCAAAGCAAGAGGGGACCAAGGAGTGCAAAAAGCTTTTTAAATTCATCCATAGAAAGCCAGCCACCTCTGATGGCGCGGTAGCTCTGTGTCCCCAGGACTGCCATCCCAGACCGTACAGTAAGAGGATTCTGCAGGGCTGGAAATACCGCAGCGAATTTGATTTGGTTAAACAAAGCATCTCCTCCTCTCCACGCAAACGGCTTGGCAGCAAGTCTGACCCCGTGGCTGCCAGCACGGCACACGTGGCTGAGGAACAGGGTTTCACCACGGCAAGGCCCATCAGATGCAACTGGGGTGGGCTCACACACGTCAGAAGGGCGTTTGCCTCCACCACTCCTGCTGTTAAGGCTCTCATTACGTCCAGTGAAACTGGAATAAAACTGTTGCAGTAAGTCGTAGCACACAAGCGTATAAACGTGACAGAAAACAGAGAAAATGGCTTCTCGTGCTTATTTCAGGCCAGAGAATATTTTAAAAATATTCTTGCTTTAAATATTCTTGCTGGGCAAGACCAGCAGAGGCGATGACTGGACATGGAGCGCTCTCAGAGAAGTTTAGCAACATGCTGTCCCTTACGGTCCTCCACCACGGTATTTAAATATTTTATCTCTTTCCTGCACTCAGGATTATGTATTAGGAGAAGGAAGGAAGGATCTGGAAGATTGTTTTCCTGTGTTCTTGTTAAGCTTCTCTCTCTCAAGCCTGATGCCCATATGGCCTGTTAATAATGCAGTACCATAATTTAACACAGTTTGCCTTCAAATAAATCCCAAAGTAAGTGTGGTCCGGGATAATGCTCACTTAATATGAAGTGCATGTCCCAAAGGGAACCAACAAGCAAACCAAACTATAAATGTGAAAAGATGGAGGAAAAATACAAGCCATCCCAAGCACTTCAGAAGTTTTTATTATTATTATTAATCTGTTGAGCTTTCATCCTGTCAGCTTAAATGAAAAAGGATTAGATCTTAATATTGTTCTGCCGTCCCCGTGACTTCCAGTAAGGTGCAAAGTTTTAATGAGAATGATAAAAGGGGGTTTATTTTAGAAAAAGCTTGTAATTTCATTCTAATACAATCAGGGAGGGTGCTCCAAGGCAACTGGTGAAACATCTGATGATTTGTTAGCATCAAGAAAAAAAGGAAAGAAAGAAAAAGGAAGGAAGGAAGGAAGGAAGGAAGGAAGGAAGGAAGGAAGGAAGGAAGGAAGGAAGGAAGGAAGGAAGGAAGGAAGGAAGAAAGGAAGGAAAGAAGGAAGGAAGGAAGGAAGGAAGGAAGGAAGGAAAAGAAAGAAAGGAAGAAAGGAAGAAAGGAAGAAAGAAAGAAAGAAAGGAAGGAAGGAAGAAAGGAAGAAAGGAAGGAAGGAAGGAAGGAAGGAAGGAAGGAAGGAAGGAAGGAAGGAAGGAAGAAAGAAAGAAAGAAAGAAAGAAAGAAAGAAAGAAAGAAAGAAAGAAAGAAAGAAAGAAAGAAAGAAAGAAAGAAAGAAAGAGAAAGAAAGAAAGAAAGAAAGAGGGAAGGAAGGAAAATGAAGGAGCTAAGGAGTTGGACCAGAAGTTTAGCTTTGTGTTAGCAAAGCCAGCAGTGAACTAAGAAGATTTCACAGCAACGAGTATGACTGAAATATAGATGCAGGGCTTACAGGCTTCAGGTCAGCCGCCGAAGACAGGTACAGCCCCTTGGTTGATGTGGGGCCACCCAGCAGTGCGACGGCTGCTCTTTGAGTGACACAGATGGGTGGAAAGAGGAGCACTTTGCGCATTGCTCATGTGACAACCATAACCCAGACACCATCCCACATTTACCATGCCTTTGGGCTTTGAGACACAGCTTCTGTGTCTTCTGAAAGCATAAGGAAATACAATGAGCCAAAGAATAAGAGACACATTTAGACTTGAGAAAGACTGTGTCATCTCCACTGTGTCATGACTGTGATTAAGCTGCACCTCTTCGCTAGCAACCACAGCACTTATCCACACAGGCCCTGCTTAAAGTGAACAAAGAGAAAACAAAGAAAAGGTGAGCATATGGTGAGTCAGTACATTTAATTTTACTGCACCTCTGTAAACTCTGTCCTGCAAGGTCAGAAGAGAGGCCTGGGCCAGCAGCTGGTAGCGGTCTATTAAGACAAATGGAAGAATTTGTAGTGTTCACATGGTTGTTTTTACTGGGAAGAGCTGTCCTGACCTGGACTGACCGGCAGGACAAGGGCAGCTCTCGTGCAAGGGCATGTTTCCTCCAGCAGCCTTGTGTCACCTGTGCTGCCTGCTCTCACCGCTGGGCACAGCCACCCTTGGGATGCAGCCCGAGCTGAAGTCCACAGGGCTTAGCGCATCAGAGCTCTCAAAAGGCCTCTAGTTTTTCAAAAGAGAAAGCAAAAAGTTTTACTAAATGAGAAATTAAATTTGCTTAATGTGTTTCCAGGGATTATTCACCAACAGTAACAGTTTTTATGTGAATTCTGCCCACAGCACCCCAGCTAACATAACGCTTAAGTATCCAGAGGAGACAAAAATAATTATGTAACTTTGTGATATCTAAGCAATAATAATGAAAAAGTTCCATTTCTATTACAGTTATAGAAAAACAAGACCTATTACTCATGTAACATTTAACTCATTTTCAATATGGCAGTATAGTTCTTCTGTCTCAAAACATTAATAAAATGCAACTGCACTGCACATGCTGTTGAGAAAGCAGATTTCCATAGATTTTCTAAAATATCTGAAGCTTTCTGTTTAAGCATGAACAGGTAACTGAAATATTATTGCAACAATGAAACTAAAAACTCTTCCCAAAGTGCACATGTGGCCTGAAAAATAGATAAATAAATATGAGGTTGATAAATGCAATATCAGTTTCAGTTACTATTCTAGAGAAATCAAGTCTTTCCCCACCCTCCCCAAATTACAAGTGTAAGGAAATTTGCCATTTTTTTTCTCTTGAATTGCTCTCTTTATAAAAGGAGTTTGAAAAATCACTGAAGCAAAAACAAAGCACATTCCTTCATATGCATCATCAGGATCTGTCAACTTGGATTCTGCACTGGTTTGGATGCCTGAAACCCATAGTGTTGGCGTGTGCATGAATTGGAAAGGAGAGATGAAACACCCAGTAAAACATGGGGAGTAGCTGGCTACACGGGAAACACTGCCGGAAAAGATGACAAACCATTCACTAGTCAATAATGTGACGCTCTTTCTGAAAGAGGAGATCTTCTCCTGGCATGCATTCACAGTATTCTTGTCCATAAGAGTTGAGAGAAAATGATCATTTCTGTCTGTACTGGGGAGGCCTCAGCTCTGCAGAAGTACTTACCTTTGGGAACTGTGCTCCAGGAGTGCCGTAGGAGAGATGGAGAGAGCACAGAGGCAATCCTTGTCATAGGTCATTTGGCCTACAGGTCTTCATGAGGAAACAGTAAAGGAACCGACTTCTGAAAATATCTGTAAAAATTTATATACAGGTACACACACACACATATATATATTGCATGTCTAAAACAGACAGAATATACCTTAAAACTCAATAGCAGTTCTATACAGATCAAATTTGGCATCTCATGAATCCCACAAAACAGCTTACATCCTAATGAAACAGTCCAGCACACCTAACTGCAGATTTCTTGATGAACCATTTACTGTATTGATTACATGACAAGCTACATAAAACCTACATTAGCTATCCACAGAAAAGCTTAGATTTTGGCTAAGGATTAACGTAAGAGTTTTTATGTGATGCAGGCAAATCTACTTTAGCTTTGCAAGACTATAACATTCCCAGGTTTGAGAGAATTTACTGTACAAAAATCCGCTTTCCCCCCATACTTAAAGTGTGTACAAGAATATTATAAAGCATAATTCTTCACTATCTACTCAATGCTATCATGCCCCAGTTATACTAGCTTTTGCAGATTTTTAACTTTGTGGTTCTATCATTGTCAATGAATATATTTATTTCTGTTTCAGACTTACCTAAAAATGATTCTCTACTTTTGTTTATCTTTCAAAGTTTCTTCTAAAAGAAGAAAGAGCAAACCAGCATCTAGACAGATGACTGGAGAAGGAAGTTGCCTATGAACTCACACAAAGGATTTGCACCCTTAGCGTTTTCATGACTGCTGACTTTTTAAATCTTACTTTGTGACTTTCACAGTTTAGATTTTAACTCACTGAACTGGAAGAACTTTGGGACATGATGGTTTGATACAGAGACTGAACTTTCTTGCTGAGCACCATCTGCAGAGAATAACAAAGAGATGTATTAAAAGTACCTATAAACCTGTATGCAGTTTTCAAATGGGACTGTATATCGCAAAGATTTCCTGCACTGCATCTACACTGGAAAGCAGTTAAATCAAGTTTAGATATACATAATAAAACACTTCTGAAGTACAACGGACATTTCACATAAGACAACTACCAGATGCATATATCTGTTAACTACATATCCATCTAATAATGACTTACAGTTTGAAATATTTATTTGTTTGTTTGCTTGTGTTAACATCTGATGGCTGTAAACAGCAGAAGTTACAGCCCAGCCAGAATAAGCGTCTTTTCTGGAATACATCGACACCAATTCCGAGAGGTTCAGTAGCCCCTTACCTACACGGGCAGCTTTATGCACCCATCCTTCGCATTCTGCAGGTGGGCTACAGCTGCATCAGCACAAATCTCTCTAGCACCGGTTCACTGCATCCCTTGCCCACCCCTCCTCCCCCAGCCCCTCTGCTTCCCCCAAAGACAATAAAGATCCTGTCTGTGCAGGCATCCCATAGCTTGATCCAGAGCCTTTAATACCTGGTTAGGGCTAGGACAGGAATAAGCTGCTCTCACCTGTTTATCCAGTGCTAAGAGCCCAGGGGAAAGCAAGATCATCCTCCTTATGGTAATTACGTCTACATTTCTTGTTTGCATCTTATTTGTGAAATTTCTACCAGCATCACTAGGGCATTTGAATGGCTGCCATTTTAGGAAGTGTGTATGAGAGACGTTTTGTCAGTTACCTTTAATTTTCTAAGCCAGATCCAAAAGATTGGTCACTTGTCAAGGAGCCTCCTTTCAAACTGGGGGTGTCCTCATGCGCAAAACCTGCACTTCAGGCAGGAAAGCAATGGGAGCGATGCTAGATTTTTTCAGTGCACATGATCTCAATTGGTAGCAGAGCAGGTGAAATCCTAACGCAAGTTCAGCAAGATGGATCCCACTTCTTGCTATCCTTTTATCTATTCCAAGCCATCAATTTGTGTGTGAATTATGGGTGGGTTTTGGTTGCCTCCTATGCATACAGTGTTCTCCTCAAAACATATGTTTCTGCCAGCTCTGTATGGAGGCTTTGTTAGTGGGCATAAAGATGCTTGTATTACACGGTTTAAAGTGTGTAGGTGTTGCATTGGTAATACATCAGTTCATTTATGCTTATGGTACATTTAGTCTATGCCTCTAGTGTAGCGTTTCTGAAGTACCCTTCACTTTTCACCGGTTGCATTCAAAACAGTGCATTGCTATTTGCAAGTTTTCTGAAGCCCTGTTACACTGATCGTTATGTATTCACAATAAATATCACTGTATTTTAATTGGATTGGAGGAGGATTGGGGGTTTTTTTTGCTTGTCAGGAAGCAAATTTAATATAGATGTTCATTAAAGGCAGGAAGCCAGATCATGTTGAGGATGGTGCCAACTGCTTGTTGCAGGTTAAATTGAGGCAAAGGACATGGCGAAAATACAAAAGATTTCCTCATATAGGTACACCTGCAAAGAACTGTTGGTTCTTCCCTCAGATCCCGACTAGCACACAGTATTGGTATGCAGGACCCAGCAATTTTACCACTCCTCACAACTCCAGACTAAAATTTTCTGTTGTTCGGGGCATGCCTCAATTGTATTCACTCATGGTTTTGAACCAGCTAGAAAAAATTATGGTTGTGGGTTTCTGAAGTTGCTTTCTCCATGAGACACTAATGATGGGTTATTTGCTCTGCCCTTTTATTTTATTAAAAGGAGTGCATGTGGATTCTCATGCACTTTCTTTCTTCGTGCTGCACAGCTCTACAAATATATAAAATCCTAATTCAAAGAAGATTAAATTAGATTTGGGAGATGCGAACTCCCAAAAAAGAAAAGAAAACAAAAACTCTAATCAGCGTATTGTGATCATGGAAGACCTTCTAAAGAAATTTCATGTACTGTAATACATATTTAAAAGGCAGGTTTTTACAGCCGTACATTTTTTCCTATTTCCTTATGCATGGTAACAAGTAGCACTGAGACACAAAATGCATTGGAAGCCACCACACAGCACAGCCACCCACGGAAACAGCAAGTTAATTTCACATCAGCTTCTTGTGGTTTTAGGCAGAGACGCAAATGGCAGATTCTAGTAGTACCAGGCTGATGCAGCTGGTTGTCCTACGTCCTTTCTCTTATCCCATTGAGATACCACCCCTGCAGCTGCTCTGCTTGGTTGTTGCTCTGATGCATTACTTAGTTATCTGCACCTTTCTCTTTTTATGTTGCGAAAATAATCATTGTTACAGGACCTGTCTTCTGCAACAAGCCAACCATTGGAATGTAAATGTAGTTTCTTCCATGACTCAGGGAACTCTTTCAGTTCATGGTTGTTAAGAGAGGACCAACTGAGGGCTGGCTCAACTGAAGAACGTTCATGAAACAATTCTGTGGTGGCTGACTCAGTCTCATGGGTGTCTGCCTGTCAATGAACTCACAACCCGGGGTGAGTCACATGAGCATCCTATTCAACCTCAGGGAAAGGAGTACATATATTGCACTTGGATCTGTCAACATGCTTCCTAATGAAGGGTCAGACTAAGCACAATGATGCACTCTAGGACTGCACCGAATGTACTTGGCTGCTAATGGTATTCAGTTCATGGGACTGGGCTCACATTAATCTGACGTAGCCCTTCCAAAATGCACGTAGTGTGGATATCAAATCCCCAGCACCAAGTGTTTTCAACTGCACATCTGTTCCCACTGGACCACAATACTCGCTGATGTAGACAAAAGCATCAGCATGATAATCCAAGCTGTTCAGCCACATTATCCTCCCTCTGAGTTTCAGAAACCCTGAGCTTCTTCCTACATGGTCACCTTTACTCATGAATCATTGGCACAGAGATGTGAAACAGCCACAGATCTTACGCCATCTTTCTCCTAAACAACCCAGTGACCACTGGGAAAACATAGGTACATATTAACTTTAGATCCCCCCAAAAGGTGAGCAATTATTTTGAAGATTTATTTTATATCGATTTGTGGATCTGTTTCCAACACAGCAGTCTCCTTCTCTCTCCAAATTGAGCTTTCCCTTCTGTTCTTAATACCACTGGTATGTGTTAAGTTCTGGGAAATGTTATACTCTCTCCAAAAGACAAGAGCATTCTGCTCACAGTAATATTTCCAAAGGAAGTTCAGGCTGTTTCCAGAACTGGGATTGAACAGGGTTGAAGTTCATCCAGTGAACAGTATAGTACTCTGCCTGTGCAGAGACTTGCCTCTAAATGGGTAAAAGACCATGCTAGAAATTCATTTCAGTGCATACATTCACTGTTAGTGAGAGCCATAAAAGTCATGCTTTTGAAATTTTGAGGACTTCCATCAAATCACTTACTGCTGCCAAATGCATAGAACAACTTAATTAAGGTTAAAAAAAGACCATCATATGCAATCAGGATCCTATTATTACAAGAGAAAACCATTATTCCAGTGACCCTACACCCTTCAGGAGAAGATACAAAATTGTTTCTGCAGACAGATGGAAAAATACTCCTTAATGAGTCACCTTTTGACAATAAAGAATGAAACCTATCTGGATTACAAGAATACTGAAAGTTTTAAAAAAAATGTTTTCATCTAAGAGAGTTTAAGACTTGGACATGTTACACATACTAGCTTTTTAAAAGCAACAGGGTGGAACTGAATGAGTAGGCTAGTGGTAAATAAGGTTCTGCAGTACCTCTCCAAGTTCATTTCAAGAAGCCTTGACTCTGTTACAGATAGATTGCAGCCAGAATAGACTGTGAGGGAAAAGGTTGCACCCTGAAAATGTAAAAGGACATAAAACAAAGGATGCATCATCAGATATTAAATCAGATCTCACCAGGCAAATTTTCGCCTTAGCTCTTAAAACCTTCACTTAAGAACCCCTCAATAAATGTGTTGATGTAAGAGCACAGAAAACATACATTTTATTAGCTGTTAGGATCTGAGATAAATCTTTATATTTATCCTTTATATTTATCCTATCAAAGCAGGAACTGCTTCAGTGTGTGTTGGCTATGTCTCTTGTCCTGATCTGTAACTCTTGTGTTGCAAGAGGGAAACAGTGCAGTGAACTGAGTTCCTGACAGTGCTCTTGTTCCCTGTTTGAACTCTAATTTTCCTTTCCTTGGGGATTACGGGTATGGGCAGTAATAAGGAAAATCAATGATTCCTGATGAATCTTCACATTTCAGCTCAAGTCAGGTACAATTTTCTGGAGAAGTGTGCTAACAGGGGTTGACTGGCTCAAGAACCTGGCCTTGGATGGCCCTTCCCACACTGTACAGATCAGCAGAGACTGTAAGATCACCCTCATGGCCTTGGCAAGAAGCAGTGGTTCACGGTTTCTGGAGGGCAGATGTCCACATGAGGAAGCCCCAGATCAGCACTAGGCATTCTTTGAGATTATATGGAGAACAGATAACTTACAGACTCCCATCATTGTGGGATTTCCCCTTTTTTTTTTAAACTTTGTTACATAATTTGCTTTGTCAAATGCCATTTCTCACCATTATCCTTTACAGATATATCAAAAAGCAGCAACCTTTACTTTTCTGCCTTTTGCAGCAGATATGCTTTCCTGGACAAAAAGCAATGGAAATCTTGATAAAGCATGTGAATCAGAGATGACAACTGTCTTCCTCTTAAAAAAAGAGAGTTGAAGAGGCAACTGAGGCTCCTGCATGGTTCCAGCATAGTGGAAACTCTCTTTCCTTCTGCTGATCCAGAGATAACTAGCCAAAGGAGGCTGGCTGAATAAATTTCCTACTTCATGGGGTCTCTGCTCATAACACAGTGTCTGCTCCAAAATCTGATGAGATTCTGGATTTTTTCCCTTTGATTCAGCTGGTGTTTTCAAGAAGTCTCTCTCTATAGTTATACTTCAGGGTTTGGAGGTGACATTGTGTTGATTCTACAAAGTTTAGAGAAAATAGTGGAAGCTTTGAGTGATCCTTTGTGACTTTCCTCAGTGCAAAGCTTCAGAAAATATTTTGGGAAAATACTCAAAATCAGTAACATTTGTAAATTTTTTCCAGTTCACCTCCCTGCTATGTATAGCTGAGGAATCAAGAAAGTTTATTGGATCAAATAACCTAAGTTGGACTCTTCCTCTACTCAGCATCTCAGCAAGGTTAACCAGTTCTCCAGGATGTAATGGAGAGCAGAGTTTAGGATACTCGAGGCAGAATTTAATACTCTGATACATAGTTGGTGTTACAGATTTCTTTTGTTCACCCCTGAGTAAAGAACCTACTGTGACAAATCATATTCCTGTTAATTCACTTCCTGAGCATTTGTCCTAAAATATTCTTGCTCCTTGTCTACAGAGAAAAAGTTGAAGGATGCCACCATATGGGTATAAAAATATTATCTCAGATGGCTTATTATTTTATAGCATCCTATTTCCCACCCACAATATGAATTCTTATTTGCACACTACCCAAACATTGGCAGCAGCTACTTAACATTTACATCTGTCCATTATTGCTGTTCTCTGTTCCCTAAGGAAACGAGGTTATGCAGTTGCACTGTCTATCCATCCATCTGCCTGTCTGACAGTTTCCCCAGCCCCCCCAAAACAAGTGCTTGTTCTTGGCCAGTTGCAATGACATTTGACAGAAACATTTAAAACCAAAAATTAACAAGCTTCATGAAAATGGAAGCCAGGCAAAGGAGACAGACCCAAATTACTGTCACCACTGTGGGAAAGGCAGGCAGAGCTCAGCCGTCCTCCACCTGGCAGCAGCTACCTGGCCAACGAGCCAACATGTCCTTGCCTGCCCATCGGCACAGCGGGGTCCCTGCCTAACCTCTGCCCACACAGTTACTTGCCCTTCGTGGTGCCATAAGAGTATATGCAGGGAAGAGAGGTTATTATCACGAGGAAAGGGTCTTAAGGACACAAACCTACAAGAAACTCAGCTACTGGAGCTAGAGGTTTCATTAGTTCTTCAGCTTATGGGACAATCTGTCTCTTATTTATGTGGCAGCTGTGCCTAAAAGCCCCTTTTCTGTATAAGACCTCAATTTTCTCAGCACTGTACAAATACTGACTACAAAGACAGTCTCTCCTTCTTCCTACCAAAGCTTTAGTCATTCTTATGGCAGTTTCTGTCTCCTGATTGTGTGTCAAATAAAAACAATAAAGACAGCAAATTGTGGAATAAATATAATATAGACTGGTGGGAGAAATGCATGTAAAAATGTGTAATGAAGCCAAACCGTTGCTAGTGTAAAGTCTCAAGTACGATTAGTAACTTTGGCTATGTCACTATATTTATTTTGTATCCTCACTGGATATGTTGCTGACAATACCTTCAGAGCACCTGATTTCTCAGGCATAGATGCTCAGTGCTGTGAAATAAAGTGAAATCTGTGTATGGGGTTTGTGCAGCTGCTGATTCAATGCGAATGGCTGAAATTATTGTTCCCTCAGCCAGAAGTTCCCTCACTGTAGACGCGATGAGATGAGTGAACTGACCATATGCATGCTCCAAATCTGTTATAATGTGAAACAGAATAGGTAGCTTTTATCACACTTGGTCTATTTCTGGCACCAGGAAATGAAAATAAATCTGTGCTGTCACCTTAGCAGGCATGATTTTTTCCTCTCTCTCATGGGCACTAAGAGCTTTTGACAAGAAAAGTACCTTTTATTTGAAGAAAAGGGGAGGGGGGAAGCAAAAATAAACCTAATGCAACGTCTCAAAAATTCAGTTGACAATGCAATTTGAAATTAACCAGGGAGCAGCAAAGTCCTTCACCCCTGGCCAACCCAAAATCCTCCCCAGGACCCTGTGAGACACAGAGGAACCAGAAGGGTGCTCACCCCATGAGTTAGCCTCCACCCAGGTTATGTCAGCCCAGCTGGCCCATCCAGGCTCAGCTATAATGTCAATTTTTCACCTCCCTAAATCTAACCACGTTTCCCCACAAAGTCAACCTGATGCTGTTTCTGACTCTGGCCCTGCCCAGTCAGGGCTAGCCGGTCCCAAGAGGGACTCCCAGTGCCAGCAGACATCCCTTGCTGGGCCATGCTGGGCAGGTTTCCCCCGCCAAAGCATCCCACAAGCTCAGGGTGACCTGTGTAAGGCAGGACCCCTCCTGCCTGACTTCTGTGCAACTGGAGCTGTACGAAATAGGAAGTCAAATAGGCATTAAAAGCCATGCAGGCTCTGAGGAAAGTGCTGGAAACCATGTTTGAAGGACTATAGCAGCTCACTGGTAACTACTGGATCACTTCAGCTGTTCATCACAACAAACACAAACAATTCCAAAGCATAAAAAAAAACCAAAACCAAAACAAGCATTGGGTAAGGAAGGTTATGCTTTACATAAATGAAATAAATGAAGGTCATGAAAGTTGGGTCCCCCACTTTTTTCCATATAGAAGCATAGAAAATAATCTCCCAATCCAATGGTTACAGGGTTTTCAGTTACACAAACTAATCTGGTCTTGGTCAAGAGGATGAAATCCCCCCCCCAAATTGTTTTGTCATGTTTTGTTTTAATTTTACTACCTCCTTTTTCTGCCCTTTGGGCAGTTCAAGAAATCACGTGGGGCACTGAGGAGGGAGTTTCAGTGCTCTGTGCCACTCCATGTCAGCATAAATTTCAGGAAAAAAATCATGCAGGAACAGAAAATTCTTTTTTAACGTGAGGAAGTGTTAAGGCCCTTTCTTCTGCCCACAAATCAGGAAAAATGGGAACAACTTTGGGATACCTTGCCCTAATCTTCTCTGCTGAGGAAGAGCGTTGTCTACATCAAGTCATCATACGGCCTCATACCAAAGGACTTCCTTTTTAAGGAAAAAGAAAATTCCATATTCTTGTTTTTATTCACAGTTTCTGCCAAAACTGTTTGCAGGTGCTTTTCGTGGGTGAAGATGAAGAGCTCTTTCATCTACATGCGGTTACTTCAACTTAATTTCCTTCAATTCATTTTATCAGCTGCTGCAATTATTTCTCTTCACAGAAACCCTTCGCTGTCTGTTATCAAATTCCCGGTACTGCGTGGCAGAGTACCCACAGCAATACTTACCACCGGTGTCAGCACAGGAGCCGAGCGTGTCTTCTTCTGAAGGACAGATTAGTAAATGGGCTCTGTTTACTTCTGATGCTTTCCTTCCCCAGGGTGATAGCGCAAGTGAGTCCGACTGGAAAAAAAAGGAAACACCATTCACGCATGTGTGCTTTATTTTGAAAGAAATTTTCAGGAAAAAAGACAGCCAGTACAGAGAGAAAGAAACAGGAGTTCCCACTGCTCGCTTTTGGCTGCAAAACGTGTTTTGCTGTTGCAATTATCCAGTGTGCTATTCTGTGGTATATTTTCAAATTAACAAGGCGATGTGTTGTGGTAACATAAATTGAACAGCAAAGATAAGAGTCTTCCCAGCAAACATTTGGGTAATGCAGGTCAGTCCGTAGCCAGCCTCCGCTGTGTATCTGGCAGCTGACCCAGCTACTGCAGGACTGGAGCACTGCTGCTGTAGTCAGAAACAGAAACCCAGTCCTCCTCCAGAAAGAAAAACATCTCAATTTCACAACATTTCTGGAGCTCCCATCTTTCCGTGCATCCAAATATGCGTGCTCCTTTTGGCCAGTGTTATTTCCCTGTCACCCACCCACACAGACCTTTTCTTCTCTAGCTCCCTCACGCCTTCGCTACGTCTCAAATTCATTACTTACTGCCTACCTCTTTTGGGCAACCGGTGACTCTGTTTCTGGTTTGAATGTGCTGCTTCTGGGACAATACACCTGAAGAGGGTTTGATTGCTTTGATGGAACACCCTCTCCAGCGATGATACCGTTCCTCATCGCCTGGTCTGTGCTAGCTCAGGAATCGCTGCCAGCAGGTCAACTGGCCTTGTACACGTGTCCTCAGCTGCACCTACTGATGTTGTACGTACATGAGGGGTTTGGGGGCTACAGGAAAAGTATTCTGCGCTACCTAGTCTCCTTTAAAGGAAGATAAGTTCTAACTTGTCTTAAGCACAAAGAAAAGTAGCAACCCATCTTCTTAAGATTTCGAGACATTAACTTAGATTTGGACAAAGAAACCAGATGACAATGGCTTTTTCTCTACTTTCTTATCGTTTCATCTTTTTTCTTCATCTATTTTTCTTTCTCTCATCTTTACCTCTCTCTCTTTTTCTAATCTTTTCATCTCTTTTGTGTTCTCCCCTTGTCTTTGTGTTCCTTGGTCCTGCACATCACCAATGCCTCCCTCCAGCTTGGTTCCACTCGGAGCCCGGGGCTGACAGAAGCCCAGAACTGGGGCAGGACAGTTCAGTGCAGGGCAAGGTTGGCACGGACAGGTTGTGCCCTACATCGCTTAGCACACGAACACAACTCTTTCTCTTCTTGGACACAAGTGCAGAAGTCTGATGGTTCTTCCTAAACATAAAGCTCCCGGTTCAGTCTGGGGAGTGCTGTCTGAAAGGCTACAGCCCGGCGCTGAAGGTGCACAACGAGTTTTCGGTTGTTGATGCAGGATGCAGATAGAAGTAGCTTGCACCGAGAGACAACAAATTTGGCTGACTTTTGTATAAGCAGTTTTCACGTCCTGACTCCATAGAAATCCTCTGCATTGCAAACATTGTGCTTCTCAGCTGGATTTTGCAGGCTGTTCACCACCACCAGCATTCACTGTTCTCTGCTCCAGCTCCTTGCTTTGCTCCTGGGGACGTGCAGAATGGTGGCCTGCAGCAGCAGTGACAGAGCAGGGCTGCTGTTGGCCCAGGCTGAGTGCTTTCCCTACTCACAAATCCTGACTGTAGCCAGGTCTGACAGGTTTCTGGGGAGAGGGCTTTCACCTCTGCAAGCAGGGGTCTGTGGGAGCACACGGTCTGTATCAGTAGCACCTTGCTCATCACAAAAAGCCACGGGAACTGTAAAACTTAACATTTCCTTTGTGTACTTCTTACGAGCACTAATGCCTCTGGGATATAGACTCTTTGTTTTCTTCATGTTCTCTTTTACACTAGTGGCATTTTATCAGGTTGATAATTCAGCTATATAAGAATCCCCTGATATCAGCATTAGTTTTGTCAAATCCCTTATCCACTGAGTGAAAACAGACAGGCATTTTGTTGAAACAATAAATCCATTATGTCAACACAATTAATTCTGTTCACTGACTAAAACATTCTGTCGAGGAACAAAAGGCATTAACCTAATATCTTTATCTAGTTGACAAAAAACAAATTAGTTCAGAGTCTTTGATGTCATTGTGGTTTACGCAAAGGAAAATCCTTCTTGTCGACATATCATTTTATCATTATTTTGTGGGGAGTCAGGACACATGGGCTTTACCAGGGCTCTGCCGAGTGACACAGGGAAAGTTATTGCATCTGCTTGTGCCTGTATTTCTCTCTGTCTGGACCAGGGCTTCTGCAGAGAACCGTTTCTAATTATGTGCTTGTACCATGACGGTCTGTTCCCTGGGTCAGGGATCATCATTTCTCTGTGTGTTTATTTTTATAACACAAAAGGAAAGAAATGGGTTCCCTCTCCGCTCTTGCAGCACCAACAATAAGCGCTTAATTTCTCTTGGCACTTCTTAATGCTATTATAGACCAAATCACTTTCAAAGTCATTGGTGAACACAAGGGGTTTCGGGGCTCCAAGTTTCTAAATGAGATCAGCTATCCATGCATGTCTCCATATGCCTTAAGAAAAGTCCCTCTCTTCTCACATGTATGTTTTTTCCTACAGCCATTGAAAATTAGAGGTTCAAATTTCACATTATTTCTTCAGGGAATTATTTCATTACAAAGAGACCTCAGGTTTCACTGAAGCCCTTAACAGTGGGCTGCATATGCTCAGAGAAAGGAAGTTTTACACTGGGATTATGTTCTTTTCCCCCCCCTTCTCCTCAGAAGAGGTGAATTACGTTATGAGATGAGTTTCTAAATCAGTGAAGTAGTCAGTCCCGCTTCCCTGGAGGCTAAGGTACAACGGTGGTTTCCCTCAGCTCCTCCTGGTACTGGGATGGCTCCTCTGCAGGGGGCCTGGGACTAGAACGTATGAGAGCAGATGATGCAGACAAACCCAGCCTGTTGTAGAGGACGGCCTGCATGAGCTCGGACAGGGCTGGGACACAGATATCGGGCAGGACCACTGCTGACACCACTGCAGCAATTCCTTTGCCCCCCATGGATTCATATATCAGGACAACAGCCCTTCTGGCCACGGAAGCAACCCACATGCAGAAGTTCAAATTTGTTTTCTCACGGGCACAGGGTTTGTGCAACACCTCCAGAACCGCATTTGGCCATGCCACATAAAGTCAGCAGCTCCTCCGTTCATCCTCTGAGGAAGGTCCTCCTTTAAAGATGCCCATTTTATTTTGTGCTAACAGCACTATACACAAGCTTGCAGATTGCCATTGTCTTTTTGCTGGATGGAAAGGTTGTTATGGAAAGGATTCTGGCTGAGATTTATCAAATCCGAGATTTATCAAATCAAAGCTAAATCTCTGGTCTGACAGAGAAAATCTGTGCATGCCCCAGGTTTCCTTTTCTTCAGCGTCCACCTGGAAATGGCCATAGCGGCACATCTTTTCCTCACAGTGAGAATAAAGATATCTCTTGAGGGTGAAGAGGGTTGTGAAGTGATACTGCATGCAGTAATCTGAGTTAGAACTAAGCACAAATATACTTTTAGAAGATGGACATTTCACAGTGGTCACTTGGCCATCCACTCCAGCTTCCTTACGTACCCTGAAAGTAGCAGGACAACATCAGTCTTTGAAGCACTGTAGATCCCACACACAAGACTTCAAACACAGGTCAGGGCACAGGGCTGTGTGAGATTCATCCTAGCTACTTGCTTACTAGGAAGCTACACTTGCCTTATCCATGGGACTAACATTTGGTAGCAGATTTAAGAGGTTCATTTTAAAAGAAAAAAAATAGAAAGAATTAAAGAGATGCTTACAATAAACATTCAAGGAAAATCCTCAAATTATACTTCATCATATCTAAACCTCCTTCAGACTGCATGCCTACATTTCTTTTTCAAACTCCCAGTAGTTACGTTTTTCTCCTTACACTGTCTAAAAGGCAACAGTGTAGCTCCACACAATGCAGATAGAATGATTGTGAATAGTGTGATTATCAATAGATTCCTGATTAGCAATTTTTCTTCCATTTATGCCTGCAGTGATTAAGAAATATCTAGCTCCTTCTTTCATTTTTTAAAAAACCTTTTTTTTTTTCTATTCTGCTGGAAAATAATCTGTCTTGGTTGATCTGTGATTTGGCCCTCTGCTGTGGTCATGCATTGTTTTAGAGTAGCTTGTGAATCAGAGTTGTGAGCTGAATTTCTAATGTACTTATGCATACGCTTACCTTTAAGCTGGCAAGTGATCCTTGCAAGATCAATAACGCTGTGTTTAAGTACGTACTTAGGGGTTTTTTTGGACTGAGACTGAAGTGTTCAGAATCTACAAAGCCGAATTCCTGGTGGATAAGTGCTGTAATCTTTAGATTTGTTATAGTTTTAACAGCCAAGGCTTTCTCGTTTATTAGGTAGCTGCTGTTCCCTAAGCATATTGGCTATGACATTTTTTTGAGTGATCGTCTCAACGTTCCCACAGACCTCACCTGTTGTATCAGCTAAGGTAGTCTGCTCTCTGAACTTCAGAGGTAGTACAGAAGTTATCAGCAGGATCAAATTATGTGATAGCTATTTTGCTAATTTGGTTAATGAGATGCTTTTCCAGTGTGAGACAGATGTTGCCTATACACACAGGCACAGAGAGAAACCTAGATCCCTGGAAATAGAATTACTGCCTTCGGGAAATGTTCTGCTCAGCGTACTTGCAAATGCTCATGGGAAACCATTCTGTTTTACCTAGCTGAACTGAGATAATTGGCTAGGGATTTTCTATCTCCAGTTCTAAACTTTTCTGATATTATCTGGAATGCTTCAATACTCAGTCTCTGCGGTTTTGCTGTGTTTCCTAAGCTATGCTCACTGAAATCAGCTACAAAATCTTATTAAAATATTGCTTGAAATCATTTCACGGTCAAAGCCAATCTGTCTAATGTACTGTCATAATATTTTAGATAGCATCTGTACAGAGGTCTCTTAAAAAGAAATAGTCTTAATTGTGTACTGTTCCTCTGTTAAGTTTTTCCACTTATTTGCCCAGTATATTAAATCTGCTGTACACAAACTATTTATTCTTCCTAAACAGAAAAAAATAAGTTAAACTTTCAAGTCAACTTTCAACAAAGCATTTCCCTTCCAGACACAGAAACACCTCTTGCTTTGTAGCAAATAAAATGTTAGAACATAACACAAAAGTGTGCAAATACTTAATGGTCTGGTAGGACAGAACCAAAAGGTGGCAACGCCATGTTGAACTGCTATTAATATGTGGTACTGGGAGAATAAATACAGACTCATTGAGTCACAGGAGAATGGCTGAGGTTGGAAGGGACCTCTGGAGACTGCCTCGTCCGAGCCCCTTTTCAGAGCAGGGTCACACACAGCAGGCTGCCCAGGGCTGTGTCCAGCGGGGTTTTTAATATCTCCAAGGATGGAGACTCCGCAACCTCTCTGGGCAACCAGTTCCAGTGTTCAATCAACCTTAAAGTAAAAAATTATTTTTCCTATTTTCTAAACAGAATACTGTACACTGGAAAACCATTCAGCTGCAGCCTTTCACAGGGGGCTGCAGAACTGTCCTCAGGCCACCTAGTCAGCAAAATGGTGGCAGTCCCAACTGCAGAGTCAGAAAAGGGCATCAGGGTAAGAGACACCCAAAACTGTAGTGAAGTAAGATGGTGTCAATGGTCTTTTTGAAATCGATTAGCATTATCACAGAAACGAGCTATTGCCACAGCATTAGTACATGGCCCTGCCTCAGGTTCCCCCAGGTTTTGGCAGACCAGTCCTGGCAAATCTCCTGTCAGTACCTTAAGGTGCTCCCATGCCAGCCATCCCCAGCTGCGGGACACTCACCTCAGAGCAGACGGCCGTGCGGGCTGTCCCACCACCACACAGCCACTTTCTTCTGTGGCTTATGCTAAGACGGATGGAAGAAGGGGCTGCAGATGAATACTCTCTGCTGCTGACTCTGCTGTGGCAAATGAGGCTGTGCATGGACAGGCAGACCAAAGGGGTGACAGCAGTAACATTTTAAAGCCATTTAGCAAATATGACTAGGGCTTGCCTGTCAACTCCCATATTTAAAATGTCATCATAGAGGAAAGACCACATAGTGCAATCTCCGTAGGCCACATGTAGGATAAGAAGGGACAGCGCACTTGTGGAAGGGCACAAGTGAAGAAAAACAAAGTTTGGGGTTGACAAGAGGTGCTCAGTTGCTCAGTATAAATGTGTGATGTGGGAGCAGGGGGAAGGCAAATTGCTGACTGACAAGTGGTGCTGCCCTGCTGGGTCCCTGAACCCCCTTGCAACACCAGCCCCATGCATGTCCCCTTGGGGGACACGGCAGGCTTACTCATGTGGCTGAGGCAGATGCATCAGGACAGCCCACCAGATAGCCCATCACTGGCCTTCACGGGTGTTTCAATGGCTGAGAAGGAAGGTAGAGCAATGACTTTCTCTGGGTCCTTGCACTGCCCCTGGTCAGCCAGAAGTCCTGGGCGTGGAGAACCCCATCGTTCTTGGGATGTGGATGGTGACGTTAAGCGTGGAGGGGCACAACAAAGGCATGAGATGTTGCTGCAACTTTTTTGTTGCCAGATTGTATTTTGGGAGCCCATACTTGCATTCAGGAAGGCAGCTATTGCCCTCTGAAGACTCATGGCTTCCCTACACCCACCAGTCAGTGGCTAACCATTTTGGGATGGTACATCCACCATGCACCTGACATAGGTCTCCACAGCCTTCCACCAAACTTTCTAACTTAGACTAGCAAGTACCAACAAAATCACCTGAGTCTCTATATTCCAGAGTTTCCCAAACCCAAATTAGCTGTGATTACACAGGCCACATACACAGCACTTGTCCCACCAGTCCTACGGCAGGTGTAGGTGGAGCGTGCCTCCAGCCCTCTTACTGAGGACGGCAGGTGAAGGGCTGAAAGCAACACTGCGAACACTGCCCTGCACAGTCCCTATGAGCCCTTCTGTCGTGACCAGAGCAGCAAGGACTAGGTTTTTTGGCAGCCGTATGCCCTGCCCTCCATCCCCACAGCACACAGTCAGGCCACCCACACCCTGGCTGCCACCAGAGAGGAGCATGGCCACGCTGGGTGCACAGGGATGGACGGGCCATGTGAGGACGCAGATTCCTCTGCAGGGTGGCGAATGTCAGAAGATGAATGAAAAGCACCAGATGGCTTGTCAGGTTTATCTTTTCACCCTCTTCTCTTGCTCTCCAGCAGCATTTGATCACGATATCTTCTGGGCAAGTACATTTCCTTTACTTACACGTCCCTGGGCCCTCTCTGCCCCCTCCCAAACACTGCGGTGTGCCCACCACGAGCGTGGCCTCCACCACCCCCAGGAGACCTCACAGGCCTCGGGGGTGGTGGCTGAGTGGTAAAAACACGTCATAAAGTGGCCGCACAGAGGATGGCGGGAGGAAAGTTCGGGGGGCAGCTTTCTCCCCATTTCCCAGGGTGAAGGCAGGAGATTTGGGGGCTGTGGGTGAGGGAAGATGGATGAGCAGCTCAGAGGGAGTCAGAGAGCCACAGCTATGGGGAAGCAAACATGTTCAGAGCACAACAAAAACGTACTCCCCAGGAGGGCCAACGTGGCCCCTAAGCATTAGAGAGACGAGCAGGGTTGTTGGGGAAGCCCAAGACCTTTTGAGATAGGGCAAGACTGATCTGGAAAGCAGGCAGTGAGGGAAGAGGGCAAACCAGGACAACAGCACCAGCATCACTCGGTGGATCGGCACATCCCAGTGGGGACTAGCAGTAGTAAACCCTGGCCACATCACCTAACTGAAGCAGCAGGCATGATTGAGAAGGCAGGCATTGAGTAGGCGTTGAGAAGAGATGGCTCCAGCCATCCCCCTGTGAGCAGAGCCTGGGGGTGATGTGAGCACCTAAGATCCATCGCTGAGGCCCAGAGATGCAGCAGAGCCAAGAGAGGGCATAGTCCAGCTTCAGGGGCAGGGCATCCTTCCCATCCTTCCTCCTCTGTAACGCAGGAGGCTTACAGCAAAGCTGAAGGTATATTTGGCCTCTCCATTGCCTGAGAAGCACTTCAGAGTGCTGTGCGACCTCTTGGTCTTTCCAGAGCCTCTGTTAGTGCATGCATCCACAGCAAGTCCTGGAGGTCTCAACAGCTGCATGGCTGTGTCATTGGTTCAGATCCCCGTGTCCCCGTTCAAGGCCAGAGCGCATGAGGCGTGCTCCTGGAGCAGATCCTCCAGTTTCACTTAATCCGAAAGGGCACCGGGTCACTGGCACCAGAATCTCCTTGCTACGTGAACCAAAGCAGGGTCAGTGGGAGTGACTGGGACGTTCACATGGAAAGCAAGCCCCAGAGCCAGCTAAAACGCTAAAGCAAATGTGCACTGAGGACTCTGCTCTGCACCTGTTTCTTGGCTGATCCAGTATACCAGCTTTTAAGCAAAACAGGACTTTTATACAGACCAAAAGCACTGATTAACTGGTCCTCAAAAGAGATTTTGTTGTGGAGTCCGTTAGCATGTTGTTGTAGGGTCTTTTCTTACACATTTTGAAACTCAGAGCTGGATCAAAGTCCAGAGGGAAAAAGGAAAGAAGGGGGGTTTTTTCAACTCGTTCATCTTTATTATTTGAAGGCAGGCTTTTCAAAGACGAACGCCTGACATATGCCTATGAAATCTATTGTCACACACCGCAGCCAGCAGTCACCAATCGTTCTCTTGAAACTTTCATGAAAGAAAACTGCAAGACTCATCTTCTTATCTAAATACTCAGTGCAATGCCACAGCACAGTGAAAACAGACAGATGAAAACACTAAAACCCGCTAATGTAACGCGACGAGCCACACGGAAGTGTGGTGTGGTGTGATGTGCCGTAAGCTGCAGGGCTTTGTGCTCAGCATTCAAAAGTTCATCCATCGGCACCGTTGTGATAATAAGACTTTTTCTCCTTTGTTCCTCTTGCATTAGCAACCCACAGGGCCATGGTGCTGCCAGGAGAACTGATGTGGAACCACCTCCATTAGTAGGAGAGAGATATTCAGAGGGTGCAGAGCTTACTGTCAAGTAGGTACATCCACATCTCTTTAATAAGTAATTATAGGAAACAAATACAACCCAGGTCCCATTTTATCTGAAGGCACAACAAGGCTCCGTCAGAACTTCAGAGCATATCATGTCACCGTGGACTGAGCCGCATTCATTCAGCAACGCAACTGAGCTGTAGCTAGTTCCTATGTGTCCACTGATGTTGCTCTGCAAGAAGGGAAAGTTAAACCTAGGATTAGGAAAGACAAATCTGTATTACAAGAAATGAGTAATTTCCGTAAGTACCAAACCAGACAAAAGACTGGAATCCCCTGCCACTCTGAAGAAAAGGCATATTCGTTGGAAATGTAGTCTCACACAAACTGTAACACATCTCTTTTTGTGATTTGTCTTTAAAGGAGAAAAGTAAGCCTGTTTTCTCTCTGCCTTGAAGAGACTTGCACATCCCAGCCTCCAAAACAGTCCCATGCAGGTGAACACCTTCTCACTTGAACAGGATGAATTTATTTATGCTCCCTGTGAAGAAGCTACAGTGGGAAGAACTTCCCCCAGCCACGAGTAGGCCCGAGCAAATTGAGCTACCAGTGTCATTTTATTTTGATTTACTTATTTTTAAATCGAGGCTGTCAGGCTTTTAAACTGAGCCTGCTGACTTTTAATGGTGTTTCCCAGCTCCTGCCACCATGGCGTGACAGCAGTTTTCACAGTGCAATAGACTAGAGTGTCCCCATCGACAGCATCACCGTTGCGCCACACGGGAATAGCAGAAACCGAGAGAGTGCAAGCAGACCCAGGGAAGCAGCCTGAACTTAGCTTTGGGAGCCTCAGCCGAAAGCAACTAATGCAAAACCTCCTCATTGCCTTAAACCACATCACCGCTCCTGGAAGGGTTCTTCTGCTGTCACCAAAATAACAGAGAGCCGCCAATGGAAATGGTTGTAATGGGTTTTTACCATCCAGCGCCTGAGCATGAGAGCTGTTTACATGTGCACAAGATTGTTTTGTCAGCATTTCTGTCTTGCCCTTACACTGTGCTGCATTAACAGTCCCTTCAGGCTCAAATTCAGTTGAATTTAATTATATTAGCAAAGCGACACCATCCCTTCGCATGACTAGTTCTGAAAACGGTAGTTTTCAGAAACACACATCACATACAATGTCTCAAGGATGTTCAATTAATAGCCTGCAAGTGAGGCTGGCTCTAGTCGCTCGGACAGTGATGGAGGAGCTGTAGAAAGAAAATGCTCCCTCAAAACCAGACATCACAGGTCAACTGATATGGCCCTCAAGTTTGTGAAGCTGTTGTTTTTAACTCCAGACAACTCCAGTTCTTTATGAAACTGGAGAGAAACCCTTTCCCAGCTGTAAAAGTAATAGAGATAGTTAAATTTTGGGATGATCCATTTCTTCCTGATGTTATTGCTTTCAGGACCAGGGAGCAAGAGAAAGCTTAATTCATATACTATGCTTCCCACAAACAGATCTGTTTTGCCACTCCAGGTGTAACCTCAATCAGTGATAACAGGGACAGTGTTTGGCAGGTGGTAGGACCAGCCAGAGATCAGTATTGCACACTGATGCTGCAGTTTTTTACACACAGCTGGGGGGATTACTTGTCTATGTTACGATACTACTCTAAACTTCTGCATATTTGGGATCAAAGTTTTATTATCCTGTAAGTTTCTTCCTCATTCCCCAGTATTAGTCTCTCCAGGGATAGGACATCTTTGTGGACTGACAAAGCACTGGGGATAATAGTTTTGCAAAGCATTAATTCCTTTGACTCATGCTAAGCACACCCTTTGCCTACTGCTGCTGTATATTTTATATTTATTTATTAGTGTAGAACCATAAGGCAGCATTTTAAAGTGTGCATAGTTTTAAAAAGCAGATATAGGTGTAGAGGAAGGGAACTGTTACCCAGCTGGTACCATAATATGTTATTTCTTTAGAGTCATAAAAGCAACCAGGTGAAAGCAGCAGCGTCCCTGTGCATTTCCAACATCGGAACAAGCAGAGATCTCGCCCTGTGCTGCAGACCTCGGCCTAATTCAGGGTTAAAACATGTGACTGTGAGAACCTGGCATAGCAAGCAGAAAAACAGAAAGCCCCTCAGGAGCAGGTGAGCCCCCTTCCCAGCACAGACAGGCTCTGCACGGGGGTTTGTCTGTGCCACCGTGCCCCACAGCCCTCACTGCGGATCAGGGCAGCACTCTGCAGGATCAAGCTATTCAGCCTAAATATCCTAAACAAAAAAGTCCTCCCCTGTAGTAACTATCCCACAACTGGGACTGTAGATTGCACTACGTTGTTTCTTTTTTCCTGAAATTCTCTGTTCGTTTCTCTCTTCAGTTCCCAGCGATATTGCCTCACTGCCCCCACTCCCACCCCTGATCTTAAGTCTCCACACTGATGTTTATGACCTACCAACTCCTGCTCTTGCCCCAACATACTAAAACACCTTCTTGGGCCATCTACAGAAATAATGCCAATCACAGCTCGCTGCTAGGGGCCTTTCCCTGCATCTCCTTGAAATCAACTCTTGCAGCTCCCTGGGGAAATGCAGAGAGCTGAACCTCACAGCTCCAACTTGTCTGTACCATGCTGGGGTGAATCTTCCCAGACTCATCTACTGTTTTCAAAATGCATTTGCTGTGCAAATGTGCAATTTTTAGCCCAGCGCTCAGTTTTATTTTACTTTTAACAACAGCTCTTCCTTTACTTTTTAAACGGGAGGCAGAGAAGAAGGGTCATTTAAGAATCATTTCATTACCAACTGCTCATTTTCTCATGCTTTGTGAGGTTTTGAGGGGGCAGAGGATTGGATTTTCTTATCTTTTTAAGTTACTTTTTTTTTTCTGTCTTTATCTCCTTTTCCTGGAGTATTCCAGTGTGTAATTCAACTAATAGCCTGCTATTGCAGTAACCTCGAAGAAAGCTGATACTCTTCCTTTAGTTCAGTCTTTTAGTTTCTTCCTGGAGATCTAAAAGGCTTTTTTTTAATGCTGTATTAGGAACGTGTGGGAGAGGATGAAGCAGATTCTTCTGAACTGCATTTCTACCAAAGCTTGCTTCCACATCCCCTCTGCCTTCTCCAACAGTAGGGTTTTTCCCCAGGCTCTCTAGTATCACGGAGGACTCTTGAATGCTCTTCACTTGCTGTTTTTAAGCACAGTGTTGCAGTTGTCAAAGCAAACTTCAGGGATGCTAGGCTCTTGCCTTGACCTACCCAGCCACTGCCCAGCCAGGGCATGCTAGGAAGACTCAGCACAAATCTGTAAATGCTCTTGGCAAATGGCTGCTGGCTCCCACACTGCCTTGCGGATCCTGCAAAAGCAACAGGGGATGCAAGACGTATATGCCACCTTCAAGATTTGCAGGTACAAAATCTGCTTCTCCTTTATGCAATATTTGCCTATCATCTACAGCACCCACACAGGCCTCATGACGGTGCTGAGCAGCCGGCCATCTTCCACACTTCTGCCTGGTTAGGAGGCGTTATCCTCATCTCTCATCTCTCCCCTCCTTCCTAAAGCCCTGATGGGATCCTTCGGTCCCTTTGGAGACTTAGTACAACACAGTCGACAAGATTGAGGGAGACTCTGCCCTCCTTCACCCGGGGAGATACCCACTGCTCAGGAGCATCAGTCCCAGCGTCATTAGTGCTTGAACAACCACAGAGATACTAAACTCCATAATACCCCTTGAGGAGTTAATTAAAGGGGTTTAATCTCCACTGAGAAGAAGTAAATCTGGATTTATCCCTGGAAATTACTTTCTCTGATGGAACGATGTAAAACCCAACTCGCACCCTGCACCAGGTCGACGGCCGCCCTGCAACTGGGCGGGATGCCTTCCGTCACCTGAGCAGAGAGGATGCTGCTTGTCTGCCTCCAGAGCACGCCTGCCTTTAACTTATTTTCTGTTTATTTGTTTTATTAATCCCCCGGCTTTTAAACGAGCTGCATAACCCGGCCGGCTCGGCAGCGAATCGCTGTGCCATTTGCAGGGGAAGAGGGACCCCCGCTGGCCGCGGCGGGGAAAGGAGCCCCGGCCCCCTCACGGCGGGGAAAGGAGCCCCGGCCCCCGTCAGGGCGGGAAAGGAGCCCCGGCCCCGTCAGGGCGGGAAAGGAGCCCCGGCCCCCGTCAGGGCGGGAAAGGAGCCCCGGCCCCCGTCACGGCGGGGAAAGCAGCCCCGGCCCCCGTCACGGCGGGGAAAGCAGCCCCGGCCCCCGTCCCACCGGCCTCCCCCGCCCGCCCTCCACCTGTGGGAGCCCGCCTTGCGTGCCGGCGGCCCTCGGCCCCCGCTCCCCTACAGACCAGCCGCCGTCTGCCCTGCCGGTTTGGCCCCCTGCGCAGCCACCGCACGGCTCCGCGGGCAGAGCGGCCCTTCCCAGGGCAGCCCCAGGGATTTTTGAGAGCTGAGCCTGTCCGGGGGTTCTAGCCCGGGGAAGCGCTGGGTGGGCTATTGCCGCTGCGCCTCTTCAGCTCCGCTGTTTCCTGGAGAGGCCAGCCGCTTGCTAGCAGCCATGCTGCGCTACCCGGAGGGCAGAGGCACAGAAGTCAGCTGGGGCTCTGGCTCCACGCTGAAGCTGATGCTGGAGCTAACTGCCTCCCAGACAGTTAGCCCTGACCACCAGCAACAGGCAGGGCTCACGTCGTGGTCATCGGGAGCAAAGCTGCTCCAGTCACTCCAGCAAACAGGCCGTGGGCTCCTGCGCGGTCACTGCCTGTGGGCTCAGCTTCTCGCGAGCTGTCCATCACAAAACACTAGGAGCACGTTAGGCATGGCAGAGATGTCTGAACTGAAATACCAGTCTGGGGGACCAGGCAGGTGCGCAGTTGCCTCGGCTGAGCGGGGCAAAGCCTTCAGCGTGCCTGGGGAAACCATGCAGGGCTGGGCCCGTGCAGCTGAAGGAGAGCCTCAAGGCTCCCGGAGCTGCCGTGAAGGAAACACGAGGAGCAATGAATCGCACTGGACCGACCCAGTGAGTGTACAAAGCGACAGGCGTTTTCTCTAGGAATCAGAAGAAAAGCTGCTGGAACGATGGCTGTGCTATTAAATTTGAAATGTAGTGCCAGAGAGTAGTCGACAGGCGACAGGCGACAGCTGATCCAGAACAGTCTATGTGCTATGGAGCTCCCTTGATCTCCACAACACTGTGGCCACAGGCAAGATATTCCTGTGGCCACGTGCTACCCCATGAATTAACATGGGGGAGCCTAGGGGGCCTGAGAAGCAGGAAAGCATCTGGTGAAGGAGGGTGCCTAGAGCAATCCTTGTCAGTACAGCGAGTGCAAAGGTTCGTCCAGAGCTTTTTTTTAAAAGTGAGGCTCATGCCACGTAACACAGAGCTGCATGTTGGCCTTTGGGCACGGAGGAGCGCTTGCCTTTTTCCTTGCCACACTCCAAGAACCCTAGTCCGGTGCTGATTCAGAGCCTGCTTTCCTTTCGGAGACAGTGTAGCACATACTCAATATTCTATTCACGCCTCTCTGCAGCTTTATGAATCTTAGTTTCTGGCTTTGATCCGGTTCCTGGAACATTAATTAATTTCAGGCCCTCTTGCTCCCTCTTTTTTTTCAATAGGCTGTTTCTAATTATTTCTTATTTCCTCAGGCTACCTATTTCATTTCAAACGATTTTTCCGCAAGAGCAGAATACTTGGCTGTTGTAACAATGTGTGATTGCGTACGGGTCATCAGCTAATTGCATAGACGTGACACAGGGATCCGGCACACCTCTCCAGCACACAGCCTACTGGAGTCTGTCCTAGCACTCAGAAACAGCGTCGGTATACGCCTCTCCAAACTGTGCACAGAATTGCAGGAGGAACTGCAGGAGGAAGTTTCCCTCTGTCTTCCTCTGATTCACGCAGAGATGGTTGGCTCGTGGTAGCACAGAGCTTTTAAGCCAAAGCAGCGGGAAGGATTTCAGATCTGGTGCAGTGGAGTGCACAGCGAGCTGGCATACCTGAGCCACTTGTCACCGCTTGTGTGCGTGCTCTTCTAGTTGTGTGCTGCTTGCTTTCTGCTTGATGCCCTGACTCTCTTTCTTCATTTCAATACTTCACTGACAACCTGAAGGTTTTGGATTAGTCTGGTAGTACAAGCTGAAAATAATCCTACCAACATTAACTTGCTGTAAGAGATGCCACTGCTGTAGGAACTGCTGCATATACCATACCCCATTTTCATGCCATTTCCTTTCTGTGCCTTTTATTGTCATCCCCTAGAGAGACACGTAGCTCTGCAACATTTATCCACTCTAAGAATCCTTGTCAGACTTGCTGGCAACAAGATGTTTAATTTCTACTTCCTTTCACTGTCATACCTTCATACATTTTATTATCTCTTTTCAGGGAAAAAAAGTCCCGTGGCATCAATGAGCAGGATTAATGGCTCTTTGAGTACCAGAAAGGGCTCAGTCTGGAAAAAAAGCTGACTAATGTGGAATATGACAGAGGTTTCTAAAGTTATAGATGACGTGGAGAAAGTAGAGATTGAGCCTTCACAGTTTCCTCCAATGTAAAAAGTTGATGGGTATGAAATGAAACTAATGGGATCAAAATCCAGAATGAGCAAAAGCAGGTGGCACATCCCTGCCTGGGTACCAGACCTCTGAGACTCCTTGCAAAGGATGTCTGGACGCAAAAAGCTTACCTGGATTCAAGGGCACACTGGACAGCTTCCTGGAGCAGAAGTCATTGGAGAGCTACTAAACCCACAGGATGGGACTCAGTTGCCTCTAATGCCATCTGAGCTGCCCCAGGATTACCCACCATACTCCAGTGCCCCTCCAGAAGAGCACAGCTCACCTGAAGTGCCTGTGTCCCCCCGCGCTCCCAATCAGATAAATGTCTTGGACCTTTGATGTCTGAAGTGTTGCTACTGTCTACATGTGGGCAGCTGAATTGACCTTGGGATCTTCTGAAGTGCCTTACGATACTACACCATGAAACAGCACTATGTGCCTGTGTTTAGGAGCTGGGAGCGTAGAGGTCGAAGTATCACAAATGTTTGTTCTATTCTTCTTCCCTAGACATATGTCTGTGGGTGCTGTTTGAGGTAGGACACTTGGGTGCATCTGTAGGGGAGCCCTGAGGCATGCCCTACCCTCCATTGCCCCTTGCAGTCAACCTTTCCCAAGAGATGCCTCCTCCAGAATAGCCACATTCTGAGTAGGATGCTGACCTCAAACACCTACTGGGCTCTGGGAGGAGGGGGAGTAGTACCTTTAACTCTGATGTGCCAAAACAGGACGTTAAGGGGAGATTTTCTCGTTTCAAATATTTTGCTTCAACTGAGAGAAGACAGGGGAGTAGAAAACATGATTTTGTATACCCAAACACAGTTTAGATAAAAGTCCAGTGATGTTTTCGCATTAAGGACCCAAGCATTAGCGGCAAAGAGGCACTTCTGCCATTTACTGTGTTTAGTAGATGTGGGGCATCCCAGGAAGTATATCTACATCTGCACCAAACACTTCTCACTGGGGGTGAGAGGATCAGGAGAAGGTGACTTATGGCCTCTTCAGTTGTCCCACCCCCACAGTAAATCTATGCTCCTGCCATTTCCTATGGAAGATGGTCACCAAGCTTTATCTCCTGGGAGTTCGTCTATTTGGTTTCTTTGCAATATTTTAATCCTTTGATACAAAATTCAAGACACATTTTGCAGTTTGTTCCTGACTAGAAAAAGACAACAAAGAAACTGAAAGTTATCCTGTGTGACGGGGTGTGGAGGGGGAATCATAGGACCACAGGATGATGCAGGTGGGAAGGGCCCTCAGTGGGGTCTCTGGTCCAAGCCCCTGCCCCAGGCAGGGCCAGCTCTGGGATCAGACCAGGCTGCTCAGGGCTTTCTCCACACAGTCCCTGAAACCCCGCAAGGACAGAGCCTGCACAAGCTCTATGGGCAACCTGTTCTCCTTTCAGGCACACCGAGGCATATTCCCCCCCGAGGCTGCGTGCAGTCAGCATCACCTGTAAGATCAGTGCTGGAGGCGCACAGCCACAGAAACCATGGCTTCATTTTGAAGGTCACATGGAAAATACTTCACTGGTTACAATTATTCCCTGGGATTATTTGATTATTCCATTATGAATGAATGATGATTCCATCATCATCCTTCCCCCTCTTATTAAACTGATTGGAAATACAGAATTGAAAGGATAAAGCAAACTCGATACCACAGCATCGGTGTATTCCCAGCTGTAATGGACAAAAAAATCCCCGCTGCCCAGGCAGGCTGTGTGACTTTTCTGATCACTTTATTACTCTGCCACAAGAAAGGATTCCTTACTACAGCTAAATACTTCTTTACATTAACGAAAAGGAAACATCGTCCAGACTAATGGCTAAACAGCCTTCTGCAGGCCTTTCACTGCTACCACAGGCTTGCTGCATGACCTTGTGTGTACTCCTCCACCTGCCTTCATTTGTCAAGCTTAAAACAGGAACAATTTACCCAGGCCCTAAGGCTGCTATAAGATGTCATTATTGCAAAAAGCTACTCAAGCTCATGTCCACGTACAACACAGAGGTACTATGCATTATTAACAGGATGTGGCTGAAGGAAAAGAGAAACAGAGGAAGCAATTTTTCAAAGGCTTCTTTCCCCTAATTTCCCCCCAGAATAAGGCAGAGCCACAGCAAGCTCCCAAAATGCTGGACTGGATTCATTCAGTAATACTGACACGCTGAGTCTTCAATCAACGTGCACGACAGCTCTTGTAATTGAAAGGATTAAAAAAGAAAAGTCTAGTGTTCAACAGAAGTACCTCAGCAACTGTTGAGAATAAAATTAAAAAGAAAGGAAAGCAAGTTGCAGAGAAGCCAAAGACACCAGGAGGGGGAACACGAGCTGTGGGGAGAGGCAGCACTGTCTTCTGTCTCCATGATTATCTGGCCACATTTAAAATAGCCACATGCAGGGAGCAGGGTCACATTCTTGACATGTTATTTGCAGAGACAATAGCCTCAGAAACAAAATATTTCCTGTGTTGCCCTGAAGCTGATGAAAGCAAAGCAGGGCTGCTAGAGAAGACAACAAAAAACCAACTGACTGGTACAAGTAGAGTTAAGAAAAGCACTTCCCAAACCTCAGTGCTACGGGATGCCTGTGCTCTCCCCATGAGACCGCTGCTGCTTCTACTGCAGGCAAGACCAAGGGGCTGTGCAAGGTTCTTCTTGCAGCTCTGGCAAGAACACCTTGTTTTGTAATAAGCCAGTTTCCTAATGTCCACCAGCCCACCCTTTAGGGACAATCTGCCAGGATCCATGCACATAACCAAACTGCCTGTACGCAAGTAGTCCTAGTTCCCCTAAAGAAAAGTGGTGGGAGTCAGGGTCTCACCCACAGGCCAGGGAAGCTCCAGGCTGCACAAAACACCAACCCACAGTGCACTCCTCACATTTGGACTAAAATTCAGCACCCCAAAGGGAGGGGGTTTGGCCAAACAACCGGCCATGGCAAGACTGGAGAGCTCTTCCAACGTAACTGGAGTTCTTCTGGAATTTGCTATTTTTTTCCTCTCTCTTTTTAAAATATGCACTTAAGGTTCCTTGTGACCAGCACAGAAAAAGAAACAGGCATGACTGGTTATGGACGTAATAAGGAAAATGGCAACTCTCACTTCTGCAAAATACAAAATGAGCCTTACCCAAGGGTTCTTTCCTAAGCTACATGATAAGCTGGTAGGTGAGAATACAAGAACTACTCCATAGCATTACACTTTCCACCTACCACACCTTCTGTGTAAGGCTTGATATGTGATAAATGAGCTACAGAACATGAATTTTTAATGCAAGGCATGATGTTATTGCAGTAGGACAGGCTCTTTAAGCAGCTTTGTATACAACCTGAAAGCTGAAGTCAGTTGCTGGAAACATTGCAGTAGCTAGTAAAAACTAAACTGTACAGGAGATAAACACGTGAACACGTCTAAAGAAAGGTGGCATTTAAAATAGAAGTTCATACTTCTCACATTTGTTCTCTGCTGAGCACACAAGCGAGCATTAGCACGCTTTGCACTCATGTTTCAGTAGAGGTTGATGCAGTTTCACAGATTTGGGGAACAGCGTTGCTAGTTACGGACTTGAACATTCCATTTTAAAGTTAGTGGTCCCACTAAAGGAAAGCTTCATTTTGTGCCAAGGTGCGTGTCAAATAGGCAGATCAGGAAGTAGGAAGATCATCTGTTCCAGGCTGCTCTGGAGCAACGAAGAGCACTGGTCTGTGGGCAAATACTTGCATCTAGCATTTGATCTTCCTGTCTGTCTCGTTTTCCATCCTTTAACAGACAAGACTCCAGGCTTGGACCTTCCATTGGGGAAATACATAAATCAAAATGGGGTTTCAATAGGAAAGAAGGGAAGCCAACCAGCTTGCCCCAGCCCTTCACGTGGGACAGGCTGAAGCTCAGCACGTGCCGGCCAAAGGAGCTGTTATTTACCCCAGAGCTTAGACCCCACCAAAAAGCAGAGCCAAGACAAGCTGAACCCGTTCTAAGAGGACATCCGCACACAATACAGGGCACACACTGCTCAGGGCGGAAACCTTACTATTAAGGAGACTCCCTACAGGTTAAAGTCAGGAGAGTGATCCCAACAGCTTCATCTACTGTAGGACTTGCTTCCTTGCTTGCCTCTACTGAGAGGCACCTGTCTTGGAGCACATACGTACACATACCACTCTTGTATTTTTTTCCAGTATTTTATTTCTGACAGGCATTTACAACGTTCCATTCATAGAACTAAAAACATAAAAATAGACCTTCTTTCAGCTTATAAAAGAAATATATAAGAACCTTTGACATAGACATGTCATGACATTATGTACAAGAACAACGGTACCTTCCCAGTACCAGCCTTCCAGTATTTCAGCGCTGACTGTATTCCGCTGGGTACAGCATAGGACAGCTAAAACCTCTGCTTCTCTAATACACTGGGACACAACTGACAGGTAGATGATATAAAACAATGATGTGATAATACAAAGGGTATAGAAACCTCTCTAAAGCTTTTACGAAAAGAAATCAGAAGATAGCAAAAAGTTAATAGAGAAAGCTTTCATAAGATCAAGTATAGTGCACCAGAAACCAGAAAGGGGAGGGCAAGGGGAGAATGCTAGCTGGGACACAAAGACAGTGATGGATTTTTTGGGGGAATAATTTTTGTTACGTTTTAAAATATAGTCAGAGTGGATTTTATAAAATATAATCCTAAAGCTATTATAAAATTTCAGGTTTTCAAAGTACCTACTAATGTGTCAAACATCAATAGATACCAACAAAAAAAAAAAAAAAAGAAGAAAATTTCATATAATCTTCCTTTTTTCCCTATAGCTGAAACCGAAATGGGAAAAGCTATATAAATCTTAAAAAAAAAAAAAGTGCTATTTTGTGTTTCGTATTTGGAAGTCTACTTAAAAAACACAAGATTTTAGTCACATTTTACCCTGTTTTAGATGTTTAAATAAAAGATTTTAAATGTTGAAGAGGTTTGCTTGTGTAGAACTTGTTCATACTCTATTGCAGTGGAAAAGCTTTTATAAAGGAATTAAAATACACTAGTTTCACCCACAGTAGGAGAGTGGATGAGGTCAGTTTTTTGGCCATGAATTCCCTGTCCCCTAAGCCCAAACTCTGCCAGAGAGAGTGGACCAAACGGATCTGTGATGTTGCTACACTGGCTCCAGCGAGGTTACACCCGGATCGGTTTGGTCCACTACAATTCAGTCATGTAATTTTATTTTATTCTTTTTATTATCTAACTAAACTCCAGTCTCAAACATATACAATAATCCTTTTCCTGAAGAAAGTTATACCTAAATAAGAGTTTCCAGTTCATATTTTAATATAAAACCACCATTCCTAACCCTCTGCAAAAAGCTAGCCTCGTATCCTAGACATGGAGCTATGCTAACGCTGTAAAACTCTTATCCCTTTGTGCCCCTGCATCTCAGGTAAGATACAAAAAAATATTTCTTCAAGTGTTAAATTTGGATCTCTTTTAAGAGAGTTTGGCATCTTTATAATATTATGTAAAACTAGAGCTTCCAACATAGACATTAAATTAGACCAGCCACAAACCAAGAGGACTTAACACAACATAAATCCCAAACCTTTCCTCACACATTCCTAAAATACATGTATATTCTCTTACATTTAAAGAGGGAAAATTAATAAGAATACTGCAACTGTACATGTTTAAAAAGGCAGTTTCCTCATTAAGGAGATGAGCCTATGACTGACGTTTTACGGCTATAAAACTCTCTGTTCGTTGTGCTATTGTTTAAGCTAGTTTGCTGCACGTAGGTTAAGACATCCAGAGTAATTTGTTTTCCAGTGATGATATTCTCCCCGTACTTAATTTCAGCCCCTGATTATTTTAGAATAAATAAAATAGTGTGAAAGCCCTTGGTAAAGTAAGACAGGACCATAAGCTTATTCCGTTCCAGGTTTTGAGTGTTTTACAGTTGCCTAAAGTGTGGCCGCATGGCTTCGGACCAATTCAGCTGCCGAAATGGTGTGTGCAAGTGTGCAATCTATTGGGATCAGCTCTCCGCGGTGTGCAGGGGGGGAGGGAGGGATGGAGGGTGGGACGGGGAGACCTACGCATCCAGGCAGGGAAGGGGCACTGGTTTAGAGCTCCGTGTTCAGTTTCCTGCTGGGGACAAAGTCTTCACGCCTAACCCAGATGACCTCCTCGCCGTGGCCCTCCACGTCACCGTTGATGCCGGACAAGGCCGCCTGCTTCTTCAGCTGGGTCATCCTGGAGGCGTGTGTGTCCATGGCTGGGCGCAGGCGGTCTCCCCGGCACGGCTGGCTACTCGTGATGGAGGCTGCCTGCAGCCGCTCCCGAAGGTCTCGGTCCGCCACGGCACCTCTCATGGCCTCGCAGTACTCATCGTCATCGCTGAGGATGTCCGTTTCCTTGATGTCCTCCTGCTCTTCATACTGAGCAAGGTCAAACTGTTCCTCTACCCAGCGGTCAGTGTCCCCACTGTGCGTGGGCTGCTGGGGCTCTTTTTCAGGGCTGCTCATGTAGACGGCATCTGAGTCAATGGTAAACCTGTTTCGGGCCAGCCGCCGCCTCCTCCTCCCAAGAGACTTGCTTGGGGCTGACACTGTGCACACACAAAGATAAAACCCCACAGGCTTTTTACACACAGTACAACTCTCTTTAAAAAAGTTAGTCTTCCAGGGGCCCTTTATTTAACACCGCTAGGCACAAAGCAGGCAGACTCCCACAAATGACCTAGTCATTCAGCATCCTCCCTGTGGGCAAGTCACACTTCACTCAGCTCCTCAGCACAGGTCTCTCTCCAGCTGAAAAAGGAGTTTCTGCTACTCAGATCCACAGTTGGGATAATGGCCCACAATTACTGTTCCTCCTAAGCGGTAGGCAGGCAGCCAGCCAGCACAAAATGCATCTGTTCAGCTCAGCTTCTCACACGCAGTGCCCTGCTGTCAGCACACCATGAAAACCAACTAGCCTTACACCTCGGTACGGGAAATTGCTTTGTCTGGGGTAAGAGCACCACTATACGTTCCCAAGTAGCTACCTCAGTGCTGAAGATGCTGCAATTGTTGCGTTATTTATGGGGAAGTAAGTTCCTTGGTCTAGGCTCTGCTACTCCCTTCCCTGCTCCCTCCCTACTGGGGGGGGGGGGGGGAAGGAAACCCCCAAACCAGAAAAACTTTCAGAAGTTCCTTACTCAGCATCAGCTGGTCTACTAGCTTTTGCAACTGGCCCAATTAGCAAATTCACATCTTCTGTGTTGGAACGTCTTCATAAGAGGCTTGTGAGGCAAAGCAGGGGACGAATCCTGCAGCCGAAGGACCTGCAGGCATTCCAGCGCTTTACGTGCACACACACGTAGCTCCATCGCAAGCAGGTGAACTCTGAGGTTATAGCTTGTCTCCCTCCACTAAACAGCACGTTAGCACTTCAGGTATATATTTATTAAATACTAGCAGCTTGGGGGTGGGGACTACATTAATATCCCTGAGCCTCAAAACATGCACTAAGTACAACAGCTCAGCAGTTGCAAATTTTAACTGTAGTGAGTGGTCTGGACTCTAAGAGGAGATTTTAATCTCTGCAGAATTCATCATGCAAATGCACCAACAAGCCAAACTGAAAGAAGGTTTGGCATCTACAGCAGATTAGCCCCACAGGCTGACTGAAGAAGCACTGTGGTAAAACAGTTGCATTTTGGCCCTCCTTTGACTGCTCTTCCTTACCATTTTAAGTGTCTCTGAGGCAGATGGCTAGCAACACCCCGAGTGAGAAGCCATGCTGCGAATGTTATTGGTCTGGCCTGCCCATTACAGAAGAGGAACAGAAAGCCTGGTTGTCTACATTGCTGGATCTAATGAGCAGAAAAAAAACCAATAAATAACAGACCAGAACAAAACACGCAGCGGTGCCGTATACTTTTCAGTTGGAAGCAAATGTTTCTTCCCTCCATCATCTAGTGTTCTGAAAATGAAAACCTGCTTTTCCCTGGGATTTTCTCATTGCTTTTGCCTGAAGTCAACTGAAAAGGAAAATCCATGGTTTAGGACAGGCCATTACAAAAATAGTAGTATCAAGTGCATGCCTCTCCAAATGTGAGAAGTAGAAGCACGTGCCCTTTAGCAATAGAGCTGAACAGGCTAAAATGGAGGACATACAAAGCTATCTCTTCAAACCAAGCCACTCACTTGGGGTAGCTGATTTTTCTTGTGCATTTTAGTTTAAAAGTGCTAGGGTTAGCTCAAAATTCTGTACATGCTTTTAAGAAATATGCAGCGGGCTTCTGCTTTGTTCAGCTGAAACCCCTTTCCAGATTAAAGTGCACAGCCAATCAGTATTGACAGGAATCCCATTTCTTCCTTCCATGCCAGAAGGACCACTCTGAAGCTGAGCCTTGAGTGCAAAGTAAGGTAAACAGAGGCAATTTAAGGCTCTCAAGGAGGTGAAGCATGGAAAACCAGCAGTTTTTACATACACAGGAGAGAATGCTAATCCTAATATGTAAGTAACAGACACCACCACATGTCCTACAATGGTGCTGGGGTTACTGGGATCTTGAAAGTCTGTAGCCCTACAGTACCTGCCCTGTTCATGGCTGGCCTTGCACCTTTTAGAGCACACAATCTTTTTCCACCAAAAGGAACATATTGCTGGGATGAGGGCAAACTTTCGGTTTTAAGAAGCTGCCTTCTGTGTTTATCGCGCAGAATTGAGTGCACTGCCTTCAGAAAGTCCTTCCTGTGTTCTGGTGAACTGAAAAATAGGCGAGAATACAAAAGGCAGCGTTATCTCTCAGGAACTGCTAAAAGCTCGCTGTAAATGAGATAAATAATGAGCAGGTGTGTAATTTAAGACAGTGCAAACCGACTGGCACACACTTCCCCCACAGAAGATTCGATTTAATACAGTGTTTTCAAAGCAAAGCTAAATCTATAGTCATTGCAATGAACATCAAAGGAAACAAATACACTGTTCATTACAAAACATTTAGCTATTCCCCCCTCTTGAGGCTTCCTTTTCGTCCAATACCAACTGTGCACTTCTGTTTGTCCGATACACATCAAACTGACCTACGGTGGCTAATTGAATCTCAGTTTGTCTCCTGTAAACACACACCAAGCAGAAGTCCTGCAACTCTCTGTTACCTAGTAGTAGGAATTGGCTTGGTATCAGCTCTGTTGGACCCTGGTGAACTTGTGTACCAAGTTCTTATTTGAACTCAAACACATCAGGGCAACCACCACAATGAAGATGGACAAGGTTTACTTAAGGAAAGGGCAATGCCCTAAGAGCAGAGGTTGGAACTTGCTGGCATGAAAGGTACCAGCTGAACACGACACATTAGCAGCTACCTAGCATAAAGGTCCAATGCTAGAGTTTAACTGGATGTAAATTTGTGAAAGGAAAATTGTAATAAGGATATTCCCATAAAGGTGCAAGGCTGATCAAATATATGTCTTTATTTTAATACATTTTACAAAATTCTGCCTGCCAGGAGTAAGGTTTTAACTCTCCCCCTACTGGCTGTTCCCAGATTGCCTTAAAGGAAAGGCGTAGGCAAGCTGGGATCCAGAGATGCAGCTGCCATTGAAAATATGGAAACGCACTTACCTACAGCAAAGGTGAAACGTTCTTTCTGGCCTGCCTTCAGACTCAGATTTAACATGGACAATCTCACATACAGAGTTGGTCTCTGCATCTAAAGTGAAAAGCAAGCAGAAGTTCATCTAACAGCTTTTCACATTTAACCTCAATTAGAGTATTTATTCCATAATCCTGAAGAAGTGTTTTAAGACCATCCAGGACAACAGATAATACAGTGCAAATAATATTAACTCATGGCTGAAAGGTAGCAGTGGGCAAGTGACTAATGAAACAATAGACTTAAACTTGTGAAAATCTGGTTGTATTTTATACGCACTCACTCAGTCCCATAGAAATACGAAAAAAAACCAAAACAACCCAGCTTTTCAGGTATTCCATAGAGTATTGTCACATTTTACAGCTACCTCCTATGTTCTTTCCACTTTCATTTATGCATTAGAAAGGGAGCAAATTGTTTAAAATTTTGAAATTTTTAATACTATAAGCTTCACATGAAGCCATCAACCACAAGAACAAAAATTCACTAGCTCGTTGTCTCACAGCTGCAAGACTGCCTTCTAGTCTCCAGAAGAGGAACAGAGTGAACCAGAGTCAGCAATAACTTTGCCCTGTTTTTACAGAACCCTGCCTGGCTTCAGAAAAGTACTGACGAGCTAGAGATACACAACTGGAGCTTCTGCCCCTTTATCTCTCTCCAGGGCTATTATGGATGTTGAGGTTGCGGGTTCCCTTTTCAGAACCCAGAAACTGTGTACACATGTACTAAGGACAAACATTGGCCAGTGAATGCCCCCAGACCAAACATTAAGAACCCCGCCAAATTCATGCAGCGGGAGCGTTACCTGCACTTGCCAACGCTCGAACCTGCAGTGCTTCTAAAGGTATCATGTGGCGAAAGCGGAACGGATCCCAGTCTTCATAAATTGAAGCTCTATGTGATCCTCCCTGGAAGAATTTCAAAATACCGTTAGGAAATGAGACACCTTGGGATAGTCAGACACAAAAGTCTCCTGTGCTTTGCACTGAGAATGTCCAGCTAGAGACTTGTTGCAGTGCTTATTTTCTCACTACATCTTAGTAACCCGCATCACTGAAGTGCCTATCTAGGAAGATCTTGCTAAAATCTAAACAAAAGCAACGATTAGGCCAATCGACTCTTATCAATGCCTTCAAAAGTCATTCGAGACCAATCCAAGTGAACATGGATTAGCTGTACTTTAGTCACTCTGAAGTTATCTTGTGGCCAGTTGACTTTAACCATACAAGCATTTCAAATCACACTTCGGTTTATGCCATACATGGGAATCAAAAAGTTTTCTGTAATACTATAAACTGTGTTCTCTATTGTAGCAAGGCATGTGTTTACTGTCAAGCTTAGCCTCAACTTTTCATCCCAAACTCCAGTAGGATCCCCTGATACATACAGTAGGCCCACCTAATTTAGCTGAGAGCAGCCAGCACTCGCTCAGTGGCATGCAACAGCCACAACTGAAAAGAGGGTATTGTGTTTCACTAAGAAAGCTGACAGACATCAGCTCTTATATTTGATTCACGTACATTGACCAAAGAGTCGAACACAAGAGGGATGTTCAAGGTGATACCTTGTTTCATGAAAGTCCACTCCACAGCATGGAATGGATGTGGCAGGCAAGATGAACGACTAGTCCAGCAGAGAGCAAAGGATAAACTAAATGAACGCTTGCAGACAGCTGCACCCAGGCTGAACAGCAGGCCACTTGGCATTACCCAAAACCTCAGTTGTGCGGCAGAGAACAAGGATCACATATGCAAAAGCACACTCTAGCATGACAGCTTTATGGAAAGCAAATCTTGATCATAGCACCACAAATGCACACAGCATCACCGATGTAAGTCCATGCAACTTACAAGTTTCTTCTTCTGTTTGGAACCATCCTTGTATACAAGGACCACAGCAGTTTTGAACACTAAAGGAGAAAGTTAGAGACAAAAGCCATGTAGTCAGTAAGGTTGGGAACAGGTCTCCTCTATGCCCAAGCACACAGACCTTTCAGCTCCTCAGACAGCCCTCACCTGAGTCAGGGAGGGAAGGCAGGAGTAAACCTACCAGCCCTCTTGCATATTCTTCCCAAAAAACTCAAGCTCAACAGCTTTTACCACACAAAACCAGGTTACTTGCAAGTCACTTGAAACTTAAGAGTTTAAGTTACCAGTTATCGGAACAACTATTTGAACAGCAACAGTTCTGTATAAAAATTCAGAAAACTTTAATCCCTCTGGCTAAGTTCACCTCAGACAAATGAGCAGCATACAGCTGCACGCAGCCAGTCAGCCGATGAGACTGCACTTGGACGGAATTTGAACCCCTCCCAGGTAGGACAGTGGTCTACACTGAATTAAAAAGTGAGCACCACTGGCAGGCAGACGTGTAATCCAATTCCTCTTCTGCCACATAACATCCACATGGAGCTGGAGTTTCAAGGCTCCAGTTTTCCTTGTGATCTCCTTCTTCAGGCCTCAAGTGCACCCTTTGTTTTCACACTGAATTGCATGGACACAATATAGGACATTTTATTAAACCAATTTAAAGATTTTTAGAGTAATTAGGAGTTGCTGCACATTCCTAGCAGCTTTCATGAAGCCACTCAGCTTCAGGGTATGGCCAGGTGCTTTCCCAACTTACGGGAAAGCAGTCAATTTTTATAAGCTGTTCCAGAGCAAAGCTGAAAGACTCTTCATTCATTGTCTGTTTGGTATAAAAAAAAAATGAAAATTACTGGCTTCCTAACCAGCATCACTTTCTGGAAACAACAAGGAAAAAGCCCATTGTGTGTAAAGAAATTTAGGAACAAATAAAGAAAACTTAGCACACTCTGCATTAATTGATATAATTCTGAAAGAAAAAAGATATGTGATTTAGCCAAGATAATCAATCATGTACCTTTCCAAGGGACCACACTTCAATGCAGTGGAAAGACCTTGAGATCTATGCCAAAAGCAGTTTCAATTTCTAGTTTGGCCACCCAAGATAGACTACTTGGAGGGAGACAGACCACTCCAAAGCAACTCACTGGGAGTCCTGGCTTAGCTTTTAAGCACTTTTTAAAGCTTGGATATACAAGTTCTTTCTGGCAAAAGGCACGGAGACAAAAGGCAAAGCCTCTGCAAGCCCCCAACCCATTCTGCAGGGTGTGAAGTAGAGTTACTTGGCATCGATCAGACTACCGAACTATATCTTTTCAGAGACAAATACCTTTCTATATAGCTCTTAATTCATAGCCTTGGATATGGGTTTAAGAAACTCTTGCACTATTACAGCAGTCATCTCCAAATTCTTCACCAGTTTTAGAACGACACAGAACAGAATTTGACCATTGCAGCAGAGACAAATACGGTTTTAAGTTCCAGCCAACCTTGTGGAAGGCAATGCTCAACTACCTTCAACAAATATCCGCTAAGGCACAGTTGACAGTCTTTTAGGCATCCAAAACAAAATTACTAGGATACAAACCAAATGCTGCCAGCTCAGGTTCCTTCTTCCATTTGCCCAGTGAAGCAGGAGGATTCAGCCATATCACTGTATTATGCAAGAGCAAGTCCCCCATCGAAAGGTCTGCAACCTGCCAACACAAACACATGCACAAAGACACAATGTGTAATCAGTTCAAGAAAGCTTACTTGAATTTTCACTTCAAGAAAACTCACTTGAAGTTTATTCCTAAACAAACAAAAAACACCCCACAAGCAAACTTTTGGAATATTTCATCAGATGACTGCAAGCATGTGCAAACAGACTGTGACAGTTAGCAATATATGCATGTAAATCCTTAACTAGTGAGCATAAATTAGGAGAAGTCAAACTCAAGAGTCTGGCTCTCAATTTGGTGGGAAGCCAGGGCAAAAACCAGATGTTTTCCTTGCATTTTTTTCTCCTTTGTCCATCTTTCTCCCTACCAGTTTCTCTCTATTTTGTTTGAACATTTAAGCATAGCCCCCATCACACACACAGTTTGGGGTAAAGCTTAGAGACCACATCACGTGAAGCAGTCAAAGCACTTCTTCCCCACAGTTGCTATGGCTCTTGATTTCACCCAAAGGCTCATCTGTGGAAACCACATTGCTGGAAATGGACTAATAAAGGAGTTCATAACAACTGTTGGGAGATGCCTACTAATATTGCAGCAACCTGATCTTTCACTTTGACTTAGGATCTCGCAGAGGGCTATCCCCAGTCTAGTGGCCATGTTATCCCATTCCTCCAGCCTCCTCTCAGTGAAGTCTGACTTTTGCCAAAGGACGCCATGGATACCATCAGCACAACAACCTGAGGTCTCCCTGATAACAAAAGCAACACTAAGATACATGTTTACTGTCTCGTCTCACAGATTAACACCAAACCACAATTGCTCTCCCAACAGATGTCCTGACACGCTCTCTCCACTGCTGCTTGCCAGCGCCAAACCTAGTCTCTGCCCTCTACCCACCATCTGATCCTCCCTCCCCACTGCTGCTGTCCAGCTCTCACACCCAAAGCTTCCTCAACACTACTCAATCCCAGACCTCCTTTGCCTTGTAGCCCAATGCCTCTTATGTTTGTTCTTCATCCTGGCTGTTGGCAAAACCCCATTACCATTACTTCATACGGTCACATCTCTCTCTAGTCTTCACCCACATCACTGCTCCCATCGGCCCTTTAGTGTGTCTCTACCTCTTCCTCGAGTTCCCCTTGACCTTACTCCATTCCCCTCTTACTGCCCTCCGCTCTCCTTCACTGTGCCGCTGGACTGCAGACCTACATTTTATCGGTAAATGGAGAGTCCAGGTCTCAGTCTGACACTTCAAGACACCTTCCATGGGTTTCTGAGATGGTCAGCCAGGACTGAGCCACACTAGATCTTCACATGTTTGCATATGCACCGTATGAGACATCTAGACCAAAGCCCAAGGCTCTCTCACATATCACGCCCACTAACACACTTTCTAGAAGAGAAACAGCAGTTTCTCACACACCGCTCCTCACATTTTGATCTCTTTAAAGTGATTAAAGAGCTCTGTACAGACTTGCCTCAGCACGTCAGTCCACTCAGACTGGGGTGAGATTATTTATGTGGAACGAGGAGAGCCAAGACATGGACATCAAAATAGTGAACTGCAGGTGAGGATGTGATTTTGACCCAAGCACAATACTGAAGGTGAATTAACCCACTACTTCTTTACATTGGCCCCACTCACTGAACTGTACATGAAAAAGCATTTTTTGAATTGGATTGGGATTTATCTGTTTGCACCAGGATTCACTTAAATGACACAGCACGAAAGGTAAATATTTGATACAATTTAACATTCATGCTACAGGCACAAAAATAACAGCCTTTTTCTCTTAAATTTGATCTTCTGTTACCTCTTTTTTCTCCCCTGTTTGTTCTCCTATGAGTTGGTCAAACACTGCCCCATATTCTTCATGGATTTTCTGCATTTCATTGATGTGGCTGGCAACTTTGTTCATTGTTTTTATGGCCACTAGAAGAAAGACAGAGAGATAGGGGAAGACACAAAAGGTATTTTTAAGCCTCGGAGAGGAAGGGGGAGGAGGAGGGTTCCAGATCAGAGGTTCAACAGGGAAGAGCAATGTAGGTTAGCCCCTTACCATCAAGGTGATAATGTTCTTCGCTGTCTACGTCAGTCAGAGCAAAGAGCTCCTTCAGCAGGAGAGGGTATTTCAGTATCCGTTGGATGGGTTTGATGAGGTAAGACTCCAGCGTGGAGGAGTGCTGCCGTCGGGGATTCTGAGCATCCAGAAATGCTTTGAAAGCAGTGTCTGTCTTGGCTGGAAGATTAAAATGAAGCTATTTGATAAATCAAAAATCATAACAGATGCTCTGATAAAGTGACTTTTCCAGCTTTAAATTCATGTATCCAGAGATGTTTTGCAAGGAGGCGCAGATTTATCAGGTCCACAGTGTTAGATTTATGCATTTCAGGTTTTGAATTACTGACACTTTGCCACAGATGCTGTTTATGATTTAACAACAGGCACCCACCTACCATACCAATACATGCAGTTTTTAATTTCACTATCCACAGTATTTCTGGCCTTGCAACTATTTGAGAGTAGCATAAATTGTTTCAGTCATCTGTTTCCTTTAAGAAAAGGCTCAAATTGGATATTTGTAAGAAGTCACCACTCATGAGTCTAGTCTGACAGGTACACCTATAATATTGGCGAGTCTGGTTATTGTTACCTCATTAAACCTTAAAATGCAGTACTGAACAACAAAAATCAAGAGTTAGTAAGGAGGCAGGAAGCAGTAAACTTATGATAGTACTTCAATATTTTGGGAGCACAGGCAGACTGGACACCTGACAGCTATCATCTTTTCTACCTGACTGCTACTGAATTTATAAAAATACCATTTTCTCTGTTGCTCTCTCTACTAGAACATAAATTTGTACAGGGAGTGAAGTATGGAGAAGGTGGCATTTTTAGACATACAAGTTATTCCGTGCAGGAACAATTCCACACAATTGCTTTTATTACAGCCACGTCCCCTGCCAAGGTTGGGTGGGCTTTTTGCAGACAGTCACCTGATTTCAATAAAACAACTTCAGTTTCAAATCCAAAAGCCACCTGCTCCTCAGCTGAGGACACCAAATTATACCTGAAATACACCCCAAGGCTTTTAAAGAGATTTATCACTGGAACAAAATTTTAAGTTCTGTTTGTGCCATAATTCAAGCACAACCATTTCTCATTTATAAATACAGTCAGCAATGAAAAATCAAAACAAAACAACCAGGTCTACCTAATCTATGGCCTTAACATTAAGGTCTAACAAAATGATGCTGAAAGGAAGCATGGATGTGACTAGCAACAAATAATTTATTCATATATTCCACAGAGCTGCCAAGTATTCTTTGCAGCGTGGTAAACAGGAGTTTACAAGTAGAAATGAAAAAAATGTGCACAGAAGGAAAAAAACCAAAACCCAAACCAACCAAGAAAAAAAAAAAACCACCCCAAAAAACCCTTTCGATTGTCAGGCATCCAGATGTTCTTTGAAAAATAAGAGCTCCTCCCTTAATGGCATTGCTGCTACAACTGGAACCATTTGTTTATTTAATGTCTTGGCCAAAAATGAATTGCATGAAGCACTGCTAACTCTAAGATATTAGCACTTTCACAGGGAAAGAAACATCACCCCAAGGCAAGGAGGCCCAAGAGCATTTATAAGCCAGACCACAGTTCATTTAACTCCATCTCAGCAAGCCAAGCTCTACTAGGAATTCATACATGGAAATTTCTCAGGCAAATTGGAATGAAGGTGAGAGGAAGAAGAGACGGGAAAGAGAGCATGGTGAAGTTAAAATATTTAGACAGCTTCTATAAAGCATTCCCCCAAGCTGATCCCTTCCTAGTGGCTGTCAGCATTCAACCACATTAGCTAGAGCTTCAGTGGGATTGCCACTAGCAAGCATTCATGGCACAAACTCTAGAAGGATCCAGAGGTCATTAACAAGTGTCACCACTCCTGGTTCCAAAGTACACAGTGATCCATTAGCACATGCCACATCTCCCATTTATGAAATCTTTCCACTCCCCACATGACTGAAAAGAAACTGAACATGTCAGGGGAGAATTAATTAAGTGTGGGGGGAAAAACTACATGCGAGGCTAATGACCTCCTGTAATGAGCTACTCGGGTATCATTGCATCGATGGTGGTCCAAGAACACCCATAGCACAGAGCTCTCTGCAAGCGTCTCAGGCCAGATGGATTTACTTCCCTACTGCCAAAGCTCCTGGAGAGCAACCAGGCACGCATGTACCCCCATTCCTCTGCCACAACTTGCCCTGCATGGTTTGGGGTGCAGTGGCCACCTCTCATCATCCACAAGGACCACCTGTGCCAGCCCAATCCAATGTGTCACTGCAACATCTCTCTCCCTGCATGACCAGGTCTGTTTGTCCAGCACACGGCTCTTACCTTTCACCAGTACTTTGGGGACTTTTGTGTGGCTGGCACAGAAGGCACTGTACAGCTTGAACCGGTCGGCATAGTAAAGAAAGGATCCACCCAAGGAAAACAATACTTTCTAGGATTAAAAAAAAAAAAGCATTAGGGAAAAAAGCACATGAAAGCCAGTTAGTTATTTTCCCTTCTGCCAGGTCACCCAAAGTTTCCGTTTAGGTTTTAGATGACAGGATACTGTATTTTTAGAGTGTTTTCACACCATCTAGCAAGAAACAGGCCTAGCCTTGGTGTCTGGATTCAGGCTATGCAATTAACATCATTAGCCAAGTTCCAGTTAGGATGATCTGGAGACACCACTGACTACAGAGGGAACTAGGTTCACGGTTCCAGAACTGTAGTTAAATGCCTGACCTTAAAACCTTATTGATCTAAGTAATGACCAGAGGCCACAGAAAGGACTGCATGTATCTGACTTTGTAACGGATCAAGACACTAAGGAGCTGCAAGCAAGACTATTATCCCTCTGCACAGACACACCAAGGTCTTCACTCTCTTGAAAATGAGTTTGTCTTAAGGGCCAAACACAATCTTTCCCTAAGATGTCTACGCCACGGTCAAGTGTTTGCTCCACTACCCACTTAGGAACAAGACAACATGGGGTGGGGCGGGGGGGTGAGACAACACATAGGCAGCTTGCCTAAGTCAGCAGAGGGAAGCAAACTGCAGAACTGAAACCATGAAGCCCTGAAGTCCCATTTTGCACACTGCTTTCAGACTATGCCCGTAGGACAGAACTGAAAGTGAGGGTGATGCACTTTTTATGGAAAGAGGTGGAAGCAGCAGTGCTCAGAAGACAGAGTTCTCTCCATAAGGAGGCTTCTTCCACACTCCTCTCTTAAAGCTCAGAGCACACAGTGGTCACAGAGACTTCCTCCACAAAAAAAAGTGTCTCTCTGCTCTCCATTAAGGGCACATTTCCTACAAAACAAAAGCTGTGTTCTAGTTATGCAAGGGCAGTGTTCATGATTGATGCTTATTTTAAACAAGCACCTGATGGCAAAGCCACACATGCGCAAAAAGACAAATTCTTTCAGTAGTTCTTCCAGGGCTGTATGTTAGCTGAACAGCAATCCCAGTGGAATTATTATTATTCATGCAGACATCCTGTCCTCTACCAAGGTGAGTGCTCAAAGCAAGAGTAAAATTCTCCAAAGACAAAACATTGTATTAGCCTCTTGCCATGTATCCAGTACATGACTGAATTAGAAATAAAACAAAATTTATGTTTCTGCATTTTCTTTTTTTTTTTTTTTAAGTGAAGTTTATATATCTTTAGTTTACATTTCTACCTTTGATGCACATCTGCTGATAGTTGGAAGTATTTGCCATATAGTTTGGCTATGCATCAAAAGCCCAAATACAGAATTCAGTTTACAGTCTGATCTGTAGCCCTAGTTGGCTTCTGAACTACTACATTAGACTTGTCAGAACAAAGGTTTTATGTAACTTTCCATTTCTAGCTTTTCCTGACAGCCTGAGACAAGGAATCTGGCAGAAGGGCAAGAATAGCATCTAAAAGCACATGGTGTTACAGATTTCTAGTGCTCTATATGGCTAAACACAGTATAAACTACAATTGTAGCAGGATGTTTTTCGAACAGCTCCAGTATTAGCTAAAAATTAAATCTCGAGCGTAAGTAGATGTAGTTTTTTACGTGAACAGTGACAGCAGTCAGACAAATACGATGAAGAGTGTTAAAGGACTACTCAGAATGTAAACAATGAGATTACCTTAAATTGCTCAACCTTTTCAAGCTTTTCCAGGTCTGGAACCAGCCTTACTCCATCTTCAAGAGTTTTCAAGAACTCTACCTGGAATGCTACCATTTCAGTCAGATTCCCAAAGAGAACATCCAGCTAATAAGAGAAAAAAAAGCAAGATGCTGAGAATATCACTTTGCAGCTAAATCACATTTTCTAGAACTTGAGTAATTCTCAGTCCAATTGTATATTCAGTGTGACGTCAGGAAATAACCTACAGACTATACATTATTGAGCAGTACCTTTATACTCAATCCATTATTTTAAAAGAAATAAAATTCAAAATTTCTCCGTAGCCCTTGCTCAGACAAGCGAGTCAAGCTGGGGGCGGGCGGAACAGAGTGGTGTGCGTAAGCTATCTAGCAAAAAGATAAGCAAGTTAACATACCTCATCTGGTGTGAGGAACGTTTCTTTTTGTAGAGGCTTCAGGTATCTCTCCATTAGACAATTTAAATCCTAAAAATTCAGAAAAAGATTCCCATGTTGGTTCCTCAAACTGCCTCTGAATATTGATTGAAGTGGCAAAGATCATTGTTTACCTAGTCTATGAATTTTTCCCTTTCACACATAAGACAAAATAGTTGGATTTCACAGAATTTAAGACAGTAAAAGGAAACATTTACACAGTTTTACTCACAAAATCAATACCAGATTTCATTGAGCGGTGTTCCTCTGCACACCAGCTAAGTAATTTCAAAATGATAGCACAAGAATTTGGAAAGCCAATTTATTTCAGAGGTTTAAGTTACTATTCTAGGGACAGATTGTAGAATTGAATGTAAGTTAACTAAGAGATACATGCATGAAACAATTTGAAGTATTAGAGAAGAAACTAGTAAATTTTCCAGAGGCAGGAGAAATATTAGTAGACTGAAACAACGCATTGAGACCCCTTACTTTGACATAGGTGCGCTCTGTCTCGAGAAGTTCACAGATAACCTTTCGCAGTTTATCTGCATCTGTGAGTTGTCGCATGGTGGCCAGCTGGGGTCCTGTAAATTCCTGAGGATGAGCACTTGAATCAGAAGGGTTCATTTCATGCAGACTGCGACAGAAAGCAGCGACCTGCTCTGTACTCTTTAAAAAGAAGGAAGAGGAAAGACCAGCGGTAATAATTTAAGTAAGAGCTATAGGAAGGATGGAGCTGAGAAGCCTTTGCAGTTAAGCAGTTGCAGCTTGGGGGCTTTTTAACAGGCACCAAAGTCCAGAAGTGCACACATCATTTCACATATCTGTCCTTCCTATCTCTCGGTGACTGGGATGGAAGGGGAGTTGCACAATTCAAGTTAATCGAAGTGCTGTTCAATAACATCCCTGGTTTCAGGTAAGCATGAACTTTAATTAAAATAGGCTCCTCCAGTACTTAAGATTGAAAAACAAACAAACGAAATGGCCCAAAAATCGGGAACCAAAAATGACTGTGCAAACAAAACACACAGCCCAGCCCTCCACCCGTTCCCTAACTTAGTTTGCAACAGTCCTGTGAATAGCTGTGTCAACACAGCCAAGGAGACAACGCGGAGACAGAAACCATTTAAACTCTTTTTCGGGGAAGCAGAGCCATCTGGGGAACCAAAGCTTCCCAAGGCTTCAAATGCAAGCTCTTTGGGAAAGTAACTGTATATCTGGTCTGTGTCAGGAAACATGGCTTGCGGGGTGAATTTCTTCCCCGTAAGTCAGGTTTTTCAGAGCTGCTACATCTGGCGGGTTTCTTTAATGTTTAATCAGCTGTATATATATATAGACAGTTATCCTCTCTTCACCTCCTCATGTTAGATCATCTTCTTGCATCTTTCATTACGCTGAAAAGTTTGGAGCAGGTATAGTCTCTGGTGTCAGCAACAACAGCCCCAGGCTTCTAGGGTTGCCAGAGCAGCAACATGCCCTGTCTCCATCCCTCCCAGAGACCTGGAGGGGGCACGGGAGGGAAAAGAGCTGCTGCACTTGATAACCTCTCTAACCTTCTGTGCCTAATCCTGCCATGGTATCTTAATCCAGATTTAGTGACTTCCCAGCACTGCCTCTATAGCCCTCCAGTTCATGCTAAAACAACTTACCCAAAATTAGCCTGTTCAAACAGAGAATATGCAAAGAGAGGAGGAAAAAAAAAATAAAGAAAAAAAACAGAAAAGAAAAAAGCACATCACCACCTTGTAGTTTGGAGACACAGCCCTGCCCCCTGGGAGATCACTCCCACCAGCCAGGAGAAACATCACCCAGAGCCTGCGCTACCCCACACCTTCGTGATGACCCAGTGCTGAAAAATGCTGCATTTGTTAAGCTGCACAGTCTGCTCACACATAGCTGTTTTCCCCTCTCAGTGCACCTACAGTGCTACGCAGCCATGAAGCCCAAGAGGAGCATTAACCACGCTAGTGACAAGTAAGGGATTTCCTTCCATAATAGAGTTGCTTTCCCTAAAGGTAATCTTATGGCTGTAAATCCTCACCTGAGTGTACCACTGCAAGGCCTATTAGTAAAGACACTTGTTATGCAAAGGATAATTTTCTTCAGAACACAAGTGTAAGCAATGAACTAATTGTAACTGTCTATACAAAAATGCCTCTTGGACATAGTTTATTACAGGAAAAATATTCATCTTCAGTATCTGAGGTTTAACTCGGATGAGGGAGAAAGGAGAAGTGTTGTAAATTGAGGGCAGGGGGAAGCAGTGAGTTGAACCAGTCCATTTCCAACTAACTCAGCTTCTGGTAATGGCACATGTCACAGAGTTGGGTTTATTAGTCAAAGTAATTCTTTTTATTTCTCAGCAAGGTTCCACCTATACTTGCCATACTCTTAGGTATATCCAAAGCATACCCAAACTTTTAGGTTAAGTTTGCATTAGATTTCAACAAGTGATCCCAACAGCCCCAAATCCACAAAGTGCAGTAGGTGACAGCCTGGCTTCAGCGCAGGCAAAAAAACCTGCCCGAGTTACCTGCTCTCCTGGAAAGGGACAAAGAACTGACAATTAACAGATGTTAATCTGAGCCTGCAGAGACCCAAGATAGGCAGGGTTTTCCTTATAAACATTTAGCTTTATTAAGACTATTTTGTGAAAGAATATTTGAAGAAGGCAAATCCAGTGACATTTTGTTGTAAGAGCCAAATGTACAATTAAAAATAGTTATAATGTATAAAGCAAGTATGGAACCAAACTCCAAAAATAAACCAAGTGTTTTAAGCAGTTCATGTTTGATACCCCACAGACAGCTCACCATCCTGTTTGTGCACTTGCAGTAAGTTGCAGGGAAAGATGGGTCACCCAGAAAGAGAGAGCGAAAATCCACTTATACCATGAAACACCAGCTAAACATTAAGAAGTATTTGAAAATTGGATAACTATCATACAGGCATGCTGTCTGCCCCAAAAGGAACAGTTACACCCATATGCCAAAAAGGAAGCACAGAAGACTTAAAAGCCTCATCTCTGCTTGTCCACAGTTAACAAGCTGCTCGCCAACTTCAGCCATACCCAGCTCCAGCCAGCAGCAGGGCTGAGTTCTGCCTTGCCACTGCCCTGCCTCACATCTTTTACATATTTCCCAAGTATCATTCACCCGATACTCTTTGGACAGATGAAAAGTCTCAAGCACAATAATGTTCACAAACCTGTTTTCTTGCTTGTTCATTGAACGAACTGCCTTGTTTCATTCCTGAACGTAACCCTTTCTACCTTATATCTACTTTAAAAAAATCAATTTCTAGACAGAAAGCAGATGCGTATTGCACCCAGGGAGGTCCAGAACACAGCTATTTTTCTGAAAACTCTCAAAGTATTAATGAAAGCCTCTGTCCCCACTTTCCTAGAGAAAGTGGATAGACTAGGGAAGGTTCGGAACAGAAACACATCCTTTTATCTCCCAACAGCAGCTCTGTTTGCCAGCTGCTACAATGATAGCACTGAACCATGATTTCTCTATGAGAATTACAGCATCACACTTCAGGCACAATTCTGCAAGCAATCCCATCTAGCAACCTTAAAATGAGACGGGGGGCTGGCACAACTGGGCTGTAAAATGAAGTTTACTTTGCAAGTACATTAACCCCTCCTCTGCAGGGGGCTCAGCAGAGGAGCTCAGCTCACATACTTCCCATGCAGGAGGAGCAAGTCCTTAAACTCATCAAGCTGCCCACAGCAGGGAGTTTTGGCTGCCTGCCCTATAGTTGTGAGAGCCACTTCCTCTTGCACTCACCATATAAAGACATACGGGTGCCTGGGCATCAGGCAGATTGCCCCCTTGAACCACATGCAGCACCTCTGTTCCGCCACGGATGGCAAACTCTAAGCAGTATTGATCTCCCAAACAAAACTCAGGCAAATTGGATCCTTTCATGCATTGCCAGGATTGCTAATGACATTGCACAATAACAAAAAGCCTCTACAGGGTATATACATTACAGCTCAGCCTCGAATTTATAACCTGAAAATTAAAACAGCATGGAAATTCATTTAACTGCTAATTACTTAGATTAGTCACGTTGCACAGTAGATCTGCTCACCAAATACAGCATACGGTACAGAGAGTCGCCGGCTCTCCCAGCGCTTTTGTTCTTGAGTTTATGGTTAACTCTCCAAAGAGCCGACATCGCTGGAAAGGCAGTATTGCCAGAGCTGTCACTCAGCTAGGAGGAAAATCCCAGTTCTCCACATATTCAGCTGATCCAAAAGGCTTTCCCACTCCAGACAGATACGCTGTGCTGGTTACTTGGCACGCAACACAGAAGATGGCTGCATTTTAATAAGGAAGGGCAGTGACCATATTTCTCTAAGCAAAGCCTTTCCGCATGTGCCATTTGCCGCCGGCCTCATTCGCTCTCCACATCGGCTGGAATTAAAAGCCGGTTACCAGTCGAAGCTGAGAACTCAACACTGCTTTTCATAGACTTGTTAAGAGGAAAACTTCAGCAGAGAGGCTGAAATGCAGCAAAGCAGAGGTGAAGGCAGCCCAGGAATATAAATGTCTGTTGCCTGTGGCTGAGCACGAGCCGATTGGCTACGAACGGCACAGCCGAAGAATATTAAACATCTGAAGGGACAGAGGCACAGAATTAAAAGAACTTTAAAAAGCCAGTTACGCTACCGGAAAACCTACCCCTCAAATCCCTGTTTTAATCCTTTCACATCTATTGCAACACGTCGAAGGTTTTGAGACTTAATTCTGGTCTTGAATAATGCTGCAGAGGGAAGACGACCTATTTTTTCAGAGAAAATACCTCTAAATGGTATAAGCATGTACACACACAGCCCATTACAGCACACTCCCCTAAGCACAAGTGCTGCAAAGTAATTAGCTTTCATTGCAAGAGGCAGATGTCTTTAATTAGAAACAATGAGTGTCCTGTCGTATTTTAACTGGTAACAGTTTTTAAAACACATCCCCAATTAAATTCAAAGGACCATTACAGGGAAAAATATGCACAAAGACTGATCTTGAGATGCAATACAACACCGGTCTTAGCCTTTGGTAACCTGCAATATTAAGAACTCACACCTATACTCAGTTTTCAGGGTACCTCCTTTGAACCTCAATTTATTCTACAATATTTAAAAGGCGAGAACAGGCAGGTCACCACAGAGGCAAGTAACCATTTAGGAAATGACTCTGGTATGAAATGTTCCCAATACTCTGTTGAACCGGAGACCGACAGAGGGGCATCATCTAGATTTCATAAACAGCCTGAAACTTGAATTCACATGCTAGATGAAAGCAAGCCTGAAGAGGTGGCAGAGAGCAGGCTTTCCTTTACCCCACTCTTCTCCCTCCCAGCTCTCTCCTCCCTCTTGACTCCCACACAAAATGGGGAGAGAAGGGAAAGTCAGGAGCCCACCTCAGAGCAAAAGCAACTGAGAGCACCACTCAGGCCACTGTCACTTGCATGGCTTAAAGGAAGAGAGGTGCACCCAGAAAGCGTACCTGCTTGCTACTGTTTACATAGATTTCAACCCAAGAGATACTGTACCTAAGAGGGCTGGCTGACGCAGCGAAGGCATCATGAAATTTGATAGGGAGCGAGTCCAGAGAACAACAGCTATCCCACACCACTGCACTGCCGATGCCTCAACCCACCTTGGAAATGCATTTCTAGTATTTTATCAGAATAGTTCTACAGACATCCCATTTTTGCTTATTATTATAATGATTCCTTTGACAATAGTGATGGAGAAGTAAACTCCACGTTGTTGGGTCTTTAGGATATAGAGAAGGTAAGATTTTCAGAAAAGGGAGGAATCCTCAGAGCTACTGGTGTACCCTTCAAATCCTTCACCACCATCAACAGCTTGGAGGCTTTTGCAGATTAAGAAACAAATGCACCACTACTAAGGAAACACACACCCACGTGCACACATGCCGGGCTGGGGGAAGGGAAAGAGACAGCTGGGAGTGAGAAGAAGGAGAAGGGAAGACAGATTCGAGTACCTCCTGTGTTACACATCCACCTATCACCTACATGACAGAGTTACAGGTAAGTCAGAATGGACCCAAGCCCAGCTTTTGGTAGGATTTCACACAGCTTACCTTCATAAAAAGCCCACTCAGCCTCTGCTACAAGAGCGGACAAAGGAGAGCCGCAGCGCTGTGTTCCTCTCCTTTTCCCATGAATTATTAACTCTCCCCTAGGATCGCTTTGCTGGCTGGAGAGCCGGGAAGTTTCCTTGGAGAAGCTTGGAGCTCTCCTCCTCTGCAGCACTCCGTGGGCGTCAGAGGACCGCCAGCACCACGGCACGGAGCGGTGGTGTTTGCAGGATTAAGCCCTGCCTCAGGATCGTGCTATCACAAGGCAAAAGACAACCCAAATGCTATTTTCAGATCTTCAGCTGCTAATGCTGCATCTGCGTTGAAAGAAGGGGAACTCTGCATTTAGGTGGGAGGCTCCAGCGTAGTTAAACTGGATCTCTGCTGCCCAGAGGTGAATGGATAAGAGCGCTCCTGCCCTGCTTTTGCCAAGAAGGGCAGAAAACAAAGAAAGTCTCCCTTGAACTCCACCATCCGAGGGAGACTGGAAGCTGTGGCAGTAATGGCGATACAGGAGAACATGTCCCTCCTGCTGGTACGACGGCAGAACATTTCACTTCCCACATACAAAAATAACCCGTGTAAAACAGCGCTGAGGACATCAGCTTAATCTTCTGCGCCATAATCCTAGGAGCATGGAAAGGTGTGGCAGTGCACGGACAGGAAAACACCTTTGCTTTTTTCCTCACTGTACCAGCCAAGTGGTGACTTTCCACGGAAAAACACGTGTTGCAGACTCCTTAGTCCCCACGTGGATTGGCTTTTCCAAGCACACAGAAAAGCAAAGGGATTAGGAAAACCCTCCCGTTGATTGAGCTTTTTTAGGTTAGGTTTTTTTGCATTGTTGTTGTATTTAAAAATTAGCATGCGATTAGCAAGCAATGACATCCTCTCCTCTACCATATACTGGAATTATCTGTAGGCATTGTAAAATAATTTGGGGGTTTCTGCAGCTTTCGTTAGAGAGGAGTCACAAAGAAAGCCCACTTAGTACAGAGCTATTCTATGTGAACAGAGACAGTGGCATTCATGAATTTGCCAAATTGATGCCAAATGTACGAGTGTGCTTCTTTTCTAATGGAAGACCATTTCGAGCAGTTTGTCCCATAGCAAACAGAATGTGAAGTAAAATGCCTCACTCCCCTCTATATCACACAAACAAAACAAGACATATTTCTGAATTTTAAAAGAAAACATGTACTGATGTCAACATTTCATTTGCAGAAAGACAGATTTTCCTCTCATTGGAAACCAAGGCTTGTTAGAGTTACAAGTTACTCTTCCAATATAAGAATATTAAGCATTAGAGCTGCTAACACACATTTCTCAGTTTAACTAAACCTGCTGAGCCACAAGGCTAATCATGTAATCCTTACACCTTGCTTCAGGCAATTACAGCTCTGAAGATCCAGGAGGCAAGATGTAAAATGGAACCCCACAGCCTGTCACACAGTTCAGAAACAGAAAGCTACAGAAAACACAGCAAGGACATTTATTCCCCAAGCAGCTATGTGTTATGCTCGGTGCTTTTCCAGCTCCAGTCTTTAACAGATGAGACTCCTTTCAGAGCATATGAAAATCCCACATATTTACAGTTAAAATTCCCAAAGTATCAACACACACTTCCACTTACTCAAGAAGAAATTCTTCGTACTTACAAGAAAATGTCCCGTAATAAAACCTGGAAACAAACTGTAAGAGTAATCACCCCCCCTGCATGCAAGCTCTGCATGTATTTCATGCACAGGAATGTTTCCTCTTATCTGACTTCCACTGTCTGGCTATCAAAGACAAAACTACAGGCTAGCGTGACATAAGAGATCAGGAAACAAGAGGCCTGGGTCTTTTCCTTCCTTTTGCTACAATGATGAGTAGAATAGCACAGGGACCAGTTCAGAGCTCACTATAACACATTTTAGTTAAAACAAGAGCTGAGAAAAAATACACCTGTACATAAACACAGACTGAGTGAGATCTGATACTCATTAGATCGTGAATTCTGTAGAAAAATAGCTTTAAACTCTCACCATCACCTATGCAACAAATACCTAAAAGTAATCAGTGCCCTCAAAATAATCTCACTTGATTCTGCCGCAAAAGTCACTGATCATCACACCTTATGTTGTGTAAAGCTCCCCAGCACCAGAGCAAGTGCAAACTACCAACCACTGCAAAACCCATCCCTTAATAGATGGCAATTAGCAATCCATTTGCACAACCTCCTAGCTATAATTGGAGAGTTTTGCTTCAATTTAAGGTAGATTGGCTATAATTAGTTTGCATTTAAAAACTATCATGTGTGCTATGCTATTAATTTAAGGCAATACTGTTTAACTCACATTCCTCCTATGCCTAGAAATCAAGAAAGAATAAGAAATCTTAATAATCCACCTGATCTTTTGGGTTCGCTGACCTGCTCTGGTGAAGGAGGTGATAAACCAGTCCATTTAAAGACTATGTGGGAATATTATCACAAGATACTGAAGATGGGAACCAACCCTGGAAAAAGGGCGCAAGTCTTGCTTAAGAGGTAGCTATGTGCCATAATCAAAGCTGCAATTTGTGACATTCAATATCATCCGTAAAAACCTTCAAAGTAAGATTAACATGTTCCCAGGCAGGATGCTCTAATCGTGTGCAGCTGTGAAGTCAGCACATCAGCTGTGAGTGTACTGCACTTTCACTCCTTGTCATGTGAAAATGAAGCTTGCTCACCTTGCTCATCTTATCGGCCTCATCAGATGACTCCAAGTCTTGCGCTTCTGCCTCCTCTGGAGCTGTGTCAACAGAGCTGTCCGGGTTGCCGCAAAGCGAGTGCCCTGCTGAAATTGAGATGTATGTGAAAACCCAGCCATAATTTCCAAAAATTCAAAAAGCTGGGCGCAACAGACATGGAGTTCCCATGGAGGGCCCGGCCCCATCCTGCACACAAGTACATGCCAACAAGATGTTATGCCAGAGGCACTCAATGACCTCAAAGGACTACCTCGGTTTACAGCAGGGGCCAGGTTTAACTACAGGTGTAAAAATAAACAGGTTATGGCCAGACACACTATTTAGTGGAAACTACGAAAGCCGATTCAGAGATAAGGCTAAAATGCCACATTGAAATTCTTATGTTTATTATTAATTTCTTGGCTGGTGAGCAATTGCCTACCTTTATACTTCAGTGGTTTCAAATGGAAACTGCCATATGTGAATGGCAGGCTGCGCCAAGAAGCAAGCCTTGGTCAGCCCTTCCTCCGAGTTAAGTCGAATGTGATGACTTTAAATTGCTTGCAGTTTTGGCCTAACACACTCACTACGGAGTTTCTATGTTGATTTTTAAGGAAACAAACCCAGTTTTAGCAGTTTTTAGAGAGTCTAATAGAGTCTATTACATTAACTGAAAACTACATTTCATTTCCATCAGTACATGGCAACAACTGTGCACCCCCTATGCCTGCACACTCTTCTGGAGACTACATTGGTGACAGAGCTAATAACTCCTTTGCGACTCCTTGTAAGTAAATGATGAATTACCTGCAAGTGACAAAAGAAAGACTGGGATTACTTCTCTTCTGAGAGCTCTGTGCACAAGTAACTTTTTTGGGGATCTCATTCTCTGACTCGAATAGCTGTAAGAAGCAGTATTACTATGCCTTAGCCAGTCTTCACAGAAAAACAGATTTCATATACATTCAACTTCTAGCTATGGCAAATTATAATGACCAGTGATGGACTGAACTCTGCCAGGAAACTCCTGCATGCCTCAATTGACCTTTAAGCCAGCATAAAGAGATGCTTTACAGCAGCTGAGTCCAGACGCTAATTCCTTTTACCTTTCCCCTCTTCTCCCCTCAAGCCCACAAGGAAGAGTTTTTCCTGCGGTGCCACTCCTGGGGCTCGATGGGGAAGGGTGGTTTCTGAGTACGCCTCCCTGCCTGCATCCTGCCACACAAATAGGATGTCGTGTGAATGTGAATGTCCCACCAGGGATTATACCTTTTATTCCATTACATTTATTCTTCAGATAATGCAGAAAAACATAATCAAAGTTCAATGGATGCAGCAACACTGAAAGTCCCTGCTTTTTAAAGCCCAAGACTAAACAGACTATATTAACATAATTTTTGGTTGTATTGTTAGCACATAGCATTTAAACATTTTGGTGGAAAACTGACACTATTCTGTAGCAGAATAGAATTTTTTTCAAACCAGTGGGTTTTTTTGGTTTGCTAGCCCTACAAATAGAAGCAGCCCAACAGCACACTATCATGTTGTCAGCAGCCAGTGGTCCAGCAGCCATCCCCTCCTATTCACTACTAGGTTGAAACATGGATGTTTTACAAAGATTAACAGTGATCTAGCATATCAGATGCAGCACCAATTCTATGCTAGTCCCATACTGACTCTCACATTACTTGCTATTTTTCAATTAGACATTTCAATTTAGGTAAGTCACGTATATTTGTCTACAAGGAGCATTTGGCTAGATACCAATGCTGTGAGTAAAAAGGCTACAGAGATGATAACACACATCTGTTATACTGATATATTTCAGTTAAACACTGTGTGGTTTGGCCAAAAAGGCTACAATAGCATGGATGGTCTTTTTAATTCAGATAAAATGCTGCTTTAAAATCAAGAGATTTTGAAAAAACAAACCCTGATTACACGCATCTAGTGTATTTGTTTATATTTATACTGGAATTAAATATATTTCATGATAGAGAAATGATACTCTCTAAGAAATACGTTTCCTAAATTAATAAGAAAAATTCTGCTGCCTCTTCGCTACGATTGATAAGCCACTGCTCTTCTTTCAAGGAGCGTTATGTTAACGCATAGTGTTGGTTCACGAACACATCCTAGGTGAGGCTCTCTACATCAAGACTGAGGGCAGAGATCCAGGTCTGGGTTCTTCAGCACCCAACTTTCAGATGCTGTTCTTGCAAGCTTTCAGCCACCATTATCAAAAACAATTTTCAGGACTATACAAGATTTCCACTTTATTGAGTCTGGAAATAATTTGGAAAAATTGGAATTCAGAAAACCAGAATTAAATTCAGAAATATTCTGCATACTGGGATGGATCTAAATTGGACATCAAATGAAATTAAAAGGACATAAAAGGTAGTTCATAGTTGAGCTTCCGGAAGACATGCCTCTCTTCTGACAAGATAGGTTTACCTTTTAAAAAGATGTGCTTGTAGGGGATGTTTGGCAACACAAAATCTATTTGAGGAAGTGTTTTTTTTCTGTAAGAAGTTAGGTTTTCTGAGCCTTGGCCATGATTTTATCAACTTGGACTAACAGCCTTCTGGTCTCTCTATTAATGTGTGAAAAAATTCTTAAAACCCTTAAGCTATCCATTAAAAAATAAGAGAAAAAATGTGCTGTATGTCATAATTTGGTTTTGGCCAGTCTGTGTTTTTTCACTGCAATTAATTTCTCATTATAAGCTGTGTGAAATACATCCTACAGCTGTTTCTCACACCAAGCCAAGGCAAATAATGTTTGTTTTGGGGTTTTGGTTTTTGCTTTTAAGCTACCACTTTTTCTTTTCCTGTATATTAAAACACCACTTAATCTATTTCCTGCAGTATAAACACTTTTACCCAGTACACAGCAATCTCTCACTTACATCTTAATGAGCAGTCACACAGTACATGTGCTCAGTGTATTTCTAATGTCTTAAGCTGCCAAAGCCAATGTCGACTTTAGCAGGTTTATCTGCTGGTTGTTAAACACAGGCAATCAGTTCAATAACGCCGCACGTTCCTGTCTTTTAATACCTTCCAGTTACCGTCCCATTTCTGTCAGGTTCTTTACATCATTTTATTTTTGCCCTGTAAATCTTTATTTAGCTCTGCAAGGAGCTCTGAGGACAATGTGCTAATTTCCTCCTGCAGCACCTGAACGCTGCCCAACCCCTATCATTTGCTAGGGACAACAACACATGGGCTTCACTTGACATTACGGAATTAGAAAGGGAAATCCAAAAAGCAGCAGGAAAGGGGGGTCAAGTCCGTGTGGCCACCAGCACAGATGGAGGTGACACGAGCCCCCAAGCTGCCTCAGCAGTGTAATATCCATGACATTATGACTAATGCCCATTAAATAACTCCTACTTATGGCTAGAACTAACAAAATAAAAGGAAGTCTTATATCACTGGAGCAAAGGTGCTGGGGCTTAAAGGCCTGGAGAATCACGTAAAGCTTAAGCACCATGCCAACACTTGGCTAAAATTTTCCACGGCTGCTGCTTCCAATTTGCAGGATTGCTGTTGCTCAAGATTTTAATGAGACTTCCACGATATTTGGTACTGCTCTTAAAGCCTGTTTCTTGGTGCCAGAATGCAGTGGAAATAACTATTCCTAGCCAAACTCTGTTACAGCTGTGGTGCAAAGCTCAGAAGTCCACATCCTACTAAGACAAAAAGCAGCATACAAATCAGAAAACCCTCCATGTCCATAATTTTAGCATCTCGATGCCTTATTCCTAAGTATGTGGAACTGGCAGTACTGAATTTAGTCCCGTCTGTGGCTGCAACGGGGAAGTGCTGGCAAGGACAGCCATCTGCCAGCATGTTACACGCTGTGGGCCAGAAGCAACAACAGGCTCGGATGGCTGAAAACTATGGTATGTAATTTTAAGGTGCCTCAGTTTCTTAAGCAGGTTGCTTTACACATCTCAGCGCCCCACACAACACCTTGCCGTGCGACTGAGGCAGAGATATGGGACTGCTGCTGCAGCCGGGTGGCAAGTGTCAGAGGCTGAGGAGCTCAGCCTGGTGTCCTTCCCTGCCTGCCTGCCACCGCTCGCTCCCTGCTAAAGGTGCGTCGTGCTCCTCCGTAGTTCCTTCACCGATGAAACTCAGCGATACTGGAAGTCAAACATAGCGATTGCTTAATCACTTTCAGCGAGAAATAAGAAGTGACCCCCATCCAAGTTGAAGCGACAGAAGAAATATGGACCAGGCAGAACACGACTACCCCGGCTGAAGCCCAGCCAAGACACTCAGGTGTCTGTGCTCCTGCAAGATGTCCTGCCGAGGCTTCAGTGGCCAAGTGCTTTCAGCGGCTCATGTTTGACTGTCATCGTAAAAGAAAAGAGTATCACTTACTTTGACAGTTCAACGGCAGCTTCCTAAAACAGAAAGTGTAATTTCTAAATGCTGTTGGTGAACAGCCCCGTTATGACAATGGAGTACCTTTCAGAAGAGACTCTGTCACAAACGGAACAATTTTAATACAAATTGCTAGGGAACTGTCTCTCAGATTAAATTTTTATTTGAGACAAAATTTCACCTATAAATCTACAATAAAAAAGGTAAGCATGCATTTTTTTCTTTTTTAGAAGAATTCTGGTTAGCTTTGAAACACTGAAACATAAAAGAAGAAAATATAATTTTTACACTGGGGTATTCTGTCCCGTTGGGAAGTCCCACAGGATTGATAACCTCTCCAAAGACCTGTAAAACCAAGCTGCAGCTATCACAGTTACAGTCAACTGCGTGACCAAAGAACAGTATAGGAACGAATAGGGGAATTCTGCCTTTCTTGGAGAGCTACAGAACAAGCCCCATAAATCTCTTTCCCTTTTGACAGAACTCTATTGTTTCCCTTTCCATTTCAACTAGGTAATAAATTGCGCAAATATAGAAAAACCTACGCTGAATGTCATTTGATTCATTCACTCTTCTTGGGAGAAATGCAGATTCAATTAAAATTTCCCTATACCAACTGTACTGCGGCCACTTTTCACCCTCCCCAGGTCAGGAGCCTCATCAAATACGTGCAATACACTTGAGTAGCCTGTTTGGAATAAACAGGAATTTTCATAGACCTAAAAATGAAGCATGTGCTCAGTGAGCTTGGAAAGCAGAGACACTGAGATCCAAAAAACCAGCCTTTCCTTCTGCAGGTACCGAGCTGCAGCCTCGGGTCGCGGAGCCGGCAGGGGGAGCGGCAACACAGCAAGAATATTAAGATTAGAAATCCGCGGGTAAGGGAGCAGGTCTGCTTACTGCAGCTAAAATGGAAAGGGCCAGAAACCCAAAGCCGCAATGCAAAAACTAACGTGCTAATAGCCACGCTGCTTATTTCAACAGCAGCTCAGGCAGACTTTAGAAAAGCTAGGAATGAGACCTCTGAATGCAATTCTGACTGAGGCAACATCCTTCAGCTTTGGCTTTTAAGCTGTTAGAAAATAGATCTCGTGAACGACAGTTCTGCATGTCTCTGATTAATTACATGCAAGACCCTCAGATTGCTGCTGCAGTAAATGCCCCTGGAATTGTTAAATCAAGCACTGAATGATAACAATGTTTTTTAACATGCTACAAAAGGTATGAAATTAGTTGTCTGCCCCAGGAAAATAACCCTGAAGAAATTAAGGTTACTGTTAGTCTCAGCTTGTTCTGAAATCCCAATTACCTAGCCTAAGGGGACCTGTGACAGGACGAGGATGGAATGAAAATTAGTGGCCATTCTTATAGTGCAATGAAAGTTGGTTTCAGTTTTATACCATAGTCTTTTGAGTGTGTGTTAACTTCAGCCTCTGGTTTGCCTGCTTTCTGAATAACAAAATAATAGACTCCTTAAAAATGCCTAGTTGCTTCATATCTAGAAGATTAATACACCCATTCAAAACAGGGGTATACTTTCTTTTTATCATTTATATGTTCTGCACAGTGATTTATATGGCTCGCAGTTATCCCTGCAGAGTCCTCACATCCTTATGCTAGAGGTCTCCAAAATACAGGAGCATGCAAAGCCTAAACCTCAGAAACTCTACCCCAGTGTAAAAAAAGGTAGTGAATTGTGGGGAGACCACAACAAATATGGAGACTACTCCCATTCCCAAATCCCGTTCTAATAACAAAATATCTCCTTTATGATTTTGGGGAGATGCAACGCTGTGTTTCCAGCTTTCAGCCTCTCATTCCCTGGAGTGAGTGGAGCAGAATGGGGAGACAAAGCACTCCTCATGGGGAGGGGAGACAGCTCTCACTGATCCTTTTAGGCAATAAGGAAAACATGCTGTGGGGCTCCAGACAGAATGAGAGCTAGTCCTCCTCAACCAGATTTATGCAGACTGCGTCAGCAGGAGAGAAGACTGAAAGCCAGGAAAAACAGTAGTAGATGAAAGGAACAAAACTTGTGGCTCTGCAAGCCTGACGCAGCGCGAATTCCTAGGGGAAAGTATATATCATACCCAAGATGATATTTTTCACATCAATTAGAGATATAAAATCCAAGGTCATTTCAAGATAACCTGTTAAGTAAACACAATTAAGTAACCGCTGCCACAGAGCTGATTTGCAGCTCTAGCCTCAACCTCAGTATATAAAAGGTAATGAAACAGCTGTAAGAGATGTCGTATTTAACAGGAGCACTGGTAGTCACTTCAGGGAGGTTGACTCCCAAAAACACAGCCCCACTTTGCTCCTGGAAGGCCTCCCACTGAGTAATAAGGTGTTAGGAAAGCTTTCTTAAAAAAATGTAACACAGCATCTTTCTGTTGAAAACACACAATGTGATTTGCCTCACACAAAAAATCTACTCTTTGCTGCCTTCATAGCTGATGAAGAATTGCTAGTGAACAAGATAATGATAGGACATCAGCATGATCAGTCAACCAGACCCTGAATTTCTGGAGAATGGAAGTGCCTACAGGTGATTTATACCTGCTGGCATTCTGGCCCAGCAATGTTTCACCCCCCTGCTGAAAGGGGGGCTACACTACTTCAGGACCGAAGAAAAAATCTGCATGCTATAAATAAAGCATATAACAGAAATCACTGAGATGATTTGCCTAGCCAGCCAAACTCGCTGTAATCAACAAGGACACAAATAAATGGGTCAGTGGGTATTTCATACTTGACTGCTCTCTACAAAAAGCTGTGGAGCTGAGACCAAAAATCTAAGATACAGCCACAATCTCCCAAATAAAAGCACGTACTCCTTTTTAAAATTTCACGTGGATCCCATTTTAGGTAATGAATCCCTGAAAAAGCACAGAGCCAGAAGAAGAAAGGCTTCAGTAAAACATTGTGTTCTACAAACACCTAAATAGAGAGAAATTGATGGGGAAGATCAAAACACCTGCCTCCCAATCGCACACTTGGGTGCAGATCCTTGATTTCACTCCCACCTCAGGCTAAGTCATCCCAAATTAGAGCATCGGCGTTCTTTAGCTTTAAACACCATCTTAACATCATTCTTCAGAGGCATATTTCATATAGCAACTACAGGAGCTTTCAGAAGCTGCCAGAGACACCTGCACATCTGCTGATGAGCTATTGTGTTGCTTCTGTTGGTTAAAGAAGTATTTCTTCCCCTTTGAGGAGGAATGAAGGCGATTCCCACCTCAACATTTGATGCTTTTTGAAGGAAAGCAAATGTCAAGAGAGCTCTAGCTTCTGTGTTGCCTGTCGTCTGAAAGAGAGAGCAAAGGAGTTGACTAGAGCACACCAAAAGTTAAGGGCAGCCATATCGAGAGAAATCTGAAGGAAAAAGGAAGCCCTAAAGCTTATCCCCGGTCCTGGGGAGCTATTTAAGAAGCAGGCGCTTTGGCCCACCAGACAGTTCACGTGCTCACTGCAGGACATGGAAGAACAAGCAGCTGTTCCACACCACTGCGATAACCACAAAAACCCAGCTCTGGAGAAGCTCACAAAGGAGGACAGGCATGACTTGAGAGCAGCACAAAAGAAGTCGTGTCTACAAAGCAGCAGAGGCGGGAGGTCTGATTTTGCCGTGACGTGTCCATCAGCCACATCCTATGTCTTCATTTCACACGGTGCACACAGCGTTACTACTGGACAATGTTAAAAGGCAAATGCTAGGCTCTTCAGATACATTTGGCGAACCGTGCACTATCTCACCCTCAGCAAGGAAAAGGACCCCTCGATGACCCTCAAAATAACGATGCAGAGAACTGACAGCAGCAGCGAAACTGCTTGTTGAGACCAGCTGTTGAGACCCTGTGTTACAAAATGTGACTGCTCTGCCTTAGAAATCACCATGTTGCGTAAATACAAAAGTCCCAGTTCCCAATTCTTTGCACCCAGCGCAGACACCCACTTCAGCGAAAAGTGGAGGTATGAGGACTCAGCACTTGGGGTTTCAGTGAAAAAGCACAGGCAAGGACAAAAGGATAGGGCTTGCGAAGAGCTGGTGTTAAGTAGGAAATGAGGGCATCTTGTGGCCAGCTATTAAAATGTACAAGATGAGCTTGATTTTTCAGCAGAAAAGCCTGACTGGGAAAAGTTCAATGCAAATTAAAAGGGGACAATGTCCTTCTGAAAATGTTTAATTTTAACTGCCTTTGGGGGTTTATCCCACATCTTACATGAGGTTGCTTTTACCAATCCCCTCAGAAGTATTTGCAATAAGCTGTTTTTAAGCTTTCTTGTTCACACTATTCCACTTGCTATGAATACCACACTCCCCGAAGTCAGACTAGGGGTCCAGCTTTCCCTTTCCGCAGTACGTGTTCCCATCACCTGAACAATGACATTTTTGCTAGATCACTTTCAGTAAATATTTTAAGCAAAAACAGAGCAGCATCCAGAAACGTTCAGAGGCAGGCTGTACCTCCCTGACCCTTTGCAGGCAGAGATGAGTCAGCTTGGTCCTGAGCCCAAGCAAGCTGTCTTTCACTGAGGCTCACTTGCTCCAGCTCAGCATCATGCTAATGCACTCACCCCACTCCTGGGTTAGCTCCAGTTTGCACCAAGACTCATCCCAGAAGCCCCTACACCGAGTGATTGCAGCAATCAGACAGATGTGTCCTGGGGGAAGGCTGACTTTAACCCCGGTGAAGTGCATTAACTCCCCCCTCCTGCTCCAGCGTTTTATTCCAAATGCCCAAAACAAAACCGTTTCATAGTTACTAAAACAATTATTTTGACATTTCTGAAACCTTTACTTTGGGGAGAAAACAAAGTATTTTGACGTATTCAGACACTATTTACTTTTGATTGGAAGTCAAAATTTACCTCAGCTGAGAATAGGTTTTATTATCTAGAAACTACTTCTTTTTGGCCATTCCATTCATTGCTCATGTATTTTAAATTATTCCAAAAAACTAAAGCAAGCAGGTATGTCCAGTACCCTCTTCTGTTTTCGAGTAGGGGGGGGCATTTAGAAGCTGGCAAGTAAGACTTGACTAACCAGACAAGTAAGAGGAGACATGGTGAAGGAGCTTTCTTGCTATCCCAGTGCAATTCTCAACACTGTTGTCTTACAGAGGTAATGGCTAGCAACCACCAAGGAGGCGATCCTGCTCTTCTGCGGTCATTTCTCTTATCCCAGCACAGGTGCTTGTCCTCAGCCAGTTCAGGAAGCTAAACTAGTGGCAAACAGTTCACATCTGCTAGAGATTGATCTTCTGCCAGTTCAGTTCTCTGAACTGAACCAGCGTGGTGGGCAGGAATGCCCCTTCCCACCACAGTGTGCTGTGGGACCAGTTAGATACGTTTGGCTGTAATATCAATCTCTACCTTTAGGTGTTTTGAATTGTCCTTTTGAGTTATTTATGTGTCTCATCAAACACACTGGGCTCCCGTGCTCCTGGCTAATCCCAGAGAGGGCAGATGCTTCCCTCTTCCTTCCCTGCCATGTGTATATCCTGTGGGCAAATCCAGAGGTAAAGGCACCTCCTGAGCAGCCCAGACAGGAGCAATTAGTTCTGCGACTCACTGTAGGCACAGCTAGATGATGTGACATGCATTTGGCAATGACACACGTATCACAGCCTAACCATGTACACTGTCATCCTTCATTGCTACCGCAGATTATACCTTACAGCTTCCAGAGCTCCCACATATTATCTGCCCAGCACATTCAGACTGTAATTCCTCTCACTTCCACCATGGAAGCTACATGCAGGGATCAATGGGATTACACCAGCACATTGTAAGCATGAATCCTCCTCCAGGTAATTTCTACATTGAACCCAATACCTTGGTTGCTCCCAGCAAATGCCAGGGTGCTGTCACTCAAGTCAGACGGGTTTTCCAAGCGACGTGGTGGTGGCTGCATTAGTTTCTGCCCTTCCTCTATCTCAGGATAGGTGCGCACAGTAAGACACAGCGAAGGCTGAACAAGGGCATCTTTCAGCAAAGCTGAGTCCAGATCCTCAGCAGCTTTCTGGTTGATCTCCACAATTTCATCGCCAGCTTTCAGGCCTGCAACACAGAAAGGAACAGGTAAGACTTGTACAGTAACTTTTCTGTTACCCACAGACATGAAGGAGCTCAGCCGGGTGTTTATGAAGTGCCAGACAGTGTTACGTCTAGACATAAAGTCAACATTTATGACTGCAAATGATATTGAAATTTGATGGACTTTTGCGAGATCTGTTGTCAGGCTGGTACTCCAGTACCATCCCTGAGAGCGCGGTGCCCAGGAAGTCCCTCACAATGTACCAGCAACAAGATATCCCCTTTTTCTTCACGTCACTCTGCAAGGGAACAGCCGCTGTACAGCAAGCCACCCTACACAACACATTGCTCGTAAATAAATACATATTGAAGGACAGAGTCAGACTTCTGAGGTGCTGCACGCAAGACTGGGGAAGGATGGAGTAGCTGGCCTGGCTTGATTCTTGCTTTTAACTTTCCATATAAGTGAAGGCTTTTATTTGAAGTGGTCACCCTACCCATACACCTTAGGAGGAGAGAAAACGTTTCCTGCTCAGTTGGGGTGTATGGTGTAGGACTTCAGATAGCCTCCTCTCTGGCCCTGCCTGAATCACGTCCTAGCACATAGATCTTCAAAAGTCAAATTTTAGCGCTTGGTAAGTTAGTCATGTTTTTTTCCCAATCTAATTTCAGCAGCTATTTATAGCACCAGCACCCAAGGGAAAAGGGGATCTGCAGAGGAAACAGCTGACTCCCATTTGCTTTGGGGGCAACACAGCGATGCCAACAGGCGACGTGAAGCCTCTGAGGTGCTGCAGGAAACCTGACCTTCCCCTCAGCCAGCTGGGCCCGCTCTCCGACTGACAACAGCAAGCTGGACCAGGGTTTAATCCCAAATAACCTTTAGGGTCAGGCAGGCGGTGGCGCACCAGGGCACGTCGGTGCTGACAGCCCCGATCGTCGCGGGTTTTTTCTCCACTTGAGGGTGATGCTGGTGGTCCCCCACAGGCATCCCCCCAGGAGCCGGCCAGCTGGGCACGGCCGGTGGGAAAGCATACTCTGCAATGGCCACCAACCCACCAACGGGACCGCCGTGGCATCCCAGTCACTGTCCTGGCATTTACAGGGACGAAAGCTGGAATTTACAGGGTCAAAAGAGCTGCTCCCTCTGTGGGGGTAACCTGCCCTCGTGCCGTGCAGTCCTCTGGCTGGGCAGTCATGCAGAGGACAAGTCTTTCCACCCTTAAGCCCAGGTGAAAGGCCTGACTCAATGAGCCTGAGCTGCGAGCAGAGCTCAGCTGCATCCTCCAGGAAACAGATTACCTACCCGCATTCAAGAAAGAAACATGGAAGGGAGGAGGCTACAGAGCTTCAGTCTTCTTTAGGAAAATTGAGATCTTTCTAAATGCATGTAATTGTGCCCAGAAACTGTAGTGTGGCATGCAGTTTCGGAGAGAATAAAATGAACTAGATAGAATAGCTACAAAGTAAATGGACCATAAAATCATATCTGAAACAAGGACAAAACAAAGCAAGTCAAGCATTTCACATTATTTCATTTATTCTACTTAGCGATGCCATGTCATAATAGTAGCACATTAATATGCCTGCAACCATAAACATCGTATCTGGGGCTTCATTTACTCTTTGTAATCCTTGTTTTGAATCATTTGGGATAAAGCATCATGTCTATCTCAGTACAATCAAGCACCTCAAATTCCACCAATGGTCTAGTTAACGCAGACCAACAGAAAAAATAAAAAGATAAATCATAAAAATTATAAGGAGAAAATAAAATTTAAGTTTTCTAATTGGAGAAAAGATTGAAAATGCAATACTGTATCTCTACTGGTTAGCTATAGGAAGCGCAGTCAAATGCAAACATGAATGTAAATAATGGGAGGAAGAGAGAGTTTTTCTCCCTGCTTTCTGCTAAGTATGGGTATCTTGTCATAATATCCTGCCAAATACTGTGCATACAGAAGTGGCTTTTTATATCAGTTATGAAGAGCAATATATCACTGAAAGCGTGTTTTAGCGTTTCAGCCCCACAGGAGGCAGTCTGTGTTCATGCATTCATTTAAATTGTTGCTCAAACATTTTCTAAAAGCAAAATAAGGAAGCTCTGCTGAACTCTCCCACCCCCCAATATTCTCTTTGCTCCCCACAAGAAGCCCACAGAGTTTTATTTCCCTGGTGCAGGCTGGCAGAGAGCCGCCCCCCAGCCTCCTTTCGGGGCTTTTGGCAGAATCCCCATCCTGTCAGCCAGGGAATCATATGGGGCTGAGGTGGGGTGAGGAGAGAAAGATGATCTTTTCAAGCTCAATAGACATATGCAGCAGACTCCAGAACCACCTAGGGGTTTTCTTAAGTTAGGGTTAGAGGTTACAGCTGAGTGAAACTCCAGGCTCCCTGCAGCCAGAACTGTTCCCCCTCCTCTGCCCCCTGTTTCTTCCTTCACAGTTTCTGTCTGCACAGTCCTGTCCCTCCACTCTGCCACTTCTGCCACTTGCTTCACTGCAACACAAGCCAACTCCATTTGCCAGTGGGTCAGAAAACCAGCAACGCAGTTCTGCCGCAACAGTTTTCTATCAAGACGGGGAGCTGAATCGGCTCAGCTAAGAGTGCCAGAGTCAGCACAAGGCAAAGGGCTAGAGCAGTTTGGGGGAGGCCAGCCCCCATTGCTTTCAGCAACAGCAAACTGTTGAATTTGCTGTATGAATTGCTGTATGAAACTGCTGAATTTGCTGAATTTGCTGTAAGCGCTGTATGACCATGTAACCACTCACCAATAAAACTCTACAGGTGTTTTTGAGGACTCTGCATATACTGATAGGTTATGACGAGATGAGAGTCTTCTCACTCTACATGCTCCCCATGTTATACTTTAAAATCTGGTTAGGTTTCAGATGCCCAGCTCCCTGACCAGCCCATCCCGTGACTGCATGAGCAGCTGTGCCAGCACATCAGAAAGGGCAATGAATGGGAAAAGCAGTAAGGGCATGGCAGTGTCAGGGTCGACCTCAGCTTCGGCAAGCTGCATTTAAACCATATCCTGCTCTGCCCTGGGACGAGCCCAGCAGCCTAGTTATCTCTGCTGGTTTCTGGTCCAAGTGCTGTCATACTTCCTGCAAAACTAGAGGGAGTAATCCCAGCCGCAGAGAGCACTATGATGACCTCTACTGTACCTGTTTATCTTGCAGTGACTGACTTGAGAGGGGCCCTGCTCCTCTTTCTAGCTGCAAGGGACATGCTGACCCTGCTACATACACAGCAACTCAAAACTAAGAGGTTGCCTATATAGCACAGCTGATCCCAAGAGCAGAACAGCCATGTATTCAGTACCTAAGGTTCTTCCCAAAACACCATGGTCTCTTTTGGACTGGGACCCTGGTTTGGTGTGTTCGTAAAGCTCCTATCCCAACATACCAGGTCTATACCAGGATTAAACAAACAGTAACAAAAACACTTTTAAAAGTCTTTTACCTTTCTTGAAAGCCAGGCCTGTCTCTTTGACGCCGTTCACATACAGCCGACGAATCCCTTCTTCTTCCACAGAGGACAGAGAGAAACCTAGGGAGGTACCCAACGAGACAGTTAGAAAAAGCCAACCACTTCCAGTGTGTCCTACCAACTGCACACACTACAGGTAAGGCTGTGCTGTCCCTGCAGCGAGCAGTCGGGAATTCCTCCCTTCTCCTTTCCCATAAACCTTTACAAACGTAAAGGGAAAGTTAAAAAAATCAAAGTGGCTTTAACAAAAACCTGAACTGAATTTCTGAATTCATACATAAATCATCTATGGCTTTATTTGAGGATACTACAGCTGCAAAACGTTGGAACAGACTTCCAATTCTCTTGCCACAAAAGGTCACTTCAAGAAGTTTTGCTGTTTGCAGACAAAAGCTGCACAGAGATGTCGTTTGTGACCCAAACTGACAAAAGCCAGGAAACGGAGAGCTATGGCTGACATGCCATCCTGAACTCAGACAAGGAATTACAGCGCCTGCTAAAGCAGAATGCCAACTTTTACTTTTTTCAATTTCTGGACTGGACAAGTTTGTAAAAATGCTGCTTCCCCTTCTCCCCCTTTCTATTCTCAGCTGCTCCTGGCACAACCTGTTATTTGCTAAGTCTCAGCTCATTTTATAGCTACATTAGAGACCCATAGACCAGCCTTATAATGGAAGTACTGACACAGCCTTAATTTAAACAGTGCAAATGGTACTGTTACATTTGGTTTTGGTGATTTTCCTGCCATTTGTGTTTGACACTGTGTAAGATAACAACGTGCAAAGGAAATACAATGTGGTTAGTTAAATAGAGTTTATTTATTCACTGTTGAGAGTTACCTAAAGCAGAACATTTGCCTTTCTGAAACTTCATTACTCCCTAAATGGGTGTAGGCAACCATTTGGTCTCTCTTTTTCCGACTAGAAAAACATTTACAAACCTCTGGGGGGAGACGCTTGTTTGACATGGAATCAGCCACCAGCCAAGAGGAAGCAGATGTGCTGGGAGCCTATTCCAACTTTAGGACTCCCTTCAAGTTGGTGCTTATGGATGAGAAGTTATTTTTTCATCCACCATTTAAAAAAAAGAAAGGAGGGGGAAGAATGTGGCAGCCTAAAAGTGAGGAGCATATGGCCCTTCGTGACTTACTGAGCTACTTGGAATCCGTATGCGAGCTCCTCAGCCTGAATAAAATGAAATTTGTGAAGCTCGCTCATCACACCAAGTTTGGCAGAGAGAAAAACTCTTAACTAAACAAAAGAGCAGCTGTAAAAAAATAGTAGCTATTGGTTGTCATCACTGCAAAGCCTACCTGGAAAATCCTTAACCAGAAGCACAGTGGAGCATGCCCAAGATTGCAGTTTGAGTCAGCACAAATTATCAGTTACTAATACCATCACCCTTTTGCAACTGAAATGTTGTTTTGCAGCCAACTACCATACAGTTAAAACAAGGCTGAGCTGCATCTCAAGTTCTTGCTGTGGCTAACTGTGAAGAGATTAACACGCCCAAGCAGTCCCAAGCTCCCATTCTCCTCCATGAGAAGACCTCTGCCTCCTCCAATCTGTCAGGGCTAAGGGCAAGTGTAGTTGCTTTTTAATTCGGCTTTCATTGAAAAAAAAATCCAGAGAGCGGAACAGGTGTAAAGAGCAATTACATGTGTTGTCATCACCTTTAAGAGATGAGAGATGGGCAATTGGCAACGGCCTTGAAACGGTCATCTCACAAATACACATAACCCCTCCGCAGACAGGGCATGTGACCATACCCCAGGTATGGATAAACTGTTTTATTTCCACAGTTGTGATGTGGCTGGATCCGGTAAACAATTTGAAGCAGCATTCCTGTTCCACTGCAGTGCCGGTACCAGTGCTTTCACTGCCATGCAGTAAAGCAGAGCAGGGAACTCATCCAGATGGGAAATACTTAAGAGTGTGTGTGTGTGTGTGTGTGTATAGATATATGTATATAGATATATGTATATATATACTTGTATATATATATACACACTTGCATATATGCATAAACATGTATGTGTAGTTCGTATATACACACCTCTAGTACGAATGTACAGTTTTCATCTGGCTGAATTCTGCAGGTGCTCCACAAAAACACGTGTACTAGCATTGCATGAGAGGAAGGGCAGGAGTGGGTGGAAGCAACAGCGATTGCATAAGCTGCCATCACTGCCAAAAAGATTATTATCAAACTGTGCATGGACTCTGAAACACAGGTGTGAAGAGATGGGTGGTGACCCAGACAGAGTCTCTTCTTCACTGCAAAGTTTTGATGACAGGAGAACAAAAGTCTGTATCTATGACTGCACATGGCCTCACTGAACCAGCACAATACCTGAACAAATCCGCCTCCAGAAAATTACCTCAGCCCCCTGAGACACACAGTAGCTAAGAAAAATGCCAGTATGTTCCTGGTACACATAGGAGCTGGAAGCAATAGGTTCTTACTGCTGGTGCGCCCTGATTCCTGCCCACACAACCTTTGCAAAGAGGCTGGTACCAGTGAAAGAGGCAAGAACGTATGTGCCCAGGCATCAGCAACAGCATCACATTGACAGATCTAACGCTGACAAGGTCCGACACACTGGCCAGGCGCTCCAGGAGTGCCTCTTACCACAGGCACGCTGGTGGGAGTAGAAACACTATGAAATCTTCCCAGGTGAGTTTTCCCTGAAACGCTCTGCTCTGTCCTCTTTATGTCACTTGAACTCATGGTGTGCTCAGGCACGATGGCCAAGCTGCTCCAAAGGCCTGGTAACGGCTGAAGGGGCAGCTCTGCCCCCTCCCCAGCACCAGGATCTCTTAGCTGGCCCAAAACAGCTCGCAAAGCCAGCAGACAGCTATTCACTTCTTTTATTATCTTACCTTTCTACCAGGCTAGTGAGCTGAACTGGCCTGTCTAATTGCACCCTTAGTGAAAGCGTTTCACCTCCCTATCTTTGATACTATGTCTGTTTAAATTGAGATAACAGCACTAAGTCTACATTGTTGGGATTAGTGAATAGCTGCTTGTGAAGGATCTTGAAAATTCAAGGTGATTTACAAGTATTATTATTGCTATAGCTGGAATACTAGCAACAGCAACAGGTAATGTCACTAATGATTTTCATAATCTCATCCATTTTCAAAATGAAGACTTTTCCAGTTCTTCTGGAGGAATCAAGGCACAGGGAATTTGGACATATGTTTTTAAAACGGGTGAGAAGTATGAAGCTTGAACAAAGCTGCACAGAAAAAACAAGTAATCGTCAGAATAAAAAGTCCCTTAGTGCTCTAAACATTCAGTTTCAGTACTGGCTCCTGACTCTGCATTTGCTCCTGACTCTGCATTCAGTACTGGCTCCTGACTCTGCATTCCCAGCACTTGTTGAAGTCTCTGTGAGGGGCTGAGCCTCCAGCACTGCCCAGCTGACTGAGAACCAACCTCGAAGGCAGCCCCGCTCACAGACTTATGCAGGTGCTTAGATCCTTGGAGACTGTGCAGTCGTGTTATTGATTTAGGTTCTTTTCAAAACACAACCAGTAGCAAGAACCCTTAAGCAACCCTGTTAAAAAGATTCTATGCCAAAATGTTAAAGCTCTGATCTTCATGTTGCCATAGCTCGTGAATGTGCTGTAGCTTTCTCTCTGGATTGTAAAAGTATGTATTGGCAACGCTAATTCTGTAAAAAGACTAAAAGAACTAAAAACTCAAATGCACCTAACATACAGGATGGAAAAGGATTTCAGGAGGAACCCTAGCCTTCCCCAGCACCACATCAGGATCAACACTTCACCTCTGCTCCCTCGCACATACGTATTTCAGCACACACTTGTCACTGTATGAACACATAGTACTGTTTCTATGAGACACATACAGACCACCAAAATTCTGCTGCCATTTAGAGTCAAAGTAAGTTTTGCCATTTTCTTTCAAGGAGAGCAAAGTCAGCTTTTATGGGGTGTATTTAGCATTCACTCCCTGCAGGGTCGGAGCCACTGAACAGATAACATCCCATGTCTCACACAGCTGATGTCATTTCACAGGACATGACAGTGCATTTCACGGTCTTTCCCATCTATCACTTAAAAAAAGAGGAGAAAAAGAAATAAACAGGAAATGCCATGATACCCCTAACTCTTACAGTGCTTTCAGGCACAGCATAATTGAACCTAGGGCCATCACTGTGCTGGTTAATATTACTCTCTTAGGCCTTCAATATTCAAATTGCAGTCAGTACCAATGCTTTGTAGCAGAGCTCAATATTCAAATGGCCTGCAGCTGTATAGTAAGCAGTTTGGGGATTCAGAATTATTCTAGTCATTAAAACAGAATATTTAGATAAACAGTAAAAAGATGCAGATTGGCTTCCCACAGGGTAGGTTGCACAAGTAACTTTAAAATTTAATAAATTAAAAAAAATAATACAATTAAATAACAGAACTGTAATTGCCAGACCAAAGGGGAAACTCACCCGGCTGGAGGTCTGTAATTTGAAATACTCTGAAAGCTAAGAAATACGATGACCCCATGTAAAGATTGGGGATTTTGCTGAGATTACACAGGGAGGACCTCCCCTGTTTTACATTTTACACACAGATCTGTACCATGTGTCAGATTCTGGCTCCAGGAGTCCAGAGGGCATCCTCGAGGGCCAGACGTGCACCAGGACCAGGCTCCCCCAGCCTCGGGAACAGGGGTGCAAGACAGGGACCCACCTTGCGTGCCCACGGCAGGCGGGGAAGGAGGCCAAGCAGCCTCTCCTGGGACACCTGCCCGGCCACAGACCTTGAGATGCCTCGTACCCACAGCAATGCTCCTGGCAGCATCCCTGCCATCACACTTGGTGGAAGGGGTGAGGAGGGGGAGAGCCTGCTAGCCGTGGCGAGCCACAGCAGCAGCCCTCTCCCAAGCCCCACTGCAGGGCCCCTGTGAACGCCGCAATGCAGGCATTCATGTAAGATGTGACAACTGGCAGAGGATGCTGTTTTCTGCTGGCGCTCAGCTGCACAAACTCCATAGGTGGTGTTTTGAGAAACTACAAGAACAAGAAAACATTTGTCCTTTCTGCCACCGTAGTTCTCATCAAAGAGCTGCACATCCTACAGCTCGAGAACCAGGAAACACGGCGTTCAGTTCACTACAAGTAAAACCGTCCTGCTTCAGGGCAGGGGAGCAAGCTTTCTGTGGATGGCATAGGAATCAGATGTGCTTTTCTTATTGTGTTCAACAAGCCTGTCAGGTATATCAATGAATAGCAAGCAAGAACCTGCACACACTAGAATTGACTTGGCAGAAAAGTAAAAACAAATCAAGGAGAAACTCACCATAAATATCAGAGGATGCATCAGACTTCTCTATTTGAATGTGCTGTGTAATTTTCTGACAGATTTCGATTTCTTTGTACAGCTGAATAGAAAAAAAACCCACAAAAATATGTTATTGTGGGTGGACATCAATTGTAATCATTCTGAACAGATGACTTTTTTTTTTAATTACAGGCAGAAGAAATGGACTGTTGTCATTATTTATCAAATAATTTTTCTCCACATGCATGAGATGTATTCATAGTGTCACTAAGCTTTACTGTTAGGAACAGAGTTAAAGAGGAGGCAGCAGTGTTTTATTACCACCATCATGAAAGCAAGGATACATCTATTTATTTCACTCAGTCGATACCATTTTGAGTGCACAAGAAACAGAGCTCCTATTCCTGTTTTTGTATTTTATGGGTAGTCATCATTTAACATTTTTATATTCTTTAAATTAAGACATTGCAGGAATTAAATTACTCGATAGTATTAAAATCACAAGGAGGGATTTTGTTTCTTAAATACATTTCTTAATTGTTAGAAGACTACCAGATTTCTTAGCATGAAATTTCATCCTTACACATTTATGTTTATTTGTACCAAGAAAAGCCCCCAAGTCTTTGAAATGGTCATTAACATCCTTCCTGGGAGACCAGCACAAATTCACACCTAGGTAATAACCCAGAAGCCTACGCACGTAGGTGTAATTCACTCTGCCTTTCAGGAGCCAAGCAACCCCTCAGCAGGGCTACACCCCTCCACCACTGCTCACACATCTTGTGTTTTTAAATCACTTACATTCTCCTGTCTTGTGTGGCTTGCTATTGCACCCGGGTCCTGCCCCGAGCTCTGAACAAAGATGCTTGTGTTGGGTCCTGCCACCTCACCTGAGGCAGGGAAATACTGCTTTTCCAGACAAAGTCAGATATTTAGAGGCTCTGAGCTGACATCTTTGGGAGTCAGCCTTGACTTACTCTTTGTAAGACAGCCTTGACATACTGGAAACCTCTGGGTCAGCACAGGTTTGAAGGTGGTTTGTCCATAGCACAGGCTAGCACTTAAGTAACAAACCGTCCTTTTGTCTTCGGAAAAAAATCATACCCACAGGTGAATGAGAGCCCACACGTAAATATTGATTTTGTTTGCGTGCTGGTATGAGTGTGTAAAAAAGCAATTCACAATAATTAACATTTTGAAACTAAGTGACATCAGTGTCTGGACTGAAGTATTTAAACCATTTCTTTAAAAAAGAAGAGTAACTCATTAGTAAAGGGTTTCCTTAAAAATATAATTTTATCTCCTGCTTATATCAGCACTTACACATCTGTTTAACTGCAAATATTAGGTATTACAGAACAGTTATATACCCATTTAAATGGTTGTATATAGTAAAATAAAATGTATCGTAAATTAAATGAGGATGTCATGCTAGCAATATTTTTAAAATGCAGTTTTCATATATAGGAATGTATTGTTCAGAACCTGAAAAAGAGTCAAATGACATTTACAAAAATCTCAGCTAGATTTCAGCAAGGGTTTTAAAAAGAGGAGAAAGAAAAAAAGGAGCGAAAAAAGCAGCATTTTCAGCACAAAACTTGTGTCTGATCCCTGCAGTCATCGAAAGCGAGTGTGCAGGACCAGAACCAAGGAGGACAGCTGACAAGCTCTCGCAGGGATATGGGAGCCGCTTGCTGCCTGCATCCTAAAGCGCTGTTTTCAAGCAAGAACCTCTGTTGAACAGGAGGCAAATAACTGGGATGCTCAGACTGCACCAAACCAGAGCGTGAGTGCGACAGCAGCCCTGAGGTGCTGCTTGCATTTCCGTGCCCCGGGGACCTGCTGCCCCCACACCAAAGGCAGGCAGCATATTTGGGCTATGGTGGCTCACGCCATGAAGCTGCCAGCCTTGTGGGCACCACAGGCTCGTAGGACCCGGCATGGGGCCCAGGGCTCTGGGGTTTGATAGCAATAGCGGGAGCACCCCAGGGGTGTTCCTAGGCACCGGGGAGGGCCCGGGGACAGGATTTCTTCCTGACAGCAGCAGCGTTGCCCCTGTGAGCCGCTCCAGTCCCTCATAGTGTTTCTCATAGCAGTTTTGGGATTTTTTTTTTTCCTTCTTTCCCCCCCCCCTCAAGATTTTCTCTTCCTTGCCCTTTTTTTCTCTACCACTTTTGGTCTTGTCCCAGCACCCTCTCCCAGGGCTACCTTTTCCAGCAGCCCCAATGCCTTCACCCCAGCCTCATCCTACCTGCAGGATTTTCAGGGAGGCCTCCAGTCTCCTGCTTCCGTCTAAAAGTGCCATCCTCCCCAGAGTAAAGAGTCTGGCACGTCAGGCTTCCGCCAAAACACTCCAACACTTAGTTTACAATAAAAGGTGCTTAAAAGTGTAACTGCCTGGTACAGCACCTAATGTTAAATACTCTGCCCTGAGCCCTTAGTAACATTTTTAACACATAATAAACTGAGTTTGTGAATTTTTGAAAGACTGTGTCAGTACACAAAGCATCACCATTAATGTTTTGGAGAGGAATGGAGTATGGATATTTAATCTCTGTTTCTTATTTAAATATATCTGATACATTCTGCAAGAAAAAGGAGTATCATCCTAAGTAATGTATGTCCATAAAAGCATTTTAGTAGATGGAAGATAGCTCTAGCAAGGTGACATCAACATTAGACAATATTATAAACAGCTATTCAGGAGACGACAAAAATAGAGGCATTAGTTTTATCATATTGCACCAGAATAATTTAATTGAACACTTAAATAAAGTAACTCAAATTTTCTCATGAAACAAGCACACACACACAAGCAAACATACAAATGTGTGTTGTTTTAATGTTACTACATTAGATATAAACCTGCAGCACCTATCTATATTATAATCTTTCAGCATGTACATAGTCCCACTGACTGTAGAGTTTTGGTTTAATTTCATTTTTTCAGAATAAGCAATAACTGCTAACTATGTCAATCCTACATCCTCTCAACATAAGACAAGTCACCAAAGTCCTTCCAGGCTATGAAAGCTAAAATCTGTCTCCTCTGAGTTTTAATTTTTCCCAACTATATTTCACTTCCCAGTCTTAGTACTCCACTAGCACTTTCTCACTCTTTTTTTTTGTTGACAGTGTTAATGGCAAATCCCTTTGTTCATTTACTAAATGAACAAAAGCATCTATAACTGGTGAAGTTTTACTTTTTATAAATAAATCTGCCACCAATGAAAAGGACTTTAAAAAGCTTTACAGCGTGCATGTGTAAAATCACAGAGTTAAAGCATGACACTAATTTTGTTTGGTCTTTTTTTTAATCTCTCACTTCAAAATTCCTTTGAAGTCTGCTTTTGAGATGAATGATATGAAAACATCCAACTGAAGCAATTAGGAAAGTATATTCTCATACATAACTCCAGAGCTTTTTAATCTCAACATTTACCTTCCCATTTAGGAAAAAAACAAACAAAAAAACAAACAAAAAAACCCAACTACTTGTGCCTTTCCCCCCTCTTTAAAAATCAGGCAAAGTCATCCGAACAAGAAATACTCAGGCCTCAATACTATGTCTTTAAAACCACCAAGGACAATATGAACAACAGGAAAAGGCAACCTTGAGAGAAGTTAAGCTTAAATGTATGTTACAGTGACTTTCACACATTACCTGTGGCTGTTCCTCCTCTCTCTCTTCCACACAGATACATGCATGCACAAACATAAGCTAAACACCAACTCTCCTCAGGATGAAATATTTGGAGAGATTACTTTACTGTAGGCCAATTTGCTATGGTCTGCAAAGCACTATAATTGCAAGTTAACTCTGCATATTACAAATGTCAGATAAACACTAATTAATAGTGTCCTACCAAGTGTCATTTAATATTGCTCAGGAGGTAGCATTACCAGTTCATAGATATCCTCTTCTGGCTTTGGTACATAAAATTGGATCTGGTTTTCAATCAGGAATTTAAGACGCAGGTAGTGAGCAGTGTGATCCAGCTGGTGTGTCTGCAAGAAACGGAGAAGAGGCTTTAGAAGAGAAAAGCAATGGCTCACATCATCTATACGTAGAGAATGGCCTAACACTCATAGGAAGAAAAATGCCCCAGCACCGTCTTTCACAAGAGGCCCATGATCTCCTAACCTGAACAAGAACCTGAACCTCCTCCTCTTCCCCAGGGATAAGTGTTCATTTAACCACTGACCAGGATGTCAAGGGCAGTGCTAGTACTCTAAGCAGCCTCTTTGGTCCTGCTTATCTGGCAGTTCTGCTCCCTCCCATGCTATTGCAGAAATAAGCAAACGCTATTACAGCAGAAGACTCAGAGCATACCTTTGTATACAAAGGGCATTTAAAATCGCAAGGAGGAAAATAAATGTTCTGCTAATGGAGAAAAATGTAACAGGAAAGTTTTTTCTGTTTCTTTTGGGTTTTTTAGCATCTTCATAATTTAGTGAGTAAGCATGATGTGGTAAATTTCGAGCAAGGTTAATATAAAAAGAATCTGTATGTCCTCTAAATTCAAAACAGCTCAGGATACACTGGCTTTATAAGGCTAAAAGAAGCCAGGAGTTGCACATTGGATCACATCCCAGGGGAAACAGGTCACACCATTTTAATGAATTAGCTATAACTAGCTGAGGATACGGCATTTGGTCTGGGAGATGTTAACGACCTTTTCTCAGCACGATTAATAAGCTTGATTTAAGCAGAGGTTAATGCAGTGTGTAATCAAAACACATTAGAATTATGATAAACACAAAGGATGTCATTCAGAAGTTACTTTCAAAGTTCGTAAACTGTTGACTAAAGCTAATGAAAAACCCCAAAGTGACTCACAAATACAGCAGGTAAATTCTCCTCATTGTCACTTTTGAAATCCCATTATTATATGCTTTTATATATTGGCCTTTTCATTTTATACAAGCAAATTACCAAAGTTTCCTAGGTTGTACTAAAAACAACGGCTCATCTGAAAAGTCATGCAAGAACGTCATTATTGCCTATTTGTTATGTTTTTTAAAGCCTCGCTTATCCAGTTCAAGCCAAGACGATGATACACCAGGACTCAGCTGACTGATCACACAGCATAGATGACGAGTAACGTACACCGAGTGACCTGTGGAAAAGATCACACACTGACCTAGCAAACCCTTCAGCAAATACTCAGAGAACAGTGAATGTTTTTGAAAGTCTAGATCAGCCCATGAATAAAAAAGAGCTACCAAGAAAAAAAAAAAAAGACAGATCTATTGCTGCACTCAACATAGCACTACGTTCAAATATGTCCAATTCAAAGACCAAATTATCCTTATATGAAATCAAGTATCTGAAATGGAATAACATCTGTAATCTGGACAAATACGTAGTTAATTAAATAAAGAATTTGAAATCTATCAAGGGCCAAAATAAAAAGAGCTGAATGTAGGAGATCCTTGCCATCTCCCCTTTTTTTCTTTTTTGATAAGCATTTGGCACGCTTTGCTCACTGTTTACTGACTGCTTTCACTAGTTTTCTCTCTTACACGCACACACGTACAAACACCCCAGAAATTAAAGGGAAGCAGAATTGGCTTTAATGGTTCGGAAATGATACAGAGGAGTCCTAGATTAGTTTCTGGTCAGATTAGTTTACTATCCCTAGACACAAACTGAAGACCGCCTTGCATACCAATTAAACAAAAACATACAGAGGAGACATAAACCCACAGAATGCACACCCCACATCTGGAGGGAGAAGTCTGTGATAAGTCTCTCTGACAGTCCATGGAACACTTGAGCCATTTACAGCAAAGCCAGTGGGGAAGAAATTCTATGTGGAAAAACCATACTAGCAGAAAAAGGAGCCAGGCAACCTGGCAGTCTCCTCCTGCCATCACGGTGTATCTTCACGTGGTCTCCTGTGCCGAAGCGCTCGTACACGTGCTGCGTTTCATACAGCATCAGGCCAAGCCGGTCAGGCAGACTTATGCTGACAAACTACGTGTCATCGACTAAAGCCCAGGGTTGGGAGAGAGCCCCCATCCGCAGCCGGGTATTCGTGTTGCTTCCAACAGTGACTCCGAACGTCCTCCCCTTGCAGAGGAGACCCAAAGGGACGCTTTCCAGCCTGCCCCAGGCCAGCAGAAATCACAACCTGTTGTAGAGGGACATGAATTTATCCAGTCTGGGGCCTCCAGCCATTGGGCGCAGGCCAGGAGCTGCCTCAGCTGCACTGGCGGGGCAGGAAGCCCATGCTCAGCCACCCTGGGCTCCCCGGGGGGCTGGGGCACCCCACCACCGCCCCTTCAGAGCCACCGCCCGCCCGCCCTGGGGCAGGGGCAGGGTGAGCTCACACCTGCCTGCAACCCGCTCTGCAGCCTGCGCCCTGATAGCCTCTTAAAAGAGCAACCTTCCCCGCAGGCAGCGGCTTGATCTACCATCCCGGCGGTCAATGACAGGGCTTCTGCCTGCTTTGATATGGGCACTGCATCAGGCATGGAGGTGACCGCTGACGCCTCCATTTTCACACCTGTCTTTGCAGGGAGATTTGCTTACGAGAAAATCGTGTGTGCTGGCCATTTTAGAGAGCAGGAGGGAGCCAAACGCAAGATGACCAATGCTGCACTGAAGCCCCGAACCATGCCAGAGCACAGCATCGTCTGAAGAGGTCACTGGATAAAACTCACATATATTTTGAGCCACTCATTTCTTCCAAGAAACACCATCAGCCGGGGTGGATGCCATTCATCCACTACATTGCAATCCCATCCAAGTCAGGCAATAAGAGTCATCACCATTAAAGCCATGATGGTGCAGCACATGAGCCACACCATTTAGTTAATTAACATTTGTATAGCTGCAGCAAGGCTTTGTCTACCAACGTGCAAATAGGTGCATGATTTTCTACTGAAGTGAAAGGAAAAGGTCCTCTTAAAGTGGACACAGCCAGTCTGCCCCAAAAGCCATACCATTAACCCACTTTTCTTGTTGCTGGTCTAGCTGCATCCATATGCGGGAAGGTGGGAGCAGAAACAGGGCAGCTTTAACGATGTTAATATCCTTTCGAGACCACCCAAAATACCTTTTAGCAGTCCAAATAAGCTTCTTGGTTTATTTATTTCTCTCCTAATAACTCTGGCTATGTCTGGAGTAAATTAAGCAGCTAACCCAATTTAAAGCAAAACCCAACAGCTTAACGGACATGCTCTTGAAGAAGAATTTACAGCCTGGGGTGTGATCCGATTCAACAGGCTCCGTGTGGTGTAGCGGGTCAGCACACAACCCGGACTATTCATCCATTTCGGCTCCCTTCTAGTTAAAGCGAAGGACAGACATATTCTTTCAGCTTAGTGGGGGAGACCTCAGTGCTGAAATGACAGCATCACGGAAACACGCTAGCCATCCCACCGTATTACTCTGGCTTCGCACTCATGTGGCCCAAGCTTTTTCAGTAGGAAAGCACCAGCTCAAAATCAAAGTAAGCTCGCAGAGCATCAGGCTTAAGTAACTTCTCAGAGACTTGGAGCGCAGACCCACAGACCTAGGGGAAATCTGCTTCTTGCCCCTCAAGCAGGTCTATTTGAAAAATGCAAATCATGAGAAAAGAGAACCTTTTTCACTTTTTATCCAGTTCAGTCAAAAGACTAAATGCCATGTAGGCTTCTATGCTTCATTTTTGGTGTTATTCTCCCCACACTGGCTCTGCCTAAATCCATATACAGTGTGTGTGTTTCTATTCAATTTTAAGACATACCATTATGAAAATGTTAGTAATACGTATACACACGTTCACACTGCTCAGTATTATCCATAGGAAACAATTTAATGCATATACACTGACTTTTCCTGCCTTCCAAGTGATGTTATTAGTTAAATCTTATGAGAAATCTTCGAGAAACCACTTTAAAATACACTTTAAACTCTCTTCCCACCAATCTTGAACCATAAAAGTGTCACAAAGCAGCCTCCAAAACCTAACTCGCTGTATAATAACAAGCAGCAATGTTAGTGTAAGAACACATTTCCTACAATGACTTGAGTGCACTTAATGTTCTCCAACAGAATAATCACGCTCAGTTTAATAGCACAGATAGATTTAACCACATCTACAAAAATGAAGAGGTTTATATGAAATGTAGATCTTGAAATGTTTACTATACCAGAACTTGACTGGTTCTCAGATGGCAGATGGCAAACTGATGTGAAATGATGTGGATCAGATATTAAAGGGGAAAAAATGAGCTGAATGCAAGAGACAGAAGAAAGAGATTGATTATTAAATGCTACAGAAAAGAAAGCATCCATCAGTGTTTTCCAGACTGAACACTCTTACAGAAAGAAACAGATAATAGCTCTTCAAAAAACAAACACTCACCCACCTCCCCTTCTCCCTATACATCACCACCCACAACAATCAAACACACAGTGAGAGACCAGATTCTCAGCAGGCACCTACTGAAACCAGTGGAGCTACACCAATTTACTCCAGCTAAGGATCTGGCCCACTGAGTTAATCACTCTTACCCAAAGGAAAATATAAATCCTAAAAATAAATCATTACTAATAGTGTGTCATCCAGCTTCCCTATTATGTCTCTCTCCAAAAATGTCATCTTTTCCTGAATACAATGAAGAGCTTTCACAAGCTGCAGCACTCTTTAATAGTGCACCTGGCAGAGAGATGAGCACACTGTATAATTACTGCAAACAAATGCCTTTCTCTCACCTTCCCTCTCTTTGGAAGCACATGCAACATGTTCTAAAAGTCCCCAAAGTTAAGCTCTTAATAGTAATAAATGTTTTCTTTTCTTTTGCTGTTGTTGTTGTACAAAAGAGGACTCACTTTTCAGAACGGCACGTGACATGAGTTGGGTCTAGCTTGCAGTCAGCTGGTTAGCAGAAAACATACATTATGTAGCTGCCAGAACTGAAAGCTTGTATTTAATTTGTCAAAGCTTTCAACTTCTCTGCTGAGATGTAACTCTTTTTAATGGCCAAATGTCTCTGATACTTCATCTTGCAAAGAAATCCAGGTGGTTTTTCTTCCACCCCCCCAATGCAGATAAAAGCTTTCCTCTCTCTTCCCTCCTGCCACCTACACAAGGTGAGTCTGACTCTGCAATGCAGACAGCAAACACAGGCACCTTCTCCTACTCCTGCTGCTGCTGTTTTCTCCGTACCTTCCTCCTCCACACCAGCTGGAGGGGAGGAAGCGGCAGGGGGAAGGAAGGAGGAACGGCACCTGCAAACAGGACGACCTGGCACCTGGGAAAAGGTGAGATCACCCCGCTTGCCTGGCAGAGAAGCGAATGGGCCATGGGAGGGCTTGGAAGAGGTGGGGGAAACCAGGGTGGTCGGGTGAGGACAGGGCGACTGCCCTGTCATGCTACAGGGCGTCCAGTGAAAGGAAGCGGGCTGGGGGCCAGGATGTTGGGAGGCAGATGGGGAGAGGAGAAGGGTCCTGCACACACCTTGGTCTCCAGGGGAGGGGGAGTGGGTGGGCGGGTGGGTACGTGAGCGGTGGCAGCAGAGGCAGAGTCAGGGTGCGACAGCACTTCAGAGGCTCATGCACAGCGGCCAGAGTGGAAAAGGCAAAAACTAGTCTGCCTCCCTCTCCCTACACCCATGCCAAGTTTAGCTCCAGCTAAATTGGAATTTTTCTTGTGTGGTGCTAGCATGAAAATTTCAGTATAATTCATGTTTTTCATCTAACGTACAACTGATCCCTCAACACAGTGCGGTCTGAGCACTGGCATATAAGAAAGTCACTATGAGGTTCAACTGAAAGGGCTCAGGGTTGTAGACACTTCACCCTGCTCCAGGGCACGCTCGCAGCCTTTACCTTGCAAATAATTTCCAGCACATCTCGTGTGGTGTCCCCAGGACGGATGACTGTCAGAGCAGGCTGGTTGTTCGGCAGGCAGAACCAAGACGGCGTAAAATACTCGTGAACCCAAATATCACAGTCGGGATTGTGCTGATGGACACTGCTCAGTGCCACTTCTTTTTCCCTCTAAACAGACAAAATCCATTAACACTCTACCAGCCAAATACAATCTCCTTCTTCATCAATAACAAGTGTAAGGAACATTATATGCTGTATCCAAAAGCCCTCTTATAGAAAAGACCTTTTATTCATAAGCCTAGATTGAAGACTTGTCTGGACAGGAAACTTTGCAGTTTTACCTGAGCAGTATAAAGTGTGCCTTCCCATGTCACTCGCACAGCTACACTGGTGCAATGCTCTTTTCCTGGGATTTCACCCTATGGCTATTGGGAATGCCAGGAATGCAACAAAAAATAATAGTGATAAAAAGAGATTTAAAATTAAAACTTAAATGCACTGTGTTTCGGGGTAAACCAATCCAAGGCCAACAAAACTGTTGTAGATGCTACAGTTCCTATACCTAGAAATGGCAAAATAGCAAATCTTAGCATTTATTTTGAATTTACTGTCTTTTATACATCCAAGTTGCACTCCAAGCTATAAATCCCCAGGAAGTGATGGAGCTGCAGAATCCCTATTTGCTGCAAGTGGGCTCACGCAGCTAAACCCATATTCACTACATGAAGAATATGCCTCTTAGCACTGTCTTAATGCTGTTTTATAGCTGACTTTCTCTGGGGAAAGAGAAAGCAGTTGTAATTGTGGCTGCAAACACAGAAGCTCACAGAAGCGCATGAGAACAAAACAGAGAAAGCCCTGTGCTTCACAGTTGTGCCAACCTGAAATTACGAAAACCCCATATGGCTCACAAGGAGCCATTTTACAGGACCAGCAATGTCTAGGTCCTCCTGTGGGCAGGCATTTCCCTGGCATGCAGTGCTAACACCCCTCTGGGTCTGGCACCTCCAGCTGTGCGTAGGATGCTACACACAGCAAGCCCTTTTGACCGTGGCAGCCAGCTCAAACCCTCCCAGAGCGGCTACAAGCCCTACAGCGCACAGAGGGTCCTCTTCTCTCGTCTCCTGGGGGCTCCGCGTTCCCCCTGCATCTCAGAGTCAACGCTGCATTTAGGCTGGCTGCAAAGGAGGGGGAAGGAGGCAGCTGGAGAATTGGTGTTTTACCTTGCCATCCGGGACCGTATCGTCAAAGATTCCTTCGAGAGATTTCTTTACTGAATCAACTCCTTCACCAAACACCTGAGGAACAACAGAGCGACTCTGCTTTAAAACATCAATGTGCCTCCATGCCGTCTGCAGCACACGCTAAGGGGAAAACAGTGTATCTAACGTCTAGCGTGGAAATCAAACTGAAACATAAAACCATTCATCTCAGAACACAGAAAAGGAAAATATCAGCTTGTTAAAAGGGAAGGGAGGGTGAAGGACAAGCTGGTGATGGGGCACCATGATGAAAGATTAGAGGCCAGTTCTGCTTAGTGGTCTGTCACTGACTTACTTGGTGGAGCTGGACAAATTATCTCCTTTTGTGCTGTTTCCTCACCTGTAAAGTGGGGGAAATGAACGCTTCTCCACCTCTGCTAAGGCTGAGAAATCTGAAAGAGGGCTCCGCTTCTAGCTGGTTTTGTAATAAACCAGCTTCCAAAAAGTACTTAGCAAACACTGAAGTACCGCAAGTCAGCGTAACCCTTCTCTAATGAAATAAGAGCTGGTAACCCAGCACGAGCCAGAGAGCCAAAATCAACAGGACTCCGTGCAGGAGGAATGACAGAATGTGAATATTTACAGGATCCACCTCAAATCAACACAGGACTGCATCAGATGGGCAAACAGGGTTGTTACTGCAGCAAAAGCTGATAATTAAAACTGAAAAGTTAAGTTTTATAGTTCCACATCAGCATAGCTTTATGATCAAGTTGCTGGGCTTGGCTATTAACTATTCTGTACCTAAAACGAAGCAGGGACCATGCAGGATGGGAGAAGGTCACTGCCCTTTAGGGATTTACAGTTTACTGCTTCAACTTGGCAATATTTTGCATGCTACTACACACGAGCAGGGCAAATGTGTTCAGGCACTACATTTAGATATTCTCCTACTTTCTCAAAACTTTACTTTTTCTTTGACTCTCTCCAGTATGACTTTTCTTTAACCTGGAACAAAATCCCTTTTCATGCCTGTGCTTATTGAGGAGTGCGGGGGGTAGGGGTGGGGGTGGGGGCAGGGGAAGGAAGCGAGAAGAGGAAGCGTGAAGAATGCATTTATCCCGGGTGAGTTCAGGAAAAAAAACAGGTCTGAAGACACAGCATGGGCAGGATCCTAGCTCAGGACAAGGGTTTGCGCTTCATTTGGGGAACATAAGTACAAAGCAACAAGGATGCTGCACCACCAGTGCAAAGAATTGGGAATGCACTCATGGAGGCATCTGCTGCTTCCCAGCAAAACCCTGAGCTTTTGCTCAGCCACGAAATATTAGGTGAACTTTTAATGTCTCGCTAAAAACAAACTAAACAATTTTGCAGCATTCATCCTCTGCTAAACAAAACAAACACCCACTGCTGCTTTAACAGAAGGAAGAAGAAATCACAGGGCACAGAACAACACGTGTCCCAAGCCTTTCTCCCTTCAAAAAGTGAAAGAGAAAGAAAAGCAAAGCCCACATTTCCTGCAATTAGGTGAGGTATGGCTCTCAAAAACTGAAAGCTATAATTAGGGATGTTTGGAAAGAATAACAGGGAAGCACCTTCCTACCACACTGAAACACGTTTTTTAGAGAAAGATCTGGGCAGTGACTGGGTGGAAACATTTCAGCTTTTGCTTTTTTAAAAATCTGAAGCAAAACAGGGACTGCCCCTACTAAATGCAAAGCTTTTCTTACTTTAGGAAGTTTTCCTCCAACTCAGCTACATTTAAAGTATTCTACAAACTCATAATTTTAATTTAAAGAAACAAACAAGTCTGCACTTTCTTTTTCCTTCCAAAGTTGTATCTGTTTTACACTGCTGCTTTGTTACTCCTGAGTTTAGGGAAAGTACCTCCAGCAAAAGCAGAAGTAGCAGAAATGCAACAGCAGCAGAAATGCAACCAATTCAGCTAAAGAAGGTGTGAACTCTAAACCTTGTTTTACAGGAGCTGCTGTATACTTATCTGTAATTACAGTCACTGATTTTTGAAGAGGATGTGGAATGAGATGACTATACACCATGAAAGATTAAACAGGCAAGGTTAAGGTTGGATGTGTAAGTGCCTGATGCAAGTGACTCTTTACATGAGCTGCATTCTGCATGCTAACAAATGAGCCTTGAAAATAACAATATCACAAACTTCCACACACTTACCTGATTAATGCTTGGCCTCCCTTGCTTTTTCTTCGAGGTAGTATCCAGCCCCCAAAGAGAAGAAAACCTGCTTCTCCGTTTACTAGCAGATCTGGACATGGCCTGCGTCCTTCTCCTCACTCCAGACTCCCCTGTGCGAGCCGCCACCTGTCAATGCCACATGGTTTTAAAATCAAAGGTCGCAGCATCCCACCGCACCATGGCTTACATAATCTAACAAACAGTGGAATCTGGTTTGAAAAAAAAGGCAAATACTATGGCAACAATGTGTACTCACAACAGGGACAATGATAATGCTGCCAGGCTACTTCCTTCTCACTGCAATTTAACTCACTTCTTCCAACGTCAAACATCAAAAATTAAAATGGACGGTACTACCTCCCCTTTTTTTGACATTTAATCTGAGATATTTTGAAGCAGCCTAATCATCACAGAGCAAAGTCTCAGCACCAGTGAAAAGTTTGGGGTTTTTTCTTTTTTTTTTTTTCTTTTTTTTCCTAACAAGGTTTTAAAGCTGGACACACGAAACTTGAGAATTCCCGCTTCTGAAAAGCCCAGTCTTTCTCTTTGGTCTTTCCTGTGGAAGCACTCTGGGCATCCTGGAACTGACTCATAACTGTTAGAAGGCCAGATAAAGGCTTGCAAATAGGTCAAGGTATTTAAAACCTGCACTTCCTTAAAGACAGCAACATTTGAAGGAGTGAGCAAAACACAGGAAGAAAAAAAGTGAGCTGAAATGACCCTTTCGATTAGAGCAGTGTTAACTGCTTGGGTACTTGAAAAACGGCCTGTGGCAACCCCTCTGGAGTGAAAAGATATTTGCCTTTACTGAGACCAAATATTTGGGGAGCGTTTCCCAAATGAGGAAGCTCTGGTAGAAATTAGTGCGACATTCGTCAGAGGTGAAGTGTTTAGGCCAAAGTTTAAGCAGATTTCCCATGTGGAGGTGGCCTCAGGAGAGCGAGCTCCTCTCCTGCAAAAAAGGGAGTGGTAGGAGATGGCAGGTATGAACGGGAGCGCAAGGCGAAGCTAGACAGACAGACAGACAGACCCACCCTGCCGACTTGGCCGTATGCTTCCTGGAACACCTTTGTACTGCATTCCCACAGCCGAAACTAGCAAAATGTGACTGTCGTCTGGCAACCCCAGCGGGAACACCCAAATCTCTCAGGGATGCCCCAAGCTAGGGAGCTGAGAAACTGGTTGTTTGGGTGCAGCAGATACAAAAACCCATATAAGATGGGACAAACAGAAGGCTGGCTTGTGTACCCAGGGAACCGTCGCTGTATGAGTAATGGTGAAATCAAGGAAAAGGAGAGCTTAAACACTACTGCAAGAGTCTCCATTTCCACAGCCTGGACTTGTGAGACGTTTCTTAGCTGTACCTGGGACATTTGTGCAGAGGCACCTGGGAGACTCAGCACATCCTCTGACTAATGTGCTGAGGAACATCTTCAGGAGAGCTAGGGATGCCACGCTACCACCATGCAGCACCCAGCTCGAGTCTGAGACTCACTGCACCATCTCCACGCTATTGAGGGCAAAGGAGGACACGAGAGTTTGCTTAAAGGAGAAGAAAGCACGTGTCTTTTCCAACACAACATATTCAAAACATATTTTTTTTCACTTGGCTCTCAAGAGACACCAGCATGAAGAGGCAGACTGTTTTTCAGGCTAATGCTCAGTGCTTTGCTAGATGCAAAAAAATAAGCATAAATGCAAATTACAGCCCGCCACTTAAAAAAAATATAAATCCACCAGCAATTATCGGGATGATGACGCTAATCTTTTCATATATAAAAGAATAAAAACGCCCCTGACTGAATTACAGCTCTGGATTCAATTGAAGGGTACAGCTGACATCTACAAGACAACAGTGGAGCTCAGCTATTTCTGTGAAGCTCCAGGAGTCCAAGCCGAAACTACAGGAACTTGATTTAAATTCATTAAAAAACCACCACTTTGCAATACATTTCCCTGTATTTTTAAGAGCTGGGTTGTTACATTATTTAAATTTAAACAGCCATTTTAAACATTATTTGCCACACCATAAGCAACAGAGAAGAACATTTCCCCTCCCTTGTGGAGCATCAGGTGTTGATCACTGGAAACCGGGTATTAGACTAATTGGTCAGTAGTTTCATCCATATGGTAGAAAGCAAGCCATGCCCAAGAAGGTCTAAGCCAACACATGCTGAGGGCCTCAGAAAGACTCCCATTGACTTCACAGGACTTTTGGATCAAGCCCATGTACACGGACATTAGAGATGGGCCTGCTCTTGTAACAGGAAGATCTGTTTATAGAAAACATGTTTATAGTGCAGATCTGGAAATTCAAAATCACATGTTTAGGAGAAACATGGTTCTTCCACTTCCATAAGGCCATGGCTTGCAAGCATCTGCTTTTTAATCTACATCCAGGACACAGACACCTTTCAGGAAGCAGAATATTCTGCATACTAAGGTAAGGGCTCACCCCCCAGACACAGACTGCTGTTTGTCGACATGATCTCTGCATTGGACACATGAAGCAATTTGCAGGTTGGCAAAGATGACCCCTGGCCTCTGTTCAAACTTACCAGTGCATGAAACGACGAGACTGAAAAGATTCCAAGACGGCCCATTGCAACTTTCGTTGGACGGCTGGCAAAAGCAAGCAGTCTTTTAGGGTTTGGGAGCTCCCCTCCTTGGAGACTAGCCAAGTAACAGCGGTACCGAAATAGGTCCATCTGGAACTGTTCAAGATTTTGTTCCCAAACGAAGATCTGTGTACAGCAAAGATTGAGGAGCAAGACATACAAGAAGAGAAGGGGAGAGGAGGACGAACAGGGTGGTAAATACCTTGAAAAAATTCTACTGTTCCCAGCAACACACCTTTTTCACCAATGCTGATCTCACTCAAGGAACCTTGATTCCCCTTCTTTCCCACTCTCCCCTACCCTCTCAACCCCAAAAAGGACACAAATAATAAAGAAGTTTTCATTAGATGGAAAACAACTTTTTTTACGTTCATGGCAGAAGTCTTCTCCTGGGACAACTGCTCCTTTGACACAATGCTAATTAATAGGATTAAAATGTCATTTTTAATTTTCTTTGTATTCCAGTATTCTCTTCTGAGCAGTCCCTTAAGAGGCTTCTTTCATGTATCAAGGGCATCTGAGAAACAAGAAGACCAAACCCCACCAAATTCCACATACAGAGCACCTCAAATCAGCAGCCGCAGCCGCAGCAGCGTTGCTGTAAGCATCAACGGAGCTTGCCATACTTGAAAAAGTGTAGTACACTGGGGATAATTAATCTTATCAGCAGAAGAGCACTATAATCAGCCTATGTAAGGACTTATTTAAATAACTCAAATTGCTGATAGGAAACAGTTTCAAAGCATTTAGAAAAACTCAGTTACATAAAGAGAGAGACTGCTCTGCCCTCTCACTGTGATTGACAGCCCTTTTAACAGAGGCGAGCATCTGCCCCCTCTCTCCCCACTTCTCACAGGCTTCCAGGGGGTACGAAATCTCTTTAGCTTAGCACATTAAGGCCCTGGCCACTCCCTATGGTTTGCATTACAGGCACGTTTGGCAGCCGTGGTAAAAGAGCTACAAACTAATGAAGCAAGAGCCATATGTTAGTTTCCTAAAATAAGGTGCCACTGCAGCAGCAGGAGAGACATCTGCTCTAGGCTCTCTGCTTCTCAAATGCAACTATGCTGTCCACTTGACGTCTGAAGGAGCGGTCCCAAGAGGCAGCCAGGGCTGCAGCCATGAGGTGAAGGCAGGCCCTCGCAACGAGTAGAAACCAGGGATGGCTTCTTCATCCCATCTGCCAGCAGAAGAACCAGCCTCTTGCACTCTTAAGACAACAGCAACAGCAGCATTTGTCGGTCTATGACCAGCTCTTCCCTAAGGCATCTTGCTGCCATGGCCTGGTAGCCTCTTCACTCCCCTAAAGCCCTCACTCAACCTCCGAGCAGCTAGCCAAATCTCTCACATAGTGGCCAGGAGAAGACAGCCCATGCTGTACCTTAGTGCACATTCTTTGGAGAAACGGTGCAACTAGGGCAGCCGGCACAGCTTTCCTGCCAACACAAGTCCCACCTGCTCTGGGGAGCTCTGCCAGCACACACGCATGGCACAGTGGGAGCAGACAGAGGTACCGCTAATCTGAAGAAGGCCTTATATATTTGCTAGGGGCTTATTTCACCGAAGCAAGCAAGATTACTTGATCCAGTATGGTCTTCTTCTTCTTGGAGTCCGTTACTGAGGACAGCTGCATTTCACCCATTTTCTTCATCTTTTCATCCATATCAATCTTCTGCTCCAGCTTTTTTATCTCTGTTTTCAGGAGCTTGACGGTGTCCTCTTTGTGATGCTGCCTTGCCACCGCGGTTGCACAAGCTGAATGGATTGCAGTGATCCAGTTCTCCAATTCGGTCTGGCTAGAGGTCTGAAGAGAGGGAAGAAGGGAGAAAAGAAGTCAGGATCCTCTTTAAAATTGATTTGAGATTAACAAATGCAATTCCAAGGAGTTTCCTTTCCCTTTGATCTTAAGATTCAAAGCCTTAAATCCACTTACGAGAGAAGTAATAAAAACCCCATCATTCTTAAGCAGGCCATTTTTAACTCAGCACTAGGCATTCAGCACTTAGATTTACACCTCTATCTGTGCTTTGCAGCTGTACAGTGTTTCCCAGCAAGGTCTCAGGAATTACCTTCCTTGTTCAATGCAATGCTGCCATAATTTGTAGCTCAACATATAATGACGTTTTCTAAACTCCCGGTTCCTTAAGGCAGGGAACATACCAGTCTCTGTGCTCTTCACAGCATGGAGAGTTTTTCTGGCATGCAACAGTTAGTAATAAATTGATGGCATAAAATGTGACCATGATATCTATGATGAATAGACAAACTTTCCACTTCTGAAGGTCCCAAAGTGCTCTGAAGTCAACCCTGTTATCATTAAAGCCAGGCTCATCTTATTTTTTATGGCTCTGGTACTGTCCCTTCCCAAGCATGTGTGTGACGGTTCAGGAAAAGGGAACACTTCCCTTCCCTGGAAGTGTTCAAGGCCAGGTTGGATGAGGCTTTGAGCAAGAGGTACCCCTGCCCATGGCAGGGGGGTTGGAACTAGATGATCTTTAGGGTCCCTTCCAACCCAAACCATTCTATGATTCTATGATTCTATGAGATATTGGGCTGGAGCATGGGACACCAGTACATTTTTCTGGAAGAGCACTATTCTGATTAAAGGCTTTTGACAGAGAAAGAAGAATATTTCAAAGCATTCCTTTTCCAGACTTTCAAAATAAAAAGGAAATCTTCTTAGCCTTCTTACTAAACTTCATTCCTTTTTACAGTAGGTTGTAAAACAAAATTTACAGCCAACTCAGGGTTGCAGCGGACTTTCTCTGAGTGTCAGCCTTTAGCAGTAATCACACTGGTATTTGGCTCATGGCTGAAAAAGTAGCAAGGTGCCAAACCACCTTGTTCTAATTAAACTTTCTGATGATACCTGATCTATAAATAGACAGCACCGTATGACTTCTCCAGTTGCTAGCATAGAAGAAGGTCATCCTCACTGCTCTCCTGGAGGTGACAACTAACAGCAAAGGACATGGCTTACTGAAGCCAAGGAGAGATTCCCACAGAAGCCTGACGCTGGAAAACATGTATGCACAGGCAGGACTTCAGACCGATGCTCCCAAAACTTCTGTGGGACTGAAGCAGGTGAAGCCCACATGTCCCAGAATGACATAATTTTCCTTAGCTCAGGTTAGAAGTCCTAAGCAGAAGATAGGGTCTACCCTGGAAAGACTGATCTCTTACTCCCAATTTTCTTGTCTTCAGTTGGCATTGTACAAAGTATATTGCTTAAATTGGAGATGCTCCCTGCTCAGGTAATAACACTGACAAGCTCTCATTCATAGATGGGGCTTACAATGTCTTACCGCCACTGCTGAAGACATGTTGAGCTCCCCTTGCTGAGGAGTTTCTGCTGAAAATAGAGAAATTATCTGCAGAACAGAAGACACTTTGCTTACAGTCAGGTGGTAAAACCTAGCCCCCACTAGAGAAGAGACTACCACTGGACTTATAATGAGATGGTATGTTTTGTTAATTCCTAGCAAAATCGTAACAGCAAGATACCATATTTTTATCTTATTAAATTTTAAAATATTATCTGTATACCATTAGATTCAGTTTTCTTTTTGGTTTCCTGGGGAGAAGGGGGGAAAAAAAAATCTGGAAAGGATTTTAGGAGCTGAAGACTCTTCTGGTAGATGAGTAGGCAAGGGGAATCACTCTGTTTCTCAAAGGAAAGGACCACATAAACAAGCTGCAAGCATCTGATACATAAGTATGTGGTGTCACAAGTTGCTCTGAGCTCCTGGAAAATGCATGTGACATCTGCAAGTAATGGATTTGTGTAGGCATGATAAGAACTGACTGAGCAAGGAATCGTCGTGTAGGAGGTATGTGATGTCTCTAGGTGCAATGCAGTGGGAAGGCTTGTTACAAGATGTCCAATATCTGTACACATTACAAAGCAACCCTATTTTTCTCCCTAAGTACACAGTCTCCATAGGACAGAAATAGTCTTCTGCAGGTCTGTGGTTTCTTCTCACCAAAACCGCTACTACAGCACTGTGTTATGTGTGGACGGACGTGTACGACATGAGCAGTTAAGTAACACTGCTGAACAGCCTTACACGTGCTTCAGCTGCTCTGTGCACAGCAGAGCAAGCCCTACAGCACAGTCACTCACACATTACTTCCACCACTGCAGCTGGTCTCCTTCCCTTCTCCCCAAACCCATCCCTTCCTTCTCTTCTGCTTCTGCTTCGCTAGTGATGCATGGGTTCTATGGCAGAAAGGACACACCAAAGAAAAATTTCTGCAAGGCAATATAAATGATTGTTTTTCATTTGAAAAGGCTCATTTTTGCCTTTTCCCACAAAGTTACATGAAAATCTACCCATAGCATAATAATGCAGAGCTTTTAATGAATAAGGCCCTGTGTTTCCACAAAAGAAATGTACTGAATGTGACCTTTTCAGTATTGAGCATCCACTGACAATTTTATGAGAATTAAGGTTTTTCCTTAGAAAACTGCATGGAAAAGATTTCACAGCTCGTACCAATAGAACAGGAGGAGGTGGTGCTCCACAGCCTTTCAAGCACATGCTGAGACCATAAGCACCACGCTTACCTCCTGGATGAAGCTCTCCAGGTGGCAAAACACACATACCCTGCCCAGGAAAGGCATGAAGTAGAAAGGGGCAGTGCTGTATTACACTGTGAGCTGAGGAAGAATCAGACTGAGGTGGCAGAGAAGCCAGTCTGCAAAAAAATGATTTTTTTTTTCAGTATGCAATCAGATACTCAGTCTCTTCAAAATGTAAGCCAGCACCACTTCCTTTGAGTCCATAAGGTTTTTTTATTTTGCACTAGTTTGAGAATCTAGCCCCTTGTTTAGGACAGCTGCAAGGACCTACGTGACAGTGTAATTTTGAAGATTTGCTCTGGAGTACAGGGAGTGATGATGTGGGGGCACATCCCACCACAGAGTAGCTTCTGGTTTAAGAAGGCAAGAAACTCTGAATACATTGTCACTGGAAAGGGAAATAAATAAGGGATTCCTCCGGTGAAGAAAACTGAATCAAAAGAGGAAATGGCACCACCTCAGCACAGGCTGGCAATTACAAATAAGAGTGTCACACCTTGACTAGTGACAACTTGCAATAAGAAAGTGGAATACCAACCTAAAAATCACTCAGGGAAGCAGTAGTTACTAAAATATAGAAACCTTTTTCAGTGAAACAAATCAACTAATGTATGGTCTTTGATATAACTATTGGATTTTTTTAAAACGTACCCTGTGAAATTCAGACATTTCTATTTTTCTGATTAAAAAAACTAAACATGCACTTTCAGCCTCCTTTTGGGCAACAGCACGATTCTGAGTAAGGTCTGTATGAACAAGGGGCAACTGGATTCTGCAGCGCCATTGGGAGAGCACCTGGAGGTCCAAGTACGCCCTGGCACTTCAAACTCCTCTTGGTCTTGTAAACCCCTTGAGCCTCTCCGCAAGGTCGCATCTTTGATACGCATCTCTTACGAGATGCAGATAGTGTTACAGCACATTTAATGCACTACTGTATGTCCTATATGGTAACTGGCCTGATCTGTGTGTTATAAGCACACTGTCAAACCATGCAAAATTCCCAGTTTTTACAGGGATGTAAAAATATTTCTTAATTCTTACTTTGTTCCAACCATCTACACAAAGAGGGTCCAGTCAGTCAATAAAAACAGCAGATCTGACAGTGATTCACATGTGGTGGTAGGTCTCTTGAGTGGTGTTTACCAAATATATTGTGTCCTTCCTCTTGCACTGCGAGAGGAAAATCCCAGACCTACTGGAGTCAGCAGGATTTTTCCATTGATTTGAACCAGAGGTAAAATTTCCTCCTTGGTGAGTGAGATGAAGGAGAGAGAGAAAAAGAGAACAACTTTGTAAAACCCTCGAACCAGACCAACCTGAAAGAGGAAAGCGTCCCCAAGGGAGTTGCTGAGACAGAAGACAAAGTCCTTCTTGGGGTGTTCAGGCACCGCTTGCACTATGCTGTTTTCCACCCACACAGCGTGCTTTGGGATGCTGTTGTGGTCAATGCCAGATCTGCCATCAGTCTCATAAAAAAACAACGTGCATCCTAAAAGAGATGATCATATATTAGCAAGCAACACATTTAAACGCAACAGCCACCCCGCATCTATTCAGCACTAATAGTTGGGACTATGAATCATCCGTAAAACTGTCACAGGGATGAGGGAGGATTTGCCAGGGCCGGTTCAGGTTTTCAGCCCCACAGTGGACAGCACCAGCAATGGCCGAGTTTTTAGCCCAACAAGGTGGCGATTTCCACTCCACGGGGGCACGCCACGAGCTGTACGGTACATCAAGCCGTGCCCCAGCAGGCCATTTTGTTTGCCCTAGGATTGCTAAAACAGAGCCACAAACATGAGGCAAGAAAGTCACGGGCAGTAAAATACAGCCCCAGGTGAGAAACATCATTATAAATCCCAAAGCGGGGGTCCTCCACAGCCACCCCGTCCCACCGAGGGGACCGAAAGGAAGATGCAGGTGTGAGAGCGCGTCTCCCCTGGCAGTGCCGGCCAGCTGCGAGCCGGCCCTGCCGAGCAGACAGACCCCCAGGCAAACCTCCATGGCCCTGCCCCAGCCTCCTGCAGCTGCTAGCTGCTACAGTCCCTGCAAGGCAAAGACCAAGTGATTTAATTACTGGACGCAGATGAGTAACTGGAAGAAAAATAGAGTGGAATGAGCTGTGCTTACTGAAAGACTGATGTACAAAAAAAACCCAACAAACAAACAAAAAGCATAAACCAAATCCTTATTCCACTATAATGTTTCAGCTCTGACTCACGGCGATACGGCCAAAAACAAAACCGCATTTTAGCTGGGGACAGCAAACAAGCTGCTTGGTTTTACAAAATAATCTTTACAATTCTCGGGGCTGGGGGGGAGGGGAAGGTATAGCAAGCCTGCAATTTGGGAGACCCCCCAAAAAGGGTTTCCTTCTCTCCCTCCTGCCTTCCCCCATTATCTACCGTTGTTTTAAACTAAAACCGGCACATGGTTTCTCTGCCACTGGAAACAGCCTTCTCGGTGCAAAGGGATGCCCTGTTACCTAGCCTCTCAGAAAACTATTTGCAGCCAAACAATAGCAGCTGTTAGCTTCAAAGCCTCGTTTAAACACTAACATTATTAAGGCACCGCAATCTAAGGAGCAAACACTCCACTTGAGCCAAAGCACTTTAAAATAACATTGCCTCCTCGCTCATCCTTCCCCTTTTTCCTCCCTGATGGCCCTTTGTTTGCCTGCTCCTCACAGCAAGACCTTCCTGCCACAGGGCCCTCCTCCCAGGAGATTAGGGCTGCCCCTGCCCCTGAGCCCTCCTTCTCTCCTCTTTCATTTCCCCATCTCTCTAAGCACCCCAAGGTGGGTGAGCTGCCACCTAACTTTGCTGTTCGTTTTAAAATAGCATTGCAAACTAAAAAAAAATAGTGCTCTAAAAAAGGTGCTCTGCAAGCAGGACTTTAACTGTACTGAGCTTTTCGGGAATCCCACCTACAGCAGGAGACATGGCTCTGCCTCCCCTGGCTCACAGATGAGGCCGGTTGCAGCAGAGGAGAGCGAGGCCAGTCTCAAAACCCTGCAAGCGTTGCTTCCCCTTTTGCTGCTGATGCAACCGCATGAAGATTAATTAGAGGTTGCTTCAGGAGGCCAGCACCTGAGTTTTGCTGCTCCGTTAACACGTATGTGTATTTATAAGCACTCAGACCCCGAACAGGGCTGGAGCACCCTCCTAGCAGGAACTGCAAAAATTCAGAGAGAAAAGGGCCTGATGGCCCAGGCAGCCGAGGAGGCCGGCAGGGCAGCCGGGCGCCGAGGGCTGCCCACCACAAGATGGGTAATGTGGCCAGCGCCAACGCCTCCCAAGTCACAAGCCAGCCTCGATGACCAAACCGTGGCTTCCTGTCCACACCGCGACTGTGTGGCAACTCGCTGGGCATGTCTACTCCTGAAGCACATCTCGAAGGAGAGGCCCACAGCAAAAAGCTTGAGAGGAATGCACAGAAAGACAGAACCCCTGTTTGAACGCATGCCAGTGCCATCACTAGCAAACTCCCACTGCCACGTGCCTGCAGCTGCACACAGGTATTTAGTTTGTCAGCAAGCCATAGCCATGCTTCTTAAAAGAAGAACACTCAGCACTCCGAGAAGCCAACCCAGGTGGTGCCAGCAGGGCTCGAAGCAGGGTATGAACCCCACTCCAGTGCAGCACAGCGATGTGTCTTGGACTACGAGCATGCCATAGTGCGAGTACATCAACAACCATCACATAAAACCCCGCTCTGAAAAACATCAGGACCACTTCCTCACACTTGCTGTTAATTATACTGAAGTTCACAGCAGCTTTTGTTAAGACTCTAGGCTATTGGCTTCTTCATCTGCAGCAACACACAACCCACGGGACACCACGGACACCCATCTGGATAAACCCTTGCACACTTGCTCTGTACCTTTCAGGGAAACCCAGTAGTGCTTCCATTTCCTGCGGGTGGCCGACTCCACTTTCTTGTTCTTTTTGTGCACCAGGAAGTTTTTCACTGCCAGAGCACCGGCTTTCCGTACCGTGCCCTGGGCAGCCGTCAGCAAGATGTCGGACTGCCCCGGGGAGCTGAGGGTGCCGCTGCTCTGCTCATCACTGAGGGCAGAGCCGGCCTCCTCCAGGTTCTCGCTGTTGGTGGTGCTCATCTCCAGCTCCCGGCGGAAGTTCTCGTACACCCCCTGGCGAAGCCCGTCGCCCGTTGAGCTGCTCCCGCTGTCGCTGCCAATGAAAGCCCGACTGGCCGTCGGGGAGTAACTCGAGTTGGTAGCATTGGAGCGTCGAGAAAGGAGGTCGGTGTCGGTGGCTGCTCCCTCGATCCCGCTGTCGGTGAACTCGCTCCCCTCGCCTGCGTTGACGTCCTAGTTGCGAGACAGACACAGCGTGAGATGAAGAGCCTGGCCGAGCCTGGCCTTCTAGAGACACCGACAGAACCCGAAACACCCAGGTGGCACCACATTTCTTCACACCCTCATTTTGTCTGGCACTGGTAATCCCTCATCTCTTTTTCTTCTTAAGACAAACAACTGGAAGAAAAGGCGGAGTAGGCAGAACTTCCAGCACAGTTTAGGAAAGACCAGTCACACACGTGCGATTTCAGGTGGTGCCTCTACAGCCTTAGCATTGTGGAATATAAGACGCAGCATCATCTGTTTACATTAAGCTAAGTTAACAGTGCTAAAGGTTTTGCAAAAGGAGAACATATGGTAGCAGAAACTGGCAGTGTCAAGAAAAGCAGCAATCAACCTACGCATTTTGAAAAGAAAACATTGATATTGTACCTTCACACCTACAGCTGAAGGTACATTTTAGACATCCCAAGATTGTAATTTGCAAATTATATAACTAAAAAGGTACTTTTTTTTTCTCCGAAGAAGTTAATGTATTTGAGATTATTTCTGGTTTGTGTCACTTCTACATCACAAACCCTAACGATGGGCCCAGAATCCCAGACCCTGCCAAAATACTGCAACGACAGCAGACCCTTCCTAGTCCCCAAGAACTTGCAGTTGAAGGATCAGAAGAGACAAGAATATGGACGGCTTGAGCAAGACAGGAAACAACATGACCGAATTCAGGTTTCGAAGGCTTAGTGGGCTCAGCCTGTCCCCTGCCACAAGGCTAGTGCCCAAAGGGGGCTAACCACTACCACCTCAGCACCCAGAGGCATCTGTGGCAGGTTTTGAAGGAGGACAAATAAAGGCCAAGCCCTGTAAATGGAGAGAAATATCTTATGTTAGATACTCGGGAGAAGAGGGAACCAGGGAAGATGCAAAGAGGTGAGAAATATGGCCAAAACAACAGGAATTTCAGCCTCTACCTCTCCTGCAAGAGCAGCTGGTGCTTGATTTACGAGTTTAAAAAAAAATGAGGAGACTCTGAGAAGAGGTGGCAGAATGCAGTACTTATTTTGAGAGAAAACAAGCCTCTGGGTGTTGGTTCAAGCACCAGTTTTCTACGCATCCAAGGGCAGCTCTGCGGAAACCGAGAAACCCTCCACCGAGCTCGGTTTGAAACCTTCCTCCTGTGGAGCAAGAGCTGGATGAGGAAACCTTAGGGGGAGGGGAGGGGTGTTGCTGAATTTGACTAACTTTTAAGGCATTAATTTGTAACGGATGGGCTCGTTCTTTATAAACGCTACCTCTCAAGGGAGACTTGGAGTCCAGCTGGAAGAATAAGCACTTCCTTCCCCATTCAGTGAGCACAGTTATCCTAGTCAGTCTGGTTATTTAATGCAACACATAGTGATAGACAAGCTGTTCTGGACAGGCCAATAATCCTCTACTCCCACCACATGCGAATGAGCTGAGCAGGGCTTCCTGTAAGTGCAGTCATTTCCCCGTACAGAGCAGCTTTCACAACCACGCGTTTTTTTCCTGCTGTTCCAATACACTTGTTTTTTGGAAGCCAATTATCTTCCCATTTCTTGCAGCACTGCAAAGGAGGGATACCTGGAGAGGGGAACTGGTGCTGCTCAGAAACCGGTGTTTACAAAACACTGCCACGAGTGAGTTTTTGCACTCCATCACGAAAAGCTGGATGGTGCAACTTCTGATGACAGCGCTCCATCTGAGACCCCACGTGTCAGGGAGCCGGGACTGGCACGGCTGCTCGACACTCACACGCCCGAGGCACTGCCTCTCTGCCAACACAGCTACATCGGCGTAAAACCGGAGCGCCAAAGAACGGAACGGGATCCCCCATGTTCACTGGGATAATTATTCCCATAGAACGATCGGGGTTTGCATTTGTTTTCTGGGCCCTTCTTCCTCCTTAACTTTTTTAAAGGGAAAGAGTGTGCCCCTCATATAGCATAAACAAACCTGCATTCTGCAGTGAACACTGCATAATGGTGACAACAAAAAATTATTTGAGGTTTTGAGATTTTTATTTTAGGTTAATGATTTAATAAATATACAATCTGTCCCATAATTATTTTATCCATGCTATACAAAAAGTATAGAGTTAATTCCAAAACTTTAGCTGATGTAACTTTTAGGAAGCATACTTTATGCTTAAACTAGAATTAGTCAGTTTAAAAAAATAAAGAGCTACTAAACCAGACCACCAACTTCAGGCAGATAGGATTTGTAATTTTGCCAGCCAGTGTATGCATAAAACTTTCCTGGTGCTTTTTGGCAGATGGAGTGTTTTTTCAAAACCAGAAGTGCACCCGGAGACGTTCACGCACAGCGCTGCAATGCAGGCTCTCAAGGTTCCTCATGCCCAGCGTGACACAGCCTTCTCGTGTAACCTTGATGAGACACAGCATTGATTGCCTCAGTTTCCCCATCTGTAAATGGGGATTATACTCCGTAACTGATACATGGGCATAAAGGCTTAGTATTCATAAAAAAATTAAAGGATGGAAAACTCAGGATTGAATGTTATATAAGCTCATAAGCTTAAATTGTAGCACATTTTCCAAACATCTTTATAATCTTTACCACAATGCAAGTGATAGGCTGGACGGGTCAAAAGATCTTTTCAGCATAACGCTGCAGCCCTGCCCCTAATCTCTCTCTGCTCCCTGCACTCCCTTTTCCTCTCTTAAATTACCCATATCAAAGACTTCTTGCCAAAAGATGCAAACCCTTTGGTAGGAGGAGGGTCTGAGCATACAAAGGTCAAAACAGTTCAAAACCTACAGCCTGCTAATATTGTTCACACTCATGAGACGTAGCATTGAGTGAGCTTAGCACTTTCGGAAGTCTGCTGTATGAGAAGATCAGTCTTGAGGTTAGTAGGGTTAAGAGCATTCATTGCACAGGTCTCTGACTTCTGAGTTCCTGCTGCAATGTCAACTTGTTCTCATCAGAGGGTATGAAAAGCTCTCAAGAAGCAGCCAGCATCTGCTCTGGCCATCTTGCGGTGCTATAATCCACACACTGAACCGCATTCAATTAGGAGTTCAGCAGAAAGTATAGAGGTTTAGTATTGTGCTTCTGCAGAAATGGGCCAAGGTGGAAGGGGTAACACTCCCAAGCCCAGCAACAAACCATGGCAGGGGTTTGATGAACACATCACTGGAGGCACAGAACTACTCCTGCAAATTTTCAAACAAGGATGCTGAAAATTAAGCATCCCAGCTCATACCGTGAGCAGCACAGCTCCCCACTGACAAGATCGATGTGGATACACAGGCCCCTAGCTTTGGACTCCAGCCTTCCAAGTGCCTACTGACATGGCCACCAGAGGCTACTGCCCAGACACGCAGTGAACACTGAGTAACCTTAATGAGAGATATTTAAAAATTACTCACGTTTTCTGCTCAGGTTCTCAAAGAGCCCCGTGGGCAACAGCAACGTCTCTCTCCTCCGAGGAAGACATATTACCATCCCAGGTCCATGATGGGATGCGCCACAGTGGCTCGCTAACGAAACAGGCATTTCACTCCTCGGCAGAAGGAGTTACCAGGCAAAGACTCCTGAGGTCGAGAGTGAACTACAGACGTGGCTCAGTCTTCACCCCTCTGACTCTTGCCCAGCGTCCCTGCGGCTCTCCACCAGGATGCTGATGGCATGTGCCATGCACATCGCAGGACCTGGGAGACAGCTGAAGACTGCAGAATGCATGTCTCCGAAGCCTGCAGTTTTGGACATTATAACAAATCACCAGCACATTACTCTGGACTTGTAATTGCTGTCATCAAGGGGCTCTGTTTTATTTCACTGGTTAAAAACCCCAAAAGTTTCATTCAGCTCTGTGTAAGATTCAGGACACTGCACCTGATATTTTGCACCTCGCCGGAGATCTTGTGTTTTGTATTTTCAGGCTGGCAAACAGCTGTCTCCACACAGAGGAGTATTTTTGCCTGGAGACACCATCCCAGGAACCAAGTGCAAGACTGGAACTAAAATCTGTGCTGCCCCGCTTAGCCTTCCCACTGGTGTTTACCCAGCTTTGGGCCTGGGAGGACAAGAGGGCAAAGCAAGAGGGAGGTGGAAATCATTAAATTGGTCACACCAAGCAGAAAGCATGTAGCAAAGAAAAGAAAGCGTATTTCCTCCAAGACAGAGAAGTCTGGGGGAACAGCAGTTCTTGGCATTTTGCAAACACAACAGGTCTTAGACCATAGAGACAACAAACTGAATAAACAGGGGGCTTTGTCCCTTCGATTTAAGATTGCTCAATGGAAAGCAGGGAGAAAGTCACATAAAGACCAGTGGCTGAAGAAGGGAACTAAACAGGCTCTAACGTCTGTGCTGCACTATGCAAGTGCTTTGATAGGGAGGTGGTAAGTAGTAGCACAGCCTCCACCAGGATCCGGAATCCCTGCGGCTGCTGAAGATGACGGAGGAGCAGCACCGTTTCTTACACTGGCAGTGCTACCATATCACGTGTAAATGCCCAGGGTTTATGAAAAGAGGTTCAGCAGACAGTAATGGAGGGAAAGAGGAGGAAAAGGTGGAGTGCCCTATGCCAGAGAGATGTGCCACAGAATGAGAAACCAGAGACGGACTGAATGGTGCCATTGTTACCAACACGAATGCAGCGAGGCCCAGCAAGCAGGCCACGTGCCAGGACAGCCCTAATAGCATTTGAGTGTAATGAAGTGGAATTATCACAGCCCCATCAAATTCAGAGAACAATTTAACTGATGAACCAATTGGGTAAATATTAGTGAAAGTATTAGCAACCCACTTAAATATATGTTTTTTCCTCACATGAACACTGGGTTTCATGCAAAGCAAGCCAGTGGGGAATAAAAACATAATGCAAGCTACATCAAGCTAATGTACTTGGTGCTATAGCTTTTGCATACTACACTTTCGCGATACTCATACTTCTGTATGTCCGCTATAGCCACATTTGTTAAAAAATTCTTGCGAGATTTAGAAGATACACAGAAAAAACCCTTTTGCTTTAGAAAAAATGTCTACCTTCAGCTAGCAAGGATCAGGCAAAAAGTTTTGGGGCAGGTTCTAAGTGTCTTTGTCCCCTTGTTGAACAGATTTGGTACTGGCCTCTGCTAGCAAGAGACCACTGGATGGGATAAGCCTTGCCCAACTCTCCAGCTCATGACTGGACACAGTCAGAGCACTTGCAATAACGATGCACTTACCAAACTTCCCACCAACAGCACTGTTACAGACACTACTAAAATGGCTTGGTGAATCACCTTCTCCTGCTTGACGGACGGCAGTGATTCACGGGCACTTAAAGCACATGCAACTGATCTAGTAGGAAAACTCTTACTTCCCTAATATAAACAGTTCCTTATGTGGATAATACTTCTTTCTAAATTAACCATTAGATTTAAAGTACTCATTAGTAAAAGGCGACTGAGTGGGTTTTTTCCTTGGAAGGGGTTCCCTCCAAGAGAATGCAAATCCTCTGTTCCTCGTCCAGTTTAGCAACAGAGCAATAAGGTGTTCACATTCAGCAACATCCTGAAATTGCACATAACCTGTCTGGTTGCTAGTTAGGCAAGCACCACGGAATGCATTTAAAATAGATGGATAAGCAGCCTGATGGTTTGCATGCTTTTATGTGCCTGGCGTCTCTTTGAAGCTCCTATGTAGAAAAAGATTGGCCTGGTAAATGTTTTTCCTTTCTTTTCAGTACTGACTCTACCATCATTTGATGGTCAAGGTGGTCTGTTAAGGTACAACTTGCTTCAAATCAAAATTAAATCCTTTCTCCAGAGTAACTTTAACACCTGGTAATGAATGCATTAGAAGACTTACCTGTCTTGAAAAGAGTCAAAACATTCAAAGAAGCAAAGATAAATCATAAATTGCAACTGAAACCTGAGCGGGAGAAATGGTTTTAAACCTGCAATGGAGAAACACAAAAGCAACGCCACAGCTCGTTCTGTCTCGGAGGAATACAGTTTTGAAGACTGTTACAAACATACTGAATCGTGTCCACATAACTCACTGTAAAGTCAGAGGGATTATAATAATGACGTGAAGGAGATCTGCCACCGCAGCAACGAACAAAGCCCCTCAACCAGACGGTGGGAGTTGATACAAAAGAAGGTTTTGAAGATATCTACAGGCCTGCATACAACAGGACAGTACTATATGAGAACTAGCCAGGATGCACTGGATTTACAGCAGGCTTTGGAGAACTAGCCTGACAGCCACAAACCAACACAGGCCAACTGCAGTTTTCTGTTGGATTGGCTGGGTCTTGTTTACACCTCCTAGGAGGGCTCCCAAGTCCAGTGAGGCACAGTTACAAGCCAACTGCAATTTGTATGTGGATACCAGACTGAGATGCTGGGTTTGTTACCCTTGGGAATTCAAAGAGATCGATACTGATATGTACAAGCAGCTTTGGTTCCTACTTCTGTGCACTCACCACACTGGTGCAACAGTTCTTCAGATGTCTGGAAGAGTCGAAACGTAAAAAAAAAACAAACCCTTATATGTATTATTAAAGCTGCTCGGAGTGGTCTAACAAGCAAGTAGGTTTTGGCCATGGTTCTCTGAGATCAAATTTACTCTCAACAAAAAAAGGTACTAGTCCAGACCTCTAGATATTTCTCCTAGCAGTAAGCTTCACTCTTATTATGAAAGGATGAATCACAGTCACAGGTTTCTGGGCAATAATCCCTGGGAAAGTCTTAAGGAATGGATTTCAGTGGATTTTGGTTCCAGAATTCCTTTGTGAACTTGTCTTGGTGAATACTGTACAGTGTAATTTGGCACCTTGGAAAGACAGGCAAGGTACTGGGTGCCAGGCACCCAGAAGATGCCTGAACATGGGAAGGAGATGTGCATCCACTTTGCTCCTGTGGGACAGGCAGGCAGCAAACACCAATGTATCAAGCATCCGTTTCCTTTGCAGGCAAGACAGACTGATATATATGGCTGTTACCTCAGTATTACACATGGCTCCGTCCCTCTATGTTAAGCTATCATGTTAGCTTGGTGCCTCTAACACAGGGGTTGGGAACATTTTTGTTTCACTGACTCCCCAGACATTTTCCAGCTAATATTTGGGCCCTTCCAGAAAGATCATCTCTGTAGACCACCATGCTTCCCCAAGGGGCCTGGTTTTCTTAGCTGACTTAGATGCCTTAAAGGCAATTATGGACCCACAGGGACTCCTGCAGCAGTCAGGAAAGTACAGCTCTGGAGGACTTGTCAGTTGTGAGATAGAAAATGTTGAAAATGAAACTATCCCCCATAAAGCCTCAGGGAAATACATGGGACAGCTTTACCCTTCTCTCCAAGGTACTGTGCAGAGCTCTTCACTGACTCAGGACGGTTGTGGCATCAGTTTGCAATCTGTCCATATTCAGAAAGCTAGTTTTGCATCCCTAAAAGCTAAAGTATTGGGTAAAGGGAAGGGGAAGGGTGTTTTGATTTTGCTTTTTAATAATATGAGAGAAATCCAAGCCTGTGAGAGAATGCACAAAGGACAACAGAGCCCTTAGCAGGAAACAGCATGAAGCACCACCATGGGACCTGAGCACACCTGCTTTTCCCTGGCTGTAGCACTAACTTTTGAGGGGTGCTAAAGGATATAATAGCATGAATGAGCATCAACCCATAATCCAGTGAAGTCTCTTGCAGCATGGCCCCTGCACACAGTTTCTGACACCTGCACAGATCTGGGGTGTCTGGGCCCGCTTTCCATCCCCAGCAGTGGGAGGAAGTCTCAGTTTTTCAGCACTTCAGTGTTTAATCCCTCCGTTCCCAAATGATATGCTGAGGATCCCCCCAAATTTACCTTGCTTTCATCCCAATGGACCACCCAGATGCAGAAAGTTTCTAGAGGGACTGAGCTAACCATAAACTAAGGCAAGCAGCCTAACTGTGCTCGAGTTAAACAAATTGCAACATGCTTAACCAAAATCCTCGAAGTAAAATACAGGGTTAGGTTACTTTTTGTTTGCTTGGTGCTAAGAAGAGGCAATTCTTCTTGAGAAATGTAACAGAGGGGGTAGAAGTGGAAAAGGGGGAAAGCTGCTAGAACAGCAGCTTGAAATCAAAACATATCATCTGGGAGGTGTTCACCTGAACAATCACCTAACTTAAGGGAGCAGGGAAATGTCTGCCACCTGGGATGATGACTAGTCATAGGATCACATGCTGAAGCTCTCTGAAAAGAAATGTTTCAGTGGAGCACTTCACTGGAAAGGATCACTACTGCAAATTGCATACATTTAAGTAAACACAGCCAGGCAAACAAGCAGCTGGAGCAACCTGTCTGTGACTTTTAAGTGGAAAGTACATGAAACTAAAAACATGCAGTGTATATAGCTTTACAGAGAATGCAATTATTGCCAATGGTACAAGCACTTCAGATGTATAAATGACAAAGTCCTACTGTTTGCAAAAACCATGCCTGAATGGAGTTAGATAAGATATGAGGACTGCTGATTTGCTTTCCATTGGCTTCAGACCAAGAGTGAAGGAAGAAAAACAAATTAAGATCTTGGAAAGAGTATCAAAATATTTGCCAGCGAAGACCAAAACACTCCTTTTCACATGTTCCTTTCCCTGATAATACTGGGGCAGAGTCGTGTGCTCTGAAGGGAGTGACTGCTATTTGCTTTAAAATATCCTGAATAGGCAATACCTGATCTAATCTCGTCCATCTGGGAAGGGTAGCCTTGTGACAGAGCAGGGTAGACTTCCGAGTTTGGGTCTGAAGCCCTCTATTCGAGCTTTCCTCCAGGCTCACACTGAATCCACTTCCAGTTAGCCAGGCTATAAACAGCTCACCTGCTCTAGCTGTTAAATGGGTCTGGTCCTTCAGACCCACTAAGAACTGCCGCACTGGCTGCTGCATGCCCCAGCACCGGCAGCCAGCAGGACCCAAGATGTGGATTCACAAGCAGTTTACACTGGTGCAAGCTCGGGCTGACGCTAAAATGAGTGGTTACCCCTTCCCCCCCAAGCCCATTTCCACCCCTTCCTTTAACTTGGTCCCCTGCAGCTGAAAACAAAGATGGTTTTGGTTTTAATAGGGTTGTTTGCCTGGAGGCTCAGCAAAGTGACCGGCTGACCGGTGCTCTCCAGTGGGATTCAGCCCCTTGAGTCACCTGAGCCAAACCGCCCAACTCAAGGATCTCCAGCTTTTGGAGATTCGGAGCGCAGCTCAGGCTCTATCCGAGACCTTGGGAACGACCTCCATCTGAAAGGCACTACGGGGCTCGTCAACAGGGGCTCGAATCAGTGAGATGCACACTACAGCAGAAAACCCGTAACATCTTCCTTTTAGGCACTTACTAAACTACGTGTCATTAATTATAATTTAATGATACACGGCTTTGTCTTTATTTCTTTCCTCGATTCCCTCTGGAGTCAAACAACTAAGATTAAAGGTCAGGGTCAATCTGTTAGGTTGAAAATAGCTGTGTTTTCCAGACTACAGCCTGAGATGTACAGAATTCCTTTAATTGGAGCAGAGCTTCAGCTGCTGAAGATACTCTGCCTGGAGGACTATAAGAGCAGGCTATAAGGTCACAAGTCTTATACAGAGAGTGAACAGGAAGCAGTGGAAGCCAGAAGGAGAAAATGATTTCAGAAAAGAGAATTCATGGGGGACAGGTCAACCCAACACTCTTGGATGCATTCCTCGCTCAGGAAGACTCAAATCGCTAATTTTCTGGGATCGGGAAGAATGCCCTAAAGGAAAGTTCACCCCGTCCTCTCCCCATTTCTTTCTTTTTCTGGACTCCTGGTATTTGGGGAACAAGGTACTGGGCTAGATGGTGCTTTCATGTGACCGACCCAGTGTGGCCCTTTTACATTTTGAGGTTATATCCTCTATGCCACAAAAGCATTTGTGAAAAAGTTTTACACAACTTAAAAACAAGTATCAGCTCTCTGGAGTTTAGCCATCCTACAGAACGTAATGAAACACTATAACCTGTTATAAAATTCCCTGAGATGGTAAAAAAAATAGTATCAACTGGAAAGTTATTCTATTTTTAGGGCCATTTCTGTGTACATGCTGATCTAATTCCCACAAAAACCCTGGTTTCATCCCCTGCATATTCTGCAAATTTTTTTTATATAGGATTTTTTTTTTAAGGCTTGAGATCCCAAATTCCTTCAGGCTACCTACAGAGGCCTAAAAATAGCAATAAACTTGAAAATCGGACAAAAGGGGATTTAACGCGCCAAGGACATAGTCTGGGGCTGGCGCTGAAGGAGGCGCAGTTTCCAAGTCAGTCGGGCAGGAAGTTTGTTCAGTCTCCCCCTGCTCAGCTTCACAAAAAACACTGGACTGAAGACACTGTAAAAAAACTTTGCTTTCCCTGCAGAGTTGAGGGACATCATCTTGCTGCTCCTTCTCAAAAGTTACGTAAAAAACCTGGACTGCACCATTGTAACACTCACGTTGGAATTGAGCTTTCCAGAAGAAATCACAGACTGGGCTATAAAGCTCAAAGAGGAACAAGTCACCCTTCTCGTACATGAGTGGTTGACCATGCAGAAACTCTTTGGCCATTGTGTCTCCTTGGATTTTAATGCACACAGGAGTCACACCATGCTCCAAATACTGCTTGTAAAATACCATCACTCCCCCAGAAAAGACAGTCCACCCATAGCTTCACACCTCCTAGGGACTACTCCTAATGCCTTCTCTACAAAGCAAATACCAGCACTGGAAGCTCATGGAGGTCTCCAGCTTTGGTGGCCACTGCCATCACCATCTTGGCCATCACGAAAACCAGATGGGGAGGAGCGGGACCTGCAGGGCCAGAGCCAGCATCAGGTAGGGCTGGCTCATGTTGATCTGGAGCAGACACCGATGAACAGACACGCTGCTGGCACCACGGCCTGGCAAGCAGATATTGCTGTGTGACCAGAATACCTTCTGTACGTGCAGGATGTCTTCACCTTGTAGCGGAGTTTGAAATGTCAAAAGAGGGTCATGCCCTACATGAGGCTATATCCCCCCATTTGATGGTCTAGAGCAGTCAGAAATTATCCACAGAGGGGGAACATGGAATAAGGAGGTGGCAAGATGGGCTTGGAAGTGGCACAAAACCGTATCTCAAGGTTTCCATTTCCTAATTCCCCTCCTGAAACTTCAGTTAGGGCTCACAACAGCAGGGGATCATGTGGTTACATTTGCCTCTGAACATCAACCCGGAGGAGGAGGGAGTCTCCCGCAGGCAGATGTTCAGCTGCAAGCAGGACACAACAGGGCCATTTCACAAAATCTGGATCCCAACAAGCAGGTTGTAGGATCCTGGGGGGATCTCACGACCCACAGTCAGAACAAGCTGTATCCAACCAGAGCTTGTCTCCCTTCAAGCAAAAATGGGTGAAAATGTCAGCCAATTAAGCTTTTTCCACCTACATCACATCGGCTCCAAAAGCCAAACGGGATCCCAGCAGAGCTCTCCGGGAAGTCTCACTTCAGCAGATCTGAACCATTAATGTTAAAATGTTACAAAAAACAGAACTGCTGCGTGGGTGCCCCAAAGCCACCCTGTGAATATTAATCACTTGTGCATATTGAATACAATTGTATCTCCAGTATTAAAAAGCTCTACTTCTCAATTAGTGGAAAGTGACTCCCACAGTTCAATTTAAGGTTTAAATTTGGAAAGGAGAGATTTTCTTTTCTTTTTTTTTTTCTTTAATGTAAACCACTGTGCTGGTTTTGGCTGGGATAGAGTTAATTTTCTTCATAGTAGCTAGTATGGGGCTATGTTTTGTGTCTCCTTGGATTTTTGAGGGCTATTTGTGCTGAGAACAGTGTTGATAACACAGGGATGTTTTAGTTACTGCTGAGCAGTGCTTACACAGAGTCAAGGCCTTTTCTGCTTCTCACCCCACCCCACCAGCGAGTAGGCTGGGGGTGCACAAGAAGCTGGGAGGGGACACAGCCGGGACAGCTGACCCCAACTGCCCAAAGGGCTATTCCGTACCATATGGCGTCATGCTCAGCATATAAAGCTGGGGAAGAAGAAGGAAGCGGGGGGACGTTCAGAGTGATGGCGTTTGTCTTCCCAAGTCACCGTTACGCGTGATGCAGCCCTGCTTTCCTGGAGATGACCGAACACCTGCCTGCCCATGAGAAGTAGTGACTGAATCCCTTGTTTTGCTTTGCTTGCGTGCACAGCTTTTGCTTTCTCTATTAAACTGTTCTTATCTCAACCCACGAGTTTTCTCAGTTTTACTCTTCCGACTCCCTCCCCATCCCACCGTGGGGGGAGCGAGCGAGTGGCTGGGTGGTGCTCAGTTGCCAGCTGGGGCTAAACCATGACAACCACATACTTGTAAAGAACCCATGGATAAGGCATTATAACAAAACACGTACAGCTATGATTCTGGCATCTCCTTTCTGCGATTCATTCAAGGATGCGTTTTCCCAGTAGAAGTGGTCAGCGCACCACAAAAATTACAGCTACTGACAACTTCTAATAAATTTAGCCTGTATAGAAAATACGATGATGTACATATAGTTGAACATGCATGTAACAGTGGCTGGATTCAGGAATCAAACACAAGGGCACAAGCCCATTGCTGTGGTCTCAGACTTACCCTGTGCTCGGTGTCTCCTGCTTTCAGGGACCTCTTTGGGAACGAGACTAGTCAAAAACTACCTACAGGTGGTCATCAGGACCTTTCAGTATTTCTAGCACCAGGGCAGGTGAGACTAAAAAAATCATGCAAATATCCCTGCTACGACTTTCCAAAAACTGAAAAAACCCCACTGGCAAATACAAAACCAAATTCCTGTGAGGATGGGCAACAGTGATCTGGGCAGAAATCTCACTCCTGGCTATGAGGCTCAATTAGGTGACTTTGAACAAGGGAGCTTACCTCTGCACTGTTAAATAACACAGGTACAGTGACAGCTCACTGGAGGTCAAGAGGGAAAACTGCGTCCAACACCATGTTACACTCGGCCCTGGGTCACCTTTGTGTGGTGCCCCTGCAGCCCTAAGACATAACTATTATTTTGTGGGATCGGGATGGGGGGAGGCAGTTCAAAAGGCTGGAAAAAAAAAATAAAGTTTTGCCTCAGTTCACCAAATTGCTTTTATATCATGAAATGTTTTACAGCATGAGGACACATATGGCAGGCTCTGGGGCAATGCTCAAGGTGGTCATCAAGAGCGTGAGGCCCATTGAGAACGCGTTGAAAGACTGGGAAGGGCAGAGGGAAACAAAATTCCCCAAACTGTGACAAAGTACTAGCTGGCACAGGCTAACACAGTGCCAAGGAGCACATTAGCAGCAAAGCAGGAAGGCCATCAGCTCTACATCTCAGCTGCCACAGTCTCAGGTAGGGTAAGCATCACGCTCTACTTCGCACCAGGGGTGTCAAGTAAAGATGTGCAAAGTGCTGAGATATTGTCGGACTGAGGACCTGGTTCAGAGACAGGTTGGTAGTTTCCCTCCTCTCACCCCATCCAAAGCCACCTAATCAGGTTCACCAAGGAACTAGTCCTTTTACTTTGCGTGCAAATTTGGACTTCCTTTTCGCTCTATCAAACACATAATGATAGTCATTTCCCTAAGCTTGCTAAAGGTAGGCTTGGGCTAACATGTCTTCATCACTGACAAGTATCTTATACTTACTGTGTACTGCTAGGATTAAAGACTTGGAAGGATTTTTGACCTTTCCAAAGCTTTAATGTTGTTGAATTTATACATGGTAATAATCACTGCTGAGACTCCTTATAGCCACCATCTCCAAGCTCAGGAGATATATCTGGTGAAACCAGCCTCACAAAGTGATTTCCTTGGGTACAGCTGAGGCCTCGCAAAATGCTACACAAATTTGTGACTTTCACTAAGTGCCTCAGAGTAATCTTCTTAATGCCAAGATAGGCACCAAGAAGAAAAACAAATGCTTCGCTGTTCATCAGCAACACTGTTCTCTTTTTCTTAAATACACTTGAAAGAGGGCTGGAGGCAGCAGTTGCACCTAACAATCTTCATGAAAGCTGTTACGTTCAAGGCTGCCAAATAACATCCTTTTTTTTTGCTTCTTGTTGTTGTTCTCTTGCTTTTTATCCTGCACTGCCTTGATGGAGCACCAAAGGGTTTTTGCACTCGCACTGTAAAAATACCTCCGAAAATAAAGAGCTGATTTTGAAGTACAAAGCTGCTGTTGTGGGACGCTGCAGCATCTGTTTTAGCATGTCATTTTTATATTTAGAAGCAGTGTTACCTCCACAGATCAAGCACTGCCAGTAAGTCACTCAGCAACCCCTTCCCATCAGCTCTCACAAGTCAGTGCCAGCCGATGGAGGGGGACACGCTCCTCTCACCCTCCAACAGCCCTCCGCACCCCCACACCTCCTCTGCGGCACACTGCAACCTGCCTGACTCACGCTGCCCAGCCTGGTATCTCTAACGCTGGTGTCCTGCCAACAGCTCAGCCTGGCAGCAGGACATGAGCCTGCTGGCCTCCGACATGCCGCTTTTTTCTTTTTCTGGGTCATGCGGCGTGGTGTGTGTACGCTGCATGGCACATGTAGGAGAAACCATGCAACAAAATCAGGGGAGCTGCTGAAGCACACAGTCTGGTGCACAGCTCTGACCTGCACCGTCAGACTGTTCTGTCTGTGTCCTCCAGCCACGTTTCTGAGCTGGTGCCCACAGTTAGAAAATAGTGCATGTGAAAAACGCCACAGCCAGCCTCTTCCATTAGGTGGCTGGACCACTGAGAAGGTCCAGCAAGCCAGCCGAACGAACTTAAACTGAGCGCAATATGCCCACGTGTATGCCACACACAGCTTGTACAGGTGGGCAGGATTTGTAGCTCCTTTTTCCCCCCTCTGAGAGTAGTCTGCCACTTACTGTAAGCAGAATTGCTGTTTGCAGCGCAAGGCGGTGCTGTGTAACTCAATCAGGCAGAACACAGCCAAGAAAAGCAGGGCAAAACATAATAAAGACCCAACAGCAGCCGTCAAAGCAAAGGTCACAGGACTGGTGTTTGGAGCGTGGGAGGGGCACCAGACAGAAAAGCTCATCTTGGCTCTGTGCTGTCTGTTAAAAGGATGAAGGATGAAGGGTATGACATCCTCCCTGGCTAGCAGAAGCAGCATCTTCTCCATATATCTCCATCCCCCATCATTTTTCAGTTTATAGCAGGTGAGCACCGCAGCTTGCAGGAATGGCAGTCTCCTGCGAGGGGACAGCACTGTTTCTGGGTGATGTTTTGCACAAATGTGAACGTTAGCTAATTAGAAGAGTGAAATTTCAGCCCAGCAAGTGTTTACAATGGAGGGGAGAGGAAACACTCGCAGGCTTCTCCTTTGCTTCCAGCCATGAGAGCCAAGGAGTGCTTGCACACATGCAGGCAGGGGAGGGTGACGGGGCAGGGAGGGCAGAGAGGGGAAACACAACCAACACACGCGAGCTCCCCGAGTGATCGGTTTTGGCAGCTACCCTGGAAAAAAAGGCACCGTCAGCACTGCAAAACATGCAGGAAAATCTTTAGCTGGCAAATGCAGATTTGTCTTTTCCAGAGGCAGTGAAGAGTGGAAAAGGCCCAAACAGAGTTGCAGGTAGGGAAGGGAGCAGTGATGGGATCAATCCATCTCCAGAGAGCGGTTAGTTCAGCTCTCTCCTGGATACGGCCCTCTTCTCGGAAAGGGGGTGTTGAAGGAAAACAGAGCTGGAAGAACCTGGAATATCTTTATCTACAGACACAGCTTAGCAAATGCTACACACTTCCATTTTACATAGAAGAAAACTGCCTTACCTGAGTAGTTTTCGCCCTTCTGCCTTGCATGCTGGTACTATGGCTAATTTGTGGGTTGGTGGCCCCTTCGGAAAGGCAGTGGGATTTCCTACAGGGCAGCGTATTGTAATTACTGTAGGAAGGCGCATCCTCAGCAGTAACTGATGCCATCTTATGGCTCCCAATATCCGGGATGTCGGACACCAAATTCCGGCAGTACCCTCCAAAGGCGTTTCGTGGGCCGCCATTGACGGTAGCGCTCGGGGTTTTGGGGGAATACAAGTCACTCATAGAGTTGGCGCGCTGGCAGGTGACCAGCGGCTGGGGGCTGCCGCTGGCCTCCGTCCCCCGGGTGGCCTCGGCATCCTTCTCCTCGGCCAAGCCCAGGATTTCCTCGTTGCTCGTTAAATGCTCCTGGCTGAGGTCAGAAAGTGAAAACTCCAAGCTGTCCTCACGCCAGATGTCGGCCGATTTAGAGCGCTTCTTCTTGAAGCTGGCTGTCTCCATGAAGTTTGTCCCGTTGGCCGCGTATCGCTGTGACCTCCCGTCGCCCTCCGCCAGGAACGGCGGCTCGTCCCCGTAGAGCCTGCTCTCCTCCGAGTCGGGCATGCTCTGGACGGAGGCGGCGGTGAGGACAGTGCTGCTGTCCACGCTGGGGGTGACGGAGGAGTCGGTGTGATAGGAAACGGGCCGCAGGCCCATGTCCACACGGTCCACCCAGATGGGGCTTCCAAAGTCCTCTAGGTTGGCCTCCTGGGCAAAGGGCTCCAGGCCATTCTCTGCCAGGGACTGGGGGATGCTGGGGGTGCTGCTGGAGCGGGTGCTCACTTCTGAGTTACGGTGGATAATTTTTCCGGAAGAAGCGTGCCGTGTCCGGCGAGAGGCTTTATTGGAAAGGCGAAGCGAGCGGGAAGTGTGCTTGCGGCCGAGGCCGGCATGCTTGTCTCCGTAGAAGGCGTGCTCCACGCTCTGGCTCTCTGCGTTTCCCATGGTGTCACAGTCTACAAGGGGAGAGAGGGGACCGTTAAAGGCAGCAACCAAACACGCAGGCAAGAAGACACACAGACGTCCCAGTACACCCAAAAGAGCTTTTTTTTTTTTTTAATGAACCTGTCCCAAAACCTACACCACAGCTTCCCCTGGGTCTGGCAGGATGTGCTTTAACAGCTGCAACTAATCCCACAGAATTAATTAAGGGAGCCAGCAACCGTACCGGCAAACTTATAAATACAACTCAGTTAAATCAGTACGCACACCGGACCATAGCTATACTGGTGTACATGAAGAGGGTAGAAGAGGGAACGGTTGAACCTTGAAACTTGGTCCAAACTGGAGCCAGTTTACCACCAAAGTGCACCAGCAATTGCAGCTCTGCACACATTCACTTGACTCCTAGTATAAGCTAATCCTTCGCAATTCCAGCCAACACTACAAACTCAAAAAATCAATAGCTATTGTTTATCTGCATGTAACAAGATGCCAAAAAGTAGATGGATATACGCCTTTATCTGAGATTTCACTTTTTTTTTGCCCAGGAACTGCGAACTGAAGCACCAAATAGCAAAGTACAAATTCAACTGTTCGGCAGCGAGCTAATGATAGGTTTGATTTCTGGAACAAAAAAACAGTGCAACATTAAGCAGGTACAGAGAGCCCCACACAAGAAAGCCATATTATGAAAAATAAATTAGCATGAGTGACTCAGACTATACAAAAATAACCTTTCCTTCCTACTCACTCTGAAGCAGATAGCTAGATCTAAGTGCTTTGATCTAGCAAAGAGAAAACTGAGCTGGAACACAGGGACTGGGTTTCTGTCCCCATCTCCGTACTTAGCCTCCTGCATTATTCAGTTGCGCACGTCCCGCTGTGAAACAGGTTTCCCATCCAGAAGATGGGAGTGATGATCTGGATTCAACCTTGGAAAACACTTTGAGGTCTGTGTGATCTCACTCAACAAATGTCAGAAATATTTTATCAGTAGTATTGGCCAAAGATCAAGAAGAAGAACAAGAAAAGTAAATGTTAAAGTACATGGTCATTCAAAATTAAATAGGAGATCCTGAATTACACACAAGACAATTATATCTAGATAAACAGTCCATAAATCTTGAACAGAAATTCCAAGACAAAATTTCCTCATTTTGAGGTATTTCTATTGGTCTTGGTTGAAAAAAAAAGCTGCCCTGACAGTAAAATAATCTGGAGTTTTTCATTTCTAGGGGCACTTTCCTCTCCTTTAACAGGATGCGCCGGTGGGTATTGAGCCAGATGCTGGCAGAATGAATGTGATGGTGCATTTTCCCTCGCTATCTAAATATACACTATCGCTGCTGCACGGAACTGAATTAGCCCTACATAAATTACACAGAAAGTGAGGAATCGATTGTGCTAAATGCAGGCACAGCAGTTCTGCCGTAGGCTGCCCTGGGCACATATGGTGGAGCTGAACTTCTGCAGTGATACTTCTGACCACAGTCAGAGGACTGCGCTTCTCTACTCTTCTACCCAGCTAAGCAGGTCGTGTCTGAAGCTGCAAATCTGTTCAGTGATGCAGCAACAGGCACTTCGATAAATATCTGGACATTTCTGTATCTAAAATAAAGATAATCGCATGTCAAGTAAACTATACCAGGAAATACCCTACGTCTACTGAAATTAATGGCTGAACTCCCATTGACTGTCATGAGACTTGGTTATCATGTATCATTTAGAAAAATAAATGCGCTGAGCAGAGGGCAGGTTTTAATCTAAAAAAAATGACAGCATTATAAATCCCTAGACAGGGTTTATTATTCCTTAAAAGCTACAGCCCTTTGATATGGACCAGACTGAAAAACAAATGTCAGCTAGCTTTTGCTTCTAAAACATTTTATAGCACAAAACCTGCATTTTGTCTTCCACACTGATGTCTAAAACCAGACCTCAACACTCCCCATCTTGCAAAAGAAACCCTCTCGGGGTAATGCTTTTAGCTACTTTGATTCAGAGATTCTTGCTAACCACACTTTCATTCAACAGGATTTCCACCGGCTGCAAAGCCCATCAGAGCATGCAATCATTTATCCCCAGTCTCCAGCCATGCAGCCATCACTTCAGTACCTACCTAAGGAGAAAGAGCAGTTTTAAAAGTCCTCTTGAAACCCTGAATGATTGAAGAGTGGCTCTTTACCTTCAGAAACAGAGCAGCCGAGGGGCAGGAGTGTCCCCCGCACACCACACAGCCAGGCACACTTGCTGATGAAAACGCCGGGCAGCGTGGCTACGGAAAGCAGCCCTGTGCCACCATCTCGATGTAGTCTCCATGCACACCGGGCAAAATTTCACCCAGCCAAAAAGTAACAGAACCACAAATGACTTGGCGAGGAAAGGAGCAGCAGCTCGGGCTGCGTCCCGTGAGGAAATAACGCCGCTAGAAACACTCTCATGGAAGGAGGAAAGTCTTTTCTCCGCAGACGGCAGCAGGAATGTTTACTGAGTGATTTCACACAATGAGAAGTATCTGCTAGATACTGGCAAGAAGTGTCAGACTTCAAAGTGAAGAGCTGTCCCTTTTTCATTCCGTGGATTGGCGCTTTAGGTGAGGACGCGTTTGCAAATCCCGCAGACGGCTATCTATCCCGGCACTTAGCCCACACCTCGCTCCTGCACCCAGGAAGGATGACTGAAGAGGCCTCACCCTGCAGCCACTGATTCCCCCGGCGTTACGTTGCAGGTTTGCACGTTCTGCGCAATGGGTGCAAGCGGGCCGCAGGCAGGCACGGTGCAGCTGATCCAGCTGCAGCGATGCAAGACGGTGCCATCCCCACAGTTTGTCAGTGTCCCCTGCCAGATGCCAGGAGATGAGGGGCACAACAGGCTGAGCCCACCTCGAGGGGCTCCCCACCGGATCAAGCTGAGGGTGCCCACTTGTGGGGTGCCTGAGACAAATGGCTCCCCCTGGAAGGGACCCCCTTCCTACCTTCTCACCCCCATTTTTGCCTCCCCTCTGCATTTCTGACTGAGCACTTCCACCAGCTACTCTCCACCAATTCAGGTGCTCATGCAGCGGAGTCCAGTAAAACAGCAGAAAATAAAGCCAGGGGGGAGATTAAAAAAAAAAAGACTTTATATCTTAGTTTATTTTTGCTGGGATAGTGAATTCAACTCGCACGTGCCAGAGGCAGCACAAGGGTGCCCATCTGGGGATACAGCAGGGTGAGGACGGGGCAGCACGGCTCGAGGACAACGCAGGATCCAGGGAAGAAGGGACAGCAAGTGGCATGTCCCCCATTTTTTGGCAGCAATGAGCTGTTAGGTCAGCTCAGACAGATGCGGAAAGGCAGCCCTGAAACATGTGAATTCACACTGAAGCAGATGCCGGCATCCTCAGCTAGCAGGAGTGGGCGCTGGGCAGGGGAGGGGAGCCCCAGCCTCCCCCTCCCAGGGGCAGCAGCAGACACCCTGGGGCAGAAACGTCTTAAACTGCTGCAGCTACGACTGCCAGATGCTGCCTGTCTACGGCTTAACTGAATTTAGCACACTCAATGAAAAAAATCTGTATCAAATTAAGAAAATGAGTAATGTTAATGGGAGCTGCACGCAAATGCTGGTAGGACAAAGGCTCCCCTTGTTAGCTCACCCATCGAATCCAAAGGTGACCATTAAGGACCTATCAAGGTACCACCAGGATACAACATAAATCAAGTGTGACACATCTTGATGCTTTAAACAGGACTGTCGTGCTCGGCCAAGGACTGCGATGTGTCAAAAGTCTGTTCTGAATTATTCTCTGAAGCTAGCAGAGATTAGCTCACACAGCCCATGCACTGCAAGCAGAACTAGTTGGAAATTTTTCAGCAGAAAATGTTGATTCATCAAAACCCAAACTTTTCATGGGAATAGACTGCTTTTGATGAAAGGCTCCTCTGCTCCAGGAGGGAGAGATTTGAAAACCAAAGCGGGGAGACAGGCACGTCTCCTGGACGAGGCACCAGCTCGGTGACTCAGTTGCTTGCCGAGGACGCGGAAGATCAAGATTGGTATCTGCAGCCCAAGTCAGGCAAACGAAGGGTGGCAACTTCCTCCACGTCCTCAAGAGGTGGCCTGACCGTCGAGCTATGGGCTGCTCTGGGAAAGGGCTCTCTTCCCCAGAAGATCTGTTCCTTACTGGTTCAGAGCAGGGAAAACGTCAAAATTGTGGAAGTCTTCAAGGGGCCAGGAAAGTCACCTTTTAGCCAGCTTGCACGTCAAGAGACAGTACAGGGGCTTGAGTTGTTTTGGTTTTTTTTAAACCCAAAACTTAAGATTGATATCAACATCATGGTATCAGCAGGGAGAACACAAATTCTGCAGGAAATCTTTGGAAAAAACAGTGTTCCCTACATCAACTACCCTAGACAGACAGACTGAACTCTAGCTGAACTGCTGAGTTTTTGCTGGGTGAGTCTTATATAAAATGGTTACACATAAAGGCAACCACATTCTAGATTACACATAAAGACAATCACATTCTAGATGACCACTGATGACAGCCCCATCAAAGAATATAATTTTCTTTGAAAACAGTCATTTTCCTTTATCTTCCCTTTCCCCTGATATTAAATATTTCTTAAAATAATTACAAAACCAAAATACTCATTTCAACTAAATCTAAGTTACTAACTCTCAACCATGCCAAAAGTTGGGCCTTTAGATTCCAGAAGAAAATCTGAAATATGTTAACTTTCCAACCAAATTTGAAGCACCTCGCAAGACAACAGATTGCAAATTTAAAATTAGATTCTAGTGGGAGGGCCTGGTGACAAATCTGTATTTTTCTCCTGGAGTGGAGCTTGAAGGCTGTGAGAACCAGAACAATGATTAAATCCACAGCGAGCAACGAGCCTACAGAAATAAACTTTTGCTAAAATCTGCCAGCCAACAACAAAGATTTTTACTGAACTCACAAGAACCACATAGAAAAATGTACAAGACTAATAACCAAGTGTGAACATACACATTTTATTGTAATTAAAATGTGCTTTTTCAAAAGGGCAAGAGAGAGGCTGAAATTCCACACTAAGCCTTTGAGTTTCTCGGAAACTCCAGCAGCATATTTAATTGTCTTAAAATCAGAACCTTTTAACCAGCCATTTCTTTTTTGTAAGCCGCTCTTGCATATGTTAAAGCACGGGATGGACTCCAAAAAGGCCCTGCAGGCAATTCAAATCAGAGGAGGAGAGAGGGAGGAAGGGATGTCATCAGTAGCTGCTTGATAGCCGTTCAAATGCCTTTGTATTGCTAAACGGGTGTAACCGTAAACCGCATGCGGCTTATCCAATCTTTCCCCTCCCGCGAACCATTACACAACACAGCAAACTCCTAAATAAAAATATATGGACACACATGTACCTTCCAAGGCAGTACTGGTATCCAGCGCAACCTTCCCCAAGAGAGCTGTGGCATTTAGAGGTACAGAATTGCAAATGATACCAAAATGAACAGTTACTGGGACTGCAGAAGCTGTCAGCACCTGCCACTCAGCGATTCCATTACTCTCGCGTCAGAGTCTATGACTATATGCCAAAAACCTGGGGAGAAAAAGGGGAGAAAAAAAAAAATCAGACAAAGGGTTAGCAGGAACAGCTATACAGGAGGACGTCTTCTGCCAGGTCCTGTTATCATCACTTACCTAAGAAACACTGTGCAATACAGCATGCGAATGCTGTGCTTAAATTCGAATGATGAAATCTGATGATGGCAGAATAAATGAAAAACCCAGTCAAGCGCCGTCAGCCCAAACTACAGAACACGGAGAGTTCCTCTTCCCACCACTTTGTACAATAAAAACCCCCATAGACATTAACATGCCCTTGCTGAAGACGGTCTGTCTCAGGCAGGGCTGGAAAATCTCAGGTCCAAAACCACACCTGTGTCCGAAGACGACCGCCAAGAAAGGCACCTTCCCGTAAACCAGGGTTTAACTTCTGGCAGCAAGGGGGAACCCAACTGCCCAGGGAACAGGCCCAAAACTGGAAGACCTCAGAGGAGATGTCTCTGCGCAGACTGTCTAATTTACAAAAAGGGCGGTTATCGCAGCAGGGATTTCATTAACATTTTTCAAGGGCGAATCAGACATGTAGGGCAGAGCATTTACATGCATTTTTCTGCACGGTGAAAGGATCGTTGGGTTAATTGCATTCACTAAGGCAGGGATACAAGAGACCAGTCTGCGCCTATTTAGACCTAAGACAAGTCACAAGAATAGTCCTCAGGTTACACACATGTGCACTTGCGTGGGTACCAAATCCCAGCCCTTTCTTGGCCTGATACCACTGGCAAGCTCCCTTGCAAGTAGGCCAGCTCAAGGTCCAGTCCCGTGAGATACCAAGAACCACAAACTCACCAGAGGGCTGGGTGCTCTGTCCAAGCCAGCTCTCAAGTCACCCAACTCCCCCTTCTCCCAGCCAAACACCAGCAGTGAAACATCAACTCAACACTGCTTGCAGAATTTTGAGAGTTATAAACTTTTCCAAACGTCTCAAGGAACAAAAACCTTGGAAGAGATTACTGATGCCCTTCATGTTATTAGAGCTGCTTGGTGGGGAAATTGTGATCCTTAGTCTTGGCTGGATTCTCAAAAGCGATGAGAGTCACCGGCTCCTTTCTAAATTAAAAACATTCTCATTTTCTTTCTCCTCCTTCATGTTCCCCTCTCCGCTCCCCACCTCCCCCTCTTCCCCCAAGCTGTTGGTTGAGATCTGAAAAGCAGTTCATGAATTGCTCAGGAGCTGGCAGAAATTAATAAAATGAAGCTCATTTATATTGAAATGGACTCATTACCATGCCAGCTGCCAATAATTTGCAAGACGGGAATCTTGCTGACAAACAAGGTCCTACAGGCAAGAGGCTTTCCACCTGCATCCACCGCACAACGAGCAACCCTACAATGTGTGTTCCTCACCTCCAAAGAAAAAGGAATTGCGACTATCTTATTTCAGATCCACCTGCTGCTGCCCCAGAAAACTTGTCGAAAAGAAGAAAAAAACAGATGCGGCCGAGCATTTTATCCAATTTTCCATCCTGAAGCGGCTTTTGAGGAGTTTGTAACTCAGAAAAATCTGCTCCAGGCTGAAGAGAACTCTGGTCACTTCTGTGAGAGACCAACTAAAACATCACCCACTCCCCACACTGCCTGTGCTCCTCCAACCAAAATCATTCTTCTTCTTGCACTCATTTGTTGAAAAGGTGGGAAGATCCAAAGTGGTTGTTTACAACTGTATACTGGACTATCCAAATCCTCACTACGCTCTAGTACATCAGAAGGGCTGGCAATATCCTTTGCCACGAACAGATGAGTACCGTGCATACACGGCTCCTTCAGCAGAGAAGGATTTATCATTACCCACGGATTCTTTCCTGAAAAGATTTGTTCCTATTAACTTTTACAACTTGGAGAGTCTCCCAAATCGAACCAAGCCATACTTTTCAAGAAGAACATCAGTTTTTCGTACTTCTCTTTGTCTGCCATTAATACACACTGGAACAGTCCTCGCCCCCACGCTTTCCGCTTCACCCCGACAGCCCAGGCTCTGCCGCAGCAGAAATTCTGGGAGTCTGAAGTGCCGAAGCAGCCTCGGACAAGAGCTTCCCTCCAACAGGGTCTTAGCAAAAGGCGATGCCCATGCTCCTCCATCAGGAGAAAAGGCAGAAGCAAACACGAGCCCAGCCCCATGGCTCGCTTCCCAGCACAGAGCCCTTCCCCACACAGGACACGTTTTAATTGCTCCTGTGGACACTTGCTCTGTCAAGGGAGCCTGACCAAGGGGGAAGCTGACCACATGTTCAGACCACCAGTAACTCCCAGTAACTGTTCTCAGGGTAGATGGACAGTTGTAAACAATCACACCTGGAACAGTTCATCGTGTTGAAAAAGAAATGTCAGATAAAGATTTTCAAACTTCCATGCTCAAGACAAAATATTCAGTCTTAGAGCTGACTTCTGCAAACATGCATACACAGACGCACACATATATACATCTATGATGCATGTATGCATGCATGTATGCCAATGTCTACATATGTCAGTGCAACTCCTCTTGTTCTTTGAAGGTTTGGAAGTAGCACAGCTGTATTTATTTCATAGCCACAAAACAGCGCCTTGAAAAATCAGGCCAAGGGGTTCCCACAGGGCTCATCACACAGCAACTTAAGTCAATCCAAACTGAGGAAGCTCGCAGCAAACCACCATGAATGGATTAAATGAATGCATAGTTAGGAAGCAGAATATATTAAAGGAGCACCTTGTTATTCATCACATCTGCTACCTGTGATTCTAGGTAGAGCAAAGAGAGGTTTGACTTTCACATGCTGGGAGGAGTTTGCAATGCCAAGAGATTAGGAAAAAAAACAGCACACCTGTTTTCTTTTAGCTTGCGGACACCTGACATGAACATTAATGGATGAAAAATATGGAAGCTGTGGTTTTCTAAAAGCCTCCTTTTCAAAGCAGAACCCTTCCTTTCCAGCAAGGAAAAATTAGCATGCAAGTATATCCCCTTGTCCAGTGAACATGAAAAGTTGGCTAGAAGGACGACAGCTCTCTTTCAATTCTATTTTTATTTTTTGATCTTATGATGCATCGTTTTTGTCAGATTCCAAATGCAACTGCAGATGCGAGATCAGTTGGTCATTAAGCAAATCTGCATCCAGCTTTGAGAGGCCCTCGGTAATTCTACCATAAACCATCAGGATGTATATACATAGACAGAAAGCAGTAGTCATTTCATACAGAAACTATTTAATATTAATCAGTGGCTCTGGGCTATATTCCCCACCCACCATCCCAGTTTCATGCCATTGTAACTCCAGTGTTCGATCCTCTCTCCTGAAATGGAGAATCAGGCCCTTTATTTGTAACTGGAGGCCACATTTTGTTAGCCTTTATTACCACTAGTTAATATGAATTACTGCAGAAATCAATCTATCAAATCACCTGCCCTGAGAAGAAGGTAAATGCTCTAGTATGCTCCAGGCTCCTGGTACCCTGACAACTCTGGCTCTCCCCATCCCATACCCCTGGGCTGCCCTCCACAAAATGAAATGCTGCAACCCACAGGAGATGGAAGGGTGGGTGGGTGGACGGATGGACAGAGGCTGCTCTATGCCCAGATCTTTGTCTGAGAGGGCTTTCTGTGACGGGGCTGGGTGCATGCATCGGTTCAGAAATGTCATTCAGAAATGCTCCAAGCTTCCCCGTTCTCAGTGTAGTCACTGAAACTACATACGACACTGAGCTCCAAGACCAACTCTAGTGGATTGCAGGAGCTGGTTGACTTTTAAACCAGTGAAAATAAATTACAAACATGCTCCTTTTTGTGTTTTCCTTCTATGACATATAAAATGTTATAGAAACCTTTCGTTTGTGAGAAAAATTAATTTTAAACCAACCACAGCTTATACTACCTGTCAAAGAGAACAGCCGCTCCTGAAACCAGAGTCTGACAACGATGACCATCCAGACAAGGCTCGGGGGACCATCCGCAGGTCCGCAAGGGTTGGCCAGCAGAGCCAGAATTGCAAAACCTCTTTGCAACTGTCTCACTGACACGCAACCTTTGTGTCTGTCACGGTTAGGAGAACAATGCTGGATGATCGCTCCAGATGAAGAGGAGGGGAAAGAAAAATAAACCCACGTTCTCTTTGGGGAGAACTCATAAAGGAAAGATGTGGGAAGCCTTGTTCCTCCAGCTGTAGCACCACACCTATGAGAATGTCTAAGGGAGGGAAGAAAGGGCAAAAAGAGAGGGAGGGAGGAAGGTCCGTCAGGAGACCTAAAACCTCCGAACAGCCAACAGTCAACCATCCCCAAATCACAGCTAAAGAAAACAAAACCAGAAACATGGCACTGACAAAGCACAGTGGGGCCTTGGTAATAAATTAATGGAAGAGAAGAGCAGGTAGCCCAAGGGAAAGCCCCCTCTTCAGGGTTTCTATATTTATACAAGGGGATGTGAATACTTGTTGTGAGTTTGTTTTTTAATCATTTTTACAAGTATCTGAACGTGTTTTTAGTCTTTCTCCTTCCTTTCCCTTTTATTTTTAATGGTGGGAAAATCCCCCTTTCTTCCCTAGGGGAAATCTGCAAGGTTTTACACATTTACAGAAAGGGGCAAAGCAGGGAAAGGATTCTAATTTCAGATCATCAGACATAAGCAAATCCATCGGAAGCCACAAGGGCAACTCCCTGGAGCCTGTGGGGCAGACAAAGAGCAGCTCGCGCGCTGCGTCCTGGGAAGCGGAGGGGTTTTATAACCCGCTCCGGGGAGCTGCAGCCAGCGCTAAGCCAGGAGGGAGCTGCAGGGAAGAAGGAGCCCACTTGGCCTCCATGGAGGACGAGAATGAGGAAGGTAGCTACAAGGACTGCATGTGCATTTATGTGTTACTTAAAAAAATAAAAAGAATGTCCAAAATGCAGCTGAAACAAAAATAAGGTGCGGTTTGTTTATTTACCTTAAGGTTATGCATTATTGTTATTACACTTTGCTTGAGAAGGGCTTTCTGCTTGTGCCAAATGAGCAGAGAACTGCTGGTACACAATGAGGACGGGACATGCCAAATGCATTTTAAAAACCCTTTATTTAGAAGTAACAATAAAATGTTCAGACCAGGAGACAGAGCCCTGAATGGATCCATCAGAGCACTCACTGCGCAGCCAAGGATGGGCAGCTGGAGGAGGGAGAAGCGGAGCAGGACACAGCGGACTGTGCACGCACAGGAGAACCACCCAGCGCCACAGTCTCCAGCAATAAAAATTGAAACCCTTGGCTTGAGTGACCAGGGAGCCACTGCAGGCAGGATGTGAAGGATTAAAATGTTGTGGAAAAAAATTAAGGCAGATAATTGGGGGAGGGAGAATTGGAGAGGAAGTATTTAGTGTATATCCTCATTTAAGCACAGAGGTAAGTAATCTGATTTTCAAGCAATGCCAAAGACCTCACACAGATCATTAAGATGGTGCCTGAGATATGAAGACAAGTATCTAATTTTAGATACCCCGACTTAAGTACCAGGGAGGGATTTGAGAGGTCTACAGAAAAACAGGCGGCAAATAAAAACTCGGGCAAATGCACGATCAGAGTCGCTTTCACATTTTGGTCACACTCTCTCTGACGGAGAATGAGGTACTTCACTGAGGTAGAAAAGCATTATAAGGTATGCTATACAATTAGTAGAAAGGATATAAAAGTAACAACAACTTCCGCGACAAGGCCACAGGGGAAGTATAATAAGGGAAAGGACTGAGGCGGAGGATATCCTTTTAAGTTTATAGCATGCCTTGCAGAAGTTTTGGTACCAGTATCTCTCTCTGTGAGCTCCTACTTTTAAATCAGTACCTCGCAAGATTTAGTCTTCACCAAAACTGTCTGCCAGGGCCACTGCACCGGGCCAGGACGGGGAGGCCAGCAGCTGCAGCGCTGCAGAGCAGGGCTCAATTCCTGCCCGGCAGCCTGCCTCCTGTGCCACCTTGGGCAAGCCAGGGAGACCTCCCATAGCCCCTTTCCCCTCTGCAAAGCGTGAATATAGAGCTCTCATCCACTGCAGAAAGACCCAAGACGGCCATATCCCCATTTTAAAAGGGCACTGGGTGACTCCAAGGAGGAAAGTCACATTTACCCGGCAGAAAGCACATGTTAAACATCCCACGCCTCCTGAAAATAAGAGAGCTTATTGCCTGGCACGTTGGCGACGCCACAGCCGGGTTGCTCTGGCATCTCCAGGGGAAAATGTTAGTGGGACAGGGCAAGGCGGAGATGCTTGAGACAGGAGTTCACCCAGGCCAAAACACAGGACCACCAGTAGGACTGCCAGCCTCAGCCTGCACTGAACTCTCCCGCCGGGGCTGCCGGAGAGGATGGGAGAAACAAAAAGGAGCCCCAGGTGAAGAGGCAGACGTGCTTCACAAAACCCGACACTGGGAATTATAACTACTGTTTATTCAGAGCCTGGGAGGAGAGGCAAGCGAGCATGTGACCAAATGGCTGCTGTTTTCACCTAGTGTGAAGATACTGACCGCAACAGAGCAGGTTTCTCAGCCTGGCATTACCATAGTATAAGCCCTCGCCATTTCTCCAGCATGCAGAAAAAGAGAAAACATTCATGCAAAACTCGGCTGGTCTGTACCAGCTTGCCACTGTCAAAGTTAAATTAAGCACTCAGATTTTATCTTGCACGTCCTGACAGAACCTGATCACTCAAACGCCATCACAGAGATGTATCTGTACCGCAGTTAAGTTTATCTGGGTTTACCGGTTTTAGTCACAACTCGTACATCATATCTCCTGACATAGCTCTTGCTGAAAGCTCTTCCCCTGCGGGAGGAACACACAACACCAAAGGCCACACATTGGGTGTTGTTTCTTTAATTAAGAGGGGGCAAAACCCATGAGGGATGGTAATCCCGGGGGAAGACACCCTTGGGGCTCTGGGGGTGAGCCCCCACCCCGGGAAGACGCAGGCAGGGAGCACGGAGCCCTGCCACAGAGTGGGGAAATGGACCGGATCAGCAAATGTTGTTGAGAGGAAAAGCCAGAACTATCAAAAGTCAGGCTAAGGTAGCTTCGTGATGGAAAGCTGAAACCCGCCAGCTCTGAGTGTGGCCTCAAAATAAAATGAATGCTTTGCCTTCATTTTCAGTAAAGGCATGGGGGGGCAAGGCATGTGAATCACCATGTCTGAGGTATCTGAGGAGCAAAATTCAAAGAGTTTAAAATGTGGTCAGCTGGAGTTTTGAATCTGCATCCCAAAGCTATGAGAGAAGCGGTGCAAGCAACCGCAGGGATATGGACAAGAATGTTTATGTTAAAACCTACAGATCAGGATCCTGCCTGGGTCTGGAGAACAAATGATCACAGCAAGGACATACCCATCTGTCTGGCCTGAATGGCACGCAAGGCTGGAGAGCACATCTGGGAGATGGAACAGGGAACGACATGGGAAGAAACGGGAAACTGAATAAAATGCAATATGGATTGCGGTGCGCTACTCTGATCTCTTTCTCCAACAAGATGACCCATTTTCCAGGGGAGGAAAGGGCAGAAGATATCTTTCCAGGAAACTACTAGTTAAGCTGAAGATGACGAAACTGGCATGGGAATTATGATATGCATAAGAAACTTTGCAAAGAGGTTGTGCTGAAAGGAGAATTGTGTGGCTCAAGGGACCAGGTTTTTTAATGCTTTCAATGATGACGCGCAAAGAAAAAAATGTACCAGTGACTTGTGCTGATGACACAAAGCTAGCAAAAGTCACAATACAGAAGAGACCTTTTGTATCGATCTCAGAGGGCCATAAGCCCCCGACGTGATAAAAGTGACAAAAAAGCAAACGTAATCAAAAGATGCACCAAGCAAGACTTGCCCAGCAGAAACAGGAGTGAATGCTGCCACAGAAGACATTGACCTCATCTGGAATAACATGCGCAATCCTCGTCATCCGTGGCAAAGGTTAATACAGGCCAGACTACCGTCAAGAAAAGCAAGGCAGACACAATGAAGCATAGAGCTTCACTCTGAGAGGCAAAAACAACAGGACTGTCTCATGTGGCAAAACAAGAGGCTGCCAAAGGACATGATTTATGTTCATGGGCAGAAAAGGGTAGGTTAAAAAAATCATAAATTCAAATAGTTGTATTCATGGTAATTTCATCCTGACAAAACAAGCAAGGCAAGGTTAAAATAGACTGTGCCTTCCTCCTGCTCCCTCTCCCCTTCACAAATGGCCTCGAGACAGGCAGCAGTCCCTGCTACTCGGCTCGAGCAGGGAGACCTGCCTAAAAGCAGCCAGTCCCCAGCGTGTACGTGGGATCTCCCAGGACAAGAGAGATGCACAGCAGGCAGGTCCCCACCGTCCCAGTGTGACTGGTGCCAGCCCCGGGAGCTGAAGGAGCAAGCCAGGGTGATCCCTCTCTCAGACACGTTTCAATGGACAAGGATTGAAGACTATACAAGTTTTGCACAATAATTTCTCTTGGACAGATTAAACTTTGCCTCTAGAATAACAAATCTGTAGTCGAATGGGACACAAGCGTGTAGCAGAAAGGCAACTGTGTGCACTAGCAACCCCAGTGGATCCAGCTGGCTTGCTCAGGAGATGATTACTGCCCTGGATTTCATGAACTGACCAACTTTGGTGGGATCCATGGACTGCATTGCATCAAGGGAGAGAGCTCATCCTTTCAAAAGGTGTGAAACTCAAGCTCTTTCTGAGAAATACGCAAAAAGTAATACATTGATGAAGCTGGGCTAATTCTCCATAGTCTAGCAGGCACAGTAGTTGGTTCAAGTTCTCCTCTGGCTTTGCAAACTACGGTCAGTAAAGGCAAAATGTTGCTGCTGGCACACACAAGCTACCTGTAATTCGTGCAAAGCCAGCACTGACAGTTGGCCAGCTGTGGGTCTTGTACCTTTGAGCTCCTGACATCCTATAGAGCAGACTGCCAAAAACAGCTTCAGTTTTCTTCTTCTTTTGAAAACAATTCAAAAAGTATCACCAGAGAAGGAGCAAGAAGAGGCGTTCCAAATCCTAGGTGGGAATTTTCCAGCACCAAGCTCTCACTTTCTCTTAGTGCCTCGATGTTTAAATATTATATGAAAAGCATAAGCAACTAATTACAAGACAAACTGAGGACAACTGTTCCGGGAGCATCCGATAATGTAGTAACTCAAGAAAGCCTCCTGCAAAGGTGCATCCCACAGAAGTGGTAAATGGAGATTGTAGGCTCACCAGACAGAGGACTTTTATCTGGACCTCCCTGGTTTTGGAGGATTGACATCCTCTTGGGTATAGAATGGAAAGGAGTATGCGGGTGCATGCATGCATGCAGGGCTGAGGGCAGGGAAGCCACTCTTTCTCTATTTTATTGATATACCTGGAAAATTAAGTTTTCAGCTGAAAATACTGAGTGAGTTTAAGTCAAATCTGTGGTTGTAGCGATCACTCAGAGCCTTGGATCTTGCCGCGCGTCTGCTAATCCCGCCTGGGAGCTCCAACAACACAGTATCACTTGACTCTGGCCCTCCACAGCTTATAACCGGCTCCAGAGTTTCTTAGCTGTCCCAAACTCACAAACCACATTTCAGTGAATAAACCATTCATCAGAAAAGAAAAATTGATTGCCTAGCCTGAAGTGAACCATTACTGGAAAGTCACCCAGTAGAGCTATTTATTAGAGAGAGCACTACAGATGCCACCTGACTGAAGCACAACCAAAGCGTTGGAGGAAAACTGCTTACTGTCAGCTCTGGTTCAATGCCTTTTTTATAAAAGAAGGCCACTAATAAAATGTTCTGCCTTAATATTTATAAGAAGAATATTTTTCTTACCTGTAGCAGTTACTGCAGGGTATAGTCACATAAACGAAACTTTATACAGTGCTAAAATATTATAACATGCTTAAGTGGGATTTTTCAAGGAAATCTAAAGTATGCATTAGAAATGCAAACATCTCGCGAAACAACAGCTGTACCTCTTCAAAAATGCCAGGTTGGTGAAATATCAGCCACACCATCAAACGAAGACACAGTAAATCTACACAGCACTTGATATTTTCAGCAGTAGTAAGTGTCATTCCATCATTTCAATGCTTCACATTGGTATGTGGCCCAAAATAGTCCTACAAGAAAATAACCAGTTTCCTCTTTAAATTTAAAGAGTGGTAGATGATTTTAGTAGCTGAGAAAGCTACTGATATTTTCTGTGGCATCATTCCCAGCCCAAATGAAAATAAAAATTACAGTAAATGTACACATGGTGTATTTGCGGGCACACTGACCTTATTCACCTATGCCCGTGTTACAAGCGAATTATTCAGCCCACCTGAGCTCACAACAGTTCCTGAATTCATGTGAATGGCATCTGTCTGACAAAGGGAGCGATCTCCAAACTGCAGGAAAGATCACACTTTCCCAATAACTTCCCAGCACTGTTTTCGCCCGTTTGCACACAGCCCCCACTGTGTTACTGGATAAAGTGATTTTTACTCAAATGGGTGTTAAAAATAATATCAGGGAGCCTGAATTTCAGTCCTCTTGAAAGCCATGGTTCCTCCCTCCTGTGCCAAAGCCACCAGGAGAGGTGACTCCCCCGTGCCTTCCACTCCACCAGCAGCCCCAGCCTCACCATATCCCCACGCTGATCCTACAGACCTAGGGCAGAAGGAGTAGCTTTTTTTTTTTTTGCAGCAAGTGGATATACCTCAAAGACAAAGTAGAGACTACTGCCATTTTAAAAGGGAATTTTAAAGGGAACCCCTTTAAAGAGGGGCCAAAGGAGAGAAGCAAAGGACACCTTTACAACTGAGCTAAACAAAGACTCCTTGGTTTTGCAGTGCTTGCACCAGCCTTTGCACCTCTTTTTGAAAAACAATATTCTTTGTGCTGGTTCAGAGGTCTTTACTGTTGAAGTTTTCAGATCGCTAGTACAGAGTCTGCCCTACAGATGCTCTGGTGACCTCTGGACATTCTGCAGTCAGAGCCAGTCTTCCCATCTTAAAAGATCACCTTGTCACTCAGCATTGATAGGCTGCACATCCCTTCAAGTCACCCAAGAGGGAAATCAAAATATTTCAAATGCAATTCCCTCCTCCTCTTGTTTACTTGGTTTTTTCCACCACTTTTCAGAGCTGACATACCTAAATGAAAAGAGGAGGAGGGGGGAAAAAAGCCAGTATTTTGCACTTTATCATTTACAGTTTTCAACCAACTCAAATCCTACAAAATCTTTGCCAAAAAGTTATGCCCTGTACACTAAATGAGGAAAGACAGCTCTATGCAGTGCAGGAATCTAAGCACAGTCTCAAGATTCAGGCCAGACCTACACTACAAGTATTTGCCAGCACAGCTATGTCAGTCACAAATTTGGCGGAGCATGACCTCTGATTATGCCTGCAGAGGCCACTGCAATACACTTATCGGAGCAAAACAGTGACATAACTTAGAGTAACGCTTTTTTTTTCCCCCAAAGAAAAACAAGCTTAGAATAAGCTCTTCCAGCAAAAGCGCTGTTTTGCTGGCGTAAGCGCCAGCCGCGTGAGGAAGGCTTCGTACCACTGCGAGGGGGCTGCGTCGGTGCACCACACCAGCGATGTGCTGTTAACACGTATCTGGCCTCGCTGCACCCCGCTCCTGCACCCGCCCCAGCGACGCGATGCCCTTCTTCATTCCGCCGCCAGCCCTGCTGCTCTCGGCTTGCCAGGAGGGGAAAGTCACTCTTTTCTCCGCCGGTCCCTGTTGTGCAAAACCCGGGCTGCTCCAAGCAGCCTCCGGTCGTTGCGACACGCAGCGACGCAGACGCTCTCCTGTTTGCGATACTGCAGCCGACCGCTGTCGGCCTGCGAGGCTGCCAGCTTCTGGCTACGCTGAGGGTGGGAGAAACCCTCAGGTCTGTCAGGGGAAGAAAAAGCGTCTCCCTCCACAATGCTGACACCATCCTTTTCTTCAAAAGGAAGCTGTCGAGCTTATGCATATCGGTCTCACTCGGAACAAGCCGCCACACGAGCGATCCAGGCCCTCCCACCTGCAGAAAGCAGCAGCTCTCTTAAACACCTCACTTTGGGCCCGGCCCAAAAGCCTTAGTGAAATCAGTGGAAAATTAATTCAATGGGCTTTGGATCAGGCCGCCGAAGAAGTAATGAGGTTTGAAGAGTCGCACACGAACCCAGAAAGCTTAGCCCGGCTTCTGCCGTTTCTGAATTGCAATGGGAAATTCTTCTTTGCCTCATGCATGTACTTTCACACCAAAAAGGAAAAGGCAGAAGGGAGCAAAGAACGGAAAAAAAAAAATCTCAGAGAAACAAGACGTTATTTCTCTGGCCTTTCTAAAAACCATTTCCTCAGCGCTCATTTTTAGCACCCTTTTCTTTGGCCGGCAGTCCCCTCACCAGCCGGGCTGTGCCCAAGCCTCCACAGCCAGCTCCACTCACCCCTCTCCCAGGGGCTGTCCCACCAGGGTTCGGCTGTGGGGAAGGCTTCTTCTCCACCCCTTCTCCCCGCTCTGGCCCAGGAGACCCAACAGCCCCAATGAGGAGGAGGAGAAGGAGGAGGAGGAGGAAGCAAAGGCAGTGGCAGGCAGCGCTGCCGCTCTCCCCAGCTGCCGGCTCCCAGCATCGCCCCAGGTAGCAGTCCCAGGGCAGCACATCTCACTTTCCCGTTTGAAAAAAAATAAAAAGGTGTGCTTCAAAGGAAACTCACAGTAAGCATTTTGAAAACACCCTCGTTAACATCTTATATATAATTTTTTAAAATACCTGACATTCCCACAGCAGCTACGTTCAGGCAGGGTACCCAAAAAGCAACCGAATGCTCTTGTTCCTCTGCAAAAAGCATTCATTGCTTTAAACTTTCGAGAGCCAAATGAAGATAGCACAGGCTGGAGAAAAAACATCTCTCCTTTCAGCCCATCTCAGAGGCTGTAGAATCCACTATACCGTCCTCCTGGTGACATCTGTAAGGCTGCAATTAGCTACCAGTATTTCTGTAATCTTATACAGTGTAGCAAACAGTAAGTCCATTAACTGTGGCATTTTTGTGGGATTTCTGTCGCTTCATTTGTTCCGGAGGCTTGTATTTATAAAAGATACAGAAACCTGATGGGCTTCCGTTATTCGCAGTGTTTCAGACAGATTCACCAACTTTCAGGATTCATTTCAGGTTTCATTATTAGATTAATAATTACGTACACAGGCAGTAAATCCTTTTTAAAGATCATAAAAACATTTGAAGAGTAACTTAATGTTAAAAACAAGAGTGACGCTCCTCCAAGCATCACCCGAAATCCCACTGCACCAATTAATATGCAGGATATCGTTTCGTCTGACCACTTACCAGCACAGCAGGTCGCAAGGGAGAAGTCGTTTAAACCAGCCATATCTGCAATGGTTTTGAAATGAAACAAATAAACTACTACAGCAATGGCTGGAAACATGGTTTGAGGCCAATTTCTACCACCCCCATTCGCCGTGAGCTCTGCTTTAGCCTGAAGTCTTACTGATTTCACCGGACAGCGGAACAGGGGGAAGATGGTAGGTTTTGGCAGAGACCTCATTCCCTGGGATAGGGTGATGCGGCAGGGAAAGGGCCCTGTGCACCGCCAGCCCGGCAATTTAGGGGTCAACAGCAAGCACCATGGCGAGCGGGGTGCGCAGACCCCCGGGATGGGGACAGGGACGGGCACCGCCGCTCAGGGGTGTCAGGGCTGCTTGTGTGCCGCAGGCGGAGGGAAAGAGGCAAACTGCTCCCCGACCAGCTCACCCCTCTCCGGCTCAAAACAGAGGCCATGCAGCAGCCCCCGCGGGAGAGGGCTGCGAACAAAAGAAGCCAGACATGAGGTTTGGCGCGTCTTATCTACGCCCAGCTGTGGGAAAGGAGGGAGGCACTCGATTATCACTTCTCGCGCAGGTTTTAACATGCCTGAACATATTCTCTGCCTCTTAAAAAAAAAAAAAAAAAGGCATGAAAAGGAATGTATAATCACTTTTGCAGGGTACCTTTCCGCTCCAGCTTGCAGAGTCTGCCCCGCCATGTACTTTTCCCAGCGCAACGTGACTTGCGAAACATTTTACACAATGGGCACCTTGAACTTTTCAAGGGAAACAACTTCCCCCAGCCCCACCAGCAAATTAGGCGGAGGCCTTTGCTGACAGCTCCCATACCGACGAGGAAAAATGCCCCAGTGAAATCTGAACACAGAGGTGAAATTAAAAAAAATAAGCATTTGTTTACACAGGAGATGTGGGAAGCTCCGGCCAAACGTGCATCCAAGTGCATCCCAGGCTGCTGGGCTCGGTCTTGCGGTGCCCGGAGGAAGCATGCACCCAACGTGCTGCGACCATTTTTTTAGCATCTACAGAAATGCTGAAAACCCCCTACCTGGATGGCACTAACCAACACTGCAACGCAGAGGTGCGTAACATGGCAGGTAGAAATCTTCACAAGAATAATTCAGTTGTGGGCAGGCAGAAAGCAATGCCAACTCTCTGCCGAGTAACACAAGTACGTCTCTAGGAGCCATTCGTAAAAGCTGGTGCTTAATTTGAGGCACAAAGCATTGAGAAAAACCCAGACCATGAGGAAAGGCAGCTAACAAGATCTGGAATATCGGAATGGGAGGGAAAAGGAAAGGGATTGCAATTAATCTTCCTAACAAGCAAAAAGGCTGGGAAAACTCTAGGAAGGTTTTGTGCGGGGATTTATACGCGCTCGCAGGAGCTCAGCAAGGTTAATAACCTGCTATTCTCACAACGCTGCACATAAATATGCAATTTTAGGGCACGGGCCAATTTTGTAAGTTTATGCTCAATAGTTCCATTTTTATCTTCTTCCTTAAAACCTGACTTCCAACTGTGTTTTGAAAAGGAAACAAGTCCAATACTTGTCTTAACAAGTGGGCAACACCTGCTCTGGCGCTTTTGGTTTTACTGTATTATTTGGGGTTTGCGTTTTGTTTTTTAAAGCCCAACCTAACAGGCTTACGGGAGAAAAAAAGGCCCGTAACCAGTTTTGGGAACAATAGAGAAAAAGACTTTATTCAATCACTCCTTTGTTTTCAGGAAACTTATCCTGACATTCTCTGTCAATACATCACGAAAAATGCAGAAAATGCAAACATAGGCAGGATGGTGCTTCAATGGGAAAAGGTATGGCCCTGCTTCGGCTCCCAGTTTCTTCTGACCAAGTCTATATTCTGGGACATTTCTGTATCATCAAGAGACCTTTTTACTGGAACTTTTAACAAGCAGGAAAAACACAGCAGCATCCTGCTTGCCAAGTGTAATTTGTTTATGCAAGTTTTCCAGAATCCATGTTCTTTTCCCCCATGGAAATCTAACATCCACTTGCAAGGAAGGTATTTAAATGCTATAATACGAGATCCGAGCGAAGCTCAGCACTGCTGGAACGTAAGTTGGCTCCCACTACACTCAAGCGATTTTTTTATATTGAACACTCACGTGACTGAAGTTAAGTATTGTCCCGCAGTACTACACCAAGGTCATTATTTCAGATATCACCCTGACAAGTAACTTTATGAAAAGAAACAAGATTAAAAAATTATGCAGAATTCCAGACAGAATTAGCCCATAATTCAAGTGAGCAGCTTGAAGCGCGGATCAATGCAAAGCAAGATTGCTAGCACGCCTATCAGCAATGAAGCCATCCCCAGGCTAGCATTTTTTCCAGGGAACTTTCAGATGAAGATTAATGGAGACATGAGGACAGCTCTCAGTTTAACCTGTCAGCCAGTGACTTCGGACTAAATTGAATTATGAATTGTTGATTCCATAAGAACGCTACTTAGACGTTTTCTTGGAGTGTACGTCGCTTGGGCCGCTACCCATCAAAATGAAACAGAAAAGAATTTTTTGTCAGCTGCATGTGATTTTGCCCGATTAATTCATTATGGAGTTTGAGAGAAATATTCAGAAGAGTGCCACATGGTGTGAACAGATAAATGTCCTACTGTACATATTTTCTAACTTAGCCTGTATTTAAGACAAGCATTAAATAACAAAATGAATAACAGTGAATGCAGTTCTTAGTACTAACATAAAATAAAAAAAAACAAAATGCAGTTAATTTTGTTGATTCATTTGCCGTGCCAAGTATAACACGTTGCTAAATTTCTACTGAAAGGATATCACTCACAAAGACCATTCTTGCACTACCTGGAGGCATGCAAGTGACAACTTGAAACACTAAAGCCAGCCTAGCCCATGGCACAGGAGTGATATCCCAAGTCCGTACACTCAAATGCCTCGGCGGTCTCTCCTGTGGGTTTTGAGCTGCGGTCTCTGCAGCAACTCGTGGGAATCTGCAGGAGGGGACCAGGAGACCACGTCCACAGCTGCTACGCAGCACACTGCCCACTGACGACTTCTAAGGGATTCACACTTCTGCTGGAATGGCTTTAAGGATGCACTAACCAAAAGATGTTGAAAACCACTGCACAAAAGTACAGGCTATGTGCGCTGGAACAGGTCCGAATTTGCATATAGAGAAGAATAAATCAGGATAAATCACATTCAATATCATGACAGCTAACCATTAATTTTAATTTAGCTGACGTGATACCAAACATGACATCCTGGACTAGATTGACCACAAAGTTGTGACTGATGTCACACAAACTAACCTGATGATTAAATACATTAATATGTTGCTATTTAGACCAGCCTTAAGTAAAACCTCAAAATTCTACCAGTATTTTCAAATCCATTTAGATGAAGAAACATCAATGCAACAGCCATCCAGCTTTTCCGAGGAGATTACAGTGCCTTTCATGAAAGAAGCCAGGAAGCAATTCTACATGCCAAGTCGGTAAATAGAATTAGATTTAGAATTAGAAGAGTAATAATTCCATTTTTAATCAGGCAAAATGGCAGAAATAATTAAAAACTAATAATCGTTATGGAAACCCAGCTGAAACATTTGTTGATTTTAAATTAAAATGGTCTTGCGTTGGACTAACAAAGAGGTGTATTTAGAATATTTTCAACATTCTCTTACTAAAAAAAGCACTTAAATTTACTGCATTTTTAATTAAAAGAATAACCTACAGGACTTGGAAGAAAAACCTGGTACAGCTTTATGGATTACTCTGCTGCAAAGAAAAACACTGTAGTGTTAGCTCCATCAAGAACAACTAAAAGAACTTCATCGCATAGTTCAAGTGAAGGTCAAAATAACTACTAGCATAAAATTTTCCTAATATAAAATGTAGATAATACAGTATTTTCTCCTTTCTCCTCACTCTTACATTTTGTGATTTCATCGCATTGTCTTAATCTTTTCACCTATTAGCAAGGGATAGTAAATATCAACAGGAGGGCCGGTTAGGGTGCGGCAGCTAAAACCATCCCCATGGGTGTACCCAAGTGCACTGCTCTGATTTTAACTTGGGCGTGCAGGCTGAGCCATACAGCTTAACGTTGTATTTTGCCATCGCTGCTGCAGGGGTGGTAACTTCCAATAGGAGACCGGTACGGACGGCTGCGGGCACTCAGTGACTCAGTGCCCAGTTTAATTTGCTATTACAGAAGACAACACCCTTAGCTACCTTTTCTTTGGTGCTTTCAGGACCGAGCGCTCCATGCACGGCTGCTGCCTCGGCCAGATCCTGTGGCCCTGTGGCTACCCCACTGCACACCCCAAACTCTTCTCAGATAGTGGGAGTTTTAGAGGCATGAAGAACCCTAAACTCTGGTCCCCATAAACCTTTTTGGCAACAAAAACAAAAAAAGTCAGCTCTACTGGGATTCTGTAGAGAGACAGATGCAGTGATATCGATTTCCAGGTGCCCCCTGCCGCTGCAGCTGAATCCCCTTTGCACAGGAAAATCAACTCCACTGGTGTCCTTGGTACCAACGGCACTGAAGGAGGAGAGGGAAACCTCACCATAAGCAGGGAAACTCTCACCTGAGGGCCTAAGGACCTCCAGGCATTTCCAGAGCACTGGCTCAGCCCTCTGAGCATCCTCACGTGTTCAGGAGTTGGCTGCCCAACTCCAATGGTGCAGTCCAATGTGCATATGTGACCCTGATGACAGCCCAAAGAAAATGACTATCTGCACCGGTCTGTGACAAGCTGGATGCATAAATGGTCATTCAGTCAAAAAAAAAAACAACCCTCAATTTCTATATGAAATCATGATAACCCAAGCTCAGGCACATGATTTTGCCTCACACTCTTAGGGATCAAGCTCTTCACATACATTTACGTTTAATCCTTTGAGCACTATTACAATGTCATAATGAAAATAAAATAACGGCTTTCAAGTGTAGCTATTGAGATAATCACGTTCAGCCAGACACAATCAGAAAGCTTGAGTCCTCAAATCCACAACTTACAGTGAAATAGCTAATGCTAACAGGTAGCATTTCAGATCACATTCTGTACTGCTGAATAAATTCGACAATGTTATACAATGCTGTCCCATCGGGTAGACCTATTTTCTGTTATTAGCCTGATGAAATAACCTGCAGTACTTACATCGGGCATGTTCATGTTCCTGTTGTTTTCTTTACATTTAGCACCGTCGCTTATTTTCACGTATTCAACAAGATTTTAGGAGAACAGTCAGATCAGAGATGTGGGGGATGTTTTTCAAAGAAGGGCATGTGCCTTTAGAGCTGAGGCCCCTTTTTTTCCAAATTTTTAAATTCTAGAGGATTCTGTTCAGTTGCAAGCCAAGAATTTCGGCATGCAGCACCCAGGCTTTCTGACAGGTTTATTAGTTTATTCAGTTGTGAAGCTTAAGCGAAGGCTGTATCTTATAGCGAAGGTACTAGATTAGGGCTCCACTCTCAAACTTAATTCCACGGATTCACAGGCAAGTATCTTAAATCTCCCTGCATCTCAAATCTCCTTTTACTGATGGAGAAATTACTTTCCTGTATCACTGAAATAAAGTCAGCATAAATCCATTTATATAGGTGAGGTGCTCAAGCAGGTGACGTGGTAGTGACAGATATCTAGTTAGACAGAAGGGACTGTGCTCAACACTGTGTAATTTCATCAGAGTATCAAAAAACACAACATCACTGTGCTTCACATAAAAGGCCTCTCTAAAATGAAGCGAAAGGAATCATATGCACCTCCTTAAGAGATGACCAGAATTAGTCTGATATACAGACTTGTAGGACCCAGTCAATTGCTTTGAGATAATATTGCACTAAATCGTAGGTCAGGCATGGTGGAATATGAATCCCTGGCCTCCGGCATTCATCTATTAGGTTTAAAGAGAGAGGTCGGAAGAAGATAATCCTCTTACTGTTCTATCAGTTTTACTACTAGAGACTCTAAATGTGAAATTTGGTCCAGCTTTAGCAATAAAAAATTATTTTCATTTGCCAACATCCCAAACCTCTGCCTCTCAACAGCTCCAGCCAGGAGCCTCACTGAGCTCCAGGAACGGCGGGGAGGGTCTCCAGCCTTAAGCACCCACCAGCCAACCCAGCCAACCCTCCCGGCTTTTGAAAGCCCTTCGAGTGGAGAGCTGAGAAAGCGGGCGAGCGGAGAGGCTGGACAGGCCTCCGCACAAATGTATTCATTTCTGAGACCTCTGAAGAATTTTGCTAAAAGAACTCACAGCAACAAGTTTTGGTACCTTCTGGTGCGAAGATGGTAGCGAAAAGCAAGCGCTGCCAGGAAGGCATGAAGTTGCTGTTTCTCCCTGCTGTACCAAGTTCTGAGTAACATTGAGACATGACTAACAGCTTTTTGCGGATTGCAGTGAGGCAAGAAATTTTATTGCCATTTAGAGAATGAATCAGTAGCTCCAAGAGGAATAAAACCTTCTAAAAGCTTTTATCTGCTCATATTCAAATACACATTTTTAAAGAGAATTTGATAAAAGTGTAACTTCAAATACCTGCTGAAAATGCTTTAATCCTTAATGCCTTCTCGTCAGTATTACAAGCTGCCAAAACCCATCTGTTGGATTCGTTTTACTTCTCTCTCTGAACAATCTAGGACCAGAGCATGTTACGGAAAAGTCAGTGGAAGCAACAGGTGGGCAGAGGTTTCAAAAACCTGATGCCGCTCCCTCAAGTGACACATTTTGGGGTTCAATGAGCAAAAAGTGCATTAAACTTTAAAGGGATTCCTGTACAGAAATAGCTCTCTGCAGCTGGCTGGTCTCGGTAAGTTTAAAGTGAGAGGCACACTCTGATGAGCAGGTTCAAGATTGCTCTTAAAAAGCTGGCTATCTGCAGCTTGCCTGTAATCTTGTCTAAATTACAGGCAAGCTAAGGATGGCCAGCTGTGCTTCTCTTAAACCCGCTGTGTGGAGGAAAATCCCAGTCAGATGGGGGGTATCCAGCCACCTCAGGCAACACGGGCTGGGGAACCATTTCAAAAATAGGATGATCAACCCGCAGGCTTCTGATAAGCCTGGCAAAGTTGGAGCAGGTTCTGGTGGCAAGCAGGATCCGGCCCCCCAACCCCAGGAAGCCCTGGAGCTCAGAGTAGGACCCCATCCCAGTGCAAGGGTACATGTATTTGCAGGGGCTGGCAGGCAGGTCTACATGCTGGAAATGAGGTCAGCTGAACTCAAAACTGACTCCAAAGGCAATTCTTCAGACTTCTTGTTCCTCTTGTAGACAACAGCTCTAGGCTAAAACAACTTAGCGTAAAATTCACTGGAAATGCACAAACCATATTCAATAAATATCAGAAAAACTTTGTAAATGTTCCTTAATCCACAAAATCTGTGTGTGAGGAGCCATCTTCCTTTACAGAGGCACTGAGGCATCAAGCAACCATGCCTGAACTGTGGGCAAGTCATCAGTGGCAGGAACCGATCTCCTACTCCAACCACCAGACTACACTCCCTGCTAGAGGCAGCCCCCTTTCATCTCTTCAGAAAATCAACACTGAAACCAACTCTAAAAGTAAAGATTTTAGTAGGGGAAAGGAATCCAGCAAAGCCCTGAATGCAGATCAGGAACCAGAAGGTTTACTTGCATAACCTCACTCAGTACATTTAAGTTAGTGTTATGTGCTTGTCTCATGAGCACAAGGCTCTACCTCCCCAAAAAAACACTACAGCTAAAAAGCAACCCCCCCCACCCTTGAGCTAACAACAGCCTCGACTAGCACCTCCAGAAGGAAAGCCAGTCTCCGAGGAATAAGATACCATCCCTAGATAGCAACTTCATAGCTCTTTGCTACTCTACGTCAACCACATACAATGTCCTCAGCCTTTTATTATCGTGCCATCTCTATAGTGCTGCATATTTTACTATATAGGATGTTATTTTTTCTCTTAATAGATTCATTTGCAATTTTGCCTGCCTGACCACTCACTGGCTGGGAGCTGTGGTTTTACTGGGCTCCTTCAATTAACCTTCAAAGACTTCAACCTTTTTTCCCCTTGCACATTTGTACTCGGCACCAAACAAACATTTGTTAGAGCGTTTCACTGTTTACTTTCACAAGACACGTTTCTCTGATGTTCTACGTTGCTGAATTATGCAAAAATAGCATACTCCACTGACATACTTCCTATACGTTTGCAAGTTGTAATATCTGTGTTTTATAGACACAAGGGGCACGTTCTCTGGAAACCTTTTTCTTCTGAGACACCATCCACCCCAATCACCTCCTGAGAACTGATCATGGACCCTGCTGTATTCATACTGCGCTTGCATCTGAAAGCTCCAGTGTGGACTGAAATTGGAGCTCCCAGCTGCTTTACAGTCACACAAGGATATGCGATCCTTGGTCCAGGAGCTCACACAAAGCCGTAGCTGTTTTCCCTATCGTCGCAGACTCAGGCTGGTCAATTATTTCATTGCCATTTATTTAGTGCTGGCGGGGGAAGCTATACCATGCCTCATGCAACAGGGCAGTCCCAGCTCCCATTCCAAATGGCATCTAATACTTTGGGGGAACCAGCCCACACCATTCGACAACGGAGACCAGGTTTTCGGCAGGCATGAAGTGGCTCAGCCTCCTGTTTTGCAGGAGGACTAACCGCAACACACACCCGATGAGACTCCAGCCCCTGCAGCGTTGGCCAACACGTCCGATTTAGAGAGACCAACCCCTATTTCTATCTCTCTCTCCTCCAGCCCCATCCCGTCCCAAATCCTTGCCCTTCCCCACAGTCTGTTCGCTGCCAGCTTCTCCCTGCTCCCTTACCAAACACCTTTCCCTGGAAAAGGAGATCCCAACGAGGACAGCCGTAAGGTCCTCAGAAACACGAGGTTTCTTCTTTAGCTGTAAAGCCCCAGGAGCCCGAAAGAGGCCACAGGTAGACATTCCCCGCAAAGCTTCTGTTTCCAAATAATCCTGCCCCCTTCTCCCAAAGACACAGCTCCAGCACCCACAGCCCTGCAGACATTTTTACTCTCAAAGCTATGTTTCCAAAAAAGCCTCGATTTCTTTCTTTTCGCTTGCCCAGAAGCATAAATCAAAAGCTGACTGTGGTAGGTACCGTGGTTTTCTCATGCTCCCGGACAGCCGTGTTCTGCTTATTCCCTGCATTACTTAATGTTATTTCGAAATACAGACTCCAGCTGTTTGAGTACCTATGTGGATGTGCAACTTTGCCCTCCTCCGGCCTCAAACCCCTGCTGCAAAAAGGCTGGAGGCCACATTTCAGCAGAGAGGCACCGGCTGTCCCCCGGCCAGGGACAACAGCCTGTGCTGCCGGCTGCTCCGGCCAGGAAGGACAAGGGGCTCCCAGGGACCAAAGGGGTCCAAAGTCTTTGTGGAGCTCTGGATATTTTTTCGGGTATTCAAGTCCAGGTGGCCCAAAACAACTGACTGCATCTACTTCCTCCTCAAAAATCTCCTGTTCCTTTTAATTTCCCTTTAAAAAAAAAAACCTATAAATTCCAAACTTGAAGGTATGCTCAGGTAAACATGTCAAGCATAAAGACCTGTTTTAAACAGTAAACAGAAGCTGAAATGTCATGTATTCATTCATATGCCTCCAGGAATGACAGCTTGAAGGAACATATCAAATAGTATGACTTTCCAAATTTTAAAAAAACAGGCTGGTAAATTACAGTGATTTATCATTCCACAACAAAGTACACACACAAAAAAGTGCTTCCCAGAAAAAGATTACCAAGAAATCATCCAGATGTTACTAAAGTATTAAGATTAATTTGCTTAAAAAAATAAAAGCAGCAAGGAAATAACTCCCACTGGCTTTTTTGTCATAAGTTTCATCCTGCAACTTCTAACTGAATTGACTTCTGTTTTCTGCCTCGAGTCTTACACCAAGGTTATGTGCATTTCTGGTGCCTGCTGCCTATGCTTGCATCTCTTACAGCAGCACCTTGCTAACTTCCACTCTAGGATGCCATAAAAGTGAACAAAAATGCAACTTTCCTCCAGCTTAAGGGGGGGGGAGTAAAAACCAGCATTTTCATTGCAGTTGCGTAGAAAAAAAGGCAGCTCCTTTGTCACTATTTAAAAAAGCACATTAGTCATTTTTAACCAAAACAACCTTTGGCATGTATTACACATCACTTAGAGTGAAAGTCATCAGATGCTTGGCAAAGGTTTTCAGTAACCGCTTTAATTCAGCGCATAAACCTGCAGCGATCACTTAATAATATCCCCCCCCCCCCGAAAACTGGGAGTAGTTAATGCTTCCAGTCCCGCAGCGCTTGGTTGGCAGGTTTCCTCCAGCAACCCGTGGGCTGCAGCCACGCCATGTCGTGCCGTGGCATCCCTCCGGCTGCAGCGGGGCCTCGCACGTGGGTCCCCCCTCACCAGGTGAGCTGGGAGGCGACTCGCACAGGGAGGTGAGCAGTTTTGGGTCTTCCAGGTTTTGCCAGAGTTCATGCAAAACGTGGGCATGGGCAAGGACGCGTCTGATCCCTTTGGAGATGAGACTTCAGTGTTGAAACGCAGCTTTCCCATGACTGGGATAACCCAAAAATCATCTTCTCAGACACTTGCCGCAGGCACGGAGCTGGCGAGCAGCAGTCATACGGCTGCATTTTTTTTAACTCCGATTGATCACTCGTGTTCACTAATTTCAGGTTGGGAAGTTTATACCACACGGTTAATGTCCTTCCACACACTGGATTTGGGGGTTTTGGCAATATTTAGCGTAATACCATGCAGGCTGTTAAAATCATTTCAGCTTCTTCCAGCTAGGCACGTCGGTTAACGTGCGAGAATGTGCCTATCAAGCAGTGCTGTTCAAGTGAACTCTGCTTTGTAGTAACCATTAAATACTCCTTCTCCTGCACATCCCCGACCTTGATCAAAATCCCTCCTGTCCCCACCAGGGTTTTGGCCCCTTTCCCGCCTGGGTGCAGGGAGGCGGCTGCACCCAGCACCTTCCCACCTCCCTTCCCGGCGGTGGCCTTGCGCAATGGCGAGTCTTTGTCTCCATTTCAATGTCTAAGGGCCTGGAGCACACTCTGAATATACCTTCCCCGCCCAGGTTACTGCAAATGAATAACAAAGCAATTTTCCACTGGGAAGCGGACAGCAGAAGGCTTATTTGTTTTCCCTCTGACTTGAGGATTAGAGGGACTCGGCTGCTAGACCACAGAGCGCTGTTTGCTCACCTGGCAAAGTCACAACATCAGGTTTTCAAAGTTTGCTATAGCAGTTTCTAATAGAAGCCGTGAAGCCTCCTCTCACCAAAAGGCAGGATATTTTCAGCAGCCACACAGCAACATAGCGTATAGAAGAAGAGACCGGCACGAGCGGCTTTGTGCATCCTCCAAAAATGGTGCAGGCAGGTATTAATGCAAAAATCTACAAGTTTTCCTTTTTCCCTCCCACCTCTGCTATTTTATAGGCTTCCAAGCACCGCTTTCCAGCTTCCAACAAAGTGCTAGAGAGGAGGTCCAGCAACTCCCCTGACTCATCCATCTGCAGCTATGACTCACCGGTGTCCTACACTGCCTACTTCAGAGAGCCTTATCTTTGGAGGGGTCACCCCCAGCGCCCAGGACAACCACCCTGATAGCTCAAACCCTATGGGAGAGAGATAATTCCCTACACACACAGGAGGCTTTGGCTCTGTGGAGCAAGAGGCCAGTGCAGCAGAACCACCCACCTCTGCCAGGCAGCTGCCATGGTCCCCTGGCCCCTGCCTGCCCTGCCAGCAGCTGTGCAGCCCCCTATGGCCATGCCCAGAAGCTGAAATGCATCTGGGCAACAATACTAGTGCTGCAAGTGTTGATGCAGAGAAAAAAAAGAAAAAAAAAAAGACTGTTTCATATAGACAATGCTATTCAAATGCTGTTTCTGTGCTTATTATTCAAAATAAAATCCCCTCAACAAGTGAGGCGTTTTCTTGCATTAGTCACATGAAACTGAGCCCGCCAGTTCCAAATTGGTTGGAAGGAAAAAGAGAAACAGAAATGCAGAGCAACTTTCACAAGAAAAAGTGCTTCTGCCTCTTCAGAAACAAACACAACCGTTCACACCACCATGGCTGCCCACCAGCACCACCTGTATCCCCTTACCTCTGCAGAAGAGCATACCTACCATGACGTTCACACATTCCTATGTCCACAAGTAATCCATATGCCTGATCTTTTGACAAACGCAAACCGTTCCTGAAATGTCCCCGCTTGGAAACACTCATGCCGTTACAGCGGCGTGTACATGCGCAAGGTGATTTGCAGTCAGGCCCCAGTCAGCTTACAGAGGTGCTGCTCATCAGCAGTAGCTCAGTTACACCTATGGCAATGCAAGGCAATGCAATTTATCTTATACCACTCTTGATGAAGTTGCACCACGGCACATTTGCTATGCTCCTAACAGCATGCGCGCAGTTCCTGCAGCCCACCTAACGCTTGGCAATTTGTTAAACTTTGTTAACATCACTGTGAGTTTGAGCTTTTTTTTACCCCATAACCTAGACCAACTGTAGACAATACTAGGAAATGCAAGAGTTAAGCCACTGCTGGTCTCCCATGAGCTAACCTCCAACCTGCCACCCCAGCCTCTCTGCTGGGAAGACCACCGAAGGCAGTGAGGGAGAGAGGGAACTGCTGTGGGTGCCAGCAGCAGCGAGACCACTGAGCCTCCTGTACGGGCTGCGTTTGAGCCAAGGCAAGGGCTCGGCACAGACAGCCTTCCCAGGACCGCAGCTACACGGGACCCCTCAGCCTGCACGCACCCAGATGCACGCACTGCCTAATGGGCACCCCGTTACACTGCTGGCCGCTGCTGGGATCATTTATTTCCTTTGCTTTACGAGGGCTTTTTAAGCTACCCGAGAACATCGCATTCCAACTCTTATTGAAAGCGTAATTGGAAGTCTCAAAAAGCAATTACATTAAAAGCGCTCTGCAGTGAATCAACTAGCTTACCCGTTTGCCCACGAGCCTCTCACACCAGCCGCAGCACCAGCCGGTGGGGCTGTATTTCCAGGACCTGGGCACAGAGCTGAGCACGGAGGGAGGCTTCACGCACGGCAACGATGTGGAAGAGGGGTTTGTTAGTTATCACGAATGCTCCCCCTTCCTCAAATCCTTCAATGCCATCCCACTGAGAAAGCAAACAAGCAGCAGAGAGCAAGCCTGCTGAGCCAGGGAAAAAGGATGTTTGTGTTTGTTTACGATTCAATTAAAATTTGAGATGTCGCAACCAATAAAGAGAAAAACTACACTCTTGTTCTAGAAACCCCTAAATCTTATGTGACCTATGCCTTGCAAGACACAATAAAAATACAAATATTTACATGATAACTTCCCTTTTTTTCTCCTGCTTCTGCACTGTTTGCAGCACAGCTGGGCTAATCCCATTTCCCTGCGCTGTATTCTGACCTCCTTGAACAACCCCATGCTAGGATGTTAAAACACTCTAATCTATAAATAATGTATTCCTCTCATCCAGGAATGGATTACTGGGCCATAAAACTCACTGGAGCACACCACACAGTTGCCAGTTTAACAAAATAATACTGAAAAAGACGTATCAGTAGAGAGTCGTCCTCTTTCTTGCCAAATTCTTTTAAAGATTTGATGCCACCATTACTTTTGCACTGTATTTTTATTTTTTAATAAATTGTGTGGGAGCTGGTATTTTATTCTGGTGACCTCTTTTTCTCCCCCACCAAAGACCCTTTATTTTTTTGTGCTATTAATCCTCACAGCATGGCAAAAGACCAGCACCAGCTAACTACTCAGAGCCAAAGTGCAGGGGAAGCGATAAAGGGCTCGCTGCTGCCGTACACCACGGGGCCTCGGCACACACGGTGAGGCCACGCGTTAGGCCCAAGCCAATCTGTTGCCCCAGGTGGGGAGCTCCCATTTCTGCCCCCCCATCCTCCTGCCCCAGCTTCTGGCGGGAGGGTGCCTGGGCATTCACTGGACCCCATGCTGGGCCAGTCCAGGTCACTGATCCTGCAGGAAACTATCCGTATTTTCCTCGGGGTTCATTTTCAAACTGCCATTACCTACGACTCAAGCCATAATGTGTAACTTCATTTAAAGATAAATGAGTCTGCTCTGAAGACCGATGTCTAATAGGCTTGCTCCCACTGCTGCGATGGTGCAAAATCAATGCCTCTCCTATGCTGCAGACACCAGAAGGAGTCCTACCCCTGATTTCCCAGAGCAAAAGCATACAGAGCAAGCAAACGCTTAAATGATGCAAATTTGCGGTTTGGCAGATTTTTTCCGACAGGCATTCTGGAAAAATAAAGTGATTCTGCTTCAAAACAAGTTGGAACCCTCTTAAAAACAGAATTGCACCCTTTAAAGAGCAAGTTCCCCTAGGAAGCGTAACCAGGCATGCCACACTTCGGCACTTGATTCCTTAGCTCTGTTTGCCATGATTAACACAGCAATTTTCCACACATTTTTTGTAATGCACAGATCACTTAACTCCAAAAGGATTGGGGAAGAACAAGCAACCCACCGACACCCACAAAACCTGCTTCCTTCATTCCACTGCACTCATCATGTGAAAATTTAAATCACTCCTGCAATATGAAAACACCATCAAAGGAATTAATAGCCGCCTTGACAATGGATTTCTGGTATATTAAATGAAACGATTAAAGCACTAACATTTCCAACAGCTACGGTGTGACTTAATTCCCCCCAAAAGGTACACATTATACTTTGCCTCTGCACGGGAGGATTACTCATGGCTGATGGGTTGCAGCGCAGCTCTGAATCAGGTCTGAACTCTCTGCCTGTCAGAAAGCAAGCCTGTGCCCCTCAGGAAGCAGAAGCCATATCCAACATTTCTACAGCAGGCCTGAAGACAGTGGGTCAGGATGGCAAGCCGGCCCCTCGACGGCAGCCAGCTGCTAGGGGAAGAGCAGGGCTGGGAGACAACGCTGCCCGCTTGGTTATTAGCCCTAATGCTTAGTCACAGTAATTGCAGGGCCAGGGCTCCGTACTCACATTTCCTGTCACCAACCCAAGAATTAGGCAATTTAGATTTAAAGATAGTAACCGGTATATAAAATAACTTGGTAAGTGATCGCAGAAGTAACTAGGAGAAAAATGAGCAACCCGATATGGAAAAGCTTTCCCCAGTCCCTGCTTCTGCAGCGTTATCAGATCTTTGGTGAGTACGAGACCCCACCAAACCCAGCCTTCCCACCCTTATTGAAAAGCACGGCAGCACTGCCCTTCACAACATTTCAGCCTTCCCCACCTTGCAGAAACACCTAACAGAGCTCAATTCAAGTTGAAACCTTTCACAGGGCTCATTTTCAACAATTAAAGAGCATGGCAACCTGTAATTACTGAAAATAAAGCCAGACAGCTGGAGAGGGGAAGCATCTTTAATAAGTAACACGATACTACATTTTCTCTCTTAGGGAATTTAGCTATTAAGTCCCCAGCTCCCATTCAATCAGTTTGAGCTCTCAGTGTCTGCAATGAACCCGGTGTGCTTCTGCTACCTGCGAGCAGCGCAAACCCTGGCAAAGCAAACAACACTTGGCAACCTGATTAAATGCAACTCAGAGAAAGCAACACCTCCATCCACGCTGAGGACAGACAGAAGTTAGGAGCGGAAAGCCTTACAGGGCTTCCTGGACACACAGCGTCTTAGACAACGCAACGATGCTACACCCCACAAACATGTTTTCCCAGCTTTAGCTGAGCTTCAGCTGTGCTCGTTCCCACAGCCCAGCACACACAACGCAAGCAAAAGTTAATGTCGTTCGTGAAGTAGCTTACCGCTCATCATCAACAGCACAAACATCTTTGCCTGTTGTATTTCCTAAGTCCCGGCTGCCTGTAACAGAAAGGAGGAAGCGCCAGCGTTTCATTCCCCTTCTGCTTCAGAGTGGGTGTAACTCGTTAAGTTTCATGCTAAGATGAGATGGGTCAATTGGGTGTGTTTGAAGGTCTGGGTTTTTGCCATCCCTCCCTCCCTCCCTCCCTCCCTCCCTCCTTCCCTCCCTCCCTCCCTCCTTCCCTCCCTCCCTCTCCTGATTAATTCCTCCCGTCACAGGCTTCAGATGAGCTGCCACTCAGCCCCGCTGGCTCCTGAAATATGAATTCCTAAGGACACCCCTCCGGGGTGACTTTAACTCACCAGCCTGGCACGCTGCGAGAGGAGCCAAGAACTGAAATACACAGTCAACCCACAGAAGCGACTTGCACATCAGCTACACATGAACCAGCCGTGTGGTCTCCTTCCTCAACGCTGCTAAACTGCATCGTCCTTGGTGTTTCACTGTATTTTCAGGGAGCAATTCACCAGCAAGACATCAAATAAAAAACTTCTGACCTACTCTGCACCTTTTGCCACTGCCCTTGGCTCCCTTACATCCCAGAGGATTTCTCTCTGGGTACGTATCTGGACAGTGCTTCTGTAAGAGGACACACATTCAAAACGCACAGGCAATTGCCTCCCACTAAGCTGTCCACAGGTGCAAAAGTGTTTGCAGGATCAGGAACTACAGGGATTTAAAAATTATTCATGGATCTGGTTTTACTTAATTCACTATTTCCACGTAACTGTCTCTGGATTAGGATTTCAGCAGCATCGTCCTCAAGGCCAGGGTTGGTTAATGGTTGCTATAAATAAGAAATACCAATACAAAACCTAAACCATCTGTGTTTATTCCCCAACTTCCCCCACTTTGACTCTGCACCATTTACACGGGAGAAGAAAAACAGGTATCAAACTATTATTGGAATGAAGTAGACAACACAGTAAATATTTTTTACAAACAGAAATCAAATTAATTAACAAATTAACATTTACAACTCTGTGTGATACTTCAAAAATACAGAGTATTAAGCAATAACCATATCCTTGCAGTTCTGCCCTCTGCAACCCAGCAATGACCACGAACTGGGCAAAGGGCAAAACCATTAGAAAAAGAAAAAAAATAAAATGGCAAAAGGTATGTGCAGGAGCCCAGTTCTCCCACAGGGTTATACACACTGTCGTGCGACTGCAATGACTAAATAGCTGTAGTGAGGCTGTGGGGCTCCACACGCACGGGTGCTACAGATGCTGGAGGAGAAGGTGGGAGGAGATGACTCTATTTTGGGCCAGCCAGAGACAAGATACACGGAGAAGTGATTCGATGCGGCACAATCATTCTTACACACCCCGTTATCAGAAACAGGTGCGCAAGCCAAGTTTCCTGGTACAGCAGTCAGTTTTAGCCCACTTCAAACAGCAGGTTTGGTTTAACTTTACATTCAAGTACTTGCAGCTTCAGATGTTTCTGATATATCTGCCCACGCTTAGAAAGCACCAGGTCCCTCTGCGACCGCAGGCACTCCTGATAAGCACTGGAGCCCTCCACCTCAACAGCAGGAATGGGCTGAAGGAGGGATGGGACCAGACGCACCATTTGGACTAGAAAGCACCGAAACAATCGATCCTTAGCCTTACACTTAATTTAAACACCAAATGAGCACAGCCAACTTGCGGACCAGGCAGGAGAAACAAACGGGAGAAAGGCCAGGGGAGCGGAACTCCTCCAGAATTTTTTAGCACTGGTAACTAGCAAACACCGAGCAAGCAAGCAGGTTTGGCGAGCCACGAGTGACTCAGGAGGTGACGGGGGCTGCTGCTACCTGCCTTTGGGTTCACTCGGGCATGGCCAGCACTCACCATCTTCAACTCATTCGAATAGCCCGGACAGACAAAGCCGCGTTCAGAGCTCCAACGCCACCCACCCTTAATCGCTCCCATCAGAACAGCTTCGCCATTACGCAGAAACCGATGTGTACGTATACACAGGCGTGCGTGCACACAAGCTCCCATAGATACAAAGCAATTACGCTCCAGTCCTAAAGGAGGAACATATACGCTTACTACGACAGATCGCAAGTGATTGTCTGAAGTGTTTTTCAGCTTAAGAGGATGAAAGGAGGCACACCCTTTTGCTGCCAGCATTAGATTGGTTTGCATTCTGTCACAGCAGTTTGGGGCATCTTTTCCAGCTGGTTCGCTGTTACCTATAGGCAATCCTTGGCGTAGCCGGGACTCCCAGCAAAACTTGAACTACATGTGCCCCCCACTCCCTGTAAGAGCTGCTTTCAGAAAGCTTCAGACAACCAAGTCGTAAGTCAGCAAGTCCCAAGTCAGTCTGGCCACCGGTGGATTTTAAATTGGTGCAGGCGGGTAAAAGAAAAACAGTGATTTCCCCTTCCCATTGTGACCCATAGCACCAGAATAGGAAAAAGCAAGTAATAAATAGCGAGACTGATGTATGGAGAGAGATGCGCAGAAGAATTACAGGTGCCACCACATAGCTAAGGTCTGGGGGGGTTGTAGATACAGCACTTGATTTGGTTAATCTGGTTGTTGCTGCAACCCTCAGGAGCGGCTGGAGGGAGAGGCAAGGGAAGCCTTCTCCCCAGCTGTGTACCAGCCAACCCACCCTTCTCCAAAGCCTTGCCGAGAAACGAGACGATGGGCCCTTCAAGGAAGCCTGGCTGGTGCAAGCGAGCCGCCGCAGTCCAGACTGCAAAGAGCAGGTGGTCCCGGCCACTCGGGGAAGGTGCAGTGTGGCCGGCTGACAACAGCCTCGCCGAGAGCCCTCCAGGGCAGTGCCATGGCTTGTCAGCTCACGCCTGCCCGCTGCGGGAGAACAGGCATTTCCAGGCCCTGGCCCCGTCACCCTGGCTTGGCTGACGCATTTGGATACACACCTTTTGATGTGGGCTTCCTCTCAAGATGCGCGAGCCAACTTATATAATTCTTAATGTTCTCCTGCGCTAAGTGATTAGCGAAGACCTACCAAAACCTGTTTTCAGACAACCTGGCATATTCCACCTGAAACGGGCCGGAGACAACCAGGCCAGCCACTGAGCTGGCCGACTGGAGGGGACCGTCACCTCCAGGAGCTTGAAGAAGTGGCCATCAGCTACCCCTGCGGCTGGAAGAGGGCACGCATTTACCCTCCCTTTCTCAGCTGAATAAAGATGATGCCACTGGGAAAAGCCCCTTTTTCTTCCAGTGTCAGCAGGACAAATCCCAGCAACCCTCCAGGGATTCCACAGGCTATCCCAAATATCCAGCTGAGACGTGGAGACCCCTCCTCAGAGCCCGGAGGAGGAAGGTCCCCTCAGCATGGCACGGTCCTTTGCAGGACAGCACCTCCTCAGTTGTGAAAGGAGAGGAGAGGGACTCCCATCAGACACAAGCCAAGTCTGTATCCTGTATAAAGGTGTATTTATCAACCCTAATTAACATCCCAGGCTTCTCACACCCTGGCACACCTGCTAATTAGCACACATGAGTTAATATCATTTTAACAATGGATTATCACTTTGGGGAGAAAAATGGTTGGGAGTCACTTCAGTACAGTGACTCACCCTGGGCACAGCAGCAAGGTAAGATACGAAGAGCATCGGCCACGCTTGCACAGGGCTACGCAGACCGTATCTCTAACTACAGCTTACTTTACAAAGCCAAGGTGCTTCAAAAATTCACGACTGTACCTGTCTTATTTTCCATCTGCGCAAACAGATGGCCTTGGAGAAGCGTCCTGTCTCCATCCTCCAGTCAACTGGAGCCGCTCAGGTCTTTCTTCAAGTCCTTATAGCCATGGTGGAGTTTCTAATGGTCCCAGCCACCATGATTAGCGCCTGCTTTGGTCAAGCACGTTTCAGGACATGACCTAGGGCCCACCAGGCGCTTACCATCTGCCAGGAATGACCCCAGGGGACCACCAAGGTGCTGATGCCCCACACCAGTTTCGGTGCTACTCCAAACGTCCCATAACCCCAGACCAATCTGGCGGCACAGGCAGGCACCCCAGCACACATTACTGCAACATTATACTGCTTTTCCTACAAACACAATCTGGGCTTCAAAGTTCAAGCTGACTCTTGCACATCACTGTGGATGATGTGTCCAAGCCGTGCACTGGCTTTCACCCTGGTAACCCCCCTCCCCTGGGAGCAACACCCACGCTTGTGCCTGTGCAGCCTCATGCATCTGGCAGGAGGGACTGTGACCAAGAACGCTGCTAAAGCAAAGGCTTGTCTCTGTGTAGACGAGGACACAATGTGGCTTGAGCCATCTTATATTGAATGATAAATTGAGGAAGAAAGTCGACTTAGGCTGCCTTTTTTTTTTTTTCCCTTTATAAGCCTCAGCTTTCGAACTGGATCTCTGTGGTGTAGAAGCTCACAAGAAGGCATTGGTGGAAAACCATCATGCCGCCATCAGAATCACTTCTACCCCCACAAATTGATGTTTAACACTCCCTGCCTTCACTTTGTCCAATAAAAACCTGCAAACCAACCCTTGACAATTAAAGAACGTTAACACCATAAAAAATTATCCTAGATTGAATGTATCCATACTCCCTGTTATCAGAAAGATTTTCTCAGCCTCATGTTTCTACTTGGGCTTAGGAAGGGAGCTGTGAAAGGCAGGTATTGTTCAGCCACAAATAGTTCCCTTTCAGCTTCTACAAAAGTAAGCTAATGAACTACGGGGTTTTTTTTTTCCCTTTGGAGAGGTCAGCAGATATATCAACTCATGGGAAAACTGATCCCTGTTGTTACACTGCAAGGGTAGTCAAAAAAGGTTTCTAATGAGCTACAGGGAGTGGATGCTGGCGATGAGCCAGCACCCTTGCCTGTGAAACCAAGACGAACGACAAGATGCATGAACCACCTCTGAAGCAAGTACAAGTTAAAATTTCAGACTTGCATTTCATCTCGCTGTTTGTGGCTGGCAGTTCTCGCACCGACTTTGCAGTGTGTATGCAGGCACATTGCTTGCAGACACTCGGCGTGCATAACTTCAGAGGCAAAGGTAGGGCTCCTTCTCTTTACTGGGACCGTCCAGGTGCGTGCAGGTAAAATACACACCTCTGGGTGTACAGGATTAATATCTATAGAAGAGACCTGCTTCTAGTCATCTAGCCTCAAGAAAATACCTGCAGTGGTGAAGCTCTTCTGGACACGCACACAAGCACGCGCACGCGCGCACACATACCCGGAGTTGCTACGAGCTTCTGCACCTCCCCAGCACCAGAATGGTTTTATAGGGTCGTCTGGCTGCAGACGGTGGCTCCAACCCAGCTCCCCCGACCAGGGAAGCAGGTACCGCTGCAACACCCCACATTGCACAAGCCTCGCAGCAGCACCCACAAGCCCTTTCGGTCCTTACCACAACCGCCACGTGGCACAATGATAAGCCAGAGTTCAACAAAACGGGGACTGTTTCCTTTTTCGATGAGAAGGCTCGAGGAGGAACATTGTATTCAAGACCTCTAATCCAAACACCTCCTCTCGTTTCTTTGAAAGAAACTAGGCGGTAGCTGCTGTCATTTTCATGCTGCGTTCTGACACGTTTCCACCGCATCCCTGCCAATAGTTTTAATTTCGATGGAAAAATCAGCTCAAAGGAAGAGTGACAAGCTGTACGATGGTGATGATGCTGTCAAATGATGGATATCGTAGGTTTACATTAGTTGTCAAAATTTTTCGACACTAAAAATAGGTATCACAAGCTTTTGGATTCACCGCATTGAAGTATCAGGATATTCAGTATACAGGATATTCACACCTTCAAAAGAGCCCAAAGTCACTCAAAGCCAGATAAAACCAGCAGTATGTGACATACAGCACAGGTCTCTGACCATTATTTATTTTGAGAAGGAAAAAACAACACACTGCCATATGAAAACTCATAACAACTCTGGCCACAGCAAAGACAAGATGCTGCACACAACGTGAAATACAGCAGCACAATATGGAATGCAAACACATGCAAAGGAAGAAAGAAAGAAAAAAAAGCTTTAGAGGAGAAGATAGAAAATCCTGCACCCTGCTATCCCATCTCTTGGTCCAGATCCCACTAAAAGGGAGGGCAGAGATCTTCCCGCAGCAGCTCCCCCTTTCCCTCCTGCCATCCCTCACCTGCAAGAAAGAGGGCAAGAAAACGCCCAGAGCTGCAAGAAAAGGCCCAGAGCTGCAAGGCTGGAGAAGGATAGGAAAGCCCACGAAAAGCAAGTAGTTTGCTGGAGGGCTGACACTTCCATTCGAGGGATGACTTCTCCCCAGGCGGCGACCCACCGATGGACACTGGCCAGGCAGCAGGTCACCAAAGGGGATGTTGTTCTTATGGGTAAGATGGGGGGGGGGGGGGGAGAGACCATTTACAAACCAAATCCAGCTTGCTTATTCCCTTTGAGTCACTGAGATGACTAGCACAGGCAAAGTTGTCCCTATATTAGGCCAATATTTATAGCAGAAAGAAAATGAAGCATCATAAGGAATTACTAATTAGATGTTATCATAACACTGTGTAGAACTGAAGCAGCACTCCAATGTGCTTTATAAATAATTAGCAAATTAACTTTCATCCCCATCTTCTGCACAGCCAAGCGGAGAGCGAGTGCTTTGCTCAGGGCCGCAGTCCTTGAGCAGAGGCAGGGTTACAACTGATGCCCTGGTCCCCCGTCACCAACACCTGGTCCGGGCACGGCCTGCTCACCCAGGGCGAAATCCTGACTCAAAACACGTGTGTTAAGTTAGCGAGAGCACCTGACCTGCCATCTATGTTTTTATGCCAATGGTGAGAGGACAGAAGACACCTGTCCCAGCATAAACCCCAACAGTACCAAAAAAAAGCACAGTGGCACAGTTGGCTTAAACCTACTAAAGTCCGTGCCGCTGCCTTAAGGAGAGACCTCACCCTACAGCCCTGTGCTCCCCTCCCGGCACACGTACCGCTGCTTGTGGCAGGCCAACGGCTTGCTGGTTCAGGGGACAGCTTGGGGTGAAAACTGGCCCCGCTAGGCCAGGGGAAAAGAAAAAACAAAAAAAAAAAAAGGGCAGAGTTTGGGCAGATGGGTTCCCTGATCCATCCAAGTGCACAACTGGCAGAGCACAGGGATGAGACATCGAAGAAGAAGAGGGAACCGGGAGGTTCATCCCTCTGGTTGCATCTCCTGTATCATCAGACCATGATCCACGCTGCTCCTCTCTCCCAGACCTCTGCTCAGTCCAGCAAGCAGGGTCTCCTCAGTTATCATCCCAGCCCCACAGGTCTCCACGCACTGGCCTAGGCTGAATTTTTCCAGTTCCTTGCCACTGGGATGAAATGCACTTGCAGCCATGAACTCGGGGTCCGAATTCAGGGCTGACCGAGCAGCTGACCACACATTACCTGGCATGGGCACCACTCCTTTCACTCTAGGGATAAATTCCAGCTTACACCAGCGCGAGACCAAGACGCAGCCTCTTCCCTTGCTCACAGGAGGAGCACGACAGAGGACACACTGAAGCCCAAAGTTTTGTTGAAGGGCTCAGTCCCTCCCACTCTCCCCAGAGGAGATGCCTTCTCACAGCTCATAGAGAAACCTCTTCACAGCCACAGAGCCAGCGGAGGCCGGGTGGCTGAGACTGCACCAGCCACAGACGGACCCCCGCCATCCCCATCCATCCCTCCCACCCTGCCTGAGGAGACTGCAGCCTGTGGCCCTGCCGTCCTTCCCCCCGGCAGCCGGCGGGGCACCGCCGGCAGGGACAGCGCTGCCGGCTCCCTCCAGCGCCCGCCCGCCCGTTGGGTGGAGAAAGGCTGACCGCAAGCACATGGGGGAGAGTCCCCGCAGGCTCCTCGTGTGTTGGGGGCACGAACTGAGGGGGAGGAAAGTCCCTCCACCCCCAGCAGATCCAAAGGAAACAACGCTCCAGACTTAGCCAGGAGGCAAACTGAGCGTGCAGCTTCAAGCATGGACTATAAACGTCTAACTCCACGGGCATAACAGAAAGCACCCTTCCAGTGTTTCTTCTGGGTGCAGTGCTTCCCTGTGTATCCAGCTCTCACCTTTCACCGGAGCAAGCGGGCTACCACAAGTGTCCTTGCTCCCTCTCTCCCACACTGAGCTTTGCATTGAAGAAGACCATGGCAGCATCAATGCCATCCGCACACACCCCTCTTGTCATGGCCACCTCTGCCCTCGTGGTGCAGGGGTGATCAGCACATCCCAAGCCGAGTCACTTTCTAACAGCTCACTGTTGGGCAGTGGGAGCGGGCAAGTCAGGGAAGGGAGCAATCCGGCTGACAGGACGGCCGGGAGAACGAAGAGTCGCAGAGGTGGACGCACGCACTCTGCTTCTCCAAACTCTCCACAAAAGCATGCAGTGAAATCAAGGATGTGCTTGCACAGCTGCCTGCACAGCCCAAAGCAGGCTTTGGGGATGAGACCAGGTCAGAAAGCTCCCGCTGCAAGCCCTCAGGACGCCTTCCCACCGCCGGCCATGCTGCAGACCAGACCACCGGGCAGATCCAAGCTAAAGGCATGGTTTCCCATGGGCTGGTCCTCCCCATGAAGTACCCTGAGACCCTCACAGAAAGAAACAGTACAGAAGCGTAAACTGCTGCTGTTACTTTCTACCGGATGCATGTTAAGAAAGTAGGCAGACCTGCACCTATTTTAGACATGCTGCATAAAAATAAAAGATGCTGGTTGACTGTGCATGTTCTCATTTTTAGAAAACAAGCTCCAATTTATTTCTTCTCTTCTTTTCAAATCTTTACAACCAGATGGTAAAAAAAATTCCCCTCAATGTCACCTCAATGAAAAGAAGCCCCAACCTGGTTTCAACCTCCCCGGACCAGAGCACAACATGGGAGTCACCCTGTTCGGTTAATACCTCTCTCCTGGGGGGCCCAGACCTGACCCCCTCACTCACAGCCTGACCTAAAGCCCTCCGACGTGAGCAGAGATCTTGACTTCAGGCTCTGCCCAGAGGGCTACCACCACTGACTTCCACGGGATGGCTCGAGGTTATAAACACTACAGCTGGCACACAGGGCGAGCACAACCGGGCTTGCCATCCCCCAGAGGGGTCTCACAGATTTAAGGAGATAGGCACTCTGCTTTATGTCTTAGTGCCTTCCCTTTTTCTCCTCTTCCAATTAACTTGTTCTAGCTACTTTAGAGGTCTTTTTCCCTTTTAAAAACCCACACCAAGTTATTCCACTGAAAGACAAACACAATTTTATCAGAAAGTACATGCTATTTTTCTGCTTTTCCTTTTTTCTACTCCCCTCGTGCACTGCCAGGACACAACATCTCATATAACTGTATTACCGTCTACTTGTTTGCCAGTGCTGTGCTCCTCACAACGAACAGATCTTTAATTTCAAGGCATAGTTGGTGCCCATCTGCAGTCTCTGTCAGGCATCCATATTGGTGGTGCCCATGCCAAGTCTGGGTACACCGTGTTACAGTGGTCATGAAGTGAATCACTGGCAGTTTTGTCTGGATATACAGAGATCTTCACCGTGAAGATGCTCAAGGTGAAAAGTGAAGTGGGATCATGTTTTCCAGAGAGGCTGTGCAGGCTCCGTCCTTGGAGGTTTTCAAGACCTGCCTGGAAAAGAGCCCTGAGCAGCCTGGTCTGGTCCCACAGCTGGCCCTGCTTTGGGCAGGGGGTTGGACCAGAGACCCCAATGTGTCCCTTCCCACCCGAGCGACTCACTGACCCCAGGCTCTGGGGCACCCTCCCAAACAATGATCAATTAAATGCCCAGGACCATGCCTGGCAGAGAGGGCAAAACTCCACATCAAGAGGAGATGAGCCTTTCATCAGTGTTGGGTCCACCCAGCTACACTGCCTTGAAGCTTCCTCACAGCTTGTGGAAGGGTTTGATCCAGTCAAACCATGCCTATGATGGCGACGGCTAGATCCTCCTCCTTCCACACCGGCTGCCACACATGCCTACCAACCTAGCTCTGGGGCCAGCCACGGCACCCCCAACCCATCTCAGTCCAACGGAGCTGAAAGCACACTTAAGCAAACAGGTCTCTGCTAGGCTGGATGACACTGAGTGCCAAAACAGCGGGAGCACTCACGAAAATGGTTTCACCAGCAAACCTGAAAGCTACTGACTTCTGACAGAGGTTTACAGTACTACCCGGTGGCAGCAGGGTGGCAACCTCCTGTGAGTCCACAGCAGTTTGCAGAGCACACCGCTTATCTACACCCTCGTTCACAACCCACAACTGAACAAATCTGGGGGATTTCTATACATAGCTTGGAGGGCGAGAGCAAAGCATGGCAGAGGCACGCTAGAATAGGATAGTATTGAGAGATGCCACTGGTGCGTTTTGCTTCAAAAAGCATCAAAATTACAGGAAATTATTCAGACTCCCTTTATTAAAAAAACAAGAAACTGAGAAGCGTGACCAGGAAACGCTGTTTAAAAGCTGGTTCTTTTTCATGGTTAGCAGGCAAGGAAAGGAGGTGCAGAACAAGAGCAAGAGGAAAGCACAAAACAACTGGAAGCGTCTTCTCTGAATTGCAGTCTGAAGCCTTTGGCTCTCTTTTGATACCAGTAAATTTAAAAGAAAATAAAAAGTCTCCAAATCTTGTTCCAAACTACTATTTGGAAGACAGCCACAGCTCATTACAGACAAAGCAGGCAAAGAATATACGGTTTGTGATACTCAAACAACAGCCCTGCTCCTGAGTAATTACAAACTGGTGGCAACACTGACAGACAATACGTACATAGGTATACATAGCTATACATTCATGGTGTTAACACACTCACCTTTGGAAGACCTGCATTAAGGTCTGACCTGAGCCTGCAGCTAACTCCACTGCCACTTGACCTTGCCTTTATACTTGCACAAATATGTTTTTGAACGCTCAAAGATGCGTAATTTCTATGAGTGATCCCCTAAGACTAAGAGTTCATACACAGATTAACTGTTAAAGCAAGCTCAAGGGCAGAGACCTGGTCTCCTTTACTGGCAAAAGCCTTGTACTCTGAAGATCGTAACTGTTCTAGAACTGCTGATTAATTTTCCTCATTTGTACTTCCCCCCCCCCCTTTAAAGTCCTGCCTGTTCCTTTTATTTCTTATGAGGCTTTTCAGTATTTGTCTGTTACTGGAACATTAAAGCCTGATCTGTGATTAAACACAACATTTGGGAGGCAGACTGCAATGCTGCCTGCTGTCACTGTTCCAACTGTAAGAAGCTCTGGGAGATATCAGCGTATCAGGGCAGATCCTTCTCTGCATAAGTCTGTGTGACCAAAGTTCTTTCTCACCCTTTTCTATCCCCACACCCCCCAAAAAAACCCTGATTAATACACAGTGGGATAGCTGCATGGTATCAATAGTGGTGGGTATGTATTAAAGTGGTAATAAATAGGGCAACAGCAGGGAGAACATAGAAATACATTGCAGAGCAGTAAAATAGTTCAGTTTCATCGGTTGCATTAATTGCACAAAAGCAGTAATCAGAAATTGTATGCTTAAGTATGTCAAGAATGCTGCACTCAGTAACTTGAAGAAATTACTTTTATAACTTGGCCTACTTCCCCCACTGTAGCTACACTCAGCAGATAAGGGAACTCTTCAAACTTAAATGACCACGTTCCACATTTTGGGGCTCTGCGAAAACCAGCAGAGCTATCTGGAGGCCAGGCGAGGTCAGGCCAGCTGAAGTCGGGCCAACACAGAGGGTGTGATCGTCAATCTTCTCGCCCATTTCCATGACACTGTCAGCCGCAGGAAAAGGGAGCCTCCTACATCAGCCATGGATGAAAGTCCTGGAGAGACCCCAGCAAAAGCAGAACAAAAAGCACAGAAGGCCTCAGGTCTCCTGCACTCTTCCCATCAGGTGATCCTGCAGCATGAGTGACCCACAGCCTCTCTAGAGAGATGCCTCCTCTTCTTCACTCTCCACCCCACTCTCAGCATGCATCTCTGGCTGGTCCCTAAAGCAGGTATCTCCTGGGACATCATCTTGCAGGACACAAAAGAAGAAGCTCTAAAATCCACAGCAAAAAAGCACAACCCCATAGCTAGCAAGGAAGGATTAATCAAGGATGTCCATCTGTCACTGGGCTTTGGAGTGAAGGATCCTAATGACATGGATTGCTGAGGCCATGAGAGTGCTAAACAGCTTCCAAGATACCCCCTTTCTCCTCAAACCTCCTCAAAAATGACACAGCCAGATGATGCAGAAGGGCAGAGACCAAAAAGCAGGGAGCCCCAGTTATACATGCCCTAGAACAGGGAAAAGGAGGGGCAGACCTCCGAGTGGTTGCGTATTTATGCAGTAACAACAACACTTGAGAAATTATTCATTGTAGACAGCATACAGATGCATAGTTCAGAAGCAGGATGCACTAGAGCAGAGACACCTGTGTCAGAAGCAGGGTGCTGCGAGCAGAGGATGCAAGTGCTGCAGAACAAGTAGCAGCCCCTTACAAGCAGGAGCCCTCTCCACAGCAGCTCAGTGCCCGAGACCTCAGGGCAGTATCAGGAGAATCAGGAAGGACTGGTCCAAAGTACGCTGTGAAGAGGTCCAAGCTTTGCAAAATGTTTCATTAAACTGTTTCCCTCTCTTCAATCAGCCTTCAGCAGAGTCCAAAGGCACTGGGAAGTGGCTGGCTTCCCAGTACTGGGATAAATTGTCCCAATGCACTGGCAAGGAGAAATTGCAAACATTGGTAGGAAGCACCAGGCTGCAAGAGAAGTTTTCCCCTCTATGTCAAAGCTTCTGAGGGACGTCGCTCATGAGCTAAGAAAAACTGGCTCTGCACAAGAGGAAATCCTGTTGAAGTTGTGCTCCATGGGCTGCTCATGACTCCACTTCTCCCTTTTGCTCTCGTTAAGCAAGGTGCAGCAAAGCCTTTCAGGCAGCCTCAGAAACCGTCGCTCCGCAGCAAGACTTAGCCATGGGATTGACTTTAGACACATGAAAAATGCCCTTGATTTTAACCAGAGCTCTGGTACCTGTTTAAAGCTGATCAGCATGCTTATAGGTTTTGCTGTGTAGGAGTGAATGATGACACATCTTTACTTCAACAGGCACCGAAAGCTGGGAGACTGCTGCTAACTAGCACTCTGGTGCAGGTGGGCAGTCAGAGGTTCTGCGAGATAATAAAGAAACATGCCAAAGGAAATGTAGGTGGCTGTATCTACCCTAGCGCCTTTCAATTCATCACACCAAACTTCATTCATTACAATAAGGACATGCACTAGCCACAGCACACCTTCACTGTTAAGTCAACTAGAGCAGAGCTTATGGTAAGTAAAGGACAGCAAGATCTCTGATGCAACTTTATTAAATGCAGTGTCTCCAGGCTGGGCTTTCAGTCAAAATCAGTGTATTCAGGTGCTTCTATGGCTATGGCTGTAATTTCACACATCATCTGAGCTATCTCTTCCCCACCAAGAGGGGAGGGATCTGCACTGTTGGCCAACAGCACCCCCAGGCAGCCACCTGCCCCCCATCCCTGCCCCTCCTCGCCCCACTTAAACTACTCCACATCAGGGCTGCCACGTCCTGCCCATGCATTTCCACCCCCAGCCAGCCACCAGCCCTCTTCTAGCACCCCGGCTCACAAAACGCAGCTGGCCAAAAACCCACATTTTTATTTTCTGGCCATTTTGGCTCCTTGAACTTGCTTACTGTGCAATCAGGAAGGCACCTGTGCTGCTGCAAGGAGGGGAGCAGGAATATGTGGCCCTGATTAAAAGGATATCTCAAGCTCAGAGCCATGCCTCCACCACTCGGCAACGAAGCACAGCAGGGAAATGGGGCCAGCTTACAGCTAACCGGGTGAAGGCTACACGGTTTATACACTGCAATACATGGTTTATACACTGGATCAGTACCTTGGTCTGATTCATGACCACCCTGGTGATGCAGCTGTGTGACAGGGCAGGATGCTCCAAGCTGAAAATGCCAAAGACTTGCTCTTACAAAACTCAAGCCATACACAAAGATGAAAACATCACACAGGATATTCCCCTTCCCACACACAAAAAAAAAAAAGGAATTAACTTTTGGGTTTGCCATGAAAGGTGCAACAGCCTTCAGACATGAGTCAATATTTGATATGATGAAATGGAAGAGAAGGGAAGAGAGAATGAAGAGGAAACCTTTCACTTTTTTTTTTTTCCTTAAGGTGCACTGTCACTCTATGCCCTCAATAAATGTCTGTGCATCTCTTTATAACATAAATGTCAGCCTTGTGGTGGATTGGAACCTCGGGATTACTGCACTGGCAGAATTAACATATTAGACATAAAAACCATAACATTTCATTATCCATTGTAAACTGCATGTGCTTTCACTCTAGGGAAACTGGAAATATCACCCAATTTCACTATCATTTTCTGTTAACTGACTCTTCTGCCACGTATTGGCATACTGGGGCATTCAGCTTGATGATATATCAGTCTTCTAGTTTCATTCTTCTTTCTCTACACTGCTGACATTTTTTGAAATCAATTTTTTTGTTCTGTTTTTGCCTCTATGAAGGTACCACACTACAAAACCACACAGCTGAAAAAAACATTTAGCCTGCAGCAAACAAAACGGATTGTATTTATCAAGCTGAAAACACACCAGAAGAAACCTATCCTGACACCTGAAATAAGGGTAGATGGCGACATGGAGGTAAGAAAACCTCAGACACAACAGGCAAGGCTTCGAGTCATTTATAGGCATGCTAGGGTCTATGGTCAATAGTGAGGCACTAAAGAACAGAATCTTTTCCCTTCTGCGGTTTAAACTCCCTGTATTTTTCCTGCCCACTACTAGGCTGGCTGCAAATTCAAAGATTTGCATAAGCCACAGATTTTGTCTGTCTCTTTGAAAGGTCAAAAATTAGAAGCAGCACAAACAAACACACATGACAAATAGGCCAGCTGGCAGCAATTTGGAGTGACCACATGGAGGAAGTGTGGAGAATGAGGGCAGGAGAGGAGCCCTTAAAAGCCTAGGTCATACATATATTGCAAGTTACAGGGTGCCTCAGGGGAATTTTTTTATTTAATCAGTTTTGTATCTTTGCAAAGATTAGTGACCAACTATCCAGATTTCGTGCTGTCATGTTTCTATAAACATTTCTGAATAGACTTTCTTTGATAAAACATGCAGCTGCTGACATGATATTTCGTACAAACATTTCACTATGTATTACCTTGCGTATTTCAAAAAAGCCTTAACATTTTTAGTTCTAAGAGACCACTCGTTCTCCTCTGCAGGCTATGGAGCATTGCCCTAGGACAGAGAAACGAAGGGATAAGTAAGCAGAGCAGAAGGAGGGTGGGCAGGAGCTGCAAACAGATACAATAGTAGAAGTCTTTACCAAAACCACTCTGGTCATTACTCACATGAGGGCGTTACGGAAGTAAGTAGGAAGGTAGGGAAACATTTGTTGTCCTGTGTAGCTTCTGGAATGGAAGAGAAAGATTAACAGGTCAACTTCAAACATCAAGCCAGATGCACACAGCTGGTGTTAATCTGCATGACCCTCATTACCTGCAACAGACCTCTGCCAAACTATGGCAGCCAAAGAGCTGGCCAGATTTTTATTACTAACATCACCTCGACCTATTAATGCAGGGGGGGGGGAATAATTCAAATCCAAATTGCTTCTCCCTATTTGTTGCTGCTTGTGTTTTGCCAGAGCCACAAAGCCCAATTAAGTCAGTTTCCCTTTGGTTTGCAGTCGGTCAGCTCCAGGCGCTCAGGGCTGCAGTATCTGGGGCTGCCAGTCCTGCAAGGACCATTTACTTGTTTAAAAGCAACTCTTTCCACTGGACTTGGGTTTAGCTAATTGTACCATTTCTATTGATCTTGGGTTTTATAAAAGGCTTGGCTCCTGATGGCATGCTGTCAGCAAAATTACGCTTGGGGGCCAAATTTGGTTTAGCCTGGCTCTCACAAAACAATAAACAGGTTGCACTGATATAGGTTTAAGGTAGTAAACCAGAATGAATTTGAAAAATAAATCTCTAGAATGCCTGTCCAACTACAGTAGTAAAAGGTCACTTATCCCCAGCAAATATCATCACCGCACGCTGTTCAGAGATTGGAAACGTGAGTTGATTGACGGCTCCCCGAGCACCATCCAACTGAGATTTTCCATGGCCCTTCTTCCTGACCGTCTTCACATCGCCTCAAAACACAGCAGAGCTTGCTGACAGCTTGTTATTTAAAATTGTTGTTTTCCCACAAAAGGAGAACGGGAAGAGGAGAGCTTCCCGTTGCCATTCGACCCACCACAACGCACTGAGCCCTTTCAAAACCCTCGCAGGCTCCAAGTTCTGTAGATGATATAACGTCATCAGACATCTGCCAAATAAATAAGCAAGCTCCAACATGCCTCCTTCCAAACCTGCAACGCAATTTCCATCCCAGTACAGAAACTTGTACTGGGGTTTAATACTCTCTTCAATACATCCCCTTCCACAAAGAAAATCTGTGCCCACTGCTACAAGAACACGCTTAATCCCTGTAAGCAGATGTCAGCCTCCAAAGCCGAGAAAATGACTTTGTTCTTTAGGATCAGTGAATTTAAAATGCAAGAAGTTGAAATGCCCTGATGAATTTGGTAACTTAAATCCCAAGAGGAAGCACCTGCTTTCTGAATAGCTGCCCAATTAAAAGCCCGCCACTGTTTTATGCATCCGTAATTCAACGTGAATGGTCTTTTGCTAGTTGACAATATATCAGCTACGGCCAAAGAGCGATGCAGCTGAAAGAGAGAGGAGGGAGCTGCCAAGAGCAAACGGCCCGAATCCTGCAGCATCGCCCTGTGCAGCAGGTCTCAGATGAAAACTTCCTCGAGCTGGGGTTGCTCCACAAGGATCCCCCAAACTCTGCACAAGCTCCACCAACCACCCAGGAGGGATGCCAGGTCACCCCAGCAGTAGATTTGGGGCCTGAAACCACATCTCACGTGTACAGCCGCACCTCCGCTCTCCCAGCAACCCACCATGGTTTCCCACTCACAGAAATAAAGGCATCTCCCTTCGCTATACGGCAGGTCAAAGTAAGGCTCCAGTACACTGCAGGTAAAATAAGGCATCTTCCCATTTATTCACACCAGCACTGGCAGGGATGGGGAGGGGAAAACCGAAACAAAAAAACACAAAAAGGGGATTTTCATCAAAAAGTAAACAAAAATAAAAGCCAAGAACACGCAGGAATGATCAGCCTGCCTGCAGGATTAGCAACCACAACAACAAAAAGCAAGAAACAGTAGCAATCCCCTTAGCTGAACTAGAAGTAAAGCAGGCAGGCTTCCCATCACAGCCTGCTTGCCACCCAGGGCGGAAGGCAGCAAGGCTGGAGCAGAGGCTGGAGCAGAGGCTGGAGCAGAGGCAGCAGCTTCAAATATTCAGCTCTGGTCCCAATCCACCTTCACGTCAGCTAAGAGAGGGTCCCAGCAGTCGCTGCACCAGGACAAAGTCATTCGTCCATTTACCAAAAAGTCTTGTTTACCTTGTGTTGGTTGTCGCTTTCTCTCAGCACAGCCACGTTTTCAAGAAAGAAATGCTTTCCCTGTAAACAGGCAGAAACTCAGCTAAAAACAGGGTCCCCACACACACCTCATGGAGCAAGGAGGACTTGGCAGGAGAGGGACTGTGTCTATAAGGAGTTCAGGCAGGACCAGCAGATAAGCAACCTTTCTGGGAAATTTTATCTGTGTTACTACACGTGCACAAAAGGTATTATTTTGGAAGTCTTAAAACGTGCTGGCATGAATCCTAATGACGGGCAGAACTGTCGTTACACTACGATTAAAATCTGCGTCGATACCCAGGGCCGGGCTGGGCACTTCCCCTGTTTCCCACCGCCTCCGGAGGGGTGCGGAAAGCCCCAGGGAAAGGCTGCGCTGGCCTCGGTCCAGCACCCAGGTCGGCAGCAGCTTCGGACAGCTTCAGTCGCCACGTGCTCAGTGCAGACCAGCTCCTCGGGCACACTCACGCCAAACACCGGTGGCCCTCATGGAGCATGCGTGCCAAAATCCTTCTCCCGCCCCATAAAAGCCAGCCCCTGCCCTACCACAGACGTCTGCCCCGAAAGCAGCTCCCTCTGACATGAGGCATTTCCCTCCCTCGCCTGGCTAGGGGCTGAAGAGCACAAGTGACAGACACATGCACCATGAGCCAGACCAAGCCCAGCCCAGACTTTTATCCATCCAGGCCAGCAAGTCCCCAGGAGAAGCAGACCCCAGGTTTCCCAAACTAGAGAGCAAGAGCAACAAAAAGTCTGCCCCTCCTCCCCATCCTCGAGTCCCTCTTGCAACAAAACCAGGGTCGGAGGTAGCCCTCACCTTGTGCCTGCTGCCAAGCAAACATGCTGCAGGCAAGACAGGAGGTGTCCTGTAATTAAACACTGCATCGAAACGCTCACGTGTAAAGAGGACAAGTTAAGATTAGGCAGACAACCTCACTTCTGACATCTTCTAAGTTTAGCTTGCTTAAAATTGTAGCTTCAGTAATATGTATTTAACATAGATGCTGGGATGCGCAGTTTTTAATGTGTCTTTTGAAACGTCCACAGAAAAACAAATGAAAATGTTTTTTAAAAATTTTGAATTTTTCCATGTAAATTAACCAAAGTTCAGCTAAAAGATCTCTACAAACAGTTTCCTTACCTTTGTATTTTCTGTAAGAAAAATCTGTGATACCTGACTACATTGAGGTCAGAGAGCTCCTGTTTTCTCTCCCCAGGACTCCCCTCAATCGGAGCTCCAGCCTTCTTAGGGATCCGTTTTGTCTTATCTGCAAGGGCCTTTTCTTCTCTTTCGCTAATCTAGAAGCTCGTAGTGAAACCCAAGCATCCCCAACAACTACTGTAAATCCCCAGTCCTTTTTTCTGGTTTAAGAATGTCTGCAACAGTACGGTATCATCATAACAGCACTTATCCTTGAAAACATGTAACTCCAATTCAACAATCCTATTACATATGCTCCAAGCATTTGTACAGAAGAGGTTTAGCTCTTAGCTCTCCATTGCTTTATCTCTTTCCGTGTTTGCCAGTGCAGAAATTATCTCAGGCTATAGACAGGTCACGTCCAAATGCTCTTCCTATCTTGCTGCAAATCTGGAAAAAAAAGCAACCGTCATGTAGCTTGCACTACCCTGTCAAGCTTCCTAGCTCAGCTCTTAATAGCCACCCCTCTGAAGTGCAGTGGAAAGAGACAGCTATGTTATCTCCCTAGCATCCTGTCTCTAAGCAATACTATCAAAAAGACAACTTGTGCGATCAAGGGTCCGTCCATCCCCTCCCGAGGAGCGCAGGGCAGAGGGAACCCGTGTCACGCTCGTAAGGATCAGGGTCGCTTCAGAAGTGACGGCAGTACGAGCCTAACAAGCTGAAGGGCAAAGAGCCCATCTAGAGCGGAGCAGACAGAAGGGGAGCTCCCAAGAGCAGAGATGGCAAAAGGACAAAATGAGGGGAAAACAAGAAACACGGACACATGCACAGATGGAAAAACCCACCTTCTGTATTTCAGGTGACTTGCCCTAAAACTTGGGCCTGGGGTGGAAGGGTAAAACCACACCAGCATACCACACTGCTAGCAGGGGGAAATCATCCCGTCCTGCTCTCTTCTGCCTCTGATCCCCCCAATCCGCACGTACGTTCTTACCCATGGGCACTGCCAGCTGCCTGTGGCCCTTCCCGTGCGCGACACTACTCGTGCCAGCTCGCTGCTTTTGTCAGCAAATTGAGCCACCATGGAGCTGTCTCCATGTCTCAGCAACACACCCACCTCTTACCTAAAAAAAATATTAGAGTTAAAACACTTCTGTTTCATTTATTCCAACTGCACTGTTCCTACAGGCCTATCCTCCATGATATATGTATACATTTCTTGAATCATCATCTCCTACATCTAATGCTGAAACCCTGTTTTAAGGCTGTTTTGCCATTCACCTGCCAGGGATATCCTCTCTCTTTCACTGCGGTACCCCCTTCTGTGCTCTTGCCCAAGACCTGCCTCTTACCTCATCCCATTTTTTCCTCATATCACGCCTCCAACACATTCTTCACAACTCATAGTTTAGTCACTATTAGCAAGTCTAAACCCCGGCTATGCAGCATTTGCCAGCAAGACAGCTCTATCTCCGTGAGAACGTCAGCCCGGCTTTCTAAATACGCCGCTCTCAGCAGGTCTGACGCTGCAGCCCAGGGACAGCCCACGGAGCAGGCAGCGCTCTCGAGAAACTTGCCCTTTACGTACAAGTATTAATGTAACAGTGGCACTTACAGATGCTTTTGACTCATCTTGCAGCAGCTCCACTCGAGGAGCACTAACTGGAACGTACACTGAGAGGAAAGGAAGGATTAAGACAAATGGGATCCGCAAGGTGGTTTTGTCTGTGCCGATCACCCCACCAACTAAATACTGACAGTAATACTAAAACTGAAGGGCAGATGTCACTCAGAGCACACTTTCACTATTAGTTCAAACCAAGACCATGAACGGGGCAGCACGACCCAGGGCTGCACATTCCCACTGGCTCCTTCATGCCACCCGAGCATGGCTGCACCCACGTGTCAGTCAAATGGAGCTGCCCGAAAATGCATCTGATGAAACCAGGTCATTATTCAGCCACGTGGCCTGGGAGTGCTGCTACTGACACAAGCAAGGCAGTAGGAACACGGGGCCCGGCAAAGGAAGAGGTGGGATAATACGGTCCCCTTCAACAGCAACTCAGTCCTGGAACATTTAAAAAAAAAAAAAAAAAAAAAACAAACAATCACCCAGATGCTCAAGAAAGTAATTTTTTTTTATGGAAAGTAAGCCAAGAGAAACAGGGAGCAGGCTGCACTCGGCCCCAGCCATGCTCCCTCAACACCACCAACACTGCTCAGAACAGTTTCTTTTGTGTTTTTCCCAACCAGCCTCTAAGGCAGATTGCTGGTTTGGCTTCAGCACCTGTGGGGAACTTCTGATCTTGTCCTGTGAGCACAGCATCCCACCCCACAACAAGCCATTTCCATTAATCAAGCCAGAGTTTCACTAACAACGTTGTCCTACCAAAAATTTAAAAAAAGTCTACAAGGTGCCTGTTCTGCTGAGCTGCATCTTCTCTTCACCCTTGCAGGATCATGAACTCCTTTATCCGTGCTGTTTTGCTCTGCCCCCGCAGCTGGACCCCGAGGTGTGCCTTTCGCAGCCCCTCGCCCCTGACCCACCGCTTCCGACATCCATTTCTCATCCTCTTCCTCTCCTTCTCTCTCTTTCTCTTATCTGGCGCGTTCCCACCAGCCTACAAACCCAGCCTTTGTCCTCTCCTCCGAGCAGCACTGATCCCCGTGCCCTCTCCCCACCCCTGCTCCCCCCAGTCACCCGGGGCTATGAACTGCACTGCGGTATTCAAACACTGTAAAGTTTAGGAACATATAAAAGTCTCAGGAGGAAAAAGAAAAAAAATAGCCATTGCATGTATGCCGAGTGTTTTTATTAAAACACAGCTTATACCTGAACCCAGACACCAGCGATTGCAGATACAGTCCTCCTCCCCTCGCCTGGCTGCTGGCCACACACCACTGCTACGTCTGCTTTCCTCGTGCCCTCCTCTACACCTCCCAAGGTGACAGCCCTTCGCCGTCTGCTTCACCTACCGCCCAGCTCGCCCCACGCTGCCTGCCTTCCTCGTGGCTCCCACCAGCCGTCACCCTTCCCAACGTTGTTCCTCCAGCGTCTGCCTGCCTGCACGGCTCCGACTCCGAGGGGGCCTCCCGGCAGTACCGCAGCGCAGGCGTTGGACAACACGACAGCGACGGCAACAGCTATAAACCCTTTCACCGGATTCCTGCCTTGTTACCACATCGAAACGGCAGCTCCTCCGGCCAGCTCTGGCGTTACCGCAGGCACGCCGTGCACGCCAAACTGAGCACGCGTTTCCAGCACAGAAGTAATGCGGTGCCGGAGGGGCTCACCCAGGGGCACAGCAAACTGTCATCAAACGAGGCCGTGGTGAAAGAAGCCGAACATCTGAAGAGATACACTGCAACTTGAACTGAAGCATCGCAGGCCTCGGGGAGAAAGTATGTGACGTGCCGTGATTGCTGTCATGCAGAAGACCAGACTGGATCGGGGTCTTCACCTTTGGTTTCTGTTCTGCAAGCGATTCTCCAGAGCAAGAGCAGCCCTTGCAGAAATGCCTCCTGGCTGAACAAGCTCATCTGTGCTCACAGCAACATGAACTTGCTGTCACAGGTACCTCCGGCGGATCCCCTCTCAAAGGACATTCCCAAGGATTCCCAAAGAGCTGCAGGTGCAGATGATCATCACCAGGTGCAGACAGATGATCACCACCACTGTTCTGGCCTCGGTTTCTGTGAATCTACGTATCAAATAGATCAAACAGGGCAACCTCCTCTCTGCGTGCATTTCCAGCTTTGCCTTCAAATCAGCCTCTCTGATGTTACTGCTTCTCTTTCATTACTGCTCGTTTTGTCTCCTGGTCCTGTCCAGCTCTGGCCTTCTATTTCGCTGTTTGTTACATTGCCAACATCTCTTCCTCTGTGCCCATCCAGCCTTTCTCTTCCTTCAAACTCACTCTTTGTACCAGTTTCTCCAAAACCACCTTCTTTCAGTTCATGTTATTGCTTTCTTTATGATAGGGCTGTGAGATCTGAGTTTACACAGGGCTGAGCACACCCCTTCCAGACCAACGTGGCAAATAAATCCTCTCAGAACGTGTGCAACAGCAGCAAACAAGGTGGCAATATGCATGATGTTCCTGCACCAGATCACTGTTTACACACATGCACACACACAGAAAAATGCTTGTAAATGTTTTCCGAGAGGGAGGAGAGACCAGAGAGCTCTTCAACCTACACAGTTCTACAATTCTGTCATCTTTTTGCAAGCAAAATAATAAAGACTAGAACTGGAAACAGCACTGCCCACTTGACAGCACAGAGCAGAGGTCTCCTTCCTTCTCCCAGCTCTGCTGTAGTGCCACAGCGTGACCTTTGCTGTGACATTTCACTTCTCAAAAAACAAAAAAAAACACATTACAATTCATTCCCATTAAAGCTGAGATGACATCAAAGGTCGTCTTCTGCAATGCACCCAGTAATCTACCAATGAAAGCTGTGATGCAAGTAAGTAGATAATTGTGACTATGCTTAAGACTGAGGAACATCACTACAGTGTAACATATTCTATTGTATCACCTGAAAAAACCTTGTAAATATAAACCAACAGTAAAAGTCCTCACTGCTCAGAAAATTTTTCATACTTTCCCCTTCCTTCGGTCCTCTTTGAGAGGGTAAGGAGAGTTGACTAATGTAAATAAGCTATTTAAATGAGGCATTTTTGACAGTCTCCTGAAGAGACCAGAGCTGGCCATGACTAGCAGCCCACAAACCGGAGACGGGCAGACGGGCTGGAGGCTGAGCCCCCGGGCCCCAGCCCAGCCCGCAGCCGCAGGAGCAGAAGGACTGACGGCGGCCACCGGGGCCACCAGCATCACGGCAGTACCGAGCGCCACGGCTGCCTCTTTGGCACCGGGAAGGCAAAGGTGTCCTTACCAAACAGACCTGGCAAACTAAATTCAGGAACCCCTCTTGGCACCGGCCGAGACGTAGATGAGGACAAGGAGCTGTGAAGTTTGCTTTCCTGTAGAAAGCAAGTTTTACCATGGCAGAGAATTGCGGGCTCTGTCCTGTTTCAGGCCCAAAGGTGCCCATGCCTTCCACCAGCGTTTTCCAAAGGGACAATTTCGCCCCTAGAAGGTGGGGAGCTCTTCAGTTCGCACCAGTAAGAGGGAGATGATGTTTAGTTTGATAATGCAACTGTCAGTGGGATTTTGAAATGTCACTCCCACACCTAGCAGATGCAGTTGGCTCATTCCTCATTTTAGAAAAATGTACTGAATTCCTTTTGTAATTGATGCAAAATGTTTCAAAAGGCTGGAGCTTTATTTTGAAAAAAAAAAAAAAAAAACCCTCTCATTCCCTTTCAATTGAAAGGCATTTTAATTAATTCTCTTGAACATATTTAAACTGTTCTATCCTTTTTAAAGACGTTTTTGCAGGGACAAGCTATCTCCTTAAGTAAAACGCATATGGCACAGAGCTGAACTAAAAATGCCCAAAACCAACACAAAAGAGTGAGCTGACGTTTCAGGAAGGTAGATCCTCCACCTGTCATCATTCTTGGCCCTGACTTTGCCAAAACATACATCTGTGAATAACTTTGGAAGGATGACCAAGACAAATGTTTGTATAATGGGAGCTTGAAAACGTAACTTGTTTTTAAACAAGCATGTAAGGCAAATCACAACTGGAATGACAGTATAAAAAACAAGTGAGAGGAGACACCAAAATCCTGTGGGAGAAAGATGACATGAGTTCCAGTTAGTTTTGGTACCTTATCTTACAAGTGAGCTCACCCAATAATTTGTGTACCAAAACTAATCTATTAGATGAGCTGGGTTTTTTTTTTTTAGTATCAATTTTCAATCCATATAGAAATTGTCCCTTAAACACCACAAACCCACCTGCACTCTTCATATCCTCTTTACCCCTTCAAAAACTTCTTCTTCATCTTTGGACAAATGCACCTGGAAGAGGAGGAAAGCCCTACAAAACAGCCCCAGGTTTACTGAATCTTGAATCCAGGATACATGAAAATGTGGATGTGGAAAGAAAATTTATTCCTCAGTTAAAATTTCACTCGGAAATAAATCTTTGATTTGTATCCTGTAGCAACTAAATCTCCTCTCCCTGCAAGCCCTGACATTGAACTTCATGGAAATCGGACCAGGCTGCTAGGAAAACTGCTGTGACATTTTCTAAGGGCCCAAGATCTATATACCCATATGCTGGTCTTTAACTTCATCAGTTAAACACATTGGATTTGTTTCTTAAGGTCAGAACAACATTATTTACCCTCTGTTCCATCATGCAAAGTTTAAAACTGAACTCAATTGGTTTTGCTATTTGTCCTAAAACTAAGGCAATGATCACTTTATCATCAGCATTAAATTTAGCTTGTTCTTAAAACTCACCACAGTTCTCTAAATTGCTCTTCTGTTTTCACAGGGGGGGTTGGTTGAATTTTCTTCGAGAAAACTGGCTATATACAAATACATCAGTCCATGAAACGGTCGCCAACATTTGGTAGAGAAAGGAAGACAAACATACCCTGTACCAAATTCTGTGCAGTTGTTATCCTCCATTACACAAACACTTGGCAGGCTGTCATTATAAAATTTATGCACTAAAATTAGCACTCACAATTGCAATCAATTGCAACAATCAAGCGTAAGTAATTAAAAAAAAAAAAAAAAAGGTGAGCGTGGAAAACAATGTTACAGCACTGCAGTGGTTCCTCTATTTATTTATAATGATGTCCAATACAGTCTTTCTATCCATCATTCCTAAGGCTGCAAGCACACGACCTGTAAGCAGAGTAACTTCTCAACAAGAAGCTTCCTTCTGCAATGCCCCAGAACGTTTCCCTGTCCTTTCATTTTTGGCACTCTCTCCCCATCTTGAGGAAGGAGGCTGGGAAGGGACCCTACAAACTCTCCAGTGCAGAAGATGCCTGCCTCCATCTCCTCACACCCCAGCTTCATCCAGCACCTCTTGGGCTGCTTCACGTACGCATGCATGCACCCCCTTTTCCTTGCCCCTATTTCTGCAGACAAGTGACCTGGGCGCCGCTGCCCTCGCCGCCCTTCCTCGCCCAGGCCCCATCTGCACGGTGCTAAGAGAGGGGATGGTGCAGCTCCGCAGGACCCCCTCGGGGACACCCTGGCCCTGGCTCTATAGATTCTTCCCGGGGATGAATCCCATCTCTGGCGCTGGCTGTCGAGCAGCAGAGCACAGGGGCTTTCCAGGAGGGTAGGGAGGGACAGGTCCCCAAAGCAGCACCAGGGCTGCCTGTCACCGTAACAACTTGCAGAGCGGGGATGTGCACATCACCACTTTGAAAACACAGGCCTTAGTTTCTCGCTACGGTGTGGGAAGGGGTTAAGGGTTAAAATCCATCTTACCAACCAACAGCAAAGCATCAGGAACACTCCTCAAAAAGATTTGCATGACTGTGAATGACTTTAAGACAAGTACACAGTGACTCGGTTGATATGCATTTTTTTTATCATCCTCTTTGATGCAGATGGTATATACTGCGTATGGTGTGGTGCCAGAGCAGAACTCAGAGTTACAGGCAGCTTTGTACAGATTTTTCCCCCTTGAAACAACAACTCATGAAACTAGTAATAAATGTTATATTGTTTGGAACGAAAAGCAGATAACGTATATAAACTTCTGGAAACTAAACACATATGGCAAGAATACGCTAGAGAATATAGGCTACTCTAGAGAATACAAATAATGAAAAAACCCCTCTCCATGTAATTCAGTGTACATCTACATCTGATTGTCTCCCACATGCATACAAGCAAATCAATGTCTGGCATCCCACTTTAATCTGAGCAGTCCTCCATCTTCTATACTAACAATCTACATAACTTCTGGCCCCCAAGAACCTACATGTTGCATGTCAGCACACATTCAAACTGAATTACCTGCCACTGTTTTAATTCACTCTGGGTTTTGGGGGGTTTTTTTGTTTTTGTTTTTTTTTTTAAACAGGTCACAGCTGTATTATAAAGGAATAAAGATAGATAAATAAGCATATGCTATTAAACGAACATTTTAGTTTTCCAAAGAGAGGAGTAAGAAAAGCTTGCATGGTACAGTTTGATAAAATCAGAAGCAAAGCCCTCAGGTACTATACATTTGCCTCCCTTCCTCAGTTCCTAACAGCTCTTCTGACCCAGACCTGTCACATTGAAGAGAAAAACGAGCATGAACTCATCATTCTTTGTATCATCTAAAAGCTACTTACAGTGGTCAACGTGAAACAAATTAAGTCGTTTTGGACACAATAGAGAGCCCACCAGCACAAGTTTAAGAATTTTCCATGGACGTCACTTGGCCTTCGTCCAAGCCCGAAATGTCATTTCTCACTGACATCCTTTTGCACCATGAAATTCATGTTCACAATTCATATCAGATAAAGCCAAAGAGGCATCTCAGCAAAGCGTGCAGAGAACCAGCTGACTCTTCAGCAAAGTCTACCATAAAAAAAAAAGCGTATGGGCATGATAAAAAATGGATTTAGTATAATACTGGTTCATATGACACTAAATAGAAGCTGGTATCTAGCACATCTTGCCTTTATTTTACTTTTTCATTGAACGCACCTGTTCTTCACATTCAAGATGAGAGCTAAGCTGTTTAAACAGCCAAATTACTTTGCGAGCTATTTCCCTTAGCACACAAGCAAGCCCAGGCAAGAGAAACCATCCCTCCAAAACACAGCTTCTCCCCAAAGACAGTGCAGGGGGAAATTTGTAGAGTAAATACGCTCTGTGACTGCAGAACAAGCCTCACACTCAGTGTTTCAGCACAGTGTTATCCCATGATTGCTTTTTTCCTCCCCTTCTCTGAAATGCATGTAGCAATGGGTTCTACCGTCAAACTGAAAATCAGTTCGGCTTTTTTGCTCACAGACTGAGCCGCTCAGACTGAACCTGCAGGTTCAGGTTGCTGCGCCCCTCCACCCCTCCAGGCAAACCAGCCAGCATCAGAAGAAGGTGACTGTCAAAAATGATACCGGAAAACAAAGCTACAAAAATATTTTTTATATGAAAAGTCTTTCAGTTGAGGGATAAAAGTTTCTTTTCAAAGGAGAAGAGAAATCCCAGAAGACCCATCCATCCTGTGGCCATTCACCTGGGAGGATCAGACCTGTCTTGGGAAGAAGAGCAGGAACCTGAACCCAGGCTCCCGCTTCCCAGCCGAGCCCCTCGATCACTGCCAAGGCCATGCTCATCATTTGAGTCCAGAGCGGCTTCTTTACTCCCTCTCTGATTCAAATCCAGTTTTAAAGCCAAGCGTAATGAGAACATTCCTGAATTCTTCAAGTTTTCTAGGAGAGCATTTACATTTTCAATGCAACTGCAATTAAAAGTTATGCATAAAACGCAGGGTTGATGTCAAGTTATTTAAAATTCTTCATTTTGAGTTTGCATTAAGATTAAGAGGAAAAACAGCTAGGGAAAGGTTTTAAAAAATATATGAGCTGTAAGGGATAGTTTTAAATATAGCAAAAAAGGAGATGGCTAGAGGAAAGAATTTGGAGAAGAACTGAAGCTGATAATCAGGAAAGGGGAATATAACAACACACCAGACTGCAGAATGCCCTCCAAAAGCAATGAAAAGATAATCATTGCAAAAAGCATTGCCACAGCAGATAATAATCAGCAGCTGAACACATCTCTATAAATTCTCATGCTCCTGCAGTGCTACGGAAATGCAATTATATCCCAAATAGTGGAATTTTCTTAGATTGGAGAGATAGGGAAAAGAAAATGGCCGCACTCTGGAAGTATCTTAAAATATTTCCTGTGTTGACTAGTACGAAAACCAAATAGTAGCAGAGACTTATATACCCATGTTCCCAGAAGGGAAAGATCTTGTTAATTGGCCATCCCAGTCCTCAGCCTAGGAAGCGTGCTGCCAAGCTGCTCCAGGTACCAGGGGCAAAAGGTCCAAGAGCAGCCACTTAAGTAGATAACTTCAAACATGGCATGGCCAACCCAGGCACTACACGTCTTTCAAGATCAGGTGCTCGCTGAGCAGATGACTGTTCAGATAACAAGGTGTAAACAAAATCATATACATGGATACACAGAAGAAATACTTTGGCTTCAAAGGCATTTTTCTTCAGCATGTAAACATTGCAGGAATTTCTCTCGTGTCTCAAATAGCATTACTCTGCGCACAAAGTCAAGTCCACTCACGGCACAGTTTATTTTTGTCCGACCATTAGAAACAAAACGACAGCCTTTAACTATTCAGAGAGACTGCAGCACAACATCCTGAGGTTCAGAGACGCTCTGCAACGATGGGATAAGCTATTTTTGGAAATTTATCTGGTTGCTAGGGCAAATTCTTGTAATGATGCACACCATCCACCAAGCAGAATCTGGTTTGCAAGTCAGGAGAGGAGGAAAAATTAAGATGAGAGATGACTAACCACAGTAACGTGAGAAACCAAATTAAATGCCATGCTATACAGAAACATGGTTAGGGCTTCCATCAAGACTCAGCTGAACTCCTACATGAAACACGCCTGGTTGTTTTGAGCCAACGGAGCCTAGATCACAGGCTTGAAAGAAATTTCAAAAGGTTGTACAAGGCATCCTGTTGCCCCCAAGGCAGGATTAACTATATCTAAATAGTACCTTATGCAGAGCATTCCACTACTGAATCATAAGCATTTGTTCATACAACTCTCTTGTATCAATATTATTTGTCTTTTACACAAGGGAGTAAATGAGGCAGGCAGAAACGAAGCAGTTAGCCCTCAATTGCACACTAAGTCTCCTGCAAAATTAGGAAATCACTCCAAATGCTCAAAAAACCGCAAATAACCAATGGATCCGTTTTCTAGGAGCTGTACGCATGGATATCTTCTCATTTTCAAAAGTACTGGAGCCTCGGTTCGCATCAACCTGTAACACATCTGGATAGTCTTACGTATTTTATAAAAGACCATAACAGCTTTTCTATCCGCATTCTAAGCTTTCAGATCAAGAAATGTCTTTTGAAAGTTAACAGGGCAAAGACGGTAAAGAAAGAACAAAGGGAGGAGGGAGGGGGGTTATAAACTATTTTCCATTTTCTCCACGAACAGTGAAGAATGGAAACTGGCGTGCTAATGTTCAAAAACACCAGCTTTGGATGACGCAAACTGGAAAAGGTTGTGTAATTTATACCTTACTGCCACATCTTCTGGTCAGCTTTGCGCTGAACTCAACTGAGATGATAAGAAAGTGTGCAGATCAAGTTTAGGAAACCGCCATACTCTTCTTGGTAGCTGAGCGCTGTGCATGTCAGAAGAAAGCTTCTGTAATTAACACAGTATCTCCCTTACAACTGAGAAGAGAGAGCATTTAATTAGGCTTTCAACTGTTGAGAGGCTTACGTAATAATCTCACTTAGGCCTCACAGTCAAAGAAAAGTGCCTACCACGACTTGGTCGAACTGAGGTGCACCTCACTGGCAACAGACAGTACTCCCAACGCAACCTGGCGTTAAAACTGAGTTAGTGTGCTCTTTTCCTCCATTTTGACTTCCGAAATGAAAAGGTTCAAATCGATGAGAGATTTAAACATTGCAAAGACCATGAACTAAGTGAAATTCATTAAGCCACCAGACTTAAAACATTACTGCTGTAATCTGTAGGAGCGATGCTATGAGCAGAACGACCACCGAGGTGGAAGCCGAAACCTCTGCCACAGGCGACCGACGGACATCCAGCGGGGCAGACACCTCTGCCGCAGTCCTGGGCACGTTTCACAGGCCTCTGGTCAGCAGGGGTTGCAACTCTCTTCGCTGGAATAACCATGAAGCAGGCAACATACAAGACACTGATTTGTCCTTCTGTGCCAACACAGCGCACCCCCAGACCCCCGCCTTTACGAAAGAGCAGTTTTCAGATGAAGGTCCGTCTGACTCGTTTACCTTTGGGCTGCAGATTCCTCACGTACACGTGCGTGACATGGGGACCTCCTGCAAGGATCGTCCCTGCCCATAGAGCGGCACAGCCCCGGCAGAAGGCATAGATGCGGGGCTCCAAGGGACAGGCCAGCACACCAAACCAGGCAGCAAGCCCTCCTCGTTTCTACTGAACATGCAGAGCTTCAATGCCGCTCAGAGCTGAAGCGGCAGCCCTCCTTCTGCTCCTCCGCTCAGGAAACAAATCAGCTCTTACTCGATGCAGCGTTTGGGCAAGTAAAGATAAGGACCTAGCTGAACTATTCGGAGCTCAAACTGCACCTGCCTTCAAACCCTTATCAACCGTGACACCAAACACAAGGTTTTGTACTCTTCCAGCTGCCTCCCAAAAACCTCTTCAAATGGGACTGCTTTATATGTGGGATTTCCCTAGCCAGTCACAAAAATCTGGCAATTCTCCATATCCACAGTGCGTTCTGCTGTGTGAGCTCCAGCCGAGCCACTGGCACCACTCGGCGGCAAAGCACAAGCAAGAATAAGGTGCTCCCGAGTTTCTGCAGTGCTCCCAAGATACTTCTCAGGCCCTGTAAGGACCATACTGTGCACGTGGGTACACACATGCAGCAGTTCAAGAAACAGCCTTGTTCGCTTTAGGTACCGTTACAGAAGCTAATGCTTCTAAATAACTCGAGTTTGAAAAATGGGGCTTAAGTACCATTGAAACCTAAGATCATAAAGAGAAAAAGCACATGTGCACATGCTCCTAAGAAACCAAACAGCTTTTCAAAACAGGATTTCTCTGACATGCTCCTAAAGAAAGCTTTTTTACTTAAACCATCATCAACTGAAAGGCAGGAGAAAGACTTCAACAAATTTGTCAGTAAATACTCCCATTCTACACAGGTAAAAACACTGGCACAAAAGTAATCTAATAACTTGCTAAACTGGTAAAATGCCATTATAAATTACAATATATATGCACATGTGAAATTTGTATATGAGCATATACATGTATCACAACGTATACCTTTTTTTAAACAACTTCAGGAGAGAGTTTGGTCATACAATGACCTACCTGTACAGAAAAGACTAAAGGGGAAGATAATCTCTAACCCAAGTGAAATCCATCGCAGTCAGGAGACCCATCCTATTGACAAAGATCGGACAGGGAATGAGGAGACCCAGCTTTTATTTCCTGCAGCATCGCTTCCTTCTGGGCAGCCCCGCTACATCTCCCCAGGCCTCTGCTGCTCCTTCAGTCGTTGCCCTTACAGGCAGGCTGGCAGCTTATTTATGGAAAGGGCTGAGCTTTGCTATGGGTGTGAGCATTTACCCGCATTAAGGTCCTCATCTCCCTCCAAAGGTCCCTGCGGACAGATAAGCTGGCTTTTCTTCTCCGCTTCCCGCTGAAGGGAATATAGTTTAATAAATATTAGGAGGGAATCTGCCTGTAGCTTTACTAGACTGCATAAATGGTTAAAATTTTCCTAGAGCAGCAGGAAGCTTGTGGGGAGGACACAAAACGCACAGCTGCACAAATGAAAGATTAGGGAAGGAGGATGGAAGGTACCAGGAGGTCTGAAATATTTTTGGTGAGATACATATACAGGCTCACTCAGTCTCCTGACAAGTATTCTGATTTTAAAAGGCGTTTTAATCTGCCTTAGATCTATATAAACAAAGATCATAGAAACAATTGTATATAGCAGCCTGGGAAAGAGGAATACCAGTATCATCTTTCACTTTGTAGCTTTACGTTGGAGAGGAGCGAGGAGAAGGAAAGAGGGAAGTAAAGTAACCATGCTCAGCATCACTGCTCGACATGAACAGGCCTGTTTCTTTTGTTACTTTGGGCCATCAGGATAATTAAATCCTTTATAATAGCCACTGATCCGCATCAGACAGCGCGTATAACTGTGAGCCAAGTTCTCTAAGTTGCACAAAAGAGCTGTTACGTATTGCAAAATAGCCTCTGCGCCTTGCTCGGAGCTTTCGGGACAGATTCTGGCGCCGCTATTTCAGCGGCACTGTACCACGCCAATCGGCCAGACTGACGGACAGCCTCAGCCCACGCCGGCCACGGAGCCCCGCACATGGAGGTCCGGTGCCTTTTTGGGAGCGAGGTGGTACCCCAGTGTCTGAGGTACAGCCTGCCCCGTGCCGCCTGGGGAACTCCGCGGTTCAACCACAGCTCGGACGCCGCACGCGTTTTTGGAAGAGCGGCAGAGTTGATGGAAAGGTCAGTCTGAGCCGCTGCATTTCTGTTTCCACCCCTCCTCCTCCAACTGCAGAGTTTCTAAATTAATCTGGGTCTTTAGGCTTGTCGGCTTTTGTTGCCATTTCTTAAAGAAAAGCCCAGCTTTCACGCTACAAACTACAGGGCTGAAGTCCCCAGACAAGTTTAGTAAGTGCTTTCTGCAATTCGCCTTTGCCCTTATTCATCCAAGTGTACTCCCTTAAGTGTCTCCTACAAATCTAAGATAGGAAACGCGCTTAGTTTCTTCCTTATTTTCCCCTCCCTGCAATGTTTTAATCAAAACGCGCCAGCCAGCTACATCCAGCAGACACAGGGCGGATGGGAACAGCACCGCTTTGTACAGATTGCACTCGAGAAGTCACATCAGCGGGGTGCAGCCTGAACCAATACCCACCCCCCCCTCAAATCCTGACCTCTGCTACTCAGAGGTCTCTGACTTGGGGATGCCAGAGGGCAAGAAATCCTGCTTCTGTGCAACAAGACATTGTTAAAGGGAAAATTCCTTTTCTAAATCCTTGACAAGGAGATCTGTGTACGTATGGCCCACAGCAGAAATAATCCTATGCCTGCTAAAATCAAAGAGGAATTTACTGACCAGCTCTCACACACTGCAGGGACCGAGCCAAAGCCTAGAAACTTGCACTGGCTGCCCTGTGACAATGTAACACCTTTTCTATTTTAGTTTCACTTAAGTACAGGAGGGGGGGAAAAAAAAATTAGTAAAAATGTGTTTAACTAATAACTGGAAACTTTCTGTTAAACTAATCAGAGCGCTATACTTGGGTAGGGGTGTGCTGCGGCTTCCTAGAACGCAGTAACCAACCAAACATAACCCACCATCGGCTCCTGGCAGGATCAGCTGCTCGGCTGCAACAGCACGCATCTGTTAGCGCTGGCAATTTACAACTGGAAAGTATTAGGGAGGGCTGATTAATTGCTACAATATGAAATTTCCATGCCTTCATTTTACATTAGCGGCTTCGCAGTTAGCAAAAACCCAAGGGAAAACCAGAAAAGGAGGGAGGTGGTGGGGAGGAGAAAGCAGCCCCTCTCAGACACGTCCAGGGCCAGGAACATCCTTGGAGGATGCTCCCTTTTCAGCAGGGCTTCAGCTTTCATCAGAAACAAACGAGGCCTCCACGCTTTCAGGCTACGCAGAAAACGGCACGGGTGGGAGCTGACACAGCGACGTCCTCCAGAGCCCCCAGACAGCCCCAGTGCTCCTCTCTGCCATGGGGAGGCTGGCAGGGCTGGTGGCCCGGGGGCATGCGGCACTGCAGAGGGACCACAACGGCCACCAGATGGATGGAGGCAACACCATCCATCCTCCTTCCCCACCTCCCTCCTCTTCTTCCCCCCCCCTCCCCAAAAAGGAGACGTGAGGGTTACACAGCGACTCCAAGGCTGCTAACCTCTTGCTTCGCACCCCCCTCCCCGCCCAGCCCCCAGTGCCACACGTAGGGACCAGCCACCTTAAAAAATGGAGACCGTCAAGAGCCACCTTCGCCTTAGCAGAGCGCAGGAGCACACCAAAGCACACGCACCTAAACAGGCATGGGGGCCAGTGACACCCATGGGAAAACCCCAAATCCTCTGTCAGAGGGCAAGCTCACCACCAGCCCAAGGCGCAGGGATGCACTGCACAGAGACGCCGGTGTCACAGGCTTCCCGCCGAGATGCTGGGGTCCGACCTGTAAGCATGGGGGCAATTTGCACCCGCTGCCAAAGCGAGAAGTAGGAAACCCCACCACGTCTTGCTCCCTGGATGCAGCAAAGCAAGACAACGGCTTTTTTGTCGTCTCCCCTGCATCCCTTCCTCTCCCCTCCGCACGCAGGCAGCGGGCTTATTTCCAACACGCTTTGCGATACGAACTCAGACGAACAAAAGAACAAAAACTCTCGCCCCCTCCCTCTGGAGGAGAGGGGAAAATTCAGAGTTCGGTCTGTCACTCCGCTGCTAGCTGGCACCGCTGCTGCCGGTGCCACACGGGCCGCCGAGCGCCGGGTAATTTCACACGCCATATGTGCAGCAATCGGGAAGCGCTGAGAGCACAGGGCTGGAGGAGCAGCCGCTGCCTGCAAATCAGTGGTGCTCCAGGGAGGCAGAAGCAGCAAAACAACGTCCACAAGCAACCTGTCACATGCAGTCTTTCCAAGGTGACATAATGCCCCTGGACATGCTCCCAGTCCAACGTGAAAGGCGCATGGACACAGGGCACACTTCGGCATCACCCAGCTGCACGTGCAGCGCCACAGACAGTGATAAACCCAAAACGCGGCATCCACCCCTACCACCACACGACCCACAGGCAGGGATTTGGGGGCCAGCATGCCACGCAGTGACAGGCAAGGTCAGGGCAGCAGACCCAAGGGCACTGCACACACGGCTGGTTGCGTGCCATGCACCCAGCTGAGCCCAGCGGCTCTGCCCTGTCCCCCCAGCCTACTGCCGTACTCGTGGGATCTCTGCCTCTGGCTGGAAAACCCACCGGCACGTTTCCAGGATTGCCACTGACAGGGACCCACACCAGGCAGGAGAGCAGGGTGCAGGGAGAAGAGTCCTCGGCAGTGGTCAGTGATGCACACACCGGGTGCGAGAGATGAGCATCTTCTTGCCTGGGAAGAGAAATCCCCTCCTTGCAAGGAGCTCCACCGGTAGGAATTCAGTGCTGCCAAGCTTCAGGCATCAAAACCTTGAGGTCTACTTCACACCTGGGGTTTTCCAAGGTTTTTTGGTTTGTTTGGTTGGTTGGTTTTGTTTGGTTTTTTAACAGCTGCTGTGTCCATGTGACAAATTTTAAGCAATTGAGACTCAAATCCTCATAATTATAAAGAGGCACAGAAATGAGGAAGGGGGACGGGACACACGACACGACAGACACCCACCCACTTCAACTATAAAAACCTAAGAGGTAGAACAGCACAGAAGTTCTTGTCCCAGAAGTAGCAAAGCTTTATTTTTTTTATTTCTTGAAAACACCTCAGTCACTTCACTTTTTCTTCACAGTGAAGAAAAAAAAAAAAAAAACAACAAACTTTTAAAAACATGATCTGATACATCATTTGTACTCACCTTGGCAAGATCTCTTATTTTTCAAAGGTCTAATAGCTTCTATGTGAATACAGCAGCTCCAGAAAGAGAGAGTTCGACAGTACTATCTGCAGAGAGATACCTTGAAAGCAGAGCGTCCGAGTTTTTCTCTGTGTAGTCCCATTAACAGATTTTGGCCTTCACCGTTCCTCCACTTGGCTTCTCCTTAGCAGAAGGGTCTGGAGACGAGTCGTGGGGCAACTCTGGGACACGAGAAGCCTTCTCTGGAGAGCTGGGCTCCGGCAATCAGGGGTGCAGGGCTGATGCACCAAATGGCTGCGCCCCGCATCGAGCCTCGCCGTCAGGTACCAGCACGCTCCCCTGCGCAAAGAGCAAACACAGAGCTGACAAGTGCAGCCTTCAGCTATGGTACGGCATTTTGCTTGTGTTTTATGTAACCATTTATGACTGTTATTCAATTATGAAGGAGAGCTTACCATGGAAACTGCAAGGAGGTGTTTTGTTTAAGATACAGAGCACACTTTTTAAGTAAGAGCTGTTCATCTCTAATATGCAAACATCTGAATTGCATTCAAGGTTTCACATTTAGACGCGTTTCCCAGAAGACGGCCAGACCTGCTTGGAGGCTGTGCAGCGCACAGCACGCTTTAAAACAAAGAATTTTTAAATTTTTCCTTCCTAAAGCTAAAAAGCCAGGTGAAACGAAGGAATGGATCCGCTCCTTTACGCAGCCATTGTAGGGTCCGGCAGGAAATGCCATTTTCCGCTGAGGCCCCATGGGACCGTAGCGGCTTAGCAGGCTGCCAGCATACATCAGCCCCTCAAACTGCTAAGCCTCAGGGACCGGTCCCAATCCTGTACGGCCCACAGTCAGTCGGTAAGTGACCCAGTAATCCAATTAGGCAGCAACACAGGCTGTCTAAAGAAATAAAACAAAAGGGAATGGGGAAGGGAAAAGTAACAGGAAAGAAATTATACCCAAAGCAAAGCATCTCCTCATTATTCCCCTAATCTGCAGCTGCGAGCAGGAGCTTAGCTGGGTCCCCAGTGCCTGGGAGAGGGGGAGAACAACCTACGGAAAGCCCAGCTCACATTCCAGCCTGGAAACCCCTCATCACCAAACACAAGAGCTGCTCGCTGGGTGTATGGAAGATCAGGCAGCAAAGAGACAGTCCCTTCTAGCCAGCCTGGTGGGTAAAGCTTGGCGTGATTTCTCCAACCTGTTCTAGCTATTCAAAGTGCTTCTCTGGCTTTTGTCATACCACATTCAGCCATTGACAGGTATTCTGAGTGCATTATCCAGAAAACCACGTGGCTGCAAAGGGACAGGGGAGGGACACCAAGATTATGCCTTCTGAACACAGCTGGGTGGCTCCCACGAGCGCTCCCTCAAGGTGCCCACCCCTGGCTGCCCAACCCCAAAGAGTACCCCATGCTTTTCAGAGGATGCCCCACATCTAGCATGAGCATGAACAAGCACACCAGAAGCCACCCATTCAGCTTTAAAGGTCAGACCCCCTGGGAAGAGAACGGAAACGCAATTTCACAAGGCACTGTGAAAAACACAACTGCAAAAAGGGGATTTCTGGTTAAAACAAATGTTTAAACTGCAGGTGGTTTCCACACACCTAAGAAATGAGCACAGCCAAAGCTTTAAAAACATATTTTAAGCAACTTCCTAGCTGAGCGCCAGCTTCCACTGGGCCGTAAGACAACTACAACTCAAACACAAAGCAAGAGATCTCAGCCGCCGATGGATTTGTTCATGGGTGTGAAAGCTCAAAAGCACGAAAACTATCACATCAGCTTCTATGCTGGAGGCCCAAACAAGGGCATTACCCAGGGTTTTGGAAAACAACAAAATGAAAGAAAAAAAAATAGCCTTATAAATGCCATTGCCTGGAAAATTAGCATTTTTAATAGGAAAGTAACCATAAGGCTTGTTTTATATGATGATAACTATCAGCATTCTGCAAAATAAACACATTTAGATGTCCGACCATAACAAGCATTTCAAGAAGTAATGGTCTTTAAGTGTCAGAAAAGACATAATTAAGCTGAATATTGAGAAGAGCTTCACAGCTGTGAGTACAGTTAATCAATGAAATGGGTACTCGGAAAAGCCAGTGATGGTCCACATCAGCTTTCAGTCCTATATTCTTGGGTTCAAGAAGAATGTAATTAATACCCCACTGAAGGTGATGGAGACCAGCCTTGTGAACCTCGATGTGGACAGTAACCAGCCAGTAACCCACTGCCTGTGAAGCCTTTTGGGGAGCTGCTGTGCTGTAACCCTGCTGGGGACGGGGAAAGTTAATTCACAGGTGAGATGATTTTATGTCATTTATAGGAAGAAGGATTGCTGATAGGAAGTTGGTGATGGTGTGTTCAGCACTGACATAGTGCACAGTGGCACAGCAGTCACAGTACAAATCCTTGGGCTCCTCCTTAATAAGAGGAAATGTAATGTTCCACAAGAAGAAGTGTTATGCTACTGTGTTTTAGCTATGAATGCCTTGGTCTTCAGAGCATTCACCGTGAGCCTATAATGTTTTGGCCACAGTTACACACCTTAATTGCTTGATCTCCTGGTTTTACGAACGCTGGTCTTGTGGCAGCAAATTGATCAAACTCTGAGGTTTCACTTTCTGCATGGTGGTTAAGCTGACGGAGCGAGCCACAGACGAGCTTCTGGCATCTGAGCAGGTCTGCTAATTTGGGGTTGTTGGAAAGGGACAGGAGACATCCAATGGACATCCAATTGTGCTTGCTTTGGCAGCATGTATACTAGAATTGGAATGATAGAGAGAAGATTAGCATGGCCACTGTGCAAGGATGACTCACAAATCCATGAAGCGTTCCATGTTTTAGGGAAGTGGTCACAGCACCAAGCCTGTCAGAGTTCAAGGAGCATCTGGATGATGGTCTTAGTCAAATGGTTTAGTGTTAGGTAGTCCTGCGAGGAGTAGGGAGTTGGACTCGATGATCCTTATGGGATCCAACTTGAGATATTCTATGATTCTATGATTATATGATGATAACTATCAGCATGTCAGGTTTTTTTTTAATGGTTTCTCCATTATCGTAACAAAAGCGTGCTGAGCATCTTGGTTGAACCGCAGGAGTTAAAAATGCATAACAACCCGACTTCTCAGAGATAATTTTGCAAACAAGAAGCGATGAGGATGCGCTTCTCCTACCACTGATTTCTTTTATGAATAACTTTAACAGCCCTTTAAGTCTGCAGAGAGATCCAGTTATTTTAGCAAGATGGACCTGCAATCCAAGATCAAAGTTTGAAAGCAAGATAGGTTAAGGAGCTGGGCATCCACCTCTGGCTTAGAAAAATCCTTCTCCTGAATATTATCATAAAGGACTCACTTTTGCTCTGTATTCTGACACACTACACTGCACAGCATCACCTATCAATGAAGCAATGCCTCTTGGTAGCTGTTTGCCATGCTACCAAAACCTTGGCTGAGCATGGCCAGGCCCCGTTTTGAGACAGAGCGGCTCCTGCACTGGTCCAGCTCCTACACCACGGGCTCCCCTGGACAAGAGAAGACCCAGGGGCAGCCAAATTGCCCTTCCCAGCTGAGGCCAGACATGGAGCAGCTGAAGCCCATGCCTGCCCAGCCACAGACCAGTTTTTCCACCCCAAGGGTGCCCCAGCACAGGGTACAGCCCCGGGGGCTCCTCTGTGCCCCAGCATGAGGGGTTGCCCAGCAGAAACAGAGGCAGCACCAGCCTCCCACACAACGGGGAGCACAGGCCCCGGCACACTAGGTGGCCCCAAAAAGTGCTCCCACATGTCCCCCACTGTGGGCAGCCGCGGGCAGGGAGGGACAAGGAGCTTGGGACCCGAGCAAGCACATCTCGAACGCTCTGGGTTCGCCCGAGCTGCTGGGCAGTGTTCATGCCGTCGGCTACACGGGTCTAGGGAGTGACCAATTCTGCAGCGAACAAAATATTTTTCTGCCCTCTCCATGGACTATTAGCAACGCAAGCCTGAAATGTCAAAAACCGACTCTTAATTACCAAAGTCAGTACTTAATGACTCCAATTATATTTCCACTGATTTCTGAAAATTGGATTCTCCACTACACTTGCTGTGTTTAAATTAGTTTCTTACCTCATTCATGGTAATTATACTTTGACAAACCAAATTAAAATACAGTTGAGATTTCTAAAATCCTACTTAAAAATAGTGGGGATTCAGAACAGAAAATTTCTTAAGCCTACCGCCACCTACATTTTTCATCGCACTCCCTTCAGGGCACAGGAATGCAGAGGGTTAAAAGGTGAGAGAGATACAAAGGACAGTATTTTGTTAAAATGCTGTAGAAACAGTGTTTTAGTAGTAGGAAACAGTGTTTTAGTTCCATGATAGAAACTCACTGTCTTATCCCTCCCATATCACAGAAATTAGCTTCTTTTATCCTAAAAGCCAACAAAAGTTACTCTTCTCAGGCTCACCATCACCAGTACCGCAGAGGACTCCAGCTATGAGGAGATTCACATGTGCATTTATCAGGAGGGAATACATTTCTCACTTACAACTAACAGCTCTCTGTATCTAACCTGCATGCTGAGACACCAGTATCTAGACCTACCACCGAAACATGCCAATACAACAAGCATGGCTTCTGCAAGACACAGTTACACCCATTTGGCGATGCCTACCCTTTATTGGGGAATTATTTTCACGTTCCTGCTCATAATCAGAAATGGAAAAGGACAAGAGTAGGCAGCATATTTGCAAGAAACTAAGCACCAATGGAAAGAATCCATAAAAACATAGTATTTTAGGGAAAGCCTCTACATGTATTTACTTCATATGATATGGAGAGAGCAGTGATTTCTCCAAAGAGGATGTCCCTCCATACATTCTTCTCCCAAAAGAGGAAGGAAAAGCCACTGACAGCCCTTAATCCCTTTGCCAATCTCAAAGCTCAAACATCCGAAGTGCATACCCTTACATTGCAGCAGCCTGGCAATAGCCGCGGGAGCTGTCGAGTATCCACAGTAACTATGGCAAAGCCAAGGTACCCGTGCCGGCACTGCAGGCAGCATCACAGCCCCAGCAATACCGTCACAGGAGTGTGTCTCAGCACCTGGACAAATTAATCCTAATCCCTGCAGGACCACGGCCGTTTCGGGAGCCAGCTACCTGGCACTGCATCTCAAAGCACAGGCAGGCATTACACTGGCTGGGAGGTTAGTACACTGAGCAACCAAGCCAGCCCCAAAGTTAGCTGACGGTAAATTAAAAAAAAAAAAGTTTCAGGTTTCTGAGGGATCACAACTGCCCCAAAGGAGCAACGACGACAAGTCTGAAGCAGTTTGGACCAATGTGGCATGCCATCCTTGAGCTCCTTATGGCAAAGGGGTAAGGGAGAGCCCCCACCAGCTCACTACAGCTAGAGAGAAATACATAGCAAACCACCTGCACATGTTCAACATGTTTAGTGCTAATTCAAGAGGCAAGGGTATACAGATTTACAGGGCCACGTTTTCACTTCGGTATAGGGATATAATATGCCACTATCACAGCTACTTCTTGCAATAATACCTTTTCATTATGTTTGTTTCTGCGATATTTTTATTCTCATCTTTCACAGATACCCGTGACTCAGCAGCGGTTGTTGAATTTTATGTTCACATATGGTTTAAAGAGGTGGCTGTTTAATGTTCCCTGTATGTAAATAACTACATGCTGTTTCAGTCCCTGCTGTGCAAGTGAAGGAATGATTAGATTATAAATCTTGAATACAGAAATACGTCAAGTTGGTTTTCATCTACAGATCTATTAGAAAATGTAATGCAGAGTAAGCTCTATCTTCCCCTTTACCCACAAATTCCTACTGCTTTTAATGAGCACATAAAGCAGCCAGCAACAGGCAAAAATAGCCCAAAAAGCAGGACTCCAGGAGAGCAGCCAGTAGCCTGGGTGCAGCCCTCTCCTAGGCATCCCTCTGCCTGGAGGCAGCCAGGGCTTTCAGCACTGCTGGTGCAAAGCCAAGTCAGACGGGTGATACCGAGGGGGACCACTTGCTGAGGATGCCTGGGGAGCCCCCCACAGCCCCCTCCCATGGCACAGCAGAGAGCAGGGAGCAACAGATCTGGGCCTGGGGAAAGGCCGTGTGGGATAACACAGCAACTCCTGCCACCAGCCATACCAGTGCCCCACATGAGCAGGAGCCACCACACAGGGAGATGGCTTCACCACCAGCAAAAAGTGACCACAGGACAACACGTGCAAACAGCAGCACAGCACAGTAGGAACCAGCAGAGGCAAACACCTGCATTTTAAATGATTCTGCTTTTACTCTATTTGTGGCATAACCCTAGTGCTGCTACTAGAAACGAACACACATTTTTTTCCCTGTAATTTATCATCTTTTTAATATGGCTGACAGCATTAATTTCAAATCAAAGCTCCCATGCCAAGCACATTAAAACCATTTTTATTTTTCAAAAGTGAATGCCATGAGAGCCAGAAGCAACATTAACATAACCACTAACACTTCCAGCTTGTTCGGTATCAGAAACCAGCACATAGAATAATCTTTTGAACTTTCCAAGGTGGAGAAACACTCTTTAAGTAAATAAAGAGGAGATATGTAATTCATTGTTCAGTCGGTCTCCCTTCCTTGCTGAGCCACGACAGACCACAGGAAATGCTCTTGCTCCCTGCCACCCCCAGCCCTGATGCTCCCAGGCCTTTCAGTGCAAGGGAAGAAAGGCAGAAAGCTCATTCCAGCTACCGAGCAAGCATCCTATAGCCGCAGGTAAATGGGCAGCAGACCTTTCATCACAAGCACCCCCAGGCAGCCCACGCTGCAAGCCCCCCCACAAAGCGCTCCCCCAAGCGCTTCTGCTTCTACTGCAGAAGATGGAAAGCCTTAATAAACTATGATGTACCACTGAAAGCAAGCAGAAAACATGGCAGGCAGCAGCATCTGATTTCTTTCCAATAAAGAGGGAGTTTGTTGGGTTACAACTCCTGTCTCATCCTAGGAGGCTGAGCACACAACTGGCTGCTGTGCACGGGCACAGGACAGTGAGCAGTGGTCACTGCCAACTCGATCCAGCAACAAAACTGCCTGAGTGTATCGGTACCACCACGAACAGGCACAAGCACTCACCATGCAACCACCTGCCTCGGGGGAGGTGGGTGTAGAAATCAGTCTCTGGTGGCAAACAAACAAGCAAAACCAGGAAAAGCCTCAGAAGGCAGAAATTAAGACACTAATCAAGAAGCCAGGAAGGAAGGAAAAATCTTTGGCCTGTGGAAGCAGGCAGTAGGTAGCCTGAAACTGGATATTAATTAAATTTATACAAATGTAGCCCAAGCTATCAAGTTTGGGCATAGGCTTTCTGTAGTTAGGA